>NC_137554.1:3511200-4233700 GCF_963082525.1 Nesoenas mayeri
AAAGGGTAGCCTGATGTGTAACTGGGATCCAGTCACCAAATGGATTGAAGAAATCCAGTGAAGAGGCCTAATGTTCAAGAGAGAGCATAAATTGTTCTGAATGAAAGATAATTAGTGCTTGCGATTACCCATCTAGGCATTATAAAATGAACTGACATTTTAGAAATGTGGTTTTATCCCTGGGTGGGTCATTATACTAAAGATAATTCCGGTGATTGAGTATCCTTCCAACAGGACAGTCTTGTCAAAATCCTTTATTCACCTGAGGAATGGTTCTCTTTAATACATTTCATAACTGAATTCTAACCATATATTAAGGAAATGACAGCCTTCCTATTCTCTTTTGGCTGATATGTGAGATCTATAACAACAGAAATGGCTCACAGTAGCTCCATTTTGGAAAAGATCATTCCAGAAACAAGGTGAATTTCTGTCTTACTGTAGTTATTTAAAAAATAAAGAACTAATTCCTATCATTATTTTGGGAACTAGTGCTTCTACAGCAAATCCATCACCATTAGATTTTTAAGAAAAATTTACATGTGTAGACTGGGAATTTGGAATAAAATTCCCAGAATTTTTTTGATTACCCAGTATATTTCTTCCATACAATAAGTACATATTTTATGAATGACCGTGTATTGCCCTGTGTATACAGCACATGTATACTGGGGTGGGGTACCCTTTTTTCATCCCTTTTCAGAACACATCACGAAGCCCCTAAAATGCAGTAGCAATCACATGCTTGCAAAAATTTTCCACTCATAGGGAGACAGTTTTGACTTCTGGGCTCTGTCAAAGCTAAATGAAGTCAAAGAGGGGGTTTGTGTTAACTTTGATGGGTTTTGATTTAGGTCCTGAGCCTCAATTTTTAGGCATGATTTCAGGCACACCTGCTGCTTTCTATTGTTGTTGGATGGGTGCTGAATACTTTGAAAAACTGGTTCAATTAAAATAATTACAGGGAATTAGTAATTTCTAAGAATGCTTTCATGAGGTAGTTAATAACCCTATACTTTCCTGTATGTGCTATTTGTCATTTTTGCGCTAGACTGAATAGGGATTCCCCGAGATGCTTGTCCACACTTTATTAACATGTAATTAGATTTTTTAATTTCCATAATGTATTCATACTTTCTCTTTAATTACAAGTTGTTTTATTCTGAAAGCTTTGTCAGATATGTAGCTTCTTAAAAGCAGAAAACCAAACTGAGTGTGTGTAGTACTTTTATTTAATGAATCCCAGATCATCTGTATTCATGGACATAAAGGAAAGCCTGGCAAATGAACGGTCTCGTGGTAAGATTTGTGTGCCTCTGTGACCATTTGGCTTTCACGAATATCCCTTTTTGGCCATAAAGGGAATGCTCACACATGGTTGTTTGTGATACGTTCCTAAGTCTTTATTCACAAACACAGAAATATATTTCTCAAGGGCATTCTGAAATGAGAACTTAGGGAAGTTCTATTTTTCTTGCTGCCGCAAGATAATGTGGAAAATGACATTTCTTGCTGCTCCTATTTCTTATGGAAATTTTATCTTTTTGTGACATATGCCAAATGTCCATAATGAGCAGCTTCAAGATGCATGATAGAAGTACCCTACGTAAAGCAGCGTTTGCAGAGCAAACACCGAATTGAGCAGTAGGTTCATGGGTGAGCTCGTGTGACTGTGCCCAGGAATAGCTTCTGCTTCTGCAGTGTAAAATCTGCAGAGAAAGGACAGCCATGGATGCTGATTTTTATTTATTTTCTGTACACATGGGGATGCTGAGTGGCCTCTGGACCACTCCTTTAGGATAACACATACCCTGTTTGCATCAGCAAAATTGCGTATATACGCAGCCCAGCCAACACTGACCAGAACAACTTTAGGGGAAAGGCAGAAAAAGACTCATAAAAGGGAATTCCATCCTTGAAGGTGAAAGAGACTCTACTGGACAAGTCCCTGAGCATCTCATTTAATTAGACTTGTTTTGAGCAGAGGATTGGACTGGATGACTGCCAGAAGTCCCGTCTAGCACAGATTATTTTCTGACTCCATGAGATGTATTTCTAAATTCTTTATCAGCTTTCAACTACAGTTCCAAAAAGCAAAGATTCTCCTTTGAATGAAAGACAATACAGAGTATTACTATTTATCTTTTTGTTCTGCATTTATACTTTCCTCTTTTTCTTGCATACAGCATGATGCAATGAAGGTCCGGCCTGCTGAATAATATGTAAGAGCATTAGCTGCTGTACACTTTAATGGTTTACAAAAAATAGTGTGCAACAGGGATCTTCAGAAGTGGACGTTATTGTGAAGCCTAGGGCACTGCTGCAAAATAAGTGTAGGAGGATGAAAATATCAGTGGATCTCATGTTTAATGCTATTCTTACCTATAGATGTAAAGGCTGCTCAGCAAACCAATAGACTTGGTGATGAGGAAATTGCAGGTAACTTAACATACTACGATGAAATGATAGGCTCTTGTTCCAGGAATCTGGGTGATGTGAGTGGGATTTAGGTGCTTTGCAAGATGAAGATAGTGGACTTTGCAAATGGATCCTCCTTGCATCTGGAGACATGGTAATTTTTCAGAAAAAGAACACACATTTGCAGTAGGTTGCCAGGGTTTCTCATGAAACTACCACATTTTTAAGCAGTTGGCTAAATGGTAATCTCAAACATTTGCGATAGATTGTTTTATTTGTGCTGTTATTGTCAGTCATAATTGCTCAGAGTGTTCATTACCAGACCATCAATACATTCAGTTCTCTGAGTCAGTAAATATCTCTTGATAATATTGAAGGCTTTGAGAATCAAAAGGAAAAAAAAAAAAAAAAAAAAAGTAGATTTGTTTTTATACCAGACAACCTTAACAGGCATCAGCAGATCAGCTTGACCCCAATCTCTTGTCATTCTCCTCTCCACTGATTACAGCTTGGTAGTTACACTTTTACTATTCTATGCGCTGAATAAAGAGGGTCAGATTTTCTGTCCCTGATTAATATTCCTCTTGAGCAGTACATTAGTCTGCGTACAGAGATGGGAGAAATTGTCAGATGTTGTAAAAGAGTGAATCTCAATGAATTCTGTAGGATTTATGATCATCTACAGTAACTGCTGATATGACCTTTGTTTTCTTTCACATTTCTTTCAAGGTAAGACACAAACTATTAATGAATAAGGGAGGGAGATTCCAGTCACAAATGACTGAAACTTCAAAATTTAGCATCAGACTGCCCCCTCCCATATGTATATTTTTCCAGCATTTAAGATTATGGATACTAAGAGGAAGAAAAAATAGCAAAAATATATTCTCTTTCTTTTCTTTCCTCATCTACTCAATGAAGAACAACTTAAAACCTTAAACCATGTGGTATATATGGAACTAATGGGCTCCTTTATTCACTTGAACCACAGAAATTATACCACATCAGGCCTGGTACAAATTCATATACTATTTGAATATACTATTCATGTACTATGTGCACATTCATCAGCACCTGCTTAAGCCTGGGAAAATGACCTGATAAAACCCTAATGGTACATTCTGTGATCCATACATGAATACATTTTCCAGTAAGACTAAGCTATTTTTTATAGCAAAGGCATATATATATATATATATATTACTGTAATGCATTACAGCTATTGTAGCTGAGGTATTCTATTTAATCAGAAACTGTTGATGATTTCATAGACCCAAGACCTTTATACCTTTGTAAGACACTGTCACAAGGGAGTAATTTAGGGTTCTGCTCACTGCAGAGCAATGTTTAGATTTCTCGAAGAGAAGTGCGACTTAAAATTTTGAGTTTGATGGCAGTTTCACTCTATTGTTTACTGCATGGGGGAAATACGCCAAGCTGCTGACCTGCTCTCCAGGAGCCTGTACCCATTCACAAAGTAAACTTTCAAGATTCTTCCCTCCCTGACAACTGTTCACTCCAGAGTTTGTGCCTTGGAGCTCTGGCGGCAGACAGGCGAGCCCTGTACCCGTCGAGGTACAAACTTTCAGGATTCTTCTCTGCCTGATAACCCTTTGCTCCATAGTCTGTGTTTAGAGCTCTGAAGGGAAACTCTCAGGGGAAGCCTGTACCCATTTGCAAAAGCAAACTTTCAGGCATTCCCTTCATGATAACTGTTCGCTCTAGAGTCTGGATTTAAAGCTCCAGCAGCAAACTTTCAGGTGAGGGTTGATAATGTGTGCAGGGCAGACTGTCAGGAAACAAAATTCTCAGAAAAAAATATATGTAGTGGAGTAGAGTAGCAGCAGGGCTGGCTCAAGCTGGGACCTGCGCAGAGGCCCAACCTGAGCACAGAAACCACAGACTTTGGTATCTACAGACCATTTACACCGTGATTCAGCCCAACAGCAGCACTGCTCTGTGGGGGCTTCTTGCTCCTCTCCGGATCCTTTTCACCAGTCTCACATGGGCCTTTGTTTTGTTCAGCTCTAGACACTATTTATGGCCCATGGCCTTGCAGGTGCTGTTTTGTCTGAATAAATCCTTTTCTTCCCAGAAAAGTGCAAAACAGCCCTTGTCTTCCAAGTGTTCACTGTAGTTTGTAGTTGCTTTTGGTAAATATGCACAGAACTTTACAGCTTAAGATTTCAGCCAATCCAGCTTACTGAGTAACATGAAGCAAAGATCATATTAAAAATCACATAACTTTATACTTCTAGATGATTCATTATATTCAGTACGCATTTCCTTCAGCTAAATGATCAATATGAAACCTGTGAGAAATAAAACCATTGCCATACAGCCAGCTTACTTGGCAGAGAGAGCTCACAGCAGCTCCCCCAGGCTGTCAGATTTATGGAATAAAGTGGTTGTTTGTAGTCAAATCACAGACAGTGGGACAGGTCTGCATGACACTCTCTGCACCCACAACTCATTGGGGTTCAGTGTCTGTTCTGCTTCCTTGGGAGTTTCCCAAAAGGAAAGTTCTGGGCCCAGCTGCAGCTCCGGCCTTTCCCTCCTGTGGAGCCTGAACACGCTGCTCTGATTTGACTGGGGGCCCAGGGCGCCCCACACAGAGACAATTAATTATGTGAAGACAGAGCTCTAAGTCAGCAGCTGTGGATGATGCTCAGATATACTTGCCTTTGATTGTTATCCTTTTATTACTGTTTCCTCACTTTCTGACGTGAAGTGATAGGAACTGCTTATATCACTGCTTTCTCCCACCACTACCCAGTCTACACATGAAAATATGAAATGTCAAGGCATATGATCCTTTCATCGTTACAATGTGGGTACAAGAAAACAACCTCTTGATAATTGAGACAGAAAATAGCACTAAGTATCTAAATCATATGAATATGTATTATTATGTATAGTATGTATAACAAATTCACTCCTTCAATAGACAGTTACATTTAGTTACAATATTATTCCAATTCTACCATGTCAATGATGGTGATTTGCATTTTTAATTTAAATAATTCGTGAAGATATTCTTAAGATGCACACAAAATTAATTTCTAATTTCTGAATGCTAATAATAAATGGTTGTTTAGGAGTCTTATATCTAAATGGCCATGGGTGGGTTATGTATCTACGTAAATTTCTATATGCATTTTTTATTTTATAGTTTTATTTTTTGAAAACAGCATGTTGAATGTTTTTCTTAACTTGGGAGTTTAACTTATAAATAAAAATCCTGGAAAATATGCTCATATAAACCTAAAAAGAATTAAATATATAGGCTAATTTATAAGCTTGCAAATTCCAGGGACATTAGCATATACTGTGCCAAGGTCAGTCTATAGTGTGAATGTCATTCTCCTGCCCCCCAATGTATGTCTATCAGTGACAACAGCTGCATGATAATAAAGCATTGGGATGGTGACTCCAACAATTTCTTGAACAAATAATTGGATTATGCGGTATTGTTTTGTGAGCATGACCAAATGTTTTTTATGCTATTTCTTTTAAAATTGAGAAAGGGAAGTTAACTTACTCTTGAATTTGGTAAAAGAGAGAATCTTTTTTTCAGAGCTCGCAGAAAGCACAGCTGTGTAGATCCGATGCAGAATATTGTTTTGTTATGATATACTGTCATTAAACATTTTCAGTTGTTGAAATCCATAACCTTGAATAGTTTTCTAAATCACATTTGGTTTTTAGCTAATGCTTCAATGTCTTCTTAACTCATGTCATGATGGCAGACTGTAACCATTAAAAAACAAGATCCATCCATGTTTCAAATGTGACAGAAGAATCTCTTTTGCCATGGGTTTAATTTTCTCTAAATTAACTTAAAACTTGAATTGTCTTCCACAAATTAACTATCAGTCTGTGATGTTACTTCACAAACCCCAGAATTCTGGGTGCAAAGGGAGCCCTGTGACAACTTCTCAGTGACACGGATGCCTGAGTACCAGCATATGCGGGAGTTCTCAGGTTTTTCATCTACTTTTTCTAGCAAGTGCTAAATCAGCTCTGACAGATGAAAAACTTTCAGACTCTGTAAGATGCCTTTTGAATGGCATGTATTTTTGAAACCTGACTGCACCTGGTATTAGCATAGTGCTTGAGCATACCAATGATGAATTAGGACACACTTGTTTGAGATGCAATAAAAACACAATGCAGAGATTTTTGAGGAGAAAGAGCTTCCTTCACATTTACACAAAAGGCCACATCACTCCACTGCGTGCCTTCCCTCAACCTTCGGAGATGTAATCTGATGTGATCTGAGTCAAAGTAAACAATCAAAATCATTTCAACCTGGTTAGAGAGCATAAAAACACAACGTATCTGTCAAGGAGAAGGGATGCAGACAAAAAGGGCTGGGGATGTGGGAAGATCCTTCTGCCAAAATGTCCCCACCAGCAACTGCCAAAGCAAGCATGGAATCAAGCAGGACTAGGAAAACAGGATGATGTAATAACCACGAGGGGCTTCAAAGGTTCTTTTCCTGACATTTTCTGATGAAAACAAAATAATGTGACACACAACACTGTCCTTTTCCAAGGTTTTTTGTTGGTTTTTTTGGTTTTGGTGTTTGTTTGTTTGTTTGTTTGTTTTTTTAATGGACATTTTTATTGCAGTTCTGCTTTCTGTCCCCTGAAAAACAAATGCTTTTAATGACAGAAAAATAAACAAACTCTGATTTAATAATAAAACTTATCACAATTCTGTTGAAATAGAAGCAGTCTCACCACCTCTACCTTTAACTAATACAGGTTAACCAAAAGCTCACATCACACCATGGGGTGGCATACTAGCTAATGAAATGAAAGAACTTTAATTTTTTTTTTCTCAACTTCCCAGTGATTTTCTGCAATAATATATTTTCAGTTGAAAGCCAATTGAGCTTGTAAAAGTTGCTTGAATCTAAATACACTAGATAAGGTCTCTGGAAAAGTGGAAAAAATTGAGAGAAATCTCCTAGCGAAATTTTGCACCTTATTTTCACAGCCTGAACAGGTCATCAATACATTATTTATCCCTGTGAGTCTTAATGTTGCCTGCTCTGACATGACTGTGACTTTATAGCTCCACAAAGAGCTGCACAAAGCCAATGGCCCCTGGCTCAAATCTCAGGCCACTCCATGGCTTTTTATTTCAGAAACAACTTTCATACTGGGGGATGGAGCCAAGCTCTCCTCAGTGACAACCAATGATAGGACAAGGGGCAATGGGTACAAACTGGAACACAGGAGGTTCCACTTAAAGATGAGAAGAAACTTCTTCCCAGTGAGGGTGTCAGAGCCTGGCCCAGGCTGCCCAGGGAGGTTGTGGAGTCTCCTTCTCTGCAGACATTCCAACCCGCCTGGACACCTTCCTGTGTAACCTCATCTAGGTGTTCCTAATCCATGGGAGGATTGCACTGGATGAGCTTTCCAGGGCCCTTCCCACCCCTGACATTCCGGGATTCTGTGATTCCGTGATATTATCTAGAGTCACAAGGCAGGTGTTGAAAAGGCAGATTTTAATGCATAGGCATAGTTGAATGCCAACAATGCTGGAACCTAGACGAGATTCTGATGGCAAATTTCTCCCAAAGTACAAGTCATAAGACTTTGCTGTGTTTTGAGCGTTCTGCTTGTGCAGTGAATAATGTCCTACTGGCCCCAGGACCAGCACCACCTGTCACCCAGGGAGTTTAGCAAAATGTGGTGCACAAGTCTGTGCTCATGCAACGTGCTCACGCCTGCCCTGCCAAGCAACCCCAGTCTGCTTTGCAGGAGGTTTTGACCACAGTTAAATAAAATGCAGACTTATGTTTATTCATTACAGCAGAAAGGTTAGGTAACTGAATGGGGAAATCCTGTTACAGAGGCTGCTTTAATTCCTGGCTCTTTGGAGTTCAGGCAATTATTCTCTGCTTTGATGACCGCATGCACAAAAAAAATTACCCATTACAAAACTGTAAGAGGAGAAGTGCAAATATAGTGGTGAAAACTGAGGTAGGCTCCAGCTGGAATAGCCAGCTGTCCTGGGCATCAGCTGTCTCTTCCAGGACAAAATTAACATACTGGACAAGCCCGGCAGGTCTAACTAGACAAGAGGCTCCTGGATACTGGCAATTTTGCCTGTGTAATGTCTGAAGTGCCTGACTGTCCTCTGAATTTGTGAGACACTGGGAAACACTGTAAGGTACATTGCTTAGCACAAGTGTACTCCTCTTTCTCCAAAAACAAATGAATTTTGCAAGTTGAGGTAGCTGTGTGTCAAATTTGTCAACAGATGCGGTCTCTTGCACAGATGCATGCATTCTTCATTTAACATTGCCCACCACCACCATTATCTCCCTTTAAAGATGATGTCATGTTTTAATCCTACATATTATGTCTCTACTGCTATATTTTTTGGCAAATATACCCATCCAAAGCTGGCATCCTGTCCTCTGTATTGGCAAAATGCCACTGCAGCAGATGGGTGAGTAGCAAAACCAGCACAGTGGCAAGTCAGAATGTATCAGGGCGGTTTCCTTTCCAGGAACAATGCAGTGGCATTCGGTGTAGATATCCAGCACCTAAAATGCAGGTATAATGATATTATTAACTGATTCTTGAGTTTATGTTGAAGAATGCAAGTTACCAAATACAGACTCAGAAAGCTTTGTAGTTACTTTTGACATAAGTTGCACAGAAGAAAATACTAAGCAAATTACTTTTCTACTTATTATTCTGAAGTAAATAGTTCTGCCTAATCACATTGCTAAATGAATGAATTCTTGCTTAGCCTGAAATGCAGAAAAAAGATCCGTTAAATAAACAATAAAAGTGGAAAATTCCTTATAAGTTTAACAGTATCGGTAGGTCTGGAATGGTTCTTAAGAACTCATTCAGTTAAACAAGTGAGATTTTTCTTTGGTTTTGTTTTCAATAATCCTACAGGAATCAAAATTTCTATATTCAATAGTATTTCTCTATGTCTCTTTAAAGTGAAAGGAAATGCAATATCCACAACATAAGATGTTGGAACTTATCTTTGCTTTTGGAAAGACACCTCTTGGAGTTAGGAAAGTGTTATTTATGTTTCCTTTTTTTTAGAAGAAACTTATTAACATTCTTATTACATATTTTTATACTTTTTGGTTATATAAATTTGGGTTTAAATGCCTGTTACATCACTTGTCAACATCCTGGCATTGCTGAATTTATTAGACAACATGGGATTGCTTGCAACAAGGTTGCTTATAACAAGTTGTAACTTTTTTATGAAATCAGATATATGTTTTAAAATAAAAAAAGTCTCAAGTATTACACTGTTTTCACTTTCTTTCATGCTGACATTAAATACTAAAAAATGAAGGTACTAAGCAACCTTGGAAATAAACAAGTTATGTTTAATTTAAATTGAATATCTACACAATATTGTTGGTAAATAGGAGTTAATATAGCAGATGTATCCCCAGTGTCATTGCATTTTAGGCACAAGTGTGTCCTGTTGTATATTTGTGAATTACACAAGGCACTCCAAAAAAAAGAATAGATACCTAGAATAGTATCTGTTGTCCATGTGCTTAGGCACTGAAATATCTGCATCTGCTACCAGGGAGGGATATCTGAACGTTAGACGGCAGCTGGAGGAAACTTTGGTTTGCCACCTTATTTCTGGCAACGTGCAACTCGCAGAATTGTCCCTGATGAACATTGTTGTTCCTGTTTCCCTGCTCAGGAGAGGAGTCGCTCACGATTTTTGTGGACAAACGGAAGCTGAGCAAGAGGTCGGACGGAAGCGATTCCAGCACAAACAGCTCCACTGTCACCCTGGAGACCCTGCACCAGCTGGCAGCCTCCTACTTCATCGACAGGGACAGCACCCTGCGCCGGCTCCACCACATCCAGATCGCCTCCACTGCCATCAAGGTAGGGAGCTCCTTGGATGTGTTTCCAGACTCACTAGCTGCTTCTCAGGAAAGATGTGTTTTGATTAGTAGAAAAAGGTTTGTTAGCAAAACAGTATTTTTTGTTCTGAACCTTTTTACCTGAATAAAAGAACTCAGTTGATAATGAAGATTCTAGTTTAGAAGAGGGTCTAACACAGTGAAGGCATTACTCTTGCTAAGTGGTACTTAATTTGCATGATACAGCTGGCCCTTATAGAAGTGTTTGTAGAAGTGTTTGGTCATTGAGACAATCTCCTTTACATTTATGACAAACCTATATCTGTACAGGTGCATATGGTTCTGTCAAACTTATTTTCCTCTTTTTTTTTTTTTTTTTTTTTCCTTACTGACGTTTGGAACAATTTGGAGCTCTTGGTTCTGCAGTTCTGTGGAGGCACACCTTAATTTCTGTTAGAAACTTATTTTAGTACAATTTGTCAGTCAAAGCATCCTGCCTACTGACAACTGTATGTCACTCATATTACTGGAGAGTGCTTGGCTAAGATCAGTGCCCTGGCAGGTATTATATAAAACAGCACAGAATCACAGAATCCCAGAATGTCAGGGATTGGAAGGGACCTGGAAAGCTCATCCAGTGCAATCCCCCCATGGATTAGGAACACCCAGATGAGGTTACACAGGAAGGAGTCCAGTCAGGTTTGAATGTCTGCAGAGAAGGAGACTCCACAACCTCCCTGGGCAGCCTGTTCCAGGCTCTGGCACCCTCACTGGGGAGAAGTTTCTTCTCATATTTGAGTGGAATCTCCTGTGTTCCAGTTTGCACCCATTACCCCTTGTCCTATCACTGGTTGTCACCGAGAAGAGCCTGGCTCCTTCCTCCTGACACTTCCCCTTTCCCTGATACTGATCCCCACGAATGAGTTACCCCTCAGTCTCCTCTTCTCCAAGCTCCAGAGCCCAAGCTCCCTCAGCCTTTCCTTGTAAAGCAGATGCTCCATTCCCTTACAGCAACTGTTCTTTTGAGCAGCTCTGTAGCCTAATGCAGCTTATTTGAAATAACCTCTCTCAGTCCAATTCCAGCATTGAACAGCAAATAAAATTTTAATGTGCAGTTGAGTATGCATTAATTATGAAGCTTTTAATGTAAGATGTGATTTAGAATCCATTTTGTTCATTGGGTCTTTCCATTGGTAACTAAGGTCTTCATTAAATACCGTCTGAAGTCAATCTGCAGTTTCCAGCTAGCTTAGCTGTTACTCAAGTAAATATAAACTTAACTCCTTGGAAGTGTGAGAACCTTTACAGTAAGAAAGAGACAACTGGAATTTATGACTTGGCAGAACCTGTTCAGTTTAGCTGCTGGTATATAGAAGATACTCCTCCTGTAGCATCCATTGCAGGCTTGTGGCATGGCAGCTGACCCCACATCAGAGCTGGTCAGCCCCAGGTGCAGGATGGAGCTGTTCAGGCACAACAGCTGAAAATGCAGTAGAACCAACACAGAGTCTGACTGCATTGGAGGGCTGCCCAGTGGATCATTCTGTTTTGCTGCAAACCATGGTACTGTTCACCCCTCTGACCTGAGTTTTTTCGTGATCTCATTGTTTAATATGTAGATGTACAGCAACCTTTAAAACTAGGTTCCTTCTGGTTTTTTGCACATGCAAAACTTTCCTTCTACGCTAATTTATGGCTGAAACCAGTGGTAACTGAACTGATAGAACATAGAAATGTAAAGACAAGACAGTGCCTGAAAGAAATATGTCCTTTCTATTCCCTAACTTATTTTAAAGCAAATTTGTATCATAATGCAAAATTCAACTCTTGTTGCTAGCAATTTATGTAATGAACCTTCTGCATGTCCAAAGGTTTTTACAAACACTGCAAAATGACTAAGTTTCCTCTCCACTCCCTCACTGTTCACAAGAAGGATACAAATGCAAGCTGCAGTCCATCAGCAAATCTGATTTGGTTAATTGACTGCAGCAGGTCTCTAGAAAATGGTTCTCATATTGGATGCAACAGTGCTGATACATGAAACCCTTGCCTTTTAGCTTGTTGTCATTGAGAGACCAGGAGCATTTGCATTACAGATTTCTGTTGTCAGAACACTTAACTGAACAGAAAAAACTGTTCCTGTTGAAAACTAGGAACAGAAAAGCAGCCAGGGAAGGCATTTTTTGTTGTTGTTGTTCTCTCCCCACACAGATTTTTGAAACACTGCTCTTTTTGAATTGGAAAACCATCAAATAAAGTTTCAGATCCATGGTGTAAATAGGATATTTCAAGATTATTTATTAAAACTTTTGTAGTGACTTCTGAGTTAGAATACAGGCTTTCTGCAGGGCTGCAGAGCCAGATCTCTGTGTTCCAGCAGATCAGCTTTACAGCTGATCTGATAGAAGTGCCACCCTGGGGTCCTGAGGACCAGAGTGGCCACCAGCCAACTCGGTGCCTTCAGTCCTGGGCTGCTCTGGGAAGGAAGTTGCCCTTTCCCACCAGGTGGGATGAGGGATGAGTTAACTCTGAATGCGATGTGTGCCCTGACTCACCAGGTGAGATCAGGTACAAGTTAGCTCTGAGTATTTCTGCGTGGTAATGGGAAGTGAATGACAGTCACTCAAGAGGTTCAATTTAAGTATGAACTTACTAAAAGCACTTAGTAGAATGCAATTTACAGCAATTAGTAACTTGGCAAAAATATATTATTATATCATAAAACTTAAGAAGACTTCAGCAGCGGAACTCACAATGATATTACCTTTACATAAAGGTAAGAAGGAACAAGAAAGAAGGAAAACTAAGATATCAGAGAGAGAGAGAGTAAAATATCACTGCTTCACAGGTCAATTGGTCCCGTAACATCCTCTGGAGAGGGGTGGATGCATTGAAGATTTTTGTACACACTACCAGGTCATATCACATATGAAGTTGTTTTATAACCCAGTTCATTTACATGCGAGATAAGAGAGGGCGGTTCGTCTTCTCCCTCTGTCTGCTCTTCATGCTAAATTAGGAAAACTCTTCTGGAAATGGGTCTGGGGTCTTCAAAGTAGGGGAAAGTTCATGATACTGAGCAAAAATGAGTTGTTTTGCCCATCAGGAGTAGCTGTTGGTTCATGGTTTCTTCTGGTAATTGGTTGTCCCACAGATGGTTCATCTCTGTCATCCCAATTAGGCCATGAGACCTTCACAGCAACACTGATGATTGCCTCTATCTTTCACAAAACCTTGGGAAAGAAAAGACAAGGTGTCTGCCTCCACAGCCATCTATCTTTTCCACCCAAAGTATCAAAAACTAGATGTTTAAGGCAAAACATCATTCTTTGTTTTAATTGGAATGGGGGGAGTGCTTCAAGGTTGTCACAGAGAGGGAACTGAGTGGGGTTTTGCATTGTAAACTACTGGGCAGCTCTTTAAGTCACAGCAATTCTATGTCTGCTTTGTGCACTGCAGCTCTGCCCAAAGCCTTCTCTGCATGAGAGATCAAACAAGGATTTGCAAAGGGACTCCAAGAAATCTCTCTCAGCTTGCCATAACTCCTTTCTGATTAGCATCAAAGAAATCCAATATAAAGGTGTCACACCCCGCCGAGAGGTGTCAGTGGGGGCAGAGGTGACTCATGTCCATGGGTCCCCTTGGGTGGAGAACAGCACACACAACACTTAAGCTCTGTAAACAAGAAAGGCAACACCTTGTATTTTGCAGCTCGGCCCAATTCAGTGGCAGAAAGATTTATGTTACTTAAGCCTAATTAGTGAACAGTTTAACAGCAAAAGGATTTACCTAAAGGGGTTTGTGGCACATGTGGGACTGTGAGCCTTGTGTGATTATACTGCTCACAGGAGGAGAGGCACAGAAATAGGGATGTGGGGAAGGAAAAGAGAAGTGAAGAAAGAAGAGAACAGAAAAGAAAGGCAGAAAGCAACTGAAGGATCCCAGTGGAGATGGCAGGACTCGTAGTCCAGGCCAGGGACGTGCAGCCCCCGCTGTCCCCACTGGGGCTGCTGAGGTTTGTAGTTCGGGAGCGCAGTGGCTGCAGGTGCTGGTTCAGTTCCTGTGATGGGACTGGAACGTCCTCAGGATGATGGGACCTCCAGCACTGTACAATGAGCATTTTACAGCCCTCTGGATCACCTGCCTGGGGAACCTTTGGTATTTTGTAGAGGTGTTATTGCAAAAGAGAAAAGTCTGGGGGGTGATTGTGAAGGATGGACAAGCCTTGGCCATCTTGAAGAGTCTCGACTTTTCCCTCTGTGCCAGGCTGGGCCGATCAGAAGATGGAGCTCCGTGCTGTCTGGCACGTCCCCGTCCTGTGTCACCAGCGGCCTTTGTCTGCAGCTCCTTAGCTTGTGTTGGGTGTAAATCGCAATTCACCTTCTCCTGAGTGTCCCATCTCCTGCCGCTGGGCCACAATGTCTGAGGCAGATTCTTTTCAGTCTGACAATGTCCCATTCCCTGTGGCTGAAGGAACTGGTTTTGCCACAGTGTCTGAGACAGAATTCTTTTCAGTCTCTGACAAAAGGCATTGGAAGAGGTTTAGAAATCTCTGAAATTCTGAATTTATATTAGAAGTTTTCCAAGTGATTCACAATCATTTTTTGATTGCTGACTAGTTAACAATAAAAAAAAATCATATTCAGAATCTGTTTATTATTTGATATGATCAGTTTTGATTCATTCTTAGATAGCAATTCTGTGTCTTAAAACACAATTTGTATGTGTGTACATAGAGCTTAGTTTCATTGAAAAGAAAAAAAAAACCAAACAGATAGTTATCTTTTGGATAGTTTGTTTTCCCTTCCTTTAATGTCAATAAACTTTATTTACATTTTGAATGGCTTTTTAATATGCAGTATACTTGACTCTATCATACTAGCAGAGTTCTTTATATTTTAAGAAGAGACTACGACTATTAATAATGCTTCATTTAACTCATCGTCTTACTAGGAAGAACTTAACTACCCTTTTGGTAATACATATCTGAATAAAACAAAAGAAATTATTATTTGGAACAGGCAAGACTTAAAGCACAAATCGAAAGACATTATATTTGCAGATAAATCATAACACATCAGTGCACAAATGAGCTCTGATACAAAGGTGTTCCTGGAATTTTTTACTGTGAAACTAACAGGGATCATAGAATCACATAATGGGTTGGGTTGGAAGGGACCTTAAAGATCATCTAGTTCCAACCCCCTGCCATGGGCAGGGACACCTTCTACTACACCAGGTTGCTCAGAGCCCTGTCCACCCTGGCCTTGAACACTTCCAAGGATGGGGCATCCACAGCTTCTCTGGGCAGCTGGTTCCAGTGCCTCAGTACCTTCACAGTGAAGAATTTCTTATATCTAATCTAAATCTACTTTCTTTCAGTTTAAATCCATTACCCCATATCCTATCACTACATACCACTTAAAAAAGTTCCTCTCCAGCTTTCTTGTATGGAAAAGCCACAATAAGGTCTCTCCAGGTCTTCTTCTTCTCTAGGCTGAACAACCCCAACTCTCTCAGCCTGTCTTCATAGGAGAGGTGTTCCAGCCCTCAGATCATCTTCATGTTCTCCTCTGGACCTGCTCCAACAGGTCTAAATCCTTCTCATGTTGGGAGCCCCAGAGCCAAATGCAGCACTGTGGGTGTGGACACAGAAGAGCAGAGTAGAGGGGGATAATCCCCTCTCTCGACCTGTTGGTAATGTTTCTTTTGATGAAACCCAAGATAAAATTGACCTTCTGGGCTGCAAGTGCACATTGCTGACTCATGTTGAGCTTCTCGTCAACCAACACCCCCAAGTCCTTCTCCTCAGGTCTTGTCTCAATCCCTTCATCCCCCAGCCTGTGTTTGTGCTTGGGATTGCTCTGACTCACGTGCAGGAGCTTGCACTTGTCCTTGTTGGGCTTCATAAGGTTCACAGGGGCCCAGCTCTCCAGCCTAACAAGGTCCTTCTGGGTGGCATCTCTTCCCTCCAGTGTGTCAACCACACCACACAGCTTGATGACATTGGAAAACTTGCTGAAGGTGCACTCAGTCCTGTGTCCACGTCACCAACAAAGATGGTCCCAATAGTGACCCTCGAGGAACATCAGTCACCATTTGATAATAACTGTTTGTTGGCTTCTTCATTTGTTTTTCAAATTTCCTGTTTCTATGCACAATCTGAAATTGCATCAGTAGTTAGAAAAAGCTTTGCACAACTGTTTGCACAACTATGGATTTGCTGTTTGTAGCGTTCTGAGATGGCTATCTCAGTGGCTGTTACATCCCTAAAAATATTATCTGAGAAGAGAGACTAAAAATGCACTTTCCTTCCTTCAAAAACACAAACAAAAGAAAAAAACAAACATTTTTTATTCCTTTTAGTTCCAAAATCAGTATAAGTTTCCTTTTTTCAGGTTAGGCTAGATCAATTCTCACACCTCTTTTTATTATACATTTGGACCTGCAAAAAATGCTTCTCTGAAAAAGCAAAAAAAAAATAGCACTTATAAACAACCTGATGTATCTCCTGAACAAGTTACTATATTAAGTCTGTTCCCTTTCTTGTGATTTTTCTTTTCTCGTTACTGATCTGCCTTTTACCTATCTGCTTTAGTCAGGGAGAAATTTTCTTTGTTGAATACATTGTAAATTGGTAACACATCAATATGGTTTAATAATCATTTAGTGACAAAAACATAATGATAGCATTATAGGAAGAAAAATCTCATATATAGAAGCATGAAACTGTAAGAAAAAAACCTAAGCATCCAATAGGAGAGAGGGTCTTTAAGATGCCTTGAAAACAATTATAACTGAGCAATTCTTATATTCTTCATGAAAATTTATTGAGATATTTGATAGCCGATTTTTTTTTTTTTTTCTTGAAGGCCTTGATACATTATTTTGTGGGACTGCTGCAGGAAGATAATATTTTGATAAGTTTCATAATTAAGCTTTTCTATCCAAAAACCTAAGTTATGTCACAGAGAAAGGAAAGCATGAAGAAGGGGGAAGTAAGAATTCATATTAGTCTTCATGTTTAATTCTTACTTATCTAATGAAAAACAATACTGTTTAGAGTAAAATCTGTCAATGTGCAGCATGAGGAAAGGAGTGGAAGAGATGCATTTGATGAATCAAGTTTGTTAATCAAATTTGTTCGTAATCAAGTTTGTTAGCTGTGACATAATTATCCTTACAAATAACATGAGCATAACTGATTGAGGCTTCACATTAATCACAGAGACAATACATTGTTTATTCCACATTAAAAAAAGGTAAAATCACCACATCACATTTTCCAAATGGAAATCAGATGTTCATGGGAGCCACCCAGAGCCTGTATCAATATTTAACTTATTTAAAAGTCCCTGATACATACAGTCTTTCAATATAATTTAATGCATGAATTTTAGTGTAAGTGGCTCAGCTCATATGCTAAATCAACAGTTTGCAGCCCCAAGGGCCTCATTGGAAACCCACCAAGTGCCTGACGGCTGCTTCTAATTTGCATATACATTTACATGAATGTACATCCTGTTGTGTTTGAAATATTACAGATCCAACATTACTTCTTTTGTATGCTCATTTTAGAAGCTTTTTCCTGTGAAAATTTCCTTCGGATGCACTGATCGCTGTTAGCTCTCCCTATTAACATCCCTATTAGGATGATGGGTATGCTCTCCTCTTGTCTAATAAAATTCGGTACTGTCGTGGAAGCAGGGTACAAATAAAGTCAGCAAATGTTTTTCTTTCCCTGTGTGAAACCTTTAACAAGCAAAATTCTCAGCTCTTCCAACTCAGTGTGGTTCTTGCTTCTGTGTAGCTATGCTAACGTGGACCTATTGCAGATCTACCCATAGCTGGAGGATCAGGGGAAGGAGAAATCAGACCTAGGACTATGCAATGACCATATGGCTGACCTTTTTCCTTTGCTGATTGATGGATGGTTTCAACAAGACATGAATGTCTCAAGTTACTGTAGCATCTCCTGTGATTCTGGTGACAAGTCCTGTCCTTGCCCACTGGCAGCATGGCCTTGGTGAACGACTCTGAGATCACGTATCTGTTCACCTAACAACTGATTAGGACATCTTTTCAACAGCAGGTAGACAGAGAGTGCTGTGCATTGTACAGCTAGATTTTATTCTGCTTTCTGAGTCTCATACAGCTGGGAAACAATGGTTGCTTCTGCTGAAATGACCCCAATTCCTGTTTGCTAGAAGCTCTAATTCCACCCGTGTCACTAACAAACTTCTGCACTAAGCCCAAACAATTGTGCAGAACACATAAGAAACGCATTGGTTGCATGGTAAATTAACTATTATTGAATACTCTCACTCTGTTCTGCAAAAGGATAAACACAGTTATGTTAAGCAAGCAGAATATTGTTGGTTAATAATGTGAGGCTGTTACAGTAGTTGCCTTTTGGAGGATATCCTTCCATCTTAGAACACATTTTCTTTGCAGGGAGTTGGGGCGGGTGAATACAGTGCAGGTGTTATCTCAGGGTCCAAATGGCTGTGGGACAGTCACAGTGCAACAAAAGAACAGGAGGCAACAGAAGAACAGATGTGTAAATTGAATTTTCCAACAGCTATTTACAGCCAGATTACAGCCCATTTATTCCATCTGAGTGAGAAAGAATAAACATCCTTGAGAACGTGCCCTCTAATTTCAATTAAATTTTATTGTGCAATTTGTTTTTTTTTTCTTCTCCTAGAATACTTTTCTTGCTATGAGAGATTTAAGCACTTTCGTGGTCTCTGAAAACTTCAAATTACAAATAGTTTATAAGAACAGGGCTCTATTGTGATGGTAAATATATCCGATTATCTATAATTAACCCATGACTGACTCATGGTGGGCTGTTAGAGGGGAAACTTAAAATGGAATTAGTTTCTCACTCAACACTCAGAATGAAATCCAGACCATTTTTTGTTTGTTTCTTTCTTTTGTCTGAAAAAGCTTCCTTGCTTCATTTTTTTCCTTTCATACCTCATACTTGAATGTGTTTTTTCTGCAGATTCAAGTAATTGCTGTAATCAAAAGTAGAAATGCTGCTACACTATAAGACTTGTGCTTTTGTCAGATTTCTGGCAAATTCTAAATGTAGACATTTTTCACCATTTTCCCAATTTTGTATAAACAGCCAAATTTTTGAACCTTTTGAAATGCAGATTTTGAACACTTCTCACCCTCATTTACCCCATTCAGTTTGTGGGACGGGATTTAAGATTGTGTAGCTGAGAAACCTTGTAAATGACCCGACTTAAGATTCTAAAAAGATCTTGCCCAGCAAGAGCTTTAAGTTGTAAAATCACAGTTAAAAACATTGCGTTGGAAAGACCTGTAATATCAGATATTCGTTGACTCAGTTGAAGAAATTGAATAGTAAATATATGTTTAATTAAAGAAAGCTCAGAAACTGAAAGCCCTTTTCAAAAATTTGTGCAGGTATGGTGACATTACTTATTCATGTCAAGAAGCCACAGTACAGATTTTCAAGGACAAGTATTCAGGTCTGTGACAAAACTCCAAGTTCTCCACTACCTTCAGAGATCAGACAGAACATCATACAAGGGCAAAACTTGAATTTTTTCAAAGAGGGAGTTAAAAATTAAGATTTTCAGGAAAGACCTAGAAACTCCCAAATCTTTGTCTTGACATAGTAAACTCTCATGAAATTTTTGTGAGAATTGAATATTTTGCAGATTAATTTGAAAAATCTCACTCATTATTAAAAGCTCAAAAAGTCAGCTCAGCTATTTATGTAGCTAGGTATTGATCTTTAAATTTAAATTTGGGTTATCATCTAATCTTACCAGAGGAACTGGGACCTGCAGTTGAGCATTTAGCTTCCAGTGCATTTTGGGTATCACTTAGATCCTAAGGATTTTTCAGTAGCCTGAATTTAAGTGTTGATTTGGATAGGCAAGTTTAGACAGCTGGGATCAAAATACTGACATTCTGGTCTCGGACCACCATGTGCTAGTACATGGTGCTAACAATAAAAACAAATGCAGCATGTTTCTCAACAGGGTTTATTTGCTCAGGAGCATTCCTGGACTTCCACAGCTCTATCCCTTCTTTTTCTGAAGCTACACCAGTCTCAGGTAGCTAAGATGTGTCTGTACGATGTTTTACTGCACAGCACAGGACTTGTGTTCGTCTCATTATCAAATTGCAATATATGAGGTTTTATACATTTATGTCTGGGAGATGTTGGAGATCTTTGGATCAAGTTCTCTATAGGTATAATGAAATCTTGTGCCTGCTACATGTGGAACGTTAACTAATTCTAAGAATATACCAAGTGTAAAGGTTAGGGATTTATTTCCATATCTTATTCAGGAATTTAAGGTGATAATGTTAAAAACAGCCTTAATTCATTCGGACAGTCAAGTTTTAATTAAATTGAAACTCCAGGCTACTTTCCCTAGAAGGTAATGTAGAGGTCGTCCATTTAGCTGGTGTATAACAGCAAAATTCCTTTGAGAATCTAGCCCTCGCTGTTTCAGAGAGTGAGAGAAAAGGGAGGGGGGAAAGGACCAGCAAGTTAATGCAATAATATGTTTTACTAAACACTATCAGAATGCATACTCAGCAACATAATTGACACAATACATCACAGCAGCTGCAGCATGACACTCATAAAAAGATGTGTTTTAGCAGCATCTAATACAGACTGCTCTGCCTCATTATATTTTCAGCAATGTGCATAGAGGAGTAATGAGTGCAACAAGTTATAACATCACCAGCTAGTTGGTAACACAGCATGAAATGCTTCCAAAGCAACAAAATAGCACATAATAGAGATGCTGGGATATGCATGTTGGAAAAACTTAAGATAACTATTCTTAGCTTAAAAAGAAAAAGAAAGAAAAACAAAAACCAAACAAGAACAACTGAACAACCAAGCAACCAAAAAAAGATAAAAGCAAGACAAAAATAAAAACAACAAACAAAACCAATCTGCAACACAAAAGAACAATAAAAAAGGATAGACCATATGACGTGATGGACTATAAAAATTGAAGGACTTCGTTATTTCAGTTATGTGGTTTAGTCAAGAGAGAAGGATAAAAACACAAGAAAATTAAGACTAGCAAACCCTAAGGAGCTTACAAATATACATAAGTAAACAAGAGACCTTAGCAACACTTACACAACACTTGCCATCACAATTGTCAAAAACCTATAAGTTCATACTACAAGTCCTTAAATGTTCGGGGTTTTTGTTTTTTTTTTTTGTTTGTTTGTTTTTTTGTTTTTCCTTAAAAAGTAAACCGAAAGTCAATAAACTCAGAAAATGGAGAAGGATTTTAATATTGAGCGGCCCACAGTGAACACATTGAACAATCCAGATAGAGCAATTTGCTGATGCCACCAAACTGGGAGGAAGGGCTGACACAGCAGAGGCTGTGCTGCCATCCAGAGACCTGGACAGACCGGACTGGGCAGAGAAGAACCTGATGAAGTTCAACCAGGGCAAGTGCAAGGTCCTGCACATGGGGAGGAACAACCCCAGGCACCAGTGCAGGTTTGGGTGACCTGCTGGAAAGCAGCTCTGCAGAGAAGGACCTGGGAGTTCTGGGGGACAACAGGGTGATCATGAGTCACCAATGTGCCCTTGTGGCCAAGAATGCCAATGGTATCTTGGGGTGCACTAAGAAGGGTGTGAGCAGCAGGTCAGGGAGGTTGTTCCTCCCCCTCTACTCTGCCCTGGGGAGGCCCCATCTGCAGTTCTGGGTCCAGTTCTGGGCTCCCCAGTTTAGAAGGACAAGGAATTACTGGAGAGAGTCCAGGGAGGGACACGAAGATGCTGAGGGGTCTGGAGCATCTTTGTGCTGAGGAGACACTGAGAGAGCTGGGGCTGTTGAGCTGGAGAAGAGAAGCTGAGAGGGATCTGATCCATGGGATCAGTATCTCAGGGTGGATGTCAGAGGATGGACAGTGGTGCCCAACGCCAGGGTGAGGGGCAACGGGCACAGATTGAAACACAGGAGGTTGCATCTGAACATGAGCAGAAACTTGTTTGCTGGGAGGTGCCAGAGCCTGGCCCAGGCTGCCCAGAGCGGGTGTGGAGTCTCCTTCTCTGAGACATTCAAACCCGCCTGGACCCACCTGTGTGATCTGCTCTGGTGACCCTGCGTGAGCAGGGGTTGGACTGGGGCATCTACAGAGTTCCCTTCAACCCAGCCAGACTTAGATTCTGTGATTCCAGAACTAAGTTAGAGGCACTCAGATTTGTATGGGGTTTGATTTAGTCTTTATTCTGGCAGTGCAGTGTTTTGTGTTTGAGTTCAGACACTTACTGCAGCACTCGCCATGTCCTCCACTCTCTAATTGACAGCTACCAGCTGTCAGCAGGTCAGAAAATGTCAAACAAGGACTATAAAATTCAGAGAACAGTTTCCTACCTCTGAACCCTAAGAAATATGAGATACCATGTATGAACAACATGAACGAACACCAAAGATTCTGACCTTATACCTTGAATAAACTGCAATGAAGTCAAAAGAGTTTCTTAGCACAGGTATTGATATCATCGAGATCAGGGTTTTCTCCATTCAACCTCAACTATCATCTTCCTAATCTATCAAACTATTAACTATTAGCTCTCTCTAGCTTATCCAAATTAATTCTTTCATTCCCAGGGAATAGTTAATGCCTTTCATGGTCCTTGCGGTAACTGCAGTATTCTTCCTTTGATTTTTGTTAAAAATAATACATTTTTTAAAAAATCATAAAATAACTATAATGTCACAGTTATACTAGTTCATAATGTTCCAATAATTATAATAATTCCACTAAATAGGGGATACTGGTATGCATCCTCCTACCCAATATGTAGATTTATAAAGAAATATAATTCTGTCTTCTCCAGTAGTGCCTAGAGACTTGAAAGTGAAAAATATTCCATGTTTGTCCTTCAAATTTTCATGAAATCCTCAAAGTATAAAAATCAGTGGTGATAAAAATGTTAGAGATAATAGAGAATATTTTTTCTGTCATGTTTTAGTCTATTTAAGTAGACTTTATTCTTACTCTGGTTCCCTATTTGAAATACGACATTCACAGCAATACTAAACCATGTATATAATTGTAAGAAATAAATACCCTATGTTCCTTCAAGCATAGGTATTTATATACTTTTTAAAAGTATAATAATAAAATGTGTGGGTCTACTTTTCCGAGGTTTTTTTAGGATATGCAAGAGGACTAAAGCATTTTGATTTTAATCTATGTTTGAAAATTCTTATTTGATTTTAAAGACCAATCTGTTAAAAATAATCCTGTAGAATGGAGCTGTTATATTGTGCAAACTGAAGAGTAAGGTATCTTATTGCTTTTTTCTTCAGGTAAAAGACAGAAGCACTTTAATCTCCACAACATCAAGAGGTTACAGTGCAAAAATATAATAAAGAAAGTTACCTAAGATTATAATTAAATCAAGTTTATCACTAATGTTGGTGTTGGTTTACTCTGGATAGAATTTGTCCTTCCTTTATGAAAATACAGAAAGCTGGCAAGTCTACAGTGTTATACAGAGTTATACAGTATTATACTTTCACAACATAATAGCTTAGAGAGAATTGTGCACTACATACAAGGTAAATGTTCTAATGAGCTAAAAGGTATGAAAAACTATAAAGTGTCATATATAAACTTCATGCAAACATGTGGAAGACCTGTAACTCAAAAAGCAGCTTGTGTCAAAGGCTTTGCACCTACCACATCATGAAAAGAGATGGATACCAAGATATCTCTAGAAATCTTCTAAATTACATGGAGTCTACATAGAAAGAAATCAAAACCTGCAGGTAGTAGTGTTCCTTTCAATTCTGAGCAGAACAAAGTGTTTTCACTTGTAGAGGGTTCCTCAGTACTGATGAACATGCTACTCTCTTTTCATTTGTTTCCTCCGTTTCCTTCTGAACTTCTGTCTTTCCCTAGATTTTTATGTTCATAGGAACTCTGGCTCTCTCTTCTATTTTTTTGGCTGAAGAAATGCACTTGCCTTTAGGATACATCACTCTTTGCCCTAGGTGCTCCCTCATCTGTGTCAGGTCCAAAAATAAATGAATAAAACAAACCCTGGGACAAGATTCCATATTCTAAATACTTTTTGCAAAAATTATATCAATGCAAGATCCATAATAGGACACATTAATGTATCCTATATTTGCCTAAATATTTGATAAATCTTTCAAGTCGAACGAATCAGGATGATCTGAACGATGATTTTCCAGATAGGCACAGTGGTCTGTCTGGGTAACATTGCCCCTGAAGCCTGATACCAAGAGCAGTCTTCTGTACATTAAAAATTCTCTTATTCTCTAGTTCATGAAATAAGAATATCAAGAATCAGTTATCAAGCAAAATTTTCCAAAGAGCAGTCAGTTTGTTAATTTAGGAATCTTCATAAATGCAGATTTTGATGAAATACGCTCAATGCCATGTGCCAGAGGTGTTTTCACCTGTCAAAAACATGGAAAGCCTCATGGTCCAAATTGTGTTCCACTAAACTCAGTGTTGATTTACACTGGGGAGGATCTGGTCTTTCTTGATGAAAATACAGGATCCTGGTATGTCTATAGGAATTTTCCATCCAGCTGTAATTCCCACCTCTCAAAACAGCTTTTTTGTATGCATTCTTTTTGTTTCAGCTTTGTACTGGTCTTTATTACCATAAATTTACAGATATATTTGAGTACCATGTGATATGTTTGCAGTTCTGAGCATCTTTACTATTTAATCAAACTCAGCAAATTTATAAATCCAGTTTTACTTTTGTTCTCTTAGGTAAAACATTGAGGTCTCATCTGAATTTCCTACCTCCAGATGTGATGTACAATTTTTGGACAGAGAAATATTCTCTCTTTTCTTCTCTGTCACTTTTTGTGTGTTTATTAAAACTTTAAGAGATATAGTGAAATTATATTTTTGTACCTAAACCTTCCCAGTTCTCATTCGCTAAAGGCAGTTTCTACAATCTTCAGACTTATGAGTGTTTGACGTTAAAAAATTCTCTATTTAAGAGTGAGTATAACCAAAACCATCTCAGTCCTTATGCTAGAGGGTTCTTCACTTGACTCCTGCATATTTGACAGGACTTAAGTGGAAAAGAAATAGTATTTTTTCTATTTATTTTGACAGACCAAATAAAAAAAATCAGACTGTATATCTAACAAAGCTACCAACTCTCATTTCCAATAAATTTTGACTGAAATGAGAAACTTGGATTCAGTCTTCCTTTCTCATCTATAGCCAAAAAGCAACAGAATTATCTGGAATACAACTGGTCTTAGAGGGAATAAAAAGGAGAATAAATTCTGTTTTGGTTAAAGTGTTAGGAGTTTATGGTTTATTTAAAACCAAACATTTTTCTTTTATATGGCTCCTCACTTTCAAACTTGTTTCTTTCCTCTTGCCTTGATTTACCAAATTTTTTTTTTTTTTTTTTTTTTTAATCTAGAATACTGCTCATTATCACAGTGGCAAGTTTTTTGTAGAAATTGCTATCTGAAATGTCAGCTTTTATTGTATACTTATAGTTAATTATTAAATAATAGTTTGGTTCATAGTAGAGAGTTCTAGGTAGAACTGTGTGAATATTTGGATCTTAATCAAATATGCCCTCAAGTTTGGTGTATTTGCCCTCACCTCGGACTTGCAGCAAGTTGACCTGACACAGAAAGTTAATATAGCAAATAAACTGCCTCTTTTCCCAGTCACCCTTCCTTGGGGCTTCCTCAACTATTTCTGTCTGAAACCACACTGGGGTAGCAACAGGGAGACTCTGGAAGACTTTTTTGCTATGAGTAATTTTCATATGAAGATAATGTATGGAAAATGAAGACCAATTTTATTCTTTTCTGACCACTGTGTATTGTAGAGAAGCCCTGAAATGTTTCTTTAACATTCAACACTGGAGTGAAATCAGAAGGACCCTGGATGACAGTGAACCAAAAGGCTACTAGAGACCTTCTACATCTTGTGAAAATCTCACAAGTCAAGTCCTCAAACCTGCTTGGATGATATAAAAGCTATGGCTCATTTATCAAAGGAAGGACCCAAGACTTTTGAGCCTTGCAATGATGTCCTGAGTGTTCACATTAGCTTTGACTATGAGCATTGCTCCTTTAACTCACTTAGATGATTCAGAAAACACCAGCAAATGTGCATGTTTCAGAATAGATTCAGCACTAAGTCCTTTGTGGTTTACTGTTCTTTAGCTAATTTGATGTTTGTCCTTGATTGGAATTTCAAGTGCAATTTCAGATCATATTTGAGGATGCCTTTTCTTACCACATAATATTTAACAACCGAAACATATGTTGAATTTAAAAGGTAAGTGCCAGAGATTTGATTTATGAATCCTACATCTCTTGTAACTTATACAGTGAAAAAGTTTGCCAATCCTGTTGGACCACTTTGAGTAAGAACCATACGATCTATAGCCGTGCACTGTGTGTGATATATGTATTTGCTGCAACAAAATTTGGAATTGGATTTCGGTCTCAGATGTTCTTTTGGTGTCTTTTCATAAGTTAGTGGGATTTGAAAGTTGAAGATTTGCTTTCACCACAGATGAAACTTCACAATAGTAATGGAACAGAATAATCAATCAAAGATATATAGCAGTGTACCTAAATTAGTAGTCTAATGCTGAAGAGGCATCTGTATGAAAATCAAGTTTAAAGCTTCAGTATAAAGTTTCTTTCTTAAAACAAATTTAGCCAAGTGTTTCCCTTTAGTTTCAATATCTGATAGGGATTTAAGGATTATATTACAGATCAATTGTTATTGTTAACCCTGCGGGTAGCCCTTTAAATATGCAAGAAAATGTGTGAAACTAGTAGCATAAAAAGTTCTGCAGAACTGTAAGTTGAGAGTTGGCAGTACCAATGAGACAGAAAGGGCAAATGTGCTACAATCATTTACCAGGGGGAATAAACGGGTGGGAAGTAATGAGGATACAACCTAAAAATAAATGTCTGAAAACATATATGTGACCCAGGCGGAGAGCAAGCCAGCAGACGTGAACGTTATGGACAGCAATGTGATTTCTTTTGAGAGGTTAGAATGACAACCCTATAAGGGGTAGTTTGACTGGAGTATGGTAAAATAAAGTGGACATGCAAAATGTCCTGCTGCAGATGTCACAGCAAGTGAGGTACAATGCATTAGGAATCGTAGTACTGTGGACAGCAGAAATGAATCAGGAGTTTACTTGCATTCCAGGGGAGGAAACATGAGATCCGAAAATAACTTAGATTATTACTGAAGAGAATGTTGGAACTAAGTTTTCAAACTGCACAGAAATATATAATCACAGGTAGGATCTCCATTAAAACTCTGGTTCTTAATTAACCTGCCCTTATCACTTTGATTTTTGACCTAAAAGATATTAAATCTTTTTCATATTGTTTTTAGGTCCTCATGGTAACCTTTAACACATTTTTTTAACATTATATATATATAATTTTTAAAACTGACCGCATTAAAGGTGAAATGTTTCCAAATTATCATAGATAATTTTTATATTGATCTAAACTTTCAGTGAAGACTGTGTCTTCACAAATAAAAAGAACATTTTAATTTTTGATTCTCATTCAGGAAGGACTATATTTTTTTATTCACACTTTCCCAATCTAAGAAAATAATTTTCCATTCAACTGCAGTATTATTATGACTAATAATATCTGTGAGTCTTATAAATAGCAAAATCATGCCTTCTTCTTGAAACTAATGGAGAAACGATGAAAAAATCCCAGTAGCAGCAGCATTGCAGATCAGAACTGAGCCAGGAAGATATAACTCCGATTCTTAATACTCTTGGGAAGTCCTTGCACGGGATGTTGCAGTTGGGCTAAATGTAGGTAGGTGGTCTCTCTTTACAGTAGATGCCCCAAGATTTCTTTGAAGCTTTTTGTCTTTTGTATAGTAATGGAATTATGGTTGGAAAAAGAATGGAGGGTTAGGAATTGGGATTTGCTTCAGTAGGCCTCTTTGCTTTTGCTTTCTGCACATACCTTGAGATTTTTATGAACATGAAATATTATTTTAATTTGTATCTGTGTTGTCCTCTTTGTTTCTAATTTTATCTTTAAAAAATATAGATTTCATTTATTGTTTATTACTCAGCTGTCTCTTTAGGCAATAAAAGGTGTAAAAAACAATAGTATTAATTTAAGTAAATTGTGGGCAAGCTGAAGTATCTAAATGTAAACTGGAAAAAAAAAAATTAGCTTTTATTACATTTTTGTTAAGTCTCTTACTTCTCCATAATAGAACTTCACTCTCGTCTATTCTTCAAGATTAATTAAGAGAGATAACTTGTTCTTTCTGAGAGAATGCCTGTTGTCATTCTCTGTATAAGCCTCATGCACTCTTGATTCCTGAAAGTCCAGGAAATAAAGGCTCTGATACCACTGCCCTGAGGGGTTTGCCAACAGCCTAATTTCCTGCAAACTTCCCTGTTGCTTTACGGGAGGATGCATGGGAACATTGCATCTGACATGCAGTGGATTTAAAATGCCCTTGAAAAGGGAAAACTGTGGCTCCAGTGCCAGAACTGTCAATGCTGCCAGTGATTTCAGCTGGGGTATATCCTCATTTTAAAGTTCTATGGACTCCGGCATGTTGCACAGTCTGCAGAGTTGGCATTACAGAACATGTAAGGAGTAATCACAGAGTCACAGGATGCCAGGCTGGTTGGGTTGAAGGGACCTCTGTAGATCCCCAGTGCAACCCCCCTATTAATGCAGGGTCACAGAATAGATCACACAGGTGGCTCCAGGCGGGTTTGAATGTCCCAAAGAAGGAGACTCCACACCTACTCTGGGCAGCCTGGGCCAGGCTCTGACACCTCCCAGCAAACAAGTTTCTCCTCATGTTCAGATGGAACCTCCAGCAGGTCAACCCAAACCTGTGCTGGTGCCTGGAGTTGTTCCTCCCCAGGTGCAGGACCCTGCACTTGCCCTTGTTGAACTTCATCAGGTTCTCCTCTGCCCAGTCCAGCCTGTCCAGGTCTCTGGATGGCAGCACAGCCTCTGCTGTGTCAGCCCTTCCTCCCAGTTTCATGTCATCAGCAAACTGGCTGAGGATGCACTCAGTGTGTTCATCCAGGTCATTGATGAACAGGTTGGACAGAATTGGACCCAGTGCTGACCCCTGGGGAGTCCCATGAACCGCAAGCCTCAAGCCAGACTCTGCACTATTGATCACAATCCTCTGAGCTCTGCTATCCAGCCAGTTCACGGTCCATCTCACTGTGCACTCATCCAGCCCGCACTTCCTGAACTTACCTATAAGGAGGTTGTGAGAGACAGTGTCAAAAGTCTTGTTGAAGTCAAGGCAGACAATATCCACCACTCTTCCCCTTCCTAAATGACCTCTGCCTCAAGTATCTGTAGAAGTTTGCTCAACCTATATATGTTACCTGCTAGTTCAGAGCTGAGGCATTCCTGAGAGTCTTGGTTTCTTGTCTAATTTTCCTGTGGCACACATGATTCAGAAATATACTTGTGGATTTTCATGGAATTTACAGATAATAAATTGCCCTGTGAGATAATGAGGAATAGACAGTTGATAGCTTCCTATCAAATGAACATAAACAGCCTTAAAATAGTAATATTTTTAAGGAATGTTAAAACACAGAAGGATTCAAATAATCTGAGTTAATTTCCAATACCTAGAATATTCTGATTCCTGAGGTATTTAATGCTTTATGTGGGGATAATACATTTCCGTTTCATTTTTGTTGTAGTGCAGTAGTTTTGCTCACTGTAAATTTCTCAGAGTGTACAAACAAAGGAGAGGGAATGGAGGGATTACACAGATCTATTGGGAAGCTTTGTTGCTGAATTTGGAGAATTTGAAAGTCGCCTCCTTGCCCAGAAGCTTGAAAGAAGTCATTATTCCATTTCAAATGAGGTTAATGGAAATTCTGGAATTTATTTCATTTGCAGAAAGATTAAGTTTACTGTTCCTTACAACAGCAGATGATAGAAAAATATTATGAGAGTGACTTCAGGTTTCCTGAGTTAGTGGGCTCCCCAAATTAAAAAGTCAGACCTATTCTATCAATACTGCTGCTAAAAAATGTGTTGAAAATGTTACATGCCTATTGTTTTAGAACAATGACAGTTATTCTGTAATTCAAAAAAAAAAAAAAAAGAATGAAAATATTAATCCAACCTCTAACATTTTGTGTGCTGTTGGTTTGTCTGTACCTCCTTCAGAACTGTTCATCTAGCTGGTAGCGTGTCAGTGCTTGGAACATTCAGAAGATATGATTTATTTTAATTGCACACTAATTAGTGGGAGCCTTTTAGTACGCTCAATGACACAATTAGGATAGCAGGGCAGCAACTACTGTGTGGTAAAGGAAAGTGCTGAAAGAAAGGTGCTTTTGTCAAAAACTGTTGAGCCTGGATGAAAAAAAAGGCAAGTTGGCAGGAGATCCACTTCTAAATAGAAAGTACATTTAGTTCCTATTGATTTGATCAACTTTCTTTTAGGTGAAATAAGCACTGACTACACTGACTGCGGCGATAGCAATGTGCTGAAACATGGGCTGGAAGACAAGTCCCGACAGTGAGGTTGATAGTAGGGTCATCCAGAGGAATCCTAAAGAATGCTGGAATCATTTTGGCTTGAAAAAATGTTTAAGATCATCAAGTCCAACTGTTAACCCAACACTGCCAAGTTTACCAGTAAACCACGTCCATAAGAACCTCATCTACATGTGTTCTAAACACCTCCAGGGATGGTGACTCCACCACTGCCCTGGGTAGCCTGTTTCAACATTTGATAACCCTTTTGGTGAATAAGTTTCTCCTAGTATCTAATCTAAAGCTCCCCTGGCACAACCTGAGGTCATTTCCCCTCACCTTATCACTTGTTCCTTGGGAAAAGAGACAAACCCCCTCCATGCTCCAACCTCCTTTCAGGCAGTTGCAGAGAGCGAGAAGGTCTCCCCTCAGCTCCTGCTCTCCAGGAGCAGAGCCGCTCCCATCACACTTGTGCTCCAGCCCCTTCCCCAGCTCCATTCCCTTCTCTCAACTCGCTTCAGCACCTCAAGGTCTTTCTTGTCATGAGGGGCCAAAAACTGCCCCCAGGATTCATGGTTTGGCCTCCCCAGTGCCCAGCACAGGGACGGTCACTGCCCTGGGCCTGCTGGCCACACCAGTGCTGGTACCAGCCAGGATGTTAGTGGCGTCTTGGCCACCTGGGCATACTCTGGCTCATGTTCAGTCGCTGGCACCAACACCTCCAGGGCCTTTTCCGCCAGGCACTTTACAGCCACTCTGTCCCAGCCTGAAGCGTATATGGGGTTGTTGTGACCCAAGTGCAGGACCTGGCACTTGGCCTTGGTGAACCTCAGACAATTGGCCTCAGCCCATGGATCCAGCCGGGTCAGACCCTTCTGTATGGCCTTCCCACCCCCCAGCACATCAACACTCCACCCAACCTGGTGCCATCTGCAAACTGACTGAAGGTCCCCTCAATCCCCTCATCCAGACTATTGATAAAGAGACTAAACAGAACCTCAGTACTGAGCCTTGGGGACACCACTCGTGACCAGCCAATTGGATTTGGCTGCGTTCACCACAAGTCTTTGGGCACGGCCATCCAGTCAGTTCTTTATCAGGTGAGGAGTTTTCCTGTTCAGACCATGAGCTGCAGCCCTTCCAGATTTCTGTAGGAAATGGTATCAAAGGCTTTACTGAAGGCCAGGTAGAAAACATCCACAGCCTTTTCCCTCATCTACTAGTTGGGTCACCTTGTCATAGAAGGAGATCAGGTTGGTCAAGCAGGACCTGCCTTTTTAAAACCCATGGTAACTGGGCCTGATCACCTGGTTGTCCTGCATGTGCCATGACCTTCCCGGCACCGAGGTCAGACTGACAGGCCTGTAATTTCCTGGATCCTTCTTCTGGCCCATCTTGCATATGGGTGCCACTTTGCCAAACTCCCCTCAACAGGGAGCTCTCCAGTTAACCAAGACTGCTGATGAATAATTGAAAGTGGCTTGGTGAGCATCGCCACCAGCTCTGTCAGACTTCAGGTTTCTCCCTGCTCCATGCTTTTGCCCTTTCTTCTGTCTGCACCATTTATTCAGAAGATACCTTGTTCCCTGAGTATTCATGTATACACGATGAGTTTGCTCTGAATCATTATTTTAATGTTTAAAATATTAAAGAGATTTATATGAATATGAATGCAGCTGCTTATTTTGAAGTGACTAGAATTGCCTCATTCTCTTTGTGTTGGCTTAGTTATTTTCCTTAGAAGCCAAATACATTTTTTAAAAGTTTCGCTGAAGAGGATAGTCCTTTATGAGAGACAGCACACCACCTCTGCATGGGCATGTAGTTAGGACTATTAGCTATGCGCATTTGAAAAGGCACATCAGGAACAAAATCTCTGCAGAAACAGATTTTCTTTTTATTAGGAAAGCCTTCTATGGGCTTAATTATCATGGACAGAAAAAGCACACTGTTTCCCAGGGAAATGCTACCCACCGATATCACAAGAATTCAGCCTTGCTTGAGTGCTAGGAGGTATGTTCTCAGTGCACTTATAATCAGGTCATTATCACCATGGTTATGACTGAAAACTGTAGGCATTTGTCTCGTTAATGCCAAATGTTATAGTTTATTTCTGGGAACTGAAAACCTTGCTGCCCAGGGAAACCTGTTCTGTGATAATATTTGAAAACAAGGCACTTGAGAATAGCTTGCCTGGTTCATGTCAGATGGTTTCACACATATTTTCTTACTGGTGCTTAGGGGGTTTCGGTTATTAAATAACTTTGTTCTGTGGTATTTTGCTTTGTGAGTTAGTGTTCTTCATGGATTGCAGCTCTAGCTCTGACAAAACAAGCATGTGGTGATGATGCTTTTTGTTCATATATGATCACTTCTGGACTATACCAGCATCTTGGCATATTATTTGCGTTCACATTTTACCTTTCCCTCTCCCCTTTTTGGTTTCTCTTTTATGTACACTATCCAACAAAACTTTTTGAGCTGTGATCTTGTGACTGAGCTTTGTCACACTTCTATGCTTGGAAGATAATTAAAAGAGTGCCATTGCCCTTCCAATTTTGTTCCTATCATTCCTGAAATGTAAAATGTAAAATCATCAGTGATTGCAGCAACACTTGGATCAAACCAGAATAATACATTTGGACCCTTTGTTCCCCCCTCTAAAGTCTGCTTTGTTAATAAAATGAGTTAATCGCAACTGAAAACCTTGCATTTGATCAGAAAAATTGACAGAAATCTGAGACTTTTGTATATCAACTACTCAATTTTTTCTTCTGATTTACAGTCTTTGTTGAGTAGGATTTGTACGGAGTATAAAAAACATACATAACTACATTGCTTTAACCTCTGACTAGAAGTGTCATCTATCTTACGTTGGAGTTTGGATGATTTTTGTCTTTCTTTGTTGTATATCGGGACTATACATTTTAATTTTCTTCTTGCAATGTATTTTGTGTGGAGAAGCTAAGAGTACCAGGGCAAAGGAAATGACAGAGGAAGCTGAGAGTACTTGGAAAAGTAAAAGAAAGAATAATATAAATATATACATTTGAGTGAAAACATAATGTTTGGAAAAGATCTTTATTTATTGCTCTATTTATAGAATATTATTTATTATTCCTATTATCAGAACAATATGTTATTGCTTACCTCTAATGATGATGAATATCTGTAAGTCATCTCAAAACCTATGTTCATTTTTTTTCATATGTACAGGGATTTTTTGAAATGGTAGATTTATACAACTTGTCTTTAAAATCAGTCAAAAAAAAACCCATTTAGTGATGATTTTTCCCCATTCTGCTTCTTGGCACACCTAAACACATCCCATAATCAAAACAGTGGTAGTGTCTACCTAGGTCTTGCATGATCCAAATGAAGAATGAAGATGCATGCACAAAAAAGGACACAGTAAAAGCTACATACTAATCTTCCTTATTTTGTGATTTCAGGAAGTATAAGAATTTTAAAAATGGATAGGAAATGTAAAATTTGCTTTACAGTTTATACATTCTGTATAGCTTTATCAAGCTACATTGCCATATAGACAAATGATTGAAAATAATAATGATAATATACAGAACAAAACAACACTAAAATAAACGGATCTTTAAATCAAGATTTGCATAGATGAATGTTGAGCATAATCTTTCAGACAAAACTCAAAACAGCATTCACCTCTTTTATTGTCTTCTGGCTATTTATCTCATTAATATCGGTTGACTGTCTTTGTTATTATATAAACAGATTAGGATTATGTATATCACCTGGGGCTATTACACAAAAATTAAACTTCAGATCAGAATTTTAGACCACATATTGGGAGAGGGAGCAAACTGAAGGATCACAGCTAAATCAAAATTGTCATTCCAGCCATGTCCAAGCCAAATCTGATGCCCGTGCAAGAATCTTTGTGCTGAATCAGGATGATTAAGCAAAAAACATGTTAAATCTGGCCCTGGCATAAGCTATAAAGACTGACAAATATAATATATGCAGGGAGAAGAGAGCCTGACTCAGTCTCATCTCCTTGTGCAGCTGGCACACTGCTAACAGGTTTGGCTGAAGCTGCTTCTGTGTCCCCTCTCCATGGGCTGCTGGCATTGCCAAGAGCTTGCACTAGCCTAAAATTTTGCATAAACTTCGCAAAAGTGCAAGAGATCTTGGAAAATGTGAAATCTTGATAGTTTCAAGAATATCGTGATCCTGTTGCAGCCGCCCGCAGATGCTGGTGGTAGCACAGACTATAAGAGAGCCAGGCAATCCTAAAAACATGAAAATTCATCGAGAATTTAAGCAAACTTTGTATTATTTTCAAAACAGATTGTTAAAGTAACAAGTTTCTTTCTATTCGTAAAAATTAATGTTAGTTGTCTGCATGTCAGTCAGTTGCTCAGTGGAGATGTGTATTTTGGAAATGAGTTCCTTGACCCTATAATTTAGGCTTATGGTCCAGGAGATCCAGAGCTGAATACAACACCTTAAGTAACAGAAAATAGAAGAGGTTGTATTTAAAACTGAGGCAGATCACCAAATAGGGGTAAATCTGACCATAACTGCCAAAATGATGAAAGCGAGAGCCTCTATACTTATTTGGTTGACACTTGAGAATTATCTATAATATTCCCTGAAGCATATCAATCACTTGTTGTCTTTTTTTGGTTTTTAATGTATTTACTCATTTAAACAATTGCTCATTACCAAGCACATTCTTCTACTAAGCCAGAGCTCGACTTGCGACAATTCTGTTTTGATAAATTTAGCTATATTTTGATTCTGTGATCACGGATTCAATGAATACAATAGGCAGGAAGTCTAGAGTTTGATGTCTAAACTTATCTTTGGCCATACACTGATGAAAAATACCCCACCGCTACCACCATTATTAATACGGCTCATAATAAGTTCTGACTTCTGAATCCTGTTGTGCTACACCAGAAAGGCCAAGGTTATTTCTATGATTTCAATAAGGAGTTGCCATGTGCACAAGTTTCATCAATGAAAATCACAGTCCTCATTTTTATGAACCCTGTTTATTCCTCATTCTTGTTCCCATAGCTATGAAGAAATAAATGGTCTTTAGGCTGTAGGACAGCTGAAGTGTTTGTAAGGATTCTCTGCAATAGAAATAGCACTTCCTGAAGATTGTGGTACTGGTAAAACATTTGCAGTCATACATTTCATAATTAAATTGAGCTATTTCACCCTAATTAAATCTGAAATGTACGGCCAGCCAAAACAAGGGGCAACTTTATGAAATGAGCTTCTGAACTCCTCAGTCTGTTTTGAATAATACGGCAAATGCTTTTCCATTCCCTTACCATCAGGTAACAGAAACGCGGACTGGTCCTCTTGGCTGCAGTAACTATGACAACCTAGATTCTGTCAGCTCTGTTCTGGTTCAAAGTCCTGAAAATAAGATTCAGTTGCAAGGTATGTAGGTGTAATTTCATGAATTTGTTTTGGAACTGGATGACATTTATCAGAGTATTTGTTTTTATTTCTCTCACCTCATAAAAGGTCATTTTCCTAATTTTTTTTTGTGTGTGTATGTCTGCAATAAGTACATTCTAGACAAAGAGAAGGAAATGTCAGTAACTCATTTTGCCTTTGAAATGGAAACAATTTCTGAACATATCAGAAAATAATTTGAATAACGCTGTTAACATTTTACAGCCCTATTTAGCAACCATTTGCAGATTTTTTAAACAGCCTGATTTCCCATAGATTCCACCAAGCAGGGAGTGACATTTAATGTGCTGAGCCTGCTTTGAACAGACTGAGTAGTGGCTTATACCTCGTGCAGTTGTCCCACTGAAATGAATGGAGTCATCAGAGAAGCAGGATATAGATTTTCAAAGACTCTAAATAATTTAGAGTCCAAAAGCTTGTCTTGAGATGATTAAGGAAATTTAAAAGGTTAGGCATCTCCCTCATTAGAAAAATAATAGTAATTATTAAAAAAAAAAAAAAGGAAGAGAGAGAAAGAAAGAGGAAATGAAAGGGAAAGCAAAAAGAGGTAAATGGAAAGGAAGAGGAAAAGAAGGAAAAAAAGAAAAGGAAAAGGAAAAGGAAAAAAAGAAAAGGGGAAAAAATAAAATAAAAAAAGATACATAATTTCTTTTTTTAATTTATTTTATTTATTCCAGTAGATTCATTTCCCAACCTAAATATTAGGTACATAAACCTCTCTAGGGCATCAGTCCATTAATAATTTGGGTTTTTTTTTTTAGTTACATGTAGCAGGACCAACTCATTATTATTACAAAAACAGACTAGATGGTCTTTTATTTACGTACTTGTGTATACCTCCGTGTATATACAATGAGAGAAGAATACTGTTCTTAATTTGCAGTTACAAGTAGCTATACAATTATTTCCAGGTTTAAAAATGTTCTGTATTGGTTCATAAATCAATTGGACATTCAGTGGGAAGCTGTTGCTGAATGGCTGTCAGGGAAAGACTCTTTTCTTGTTCAAAACATGCATGTGCTTTTCTTCCCCCTTTAATTTCTGTCTCTCCAGAATAGGTAAAAAGCCATGAAAACATACAATTATTTCAGAGATTGTATATATATATGAAAAAAAAAACCCAAAACAAACAACAAACTTGTCATTTCCACTGGGATGTAATGAAAAGTTTCCAGAAACAATTTGCAATTTTTAATTTCCATCATATGTACAATGTTTGTCAGTTAAAATTTGGAAAATAATCTTTGCAGTCCTCATGCAGTGGTTTGATGCATGTCATTGGATTGTCATTATGAGAAGTAAATTATCAGAGCTATTTCATACTTTTCATGGAAGAACTGAAAGAGTCAGGTTTGCTTATCTGGGCGTTCTTTTCCTTTCACAATTTCAGGGCTTTTCACACGTATGTAAGTACATTGAAAAGTTTAGTCAGGTAACAAGAAAGTTTTACAAATTTTGACATGAGGTAGAAGAAAGCATAGACAGACCTGATTTTAGCAATTGTGATATAACTTTTGACTTGGAAAAGTTATGAAATTACTGTTACAGCTATTGTTTTTATGTACCTAAAAATAAGGGCTATATCTCCATGAAATTTTCCAAGTGCCTATGTGGAAGAAACCTACACCATAAATAAACAATCCATATGTTGAGAAATTATTTGGCTCACAAATAAGCTCCACTGGTTCCAGAGATATTATTTTTGCCACAGAAAAATAACAATTAATAATAAATAAACAATTATAATATACCTTGCAGTGGCTTTTTGAGTGGTTGATCACTATTGTAGCTAGAGTGACTGATAGCTAGTTAGTTAAAATGCTTGTATCTAAAATATTTGTTCCCATCAGTGGGATAATGTAAACAATGGTCAAAAATTTTCAGATAAATCTAAATTTCTGGTCATAAAAATTCTGGATTTTAGATTCACCTGCTCCATGGTTCTGATATGCTGGTGTGACATGATTTTGCAAGGCCTCTGCATGGCAGGGTAAAGTGTGAAAACACTTTGCAAAGGGATTTGTGACATAGCAGGGACTTTTTGAAATACCATGGGAGCTATACTTTGTACCCTTTCTCCATGTTAAACCTTTACTAGATTTAAGCAAGAATTTTATTTTTCAAGGTTTTGTAGTCCTACTGACTGTCCCTTAGCAAATAAATACCAACATTGTAAAAAATGCAATATCAGAGAAATTTTACTTTTCTAAAATTTCCCCTTTCTTTTTAGTTTGTCTCTACACAATCGTGGAGAGATAACTGAAGTTATTTAGAGAAACACTATCTTCTTGTGTCAAAGGCAACATGGAAAAGAAGTCCATTACAGAATGGAAATTTTTGCCTTCACACCTCTTTTTCTGATTACGCAGCCTCTTTGCTCTGCTTTCCCTTCATCAGCACTCTCCAAATTTGCATGAGCTGCTAGTACCAAGATTGTAATTCAGCTCTGTGCTTCCCTACTGCAAAGCTCTTACTGCTGAAGCTGTTCATTCAGCCATTCTTTACAAGGAGAAGTCGATGTAATCCTTCCTTTCTCTTTTTAAAAATTCTTCTGGAAAGAAATCACAGCAGCAAATGCTCTATCTGAGAAACACACTTGTTAGTGGAATGGATGTTCTATACTGAGAAGGAAATGCAAGGAATATATCTGAAATTAATTCTGAAGCATGAAAATAGATGACACAGTACAAATGCCAGACAGATGTGTAAATTGTCCCAAAAAGCCATATAGTTTTCTTTTTCATAGTTTGTTTGTTACATAGGTTGGGAAAGATGCTTGTCTAGAGCATCCCTTTGCATTTATAACATAATACTCTCTTTTCCTTTAGGTCTTCAGGTCATACTGCCTGAGTATCTGCAAGAACATTTTGTCCAGGCAGCTCTGAGCTATATTGCCTGTAATTCAGAAGGGGAGTTCATCTGCAAGGACAATGACTGCTGGTGTCAGTGTGGTCCCAAGTTTCCAGAGTGCAACTGTCCCTACATGGACATTCAAGCCATGGAAGAGAATCTGATCCGCATAAGTGAGACCTGGAATGCATACAACAGTGAATTTGAAGAATCAGGTGAGATGTTTTATAAATTTTTTGTCTGTTTGGCTCTATCCCACAAAAAATATTTATACAACAGACTCCATCTGAAATCTTCTGAATAGTTTGTACATCTAAAACTAAACATACTTAAACGCATCTTGGATCTGAGTTGTAATTATTATAACATTTGGATAGGCATGTTGTCCTCACCTCATGATGATCAGCAATCTGTGTAATTTCATCGGGATTTAGGCAGGCTGTATTTGAGTATTTATCAGTTATACTTTGTGGAGTCCAGGGCTGTGAGGACATGGCCTCTGTTGGAGCAAGAAGTGTAATTCAGAAGGTAGAAAGTAGAACAAATGAGGAAAAAAGTCATGTTATACAGTTTATACGGTTATTCTACATTTATGTTCTGCAATGCAGCTGAAACAGCTGCTTGGTTTCAAATCCATTTTTCAGTGTTGGAACCAAGTTTCTCCTGAACTTCCATTTTATTCTGTCCCTCAGAAGGTACCATGCAGCTGACAGGGTGAGCACAAGAAGTTAATAGCTCATCCCACGATAGCAGGCAACTTCTTTCTTCATATAATTTCTGCTTCAACTGAACCTATCCAAGTTGTCTCTACAACATATTTGTGCCACATCGGTTTTCTCTAAAGCACTGAGGTGTGTTTCATGTATCCTGATAATCATAACTTCCAGTCCCATAGAGAACGGGAACCGCAAGTAAAATCAGCTTCCAAACAACTGTTTCCACAACTCACTCACTCAGTGATATCAGTAACAGCTGTCCAGCCAAATGGTAGGAAAAGTAAGGAGAGTTCAGCAGACCTGGTAAAAATCACTAAAAAAAAAAAAAAAAAAAAAAGAAAGAAATAGAAAAAGGCAAAAATCACAGTTTTTAATCGGTTGTGTTGGAGAAAGAGAATGAGTCAGTAGAAGAGAGGAGGAAGAAGACTCAGTGGTCATGGGAAGAGAGTATGGGAGAGAAGAAATATCAGTACAATACTTAGCTGTGAACAGTACATTGTGTACATTTTTTTATATATTTGTTGTTCTATTGTTAAAGACTGATTTCTCAGTTCAACATTGAGAATTTCAAAAGACCTGCTATCAGTAAAAATTTCAGTTGTTGTTACTTTTAGTAAGACCTGATGCCTAAATCTGAGTCTGTTTGGAAGATCTCAGGCCCTTTTCCCATCCCCAGTCTCACTCTAGCATGAGGAGACCAGAACTTACGATATTTCTCCTTGGAGGATCACAGACTTCTCTCATTTACAAGCATGAATGTATGGGTTTTTTGTTTGTGTGTAAAAATGCATATTCCCAGTGACTGTTTTGATGCCTTTAAGCATTTCTGGAGTCATGCTACCATTTACTACTTTGCAAAGTAGAACAAGCGTATTGACTCTACAAAAAGGCACAGGTTTTTTTACCGTATTTTGTCCTATTTGAACAGCCTATGATACTGTTCAGTGACTGAAGAATGTCAATTGATGACACCTTAATAGCAACTGTAGTTAAGCTGAAGGAGCACACACATGTGAATCTGGGAAGGATTCTTATACTGAGCTGTATAGGGGCACAAAATTACTTACAAGTTTGAAAAGTTAATTGTCAGCTACACTATAGTCCTATGTTCAGGATTGTGACATGAATGATAGGAAAAATGGGTAAGAGTTAAATCCTGTGCTTTTAGAAAAGGCTCTTAAACTGTGTTGTGTGAATCACTAACATGGCAACTTTACGTACATCTGTCAATTAGTTAATTGCTATTAGGTCTGGTTACTAAAAAGGGTTAAATAGAATTATTACTATCATTAAGCCATATGCCACGGCCACTCTTTAGTCCTTGAATTATTTCAATTGTTTTTAATCTAATAAATATACAAAGCAGGATTTCTACATCTCATAGGTAGCTTAGATAATTTCTGCTTTTTCCTTATAAACTGTTTTGCATAGAAGTGTTCATGGAAAGATGAGATAGGTAGCCTTGTATGTGTATGGGCCTGTACTTTGTTGAAAAAAGTTGGTATGTGAACTTCTGATAGATAGATAGTTGTTGTCCATTCAGTCCTCCTGTATAAATTATACATTACAATCTGAAAACCTCTTCTGGTGCTGTCACACATGGTCCATAAGAATTTCCAACCACAGTGATTAGAGACATGTTCTGAAAAATTTAGAGCTCTTGAAATATTTATATTATGAAAAGTACTGTTAACAAATATCAGTATAATCTGGTTCATGTTAATAGCATGTTCTGAGAACAAAAGTGCCCTTTATTAAACAAAACTGATGTTTTCAGTCGATACTGCATAACTCTGATGAGGGATATATTTCCTTCAGGCTTTGTCTAAATCAGTGGAAGTCAATATTTGAGATAAGAGAATACCTGATCTCCTTCTATGACAAGGTGACCCAACTAGTGGATGAGCGAAAGGCTGTGGATGTTTTCTACCTGGCCTTCAGTAAAGCCTTTGACACCGTATCCCACAGCACTCTCCTGGAGAAGCTGCAGCTCATGGCTTGAACAGGCATGCTCTTCACTGGATCAAGAACTGGCTGGAGGGCCAGGCCCAAAGAGTTGTGATGAACTGAGCCACATGCAGTTGTTGGCCGGTCACGAGTGGTGTCCCTAGGGCTCAGCACTGGGGCCAGTTCTGTTTAATCTCTTTATCAATGGTCTGGATGAGGGGACTGAGGGGACCTTCAGTCAGTTTGCAGATGACACCAGGTTGGGTGGAGTGTTGATGTGCTGGAGGATGGAAAGGCCATACAGAGGGATCTGGCCCGGCTGGATCCATGGGCTGAGGCCAATTGTCTGAGGTTCACCAAGGCCAAGTACTGGATCCTGCACTTGGGTCACAACAACCCCATGAACGCTGCAGGCTGGGGAAGAGCAGCTGGAAAGTGCCACAGGAAAAGGCCCTGGGGGTGTTGGTGCCAGTGGCCAAACATGAGCCAGAGTATGCCCAGGTGGCCAAGAGGCCAGCAGCATCCTGGCTAGTACCAGCATTGGTGTGGCCAGCAGGCCCAGGGCAGTGACCGTCCCTGTGCTGGGACCTAGGGAGGACACACCGTGTATCCTGGGGGCAGTTCTGGGCCACTCACACCAAGAAAGGCCTTGAGATGCTGGAAGGAGTTGAGAGAAGGGAACGGAGCTGGTGAGGGGCTGGAGCACAAGTGTGATGGGAGCAGCTGAGGGACCTGGGGGGTTCAGCTGGAGAACAGGAGCTGAGGGGAGACCTTCTGATCTCTGAACTGCCTGAAAGGAGCTTGGAGCCAGGGGAGTCGGGCTCTGCTCCTCAGGAACAAGCACCAGGACCAGAAGAAACGGCCTCAAGTTGCACCAGGGGAGGCTGAGGTTGGATCTGGGGAACAGTTTCTTCCCCAAAGGGCTGTGGGGCATTGGAACAGGCTGCCCAGGGCAGTGCTGGAGTCACCATCCCTGGAGGGTTGGACAGACGGAGATGAGGTTCTCAGGGACATGGGTCAGTGCCAGGGGTGGGTTATGATTGGACTCCATGATCCCGAGGCTCTCTTCCAACTGAAATGATTCTATGATTCTATGATAATAAATAAAAATAATTAAATAAATGTACTAAACAATGGCAGAGTGAACAAAGGTCAAAGTATTTTATAATTTTGAGTCAGGATAATCCAAAGAACTAACTAATGGCCCATGTAGTCTACTACTAACTGCAGAGGAATAAATTGATGAATTCTATTCTTTGACACTATGAGTCCCAGATTCAATTAAAGGTAAATACATGTGTATTCATGTTCTAACTTTCCTGCCTTCCAAACCCTTCCTTACCCTACATATAACATAATAGTCCTCTGAATCAAGAAGTAAATTTTGACCTCAGATACAGACTTGTAAAACTTACTGGGTTCACTTGAGGTGGTGCACATTATCTGTTTACAGAATTTAGCCTAAAGACGAAGAAGTAATATTCTTTTTAAGATGCTTTTTTTTCTGTCAGTGTTATCTCTCCTTCTGTCTGTTCAAGATAAAACAAGTAAGGAATAGATTTTCTGAAATAAATAAATAGAAGATCTTCACTGTCTAAACCCCATTTGAAATCAATGGATAGCTAAATTTAGTTTGTGTTTTTGAAATTCATCTGGATTTCCAGAAATAAAGAAAAAAAGTTAAAAAAAAGCAAGAGGAATGCTTTCTCTACAGCCTACTGCTCTTTTCCAAATTACACAGTTTGCATTACCGTATTACCTTTTAAATCATGAGACGTAAAAGAAAGCCATATGAGGAGCGGCTGAAGTCCCTGGGTTTGTTCAGCTGGAGCAGAGCAGACTGAGGGCAGAGCTCATGGGCTGCAGGTTCCTCAGCAGGAGCAGGAGGGGCAGGGTGAGCTCTGCTCTGTGACAGTGACAGAGCCCAGGGAATGGCAGAAGATGTGCCAGGGAAGGTCAGTGGGACATGAGGAAAAGGTTCTTCACCCAGAGGTGCTGGACACTGAACAGGCTCCCCAGGGAGGTGTCACGGCCCCAACCCGACAGTGTTCAAGAAGAGACTGGACACTGTCCTCAGACACACGGTGTGACCTGTGGGGTGTCCTGTGCAGGGACAGGAGTTGGACTCCATGAGCCTTGTGGGTTCCTTCCAATTCAGGAGATACTATAATTCGTCTATGATTCTATGATTCTGCTCTACTCAGTGCTGGTGAGGTCACACTTGGAGTTCTGGGTCCAAGTCTGGGCTCCTTGGTACAAGAGCAACATTAACATATTAGAGAGAGCGCAATGAGAGGCCATGAAGATGATGAAGAGTCTGGATCATATGTGTTATGAGAAAATGCCAAGACAGCTGGGACTGTTCATCCTGGAGAAGAAAAGGCTCAGGGGGATCTCACCAATGTATGTAAACACCTGCAGGCAGGGTGCAAAAAGATGGAGCCAGGCTTGTTTCAGTGGTGCTCAGTGACAGGACCAGAGGCAATGGGTACAAACTGAAATCCAGGAGATTCCTCTGAACACCAGGAAACGCTTTTTCATTGTGAGGATGATGGAGCACTGGAACAGGTTACTCAGAGTGTTTGTGGCGCCTCCCTCCTTGGAGATACTCAAAAGCTGACTGGCCACAGTCCTGGGCAACTAGGTCCGGGTGGTCCTGCTTCAGCAGGGGTTTGCACCAAAGATCTTTTCCTACCTCAACCATTCTGTTACTTTGTCATCAAAGAATTTCCCTAGTTTTCACATAAAAGGACTCTGGTCTGCAATTTGGGTTTGCTGGTAGTGGCAATTCTCTTGAGCAACTGTGATTAGTATAGATTAGATGACCAAACATATTCCAGTTTAGAATGTGTCATTCATTGTTTTGTGTAGGTTTCATTTCACTTGGGCTCTTCTGGCACCTTTAAACTACTCAAATCTCATTTTGGAGGACACACAGCAGTATGTTATATATCTCACAGTAAATTTGGCTACATTTTTCATCTTTCTAGCTGCTCTCCAGCAGTACACACTTGATCACTATTAGCTCAATGGGCTTCATATAACCTCTTAATATCAGGTTATGTACTAAGTTCTCAAAGAAATTACAAGACCTACTTTAAATTGTTTACTCTGAACCATCTGCTTATTCTTTATCATATCTTGTGGCCTTCAGACTCAGCTACTACCCTTGCAAACGAGCAGCTGTTTCCTTATGAAAAAAAAAACATGCTAAAGCAGTTCAACCTTTATTAACAAATTTCATTAGTTTCTTGAGGCCTTGGGCAGGATTAATGTCTAAGCAAAGTTCTCTCTGAGAACACCATTCCTAGAAGCTGTGTTCCTATCATCTAACACATGGGCTAAAAATATCACCTTGAATGGAATCAAGCAATATTTAATTTATGCTTTCTTTATGTGCATGAAACCAGTCTTTCACAGAAATTAGTAGCCTAAAAAGACAACTAGATAGTCTAGCTGACCTGCTGTTATCAGAAGCCACTAAATTTCACTGAGATTCCAGAATATGGACTCCATTTAAATTAGATTGAAGCATTGTAATCTTCACTAGTATGCCTATGTTCTGCCCTACCTTTTCAATGTGTTGCTCTTTGAATATTGCCAATTTTCCTGCACCCCTTTTGCCCCTAATAACAGGAGCTGAGACTTATCCTGCTCCTCTGCCTACATCATCCTCCCAGTAAAACTCATAGTTCCCTGTCAGGATAAAGCTTTGACCTAAGCACTCAATTGCTACACTAGTTTCATACAGTAAAGAATGTCAAAAGATTTCTCTAAAAAATTCCCTAATTTTTGCAGCATGTAGGATGTTGACAGCTTATGGTTACTGCAATGTTGAAGATGGTGTTTGTGAATATGTTGTCTTGTTACACATCACTGATTTTGGAAGTTTTTGTGACTCTTTTGGCAACACTTAATATACAAAAGCAAATTCTAACATCCAACTCTGTCAACTACTGACTGGCAATTTAGCATTTTACAGAGATTATGATCCGCTGCTCTAAAACACATGAAAGACATGAAGGTGCATAAAAACATTGACAGGCTCTGGTTTCTGATAGCAAGGATAAGAATATGATCGTGCATTGTCTGTACCTTAATTCTGGTGTGGGTGGCTGCTGAGCACCTTCAGAAATCTGGTCACTTCATTTAAACAATTCAAATGACAGCGATTTTCTTTTAAGATTGTCTGCTCGGCAGCATCTAAAATAAATTTGTAGCGTGTTGCAACTTAATTTTTCTAAATTAAAAAGGCTACTAAAATAAATAGGGAGAAGGATGATAGGATTATTTAGACAACAGAAGATGGTGAAGGGCATAGGATGATTTTATGTTCAACAAATATTTTGAGGTATATTTTGAAAATTGATTTGAGATTGAAACTTTATTCTTTCAAACATTTGATTTAAATACAAAATACTATGAAAGGAAATAGCACACCTACAGCTAATTGGACTGAAATTTTTCTGTCACAGCTGGTCTTAGAGGTGATTCAGTGACGTGCTGAAATATGTGCTTATTGCAGTCACTTGTAGCCATTAACTTCATAGATTGGACTTGTGTGCTTAGATATTCAGCGCAGCTCAAATAGATCAGAGCCAGGGCCACCAAAGACTTTGAAGAACTTGGCCCACTGAACACAAAAACTGTTTGTGCTACCAAACATGATGGAATGACACATCAAAAGTCATCCTGTAAATATATTGAAATGTATCCTTCTACAGTTTGAAAGACAAAGTTCTGTCCTCAAAATCCGGAGTTTGATTTTTCAGTAACTTCTGCATCTGCTTTACAGAGATACTTCAAAAGGTAACTTTCAGTATCACAGCAAGTGAAAGTGGTATAAGTACAGCCAAAGTAAATTGATACAAACTTTCACGTTGATATTTGCTGAAACTGCTTTTCATTATGCATCCATCCTCCATCATCACTTTGATTGCAAAGTATAAGCTGAAGTCAATTGCTGTTGCAAGCTATTTGTTCTTAAATCCCTGGATTCACTGGATTTGGACTTCATGTCTAATGCATTTCACAATTCCCTAATAAGTCCATTATGCCTTGCTGTTGAGCATTGGTTACCACTTACATGTACTGACTTAAAATCATTTGAAAAAAATCCCCAGTTTTGAAAGGTTTGCCTAAAAATTAGATCTGAATCCTCAGTTAATATATAGTCCTACAGAGAAAGTTACCCAAGTTTTCTTGTTTGCCTCAGGTTCATTTTGAGACTTCAGAGTCCTGTTTCCTCAGTTCAATTATATTTTTCCATTTCTTTATAATGATTGAATTAATTATGGTCCCCAAATCCCTTGTATAAAAGAATTGGATTTAAAGTGTTGAAGAAAGCAGGTTCTAATAGAGGAGATGATAAGCTTATTACTGAATTAAATATCGGTAATACTCAATATGTGGAAGTTCAGGCATCCCATTCTTTTTGGGGGGGCAGCATTTGCATCTTATGTAATCACTTTTATGTAAAATCTACAGAAAGTAATAGGACTGATCATCTCCACCATTCCGTAATGTTCAGTGAGATTTAGAGAATTATCCATTTAATAGTGTCATGAATTTATATATCTCCATCTTCTAAATGTCATAGTGGTGGAAAACCACCATGTTTTGGTGATGCACTTTCAGAACTGTCTCCCTTCTCCTTCAGTTCATATTTTCCCATATGAAATATAAGCATACAGTAAAATGCCAACTTTGAAATAGGAAAAGTTCTTTCCACTAAACACTTCTACTTCTCAGATCTGCAGATCTGCTGTATTAAAACTAAGCACAACAGAAGCTCAAAGCTGGTCTTGGAAAAAGTGAAGAATTAGTGTTCCCTCACTCTAGAGTTTAATCAAGACCTTAATCAGCTGAAACTCATATGCAATATTTTGGCTATTGACAACTACTAAAAGACAGAAAACAGTTCAATTCACACTTTGCATTTTGAGATCGGTGGTGGTCTTGCTGTGTAGACACCTGAGTTGTTTGAGTCATGACTTCTCAAAGTATTAACCAAACATTTGTGGTGTCACTACGTGCCTTTATAGAACAGCACTCTGTGCTGAATCCAGGCTCAGAACTGTTCTGAAGATCCCTGTTCTCACAGCGAAGGTGATTTCCAACACCCGGGCTGCAAACTGTGGTAAAATCCATTAAAATCAAAACTGAAAATCACAATTGGCACTAATGAGGAAGTGCAGATGCTCAGGGAGAAATTCTTTATACCTTTTGTTAATCCTAAAGGCTGAGGGAGCTGGGTTGCTTTAGTATGGAGGAGACAGGGGTGACCTCATTAATGTTTACAGCTATATAAAAGGTGAGTGACATGAGGATGGAGCCAGGCTCTTCTCAGTAAGACAAGGGGTAAAGGGTATAAACTGGAACACAAGAGGTTCCACTTAAATTTAAGAGGAAACTTCTTCCCGGTGAGGGTGGCAGAGCCTGGCCCAGGCTGCCCAGGGGGGTTGTGGAGTCTCCTTCTCTGCAGACATTCCAACCCGCCTGGACATCTTCCTGTGTAACCTCATCTGGGTGTTCCTGCTCCATGGGGGGATTGCACTGGATGAGCTTTCCAGGTCCCTTCCAACCCCTGGCGTTCTGTGATTCTGTGATTCTGTGAATCTGTTACAGATGGGCAGTGTTGCCTTTATGATTATTGAGGCTGTAAAGAAGCTGTAAAGGAGGAGTTCTAAGATTGTTCCAAAGTCAGAGACTGGATATGACAGTCACACAGTCAATATGTACATCCAAAGCAAGTGATCCTATATTATCTCAAAATCTACACAAATCTCTCACTGTTTCTCAGGGAAGAGAATTTTACAGTCAATATTCTTCCATGCAGTCTCTTAGATGCCAAACACACAGTAATATGTCTGTTGAGGTTTCTTCTTTCAGTTAATTTGAGTAACCACTAAAAAATAGCAGACATAGACAAAGAAAACAGACTTCATTAATTTGCTAAAAAGAAAAAAAAATAAAAGTTTAAAGTGGACATAAAACAAGTCAGTTAAACAAAATGTAAAGCGAAACCTTTAAGTTAGATTTAAATAGATTAAATTTAAAGTATAAATAAAAATAAACTAAATAATGTAAATAAATTTAAATAGATTGTCCAGTGCTGAAGACAGAAATCTTAGACGTCTGGTTGACAGAATGCACTATTATGAGAGTCAATGACAAATCCAAATATTCAAGATCATGGGATAAATACACAGAAAACCTGGGGGGAAGAAGTCTGCATCATCATATAAGTACTAGCTTTTTCATAATTTCATACACTGTTGTCTGCTGAAGCTCTAGAATCATCTTAATTACGAATTATATTAATATCTCCCAGCAGTGCATTAAAGAATGCAACTAGTACCCCTCATGTGTTTTATTCTTTCTCCTCCTCTCCATCAGAAACGCATTTCAAAATATTGCTGTGATTGTATTGTGTCAGGTTCTTCCTGATGGATGACTCCAGCAAACAACAGCATGTCTGAATTTAGTCTGTGATGTTTAACCTTTACTATTCCTCCAGTCAAAGGAATCTAATATAACTTTGGGTATCATTCCAATAAGTCAGAAATTTTTGCTATTCCTCTGGTGTAGTTGCCTTCTAGAAACTAGTTTAGCAAAAGTGGGCACTATGGGATTCCTTTTTATTGCCTCTCCCTATCTTCATATCAAAGTCACCTAGCTGACAAGTAAAAAGGTGATTTTTTCTAACTGCCAAGCCTGCAGATTGACTGCATAATGTGGACATCAACCTGGGTTCTGGCCCTTGTTACCAGCAGTGATGACAACCCCAAGATCTGAGCAATGCCCTCAATCACTCTTCTGTAAACTACAGCGATGTTATTTTAAAAAGTTTCAGACTACCTTTTAATGACTAGGTAAAAATTATATTGGTTTTTTGTAGGGCTCCCTGTGATCCTTCTAGTATAAGATAAAAACAAACAAATTTTTAAAAATACATTCTACGTTCTAAGGTAGATGTGTTAAAACATAGTTAATGTACCAAATTTCTCATTTACACCTGTTCCAAATTACTAAAAGTGACTAAAAGGGCAGCAAGTAACTTCAGGTTTAATTTGGAAATGTCAGTTTAAACATAGCTGTTCCTGTACGTGCACTCTGATTGGAAGAAACTTCTTGCAATTATAAGGGAAGAAAAGTGTCCAGATTGACTTTCAGTCTCTATGTTGGGATTCCAAGTCTTAAATAACATTGTGAGATGACTACATTTGATTTGGCATCACAAACAGAATAAAAAGTAGAGTCCCACATTGCCATTTGCCATGAAGGCAGTTTCCACTAGAAGTTCTCTCTTAGTGGTCCAGTGACATGTTGCTGCTCTTACAGTTACTGTGCTTCAGTGCATATGCGCGTAGCATAAGCTTAAAAATGAAACCTGGAATTAAAACTGAACACTGGAGGGTTTCTTCCATTTACAAAATCCACACATTTAACTTTGCCCTAGTGAACTTTGTTTTCTTTGCTTCAGCGGGATGAGAGAACACACCTGTCAGAGGGTCCTGCCCATCTCGCTGTGCTGGGGACACGGCACGATTGCTCAGGTCATGCAGGTAGCACAGGCTGTCCCTCTCTTGACCAAAACAGACCGATTGCAATGCAAAGTGAGTCTCATTTGAAATCTTAATTGAATGACTCCTTGTGCAAAGTCTGAACAGACTCACTGGCAGTTGAAGGTGCTTTTTAATCACTGAGAATAAAGACTTCAATCAATATGGTTCAAACTATTTGCCCCTGAGCAGTAGAGCGGTGGTTTTCTTTAAAACAGTGCTTACAGCTTCAGGCTCAAGGCCAAGAAAACTTAGCCCCCTGAGTTCTTAATATAATTATTGTTTTCTCTATTATCTTGCAAGGGTGTTAATTTGCCTCCCAGTAATTAACTTCCCTTTGTGGATGTCAGGAAATTTAATCAATAGCATGAATAGACACACCAAGCTGTCATCCCTTCTGTGACCAATGCTCCCCTCCCTACCTCTCCCACCCCTGCGGAGGTGTCACTGTTTTAATAAAGTGAACAGGTGGTATGTGCATAATTTCTTCAGAGAGTCAATGTTGAAATTGTTCATCTCCTACTCCAAAAATGAAGGTACGGCCAATCAGGTCCTGTCAATATAATCGCCTCTTTTTCTTAACTAAAAGCATTAAATGACTCCTGGTAAAGCAGCACCTGGCAAATCAACTTATTAAAGTTTTACACCACATTGCCTTCTCAGACACTTTAAACATTCTGATGACATTGTAATAAGAGAAGGAGCAGAAGGCTTGATCTAATATTATTCTACTTATGTCCACCATGTACAGGACATAATGTAATTCCCTTCAATGCTGGTGACAAAAAACCTCATTCTTGGTGGAGTTCCAAGCTGCCTTGGCAGCTTTGGACTTTCTTTATTAAGAGGGATGTCACTCTGTGGCCTCTCTTTTCTTCTAGGGCAACGTTGTCTGTTCTGATTCATGGCTTCTTAAATCTTCTCTTGCAACAGCTTAACAGTGGTTATTTACTTCGGTGTGTTTTCCAAGAACACTTTTCTGTTCATTCATTGTCTTCCCTGAACTATCCTTCTGTGACACATTATGTGTTTATTTCCCTGATCCAGTTTTCAAAGCACAGGAGATACCAGGATGACCAAGAACAAGGTAACTTCTGGGGTGACAGAGCTTATGTCTAAATCTATGCATACTTCTATAGAAAGATAATAACTAGCACTAGATAGAGATTTGAACATCAGTGCTGCAGGAATACTTGTAAACCATGTTGAAATGAAATGTGTACAAAAAAAATCCAAAATAACCCACAGATATATTTTTGGGAAATTTTTCTTGAAAGTTTACAATGAATTCTAAGGGACATCTATTTGAAGGGTAGTGATACAAATGTTTTTTAAAGAGCGGTGAACCAAAATCAAACCCAAAAGAAAAACTGACAGGAGGAAGGGAATGTCCTTCAAATGTCAGGATTTACAGAGGCAGCTGTTGGAGTCTCGCGTTTTGGTTTCTGAAAAAGGAACTTGCTGTCAAGGTCATATTTAGATTGAGAATAAGAAACAAGCCATTTCTTGATTATAGAAAATATGAGTCTTTTCAGCTTGCACCATGGTCTAGGGAAAGATATTATCTCCTGCCTACTAAAATTTCAGAAAGAATCTATGATTTCCAGGGTGATGTTCTGTTTTTGCTACTAATGTTGACTCTGCAATATTCTTCCTCTTTATCTGGGCACCAAGAGAGTCTCAAGGCTTGTGAGGGGAGTATTTGTGCTTTCCTGTTCCTATAATAGGTTCACATTACTTGTGTTAACTATATATATAACACATACACAAATATACATGTCTATCTACCTAAATATACGTGACATATATGTGAAATCAGTTGTATTGTAACGTTAGCATAAGGTTTCTCAGAAACTGCATATTAACAAAGGATCAGAGAATCTCTGCTCCTGATCAATTCCGCCGGGACCTGTGCTGATACTCGGCCCAGTTCGTTCCTCCTGGCAAAGCCAAAGGTTTAGAGGAGCTATGCCTGCAGCATTCCCCACTTTAAAAAAAATAGACTATCAGTAGAAAATAAAAGCCCAAACCTGCCTCACTACTAGAATCATAAAAATTTGCTTCCCCTGAGGCTGAGAAAGCAAATAGATTAACCAGTTTCACTAGCCTGTCCAATATTAGGTGTTGAGCTTCTCTCTTCTTCCACATGCAGTCTGTATCTTCCAGAGCACATACCTTTCTTTCCCTCTATTTGTCCTTCAGAAAGTTTAAAGGGAAGTTTGTTTGCTTTGGAGAAGCAAATATTTTAATTATAGAGAGAACGGAATGATCTAGCCTCGGTGCAGGGAGGAAAACTCAGCTTTATGATCTTTTCTGTGAAGAAATAAGGTTGTTTCAAGCTGCAGTCTTGTACTTCCTTCAATTGGATTATTTTCAAACATATTTCTTGAAACACAGCTGCTACTTCTTTGACAAATTAAGTAATGCATCATGAACAACTAAAATTCATTGCAACATAAAAACAAATATATGTTCATTTTAGTATTTTGTTTTCTCCAAGCTTTAGAATCATGGTGTGATATTTTTAAAAAACATATTTCTTTTATAAATCTCTTTAATAATATCTACACAATATTAAGGCAGCACTTTATTGAATAGCAAACATAACCAGCCATTTGAAATGTAGGTCCTATTGCTTTTTGTTCTCACAGATTACCAGCTTTGTGGTTTGAGGTTGCAATTTACAGTGGACATTAATATTTCACTTGCTGTCATATTTATTGTCCTGGTTACAATTAAAAGCATTGTTACGGGAAAGGAATGATCATACCTTGGTCACATTATTAGAGTACAAGGTTTTCCACATACAGTAATATTATGTTAAAAGTATGATAAACTGTTGCGGATTATGAGATCTTTCCTACCAGAACTCTTGCTCCTCACAATAATTGTAGCTACCACAGAGGACTCCAAGGAGGATGTAGTTGCATGGAACCATAAGCAAATTTATTATTATTATTTCTAATACATGGCAACAATTAAATTTGGGGTCTGTTGTCATAACCACCCTACAAAGATACAATAGGAGACAGGCTGAAGAACTTGCAGTCTAAACAGAAAAGGCATTTGAAGGGTAGCAGAGATAAAGATTTATAGACAAAATATTGAGGCAGCTGTTTTGAAATAAACAGGAATAATCTTTCAACAACTGCAAAATGGTGGGGTTTTGACAGAATACAGTAAAGTGCTTTGACCTTCATTCTTAAAAGATTATTCATTTTGTAATTTCTTACTTTTTAGCTTTCATGTTATAATACATAGTTAAAGATTGACATAAAAAGGTAATATTTCTCTTCTGTCAAGGTGAAATATTTTGTTTTATTCGAGGCAAAGTAAAGCAAGAAAAACTTGCCATGTATTTCAGAAAAATAAGGAGCATTCAGAGAATTTTAGAAAATTTCAAAAGTTTTCAGTTGTATTCTAATTTTGATATGCTGAAAATCCTTTGACAAAATAGATTTTTCTATGCTCTGCACAGTTCTACTTGAGCCTTCTTTGTTGTGAAATTACTGGCTTTAGCAGCTTTCCTTAGCTTTTGTATGAAATTAATTGGTAGTCTTCTTTCCCACTTCTAATCTATAACAAAAATAAGCTAGTATCTGTATTAAATAGTAGGCCTATTTACAGCATCAGCAACTAAGGTCAGAACTGAAATGGGCATCGAGGCTAAGTAAATTGGCAGAGCAGGATTAGATGCCTTGCTTTGCTGTTGTGTGTCATCTTTTCTGTAGGTAAACTCTATGGTTAAAATGTTGATTTATGGATGAGGGAAGAGCAATGAATGCCATTTACCTCAGTTTTAGCAAGACTCAAGACATGGAACCTGGCCATGCAACTGGATTTTTACCCATCTGTTTGTCATTGCATCCAGACCACTGTATCTTAACTTGGATAGCGGAATACTGTGGGAGACAGAGTGTAAGGTTAGTGGGCCACATATCCTGCCTGAAGACCAGTGACAAGTGGAATACAGCAAAGGTCTATTCCAGGACTTGTTCTGCTTATCTTCTTCATCAACGACCTGGAGGAGGCAGTGAAATACACTCATCAAGTTTGCAGATGATACCAAATTGAGGGAGGGAGATGGGAACCAAGTGATATGCTTAAGAACAGGGCTGCCATTCAGAGGGACCTGGACAGGCTGGAGGAATGGGACAAGAGGGACACAATGGAGTTCAGCAATGGCAAATGCAAAGCCCTGACCTGAGCAGGCAGAGCCACAGCAGCCAACCAGGCCAGCCCTGCCTGGCCAGAAGCAGGAAAGTTCCTGAGGCCTGTTGGCAGAGCATGGAGGGAAGCAAGTAGTGGCCTGAGACCACCAAGGCCACCGCATCTTGGTTGGTTAAGAACAGGGGCGTGACCAGGAAGAGATAAGGAGGCTGTGCTCCAGTTTGCCAATGTCTTTCCTGTGCTGTGGAGCCCAAAGCTAGATGAAGTATCTGAATGTGGTTTAACAAGTACTGAGGCAAACTGGAGCATGGTCAGTGATGTCCCCAGGGTGGTTGGGCCTGGAGCATGCACCATGGGAGAAAAGGCCATGGGAGGAGGGCTTGGTTAGCCTTGGGAAAGGAGGCTTCAGCAGGACTTAAAGCAGGCGCCCTGTCTGCAGGGAGGGGATCAAAAACATGGAGCTAGGCTCTATATCACAGCAGCATGGTTAGGGTTGGAAGGAACCTCTGGAGATCATCTAGTCCAACACATCTGCTAAAGCAGGGTCACCTGGAGTAAATTGCACAGGAATGTGTCCAGGAGGGTTTGAATGTCTCAGAGAAGGAGACTCCACACCCACTCTGGCAGCCTGGGCCAGGCTCTGGCACCTCCCAGCAAACAAGTTTCTCCTCATGTTCAAATGTGTTTCAGTCTGTTCCCATTGCCCCTCACCCTGGTGTTGGGCACCGCTGAACAGTCTGGTCCATCCTCTGACACCCACCCTGTATATATTTATAAACAATGATTAGATCCCCTCTCAGCTTCTATCTCCAGCTGAGCAGACCCAGCTCTCTCAGTCTCTCCTCATAAGAAAGATACTCCAGACCCCTCAGCACCTATATGGTTAGAGGCAACACGCATAAACTGAAACAAGAGAGGTTCAGACTGGATGAAAGGAGAAACGTTTTTCCTTGAGGGCAGTTGAGTCTTGGTTACCCAGAGAGGTTGTGCTGCCTCCATCCACTACAGTTTCCAAGACCTAACCAGACCAAACCCTGAGAAACCTGGGCTGATGACAGAGATGACCTGCTTGGAGCCCAAGGTCACATCAAGCTTAAATTAACTTCTGATCCTATCATTATGGTTTAAGAAGGGAGATAGCTTAGCAAAGTAGCAGTAGTCTACAAAGAGTAGTGGTCATGTGTAAGTAATTATCATCATAAGAATGAGAAAAGATGAAATATAACGTAGACCATGAATTCACTTCAGCTAATTTTGAAACTATTAATTGCTCTCATTTGGACTAGCATGTCAAACTATATAATTTATTTTTCAGACATATACTACCACATTCTTGTTAAATACCGGTCAATTTTTGTCGATTTGCCTTGAACCCACTGTAACATTTTGTTCTAATCAAAGCAGAACAGTTTTTACATGAGATATCATATGCTTCTAGGCTGTGATGGAAGAATTTTAAAACCTTTAGAGTGAGTTAACAAGCTTGATAGAAAAAAGGACATATGTACAAATGACAGATGCATAGATTTTGCAGACAATGCTGAAGTGTCACAAATGCTGTCAATCAAACTAATGAACATACATCATTTTATCCACTACAAAGTTTGCCAAAGATTTTTTATTATTATTCTTAGATAAATAGGGAAGAAAAATGTTTCATTAAAGCATCATTTAGAGAAAAGACAAAATAGTCCATTTCAGTTGCTGTCAAATGGTAGATTTTGACATGATAATATGATGTAAAAAGTGGTTTTCTCTGACAGACATAGTTTTACTAAGCTTCATTAAATGGAAAAACTACTTCAGTCCAAAATCTTACTGATTTTAGAAAATACATAGGCCATGTATAGGCCTATTTTCAATAATGTGTTTCAGTCAATAAAGGACTCTTAAATTGACCAGGCAAAATACTTTTTCATTTATTGTCAGGTTGCTTTTGCTCAGAAAATATTATTACTTTTTCCATATTTGGATGTTGGTAAAAAAAAATGGTTAGATTAACTGCATAATCCACAGTTAGACAAGGTTATATATTTACTGAAACATTACATTGTAATTTCCAGTATTAAAAGTTTTGATGCCATAAGATTAAATTATTTCATTTAATTTAGCTCATCAGAATATTACATTAAATAAAATGACAGAATAAAACATGATGGAAGGTCAGCTCCCTGGTAACAGTAATTTCTAGAGGCTGAGAGAAGACGGCTGAAATTTCTTCTAGTTTACTTTGTTGTGAAACGATTTCTTTCTGAACATATCCCCAAATGGAAGTTTTTGTCAAACTGTTTTGCTTTGCCTTCTCCCAAACTGCATGTAGATTGTGCCCCCAGCTTAACTTCTTCACAGGTACCTGAATGCTGTCATTCATTTCAGGCATTATACAGAGCCAACGTTAAAACAAACTGTACTTTTTTCTTTATTAAAAATCCATGTCAAATTTGTTTTTTTCCTGTTTACCAGGGGACTCGAGGATTTTGACCTTCCATAAAGTACGTTACTGAGATGTGCCTAAACACAAGCTGTGGCTTAAAGGAGCTATTGTTTTATCCTCCTGCTCGTGTTATCCTGACTGCAGTCGCTGAGATTGTTCTCTGCCTTTACACAGAGCGTGTCTTGGGCTGTGAGGGGAAATCACTCTGATTCAAACCCCCACAAACTAGAAATAATATCTGTGACTATCATCTAATTTAAAAGAAAAATTCAGGAAGAACAGTTTGAAAGTTTAGTCATGGACTTGCTCTGTTTATCAAAAGAAAATAGAAGAAGAAAATGCAGTGATATTATGTTGCATGTCACTCTTACCGGCATTATATTATACAGTCAGATGTCAGCCTGTGGTACCACTACTAACCTGGTTTTCCAAATTCTCAAGCTGTCATAAATCTGTTGGCTTCCCAGATGTTTCCAAAGAGCCTCCTAATGGGATCTTAGGAAACAAACTAGCAGAAGATATTTTGATAGCCTGGGAAGATTCCAAAAACCACTCAGCTCAGCTGAAATCATTGAACCATTTATAAAGTGAACTTTTAAAATGGACACAGAAGCGTGCCGTCATCTTCTCGGTGTGATGGTCTTGTACAGATCTTATGATTCAAAATATTAGGCACATGCGAAATATTCGTAGCAGAGAAATGCTGTTCTTTCCCAGCACAGCATAGACACCCTTTTTTCCTTGTAGCAGAACATTGTAAAATCCTTCAGTGAGGGTTACTGCATTTTTCTGGTCTGTATGCAGAATGTAAATCGTTGTGTTCAGCACTGAGCCCCTCTCTGACACTGAATAACACTGAGAATCCCAGTTACAAGCTAACGAGCTCTAGGCATTTCTCACAGCTTAAGTGTATGTGGTATTAATTTCATTTTTCAGCAATAATTTTTGCTAGTATTATGATATTTTTCATTTATTTTTTGCCACTGAAATTTGTCATTTCAATCTCCAGACACCGTTAGTACAAGGAAGATTTACCTTGCAGGAAGGGATAAGAGAAAAACAGGCATGGCCAGCTATAAAATGAAAGTTAAATAAACTTAGTTGATCAACTGCTGCATGTGATGTTCTACATTTTTCCTCATTATTTGCAATTAGTTAACAATATGAAAAAAAATGGTATTGCATGTGCTACCTGTGTGAAAATAAATGTGTTGAAATCTTATCATTTGTAGTATCAAGTATCATGTTTTTAAAGTATCAATTTCTATGGCCCCCAGCACTGAAATACTGGCTGTTAATCCTCAGGAATGGCTGGTACAATGTGTTGATTAGAGTGTAATAGTTTAATCATCTCTCAGTGATAGGAGTTCATGCTGTAGTTTCACAGATCATGAAATGTGTCTGTTTAAGATACGAGCGCATTATCTTATCTTTTTTTTTTTTTTTTTTTTTTTTTTTCAGAAAGCACTATGTACCCACGCTCATTTTATCTGTCTCTCTTTTATCTGCATTGTGGTGCTCATTAGCATGATCATATAGGGCACTGGGATAGTCAAAAATGATGTTTATTACAGGGAAATAAAAGCTGCATTTTCTTATTGGAAATGTTTTTGCATTGCAAGTTAAGGAGTATAAACTCTCCTTATCACCTCCAAACACGGCATCCGATTAGTTGGTAGCTGCAGAGCTTATTGCCATTGTACAAAGGACAGCAAATTGACAATGTTTCTTAAATAAGTTATTAAAGCAATATGAAAATTGAAAAGGCATATTCAAAGTATCTCTTTCCTCAGGGATTTGGGTTTATTTTTAGCGTAATGAAACTGAATTTAGGTAAATAAACCAGGGTCTCAGAAGAGCAGAAGAGAAATGAGAAGTTAGCAGTTAAAACAGGTAGCCAGGAATGTGGCTTTTGGATCTGATCCTTCCTCTGAATTCATTAGACCTTTGCCAGTTTCTCCAAACTGAAGATCTACATTTTGCCAAAGGACATTTGTAACAGTTTAACAGTTCCGTTAACCTTGTTTTCTATTCTTTTTGTTTGTTTGCTCTATTGTTTTACTACCACTTTGTTAAATTTGCAAAGACAAGTCAGACATAACTCTCTCCCATGGCAACTGAGCAGGCCTTGAAGGGAAGTGAGGACCGAGAAGTGTAGCATGAGGAGATTCGGGTGTAATTGTCACTTGGGCAGGGGAAAATGGAGAAATGGTTTTCCCAAAACTATAATAAGACTCACAGAGATGCTATCCTGGTGGTGCAGAATTTATCAAACACTTTGATTAAGTCCAGTTACTAAGCTACAAGACCAGGAACTTACCCTTTTGGACTGAGGATAAGAACCAACTTCTTAGACAAAATTAGGGGAAAGCAAAGGCTCTGAATACTTGATAAAATAAAGAAACAGTTCCTTTCCTCAGTCTCTTGGTTTGTACCCAGGAACAAAAGAGGGGCGTCACTGCTGTCCTCAAGGGGATGACTGAGGGCAACTAATACTCAAGGAGGAAGGCGTGAGGAGAAAATGAATAACACATTGGAAATAGCTCCCAGATACATTATTAAAACCACTTTGTGAAATATAAAATCATCATCTTTGCCCCTTGCCTTCCACTTTTTTACCTTCCAGAAGACCGTTCAATGACTTTTGTCTTCTGGCGAATCTTAATCCATCACAGAAATGCTATGCCAAGATCTGGCTGTTCAATTGCATCGTGGCCCAGTGTCCCTCAGGATGTGGATGGGAGTCACTGTAGCTCATTTAGAAATTTCTATCCATCCATTTTTCCTTTTTTTTTATTTATTTTTTTTTAATTTATTAAAATGTTGTTGAGAAAGCTAAACTGAAGCTAAAGCTAAAAGCATAAGACGTTTTCCCCAAACAATCCTCTCCCATGAGCAATCTAAAATTATATCAGTGTTAAATATTATGATTAGCTCTAGTTTTAAGCAGGAAGCTACTTAAATTAGTTGGAACATTGCATGCCCATAGCCTCCTAAATTGCAGACAACCCAAAAGGAGCATCTGGCAGGGTGAAAGCCAAACAGTGGGAGAAGTGACTTTACTGCAGGAACAAGCTGAAAGAAAAAATGAGTTGTGAAGGGTGGGAGGATAGCAGCAGACAGGAAAACATACTGAGACATGGAAACAAGAAAGGAAAAGGATAAACATGTGCATTCAAGTGTGCTACTCATTTTCTCTTTTTCTCTTTTTTTTTTTTTTTTTTTTTTTTTTCCCCGCAGTAATTATAGTCCTTATAAAGGGAAATGTTTTTAGGTTCAAAACTTACAAATCAACTTGTAAATAATCCTACTTATTAAAATATACTCACTTGCTAATAAAATTCCGTTAATAAGATTCAGTCTACATATATTATGTGGACTGAACTACCAGAACAAACCACCAAGCATAGGATTTTCACAACAACAGTGATCCTGTGATTTTAAAAAGTCCTTTTTACCACTTTAGAGGTGGGGACACGAGACAAAAAGAAGTTATGAGATATTTTTGAAGTATCAAAATACTGTAAAATGCTTTGAAAGGCTCTATTTCAATTCTAAATACTTTGGAAAGTCTGATCCTTAGTGGCTTGTCTCAGGTGAAATAGCATGTCTTAAAGAGAGCTGGCTTGTAAAACAACATTTACTTGCATTTGCTAAGTATTGGAATATACTCCTTTAATGACAGATTCCTATCTTCTCCAAATGAATCAACATACATTGATCTTTAAATATCTGTTTACAGATATTTGCAGGTAAGAAACTCTAGTTCTTATTTAATCTGTAGATTCTCTAAGTTGAGAAACAATAAGAGCACTTGTATTTCTTTTTAACATCAATTTAGTAAATATATAAATACTGACTTTTGCTGGTTTTATTCTAATATTACTACTAGTTACTTTTCTACTTTGAAAGAGTTAAAATCTTCAATTCTAAAACTGCAAAAGTTCACATTTTAAAAAATCAGAAGATCAAGAAAAAACAAATTAGAAGTTAATTTTTCCTGTAACAATAACCATAATTACATAATTAAAGCCTATTTTTTTTTTTTTCAGATGAATTCAAATTATTTATGAAAAGGCTGCCCATGAATTATTTCCTGAACACATCTACTGTAATGCATTTATGGACAATGGATTCTAATTTTCAGCGTCGCTATGAGCAACTAGATAACAGCATGAAGCAACTCTTCCTCAAGGCACAGAAAACTGTTCACAAGCTCTTTGGCCTCAGTAAGAGATGCCATAAACAGCCACTGATCCGCATGCCAAGGCAGAGGTAAGAAAGCCCATGAAAACCTGAGAAACTGCTGTCTTGACACTAAAATCTCCTTAAGGGCATCAATGTGGGAAAAGAGCGCAGCATACGGTACATGCACAGTATATAATCCTTGTATATGGAGGACTTGAATAACTCCAGCTTTCAATATTGCTCCATTTGTGTTTTCCTAAATACGGTGGGAAAAGTCAAAATAAAACCTGATTTCTGGCTGACTGCGTATTACGTGAGGCAGCTCAAAAGTAACATGAGCATACAGATTCTTTCCATTTGGTCTGCTGTTTTAGAGAACCATATTTTCAGTGGAACTTGGCCAGGTGTAACAGTGCCAAATAATTGTATACTGAACACTGAATACCTATTCTGAAGCAAACACAGCTATTTTAAAAACTTCCCAGGTTGTTATACAGTAGATACTACATACTATTGATTTCTCATCTCATTTGTCAGATATGAATTAGATTTGAAAGGATGCCTAAGGAAAGGAAATAGAAGTGTTTTAGTCCTTCCTAGAAACAGAGAGATCCTGAAAGCCAGTTAGTCAAATCTGTGTTAACATAAAGTGGCTATAGTTTATTGCTGATCAAAAATTGGTTCATTGAAATTAGTGGAATGACACTACAGTAAATCTGAAATGAATGAGCTTTTAAGGACGCTACTCTTCTGAGTGCAAGCATCGTGGGCCTAATTGAGAGACTCCTGCATACAGCATGTATCTCTGTCCGTTTTAAAGAAATCTAGTTTAGGTTCAGTGTTGCAGAACTGCCAGAGGTGTTCTACTCACCCTCTCTTTCAGCTCTCGCATTCCAAGCTGAGGCTTCATCAACTTCACTTCACCTTTTGGTGACAGCTAACCCGCTTTTGCTTTCAGAAGGTGACAGCTGTTAAGGCTCTCATGTCCCCCTTTTTCTACATCTTGTGCTTTGCTTTGTGATCTGCTATTTGAAACTAAAAAAAATGTATTTTTCACTTGTGGGGTCATTTTGTAATTAGAAAACATTCCTCTAAGAAAGGTTGTATAGTCACCGTGGCACTTCAACATCGTCTCCTGTGTTTCTTGGGCATGACCTAAATGAGCATTCTGAAATAGAGATCATTCAACATGAAAGACTTCAGCAGGAACCCAGAGCTTTTTAAAACATAAGAAATAGAATCCAACCTCCCTATCTCTTTCTCTAACAAAATTTAAAATAACCAGGTCTTCCAAAATAACCACTGCAGGGTTCTGGGGCAATTTTGAGTTGACATGGGTAATGGCAATGATAGAGCACAGATAAACTGAGACAGAAAAAAAGCAAAGATCAGTTGAAATTATTAATCAAAACACCTTTCTTGTTATATGAAGGATTTTTTTATTTTTTTTTTTTTCAAATGCAAAACTTTTGACTTCATGGTTTATTTGTTAATAATGAATTTGACTAGCAATGGGAATACTTAGCCAGTGGGATGCATTTGCTAAAAGAGAGCATTTTCCAAGGCTGGATTCCATCTAAATATCTGGGAAAATTGCCTTCTGACATCGAGGCTTTTATGGCTGATAATCAGAGCTTTAAACAGAGAAGTAATGGAAAAAGGTCTAAAGAAACTGGTTTAATTTCCACACCTTGTTAGAAAAAATCTGATGGACTAAGATAAAGGAACTGGTAAAGGAATATCTGTGAGCAGATAAAATGCAGAGAAGAAAGTGAGATGAAAGAAAATAGAGGTATTGATAGAGTAGTATTCAGGTACTTCTCATGATGAGAGTATATTTAAGACAAAGAAGGTGCTGAATTTTTGATACAGAACTGATAACAGGTAATCATGGGTAAGGCAGTGGACAATGAATACCTGAATAATGCAATGGACAAAATGAATTATTGCTCAGGCTGCAAAAACAGACATTTCAGCACAAAATGAGTGGACTAGCAGAAACAAAATCAAGTGCTATAATTTCTTTTGTTTAAGGGAAGACAGGAATAAAATAATAATTAAACAAAAAGAAAACAATGCAGCTTCATGGGCCAATTGATATTCTAGGCTCCAAAGAAACAAGAAGAGGGAATTGGAACAAAATGTAATCCTTTCCAAAGACTTTCTGAACAACTCCTTTAGATTAGTGTTTGGGTTCCCCTATTGATAGATAAGGGTGAATTTTATTATAGACAGAGAAATTAGATAGAGTTAATGGAGATATAAATAGTATTTTAAATTGCATTTTATGGGCACTTGCCTTTTCAGACACGGATTGAAGAGACAATGCTTCAGTTTTTAATAAAGGTCATGATGCTTGCAGTGAGTAAAAACAAAATAACTGTGCTAAGGTTTAATTTTACACTGTATTTCACAAGTCAATAGAAGATATATTGAGACTTGGTTTTCTCTTTCATGAAACTGGGAGGTATGTCCTAAAAGCTTAATATAATTCATGAAAACTTTCTATGAGACTGAGTTTTATAGAGATTTATCTATGTAGTCTGCCAGAAATCATTTTATCACACTTGAAGGAGCTCCTACATACGGTCAAGGTTATAATTCTTTACTGAAAGTACCTCTTTTCTCTGGCCTCAATATTTTGTTATTGAAAATGAAAGAAATTGTTGCTTGATTTTATTTTTTTTAAATTAGACAGAAATACCTGCAACTTTTTCCATATTTCCTGAAGAACCATGCCTCTTCGTAAAACCAAATGAGATTTGTATTTTAATTTTCTAATCCTTGAACCAAAATACCATTGAATCCTCTCATAACATCATTGTTCATAGCAGAAAAGAGTCAATTAACTTCAAAGTTAAAGTAACTACATTCCCATGCCTCCTTTTTAAACACAGTTTATATTCTTCAGCTAGAATAATATATAAATAGTTTTCTTTCAGTCTGCATTAGCAATCAGAACAATGTCTTATTTACTGCATTTTGGTGTACACTGAGGATGGGAACAGGATTATTATTTTTATTCTATTCTGTTCATTGCAAATCTTTTCAAGTTCCAGATGTTCTTCCCAGATTTTAAGCTTTCTTTCATTAACATGAAACAGACCGTTGTTCCTTTTTATGAAAGTTAAATCATGCCAAGATACATCAAAAGTCTGTAGATTTCCATTATAAACTGTTATGGTGCTACTAAGTGTAAATTTCAAAAATCACCTGGATTAATTAATACACTTTCTGTAATCAGTGAGGTATTTACTGGTTGTCTGGATTCAAAGAAAAATACCAACTGGAAATTCAAAACCACCAAGGAGCACAGAAATTGGTGTGTAGATAATCTGTTCCTATGTTGTATATAGGGGTAGAACAATAAAACATTCAATTTCAATAAATAAAGAGAAAAACAAGATTAAAAAGAATGCACTCTGAAAAAGCAACTTGATGTTCTGTGAACAGTGCTGCCAGGTGAGCTACTGCCTCCATGAATTTGAGGCTCTGCTGATTCAAAAGGCTCAAGTGATTATTACTGGTGCGTTCTCATCGCGTCAACACATCATGTGCTTGCTCGTCACTTTGCTTGGCCAGATCCCACCACGTGCAGCAATTGTTATTCCACTAGATGGCCAGCTCTTGCTGTGATTTTTCCAGGGGAAGGTTGTTGAAACATAGCCAGTGGCACAATACATTTTGCTTTGCAGGAACCAGTAGGTGGTGTAAAATGCATACAGCAGGGTTGTCGAAACAGTGCTGGAAGCACAAGATATTTTGCTTCGTAGGCATCAAGATGAGGGGTAAAACCATCTGTCTGCCCTCAGCTCCTCATGCTTATTTCTGCATTAGGACCATGAGGTGTAAGGAACAGTTGTTAATCTTTGGGAGCGGTTTGCATATGGTATCTGTAGTCCAGTATATGTACTCTGAGAAGAGGACTGACATAGTCATGAAGCTAGTTCAGGCTCTTGATTTCATCTTTCTTGGATAAGGTAAGAAAGGTGATGCCCTGTCACAGGCAGCAAAAGGCAGGCTGAGCATTGTCACTGCACATATAATCTCATGTTAACATCACCTTTGGATTGAGTCATCTTGTTTTTCAAAGGCAAAATAAGTGGAGGGAAAAAAATATGTATCATATTTACTCAATGGGGATGTCCACGTAGGACACGGCAGCTCACATATGGCAATGGGAAGAGGTAAAGCAGCAAGTAAAGCTGTGGTTATACATTCATCACTGTGTTATGGGCAGGGAAAGCTGGTTTTGTTTCTGATTTGGTTAACATGGCAGCAAGATTTATTTTCAAATGTAATGATTCTATGCTGACAAGCTGAAATCACAGGAACAGAGATCTGATCCTACCCGTGTTGCTGCTAGCGAAACCCCTGCCGTGAAGCAGAGCCAGGGGTAAGAAGGAACTTACACACACTCAAATCATGTAACTAAAATGACAAAACAGGAATATCTATGCCTAAAAGCATAAAAGAAATGTAAATTCTGTTGGAAGAGAAGGAGAATCTTCACTTTCCCAAATATTTTTATATAAGAACGGCAATGATTCCCTGTAATTGGATTTAATATTCAAACACCAGTGAAAGACACTGAAGACAGGGAAAAGTTTTCATTTCTTCCTTCAGAAGTGACAGTTTAGTACTTGATTTCATTCTTTTCTGTGTCATTCAAATTGTTTCCATGGCTAATGTTACCCATTTGAGTGAATGTGCTCTGTACAGTATATTGTTGTATGTATGAACCTTGGTTTTATGTAGTTGAAATAACTTCATAATGAAAAAGGTTCACTTGAGGACAAATTTAACCACACAACATATGATTTAATAAAGACATAAACAAAAATAACAAAAGGAGAAACAGTGTAAATGTAACAATAAAGCAGTGGAAAATATTAAATCTTCCTTGGCATAACAAAATGGAAATCTACTGCAACAAACTGCAACTGAAGATTATGAGCAACTCAAGTAAATAAGAATTTTAATTTTAAAAGATGAAGGTACAACACTTGGACACAAAAGCACGTACTCTTAAACAAAGTGTCAGTATTTGAATTTCTGAAATGACTGGATGCTTAATATTACCATTTAATTTACAGGGAAGATGTCTCTTATCCCAACAGCCTAGCCAGTTTTTTCAAGGATCTTATTCTGGTAATGTAAACTGAAAGTAAATATAGACAAAAATACTTAATAACTTTAACAAATATTTTAATTAACATTAAAAACCCCTTATTTCTGAAAGGAAAGCCATTCTCAGAGGCTTTATGTTTGAAGCATGTCTTTATCTTCATAAAGGACTTTTTTTTAGCAAATGTACTCTGAAGCCAGTGTAGACTTAAAAGGAGTTAATCAACGGGGGCAGTGAATGGCTGCATCAAACAGAAGAACTGAAGAAAGGATTCTGGTTTTTTTAACTATAATTTATTTTGGAGTTCCCAACTTTTTTTTTACTTTTTTTTTTCCTCTTCTTTCTGAATGTCACAGAGCAGAGAATTCACATGCCGTAGACTCACAACAGGGCCTGAACACTATGGCAACACTTCAGAGAAGGAACTTGTATCTTAGATTTCTTTTCAGTCCACATGCAGAAAAAATATTTGAGATATTTGACTTTTTTATAGCATTCATAACAGATTACATCAAAATACTGAGGCCTTGAAACCTGTTTTCTTCAGAATTCTTCAGAATGCAATACAGGCAAAAAAAATATATTGTAGATTGATCCCATGCTCTCAGGATGTTACACAGGATTAGTTCCTTGCAACCCAAAACTGGTTATCAGCTACTTTAGATTGTTTTGCTACAAGTATAATTGATTCATGGGCACAAAATTACTGAGGAATAAATTCTTCCACCAAGGAAGTCACAAAATTCAATATATGGAAGTTTCACAGTACATCACACAGAGATTTATCTTTTCAAAGCACATTTGTGTCATTGGATGTGAAGGAAAAAATCTAATTATACATCACTTAGCAGACTGCTAGAATGAGGGTGAGCTATGAGTCTGAATAAAATTGTGTTACAGAAAGATCGTGTAAAGACAACAAAACCTCAGCTGAATGGCCTGAGTCTAATGTATATGATGTTTCTGAACAAGAGGTGCTAAACAAGCAATACTCTGGTTTTAGAAAATCTTCTCCTTTTAAGAGGTACAATGTATGATAGAGACATTCTTAAACAAAAATAATTCTAAGAACAAACAGAGAAAAATGTACTTAGATTGCACATCAATTTGTACTATAAAAAATATCTGAAAATTGTTTGATCTCCTTCAATTAAGGCATTGCATGTAGGAGTTAGAAATATGTTTGCAAGTTTCAATGTAAAGCAATGTCTCTCCAGTGGAAACTTTGATTTGATCTAACACATCAGGTGCACATCTGAACCTTGCATGTCAGAGAAAAAGAAGGTGATAAGATGAAAGTGTGTGAGATAAAATGAAGGTCAGCTTGGCAGTGGTTGCTTTACTAAAACGAATGATGATTTCTCAAAGGAAATAAAATTATCTGCTTTGAGGTGATACCTTTAATTGGGTTGAGGATTAGAGTTATTTAAAGCTAACGTGACAAGAGATTAAAAATATGATATACAGGACTGCAAATAACAGGTCTGATGACAATGACAAAGTAAGATAAACTCTTGTGTATATGTGTTTTTTCACACATATTTCAATAACTGTATATTGCTCTTAGCATCTGTCCTTGTAATATGTTTTCTCTCAAGGAGATCTGTTTTTCTGTTGCAGCACTTCATTATATAATCATAGAAGCTGTTCTTGATCACATGCTACACATGAAAATTTTTTTCAATCTCCCCACAACTCCATTTTTGATTTTTTTTTGATGAATAGCAACATTAGAATGAAGCAATTTCACTGTATTATAAAGTGCTGTGGAAATAGTAGACAGGTTATATAAATGTCATAGATCAGGAGTATGCCTGCTTCCATGCTCTGGACATACCATATGTGTAATATATAGAATGAAGTCACATCTCTCTATGTTTTGTCCTTTTAAAGTACAGACTACCTACCAGTGCAAGTGCACTAGCAATCGTATTTCATATTTTGTCACACAATGCGAACTGTTAAAAAGATAAAATAATCTTAGCAGGAACCAGCTGACATGAAAGGAGTATACCGATATAGTATGATATATGATATTAATTTAATATTGCAGGATGTTGTATGACAATTTCTTTTAAGACTTGCAATACTAAAATACGATTACTGAATCACTAACCACTATTGGAGTGCTGCTGCACTGGTAGACAGTCTATACTTTAAAAGCACAAAACACTGACATGAGAGATGTGACTCCATTGCATGTATGACTCATATATTATATAGCACTGCTGAACATTCCGACAAGATCTCAAAGGCAACAGTCTCAAAAAGTGTAACAGCCGAAGATGACTCGAGGAAAACATTTCACTCAAGAAGAGTGGCTGCTTTGGTGTACATCTCTTTCTCGTGGGCTTTCTTCTAAGAGCAATAGAGTGACAGGACCAGAAAACCCATATTCCTTCGTAAGACTCATTTCCTATCTATAATCTAGTCCTGAGAAGGGAAAGTTGGGCCTAATTTCCCCTTCTCCCTCATGAAACAGAATCTAGAGCATTCATTTTTTTTCAGATCTGTTAACACGCATTCCACTACAAGTTGCCTCAGGCCCTTCCACCTACCTTCTTGTTATTTCTAACCCAAATGTCCAAACTTCCCCCCCTTTTTTTTCTGCAGACTAATTTTGTAGTGCAATTGGTGCTCTCAGTACTGGAGCCTGAAAATTTGAAGACAATAAAACACAAACAGCTTAAAATAACATTTTAATTCACATATATGTGGTATTAAAAAAGAAAAGCACAGATCAAGAAAAAGCTGCTGCAGAATTTCTGCTACAAAGACACAGTATTCAGCAGATTAACCCCAGTGTAGATGACAATACTGAGGGCCTTGCTTTTGGCCTTGTTTTTTTTTTTTTATGTGACCAAACTGCTGTAAAGCACCTTCCCTCAGGCCAAATTTAAAGATATCTTAATCACCTACCCACATGAATCACTTGTAGAAACAACACTGTGGTGACTTACAAGGCTTGCAAACCTACACTTAAAAATAATTATTTGACTTGTAGATAGGTCCTGGCACACATTTTTGGGCTTGGCAGCTTCTGTTTGCTGCCATCCTGATGACTACCTGTCTTTGGAGTCATGACATGTGACATGATGGAATGAATCTATCTAGATAACACCCCCCTACCGTCAAGCTTCGTGGTAATGTACACCACAAATGCAACTGGTGATCAGACATGGATACCAGGATGAGAAACTTGATCTTGGACCACCTTGGCCTTCAGGCTATCTCCAAGTCCAGAAAGTTGCAGTGTCTTCCAGATTCCACTGTATAATCTCAATGTTGCTTCATCTGATCCAGAAGAATATAAAATCTGCCACAAGGGCACATCTTTTACCACCTATAAGTTATTAAGTAAGACAGGAGAAAAATAAGAAAGGGTGACCTTTGATGGTCAGTCTCCAGCATCAGGCTTCCTCTGTGGAGTCACCAAAATCCCTCTGTCTGTACCCACCACAGCACAACAGGGCTGACAATATCACATCTCCCTTGCTCTCTTTTGTCTATTTGGTGTCTTTAGAGCAATACACAGACTGTCTCATGCTCAGCGTTTGTACATCTCACAGTGGGGCCCCAACCTCAGCTCAGGCTGGGATGAATTGCTGTAACATAAATGCTTTTCTCATCTGTGCTATTTGAAGTAAAAATGTGTCTCCTCTGTGGGAAGGTGATATTAATGCAAAGCATAAGAAAGATTTGACATGAGTGCAGAATAAAAGGAAAGATGAAGACTGGACTTGTGGGGGGTGGGGGATGTTGCCATGCAGATCCGTATTTCAGGCAAAACCTTTTCAACGCTCTGATGCCTCACTGACAAAGAGGTCTCTGCTTGTCAGGTCATGCCAGTCAGCACTCTGAAAACAAGTTTTTCAGGTTCTGAATTCTAAGAACTTCTCAATTAAACAAGTTAAAAAACCCTGAGATATGCATTGACATAGAAGCAGACACATACAAACAAGTGTCATATTTCTCGCCTTTGTTAAGCCACATGCGATTGACTCTGCTCACTCACTTGGAAGGTGAGATACTGATTCGCCAAGGGGACATCAAAGGCCAGACTTTAACCTTCAGGGTTGTGCCTCAGGTCATCTCAACTAAAGACATATGACAGCTTTGTCTTTAGACACATTTGAAGGTTGGATGGTTTCAGGCCTGCGGAGAGTGGGATTTCAAACCTCTGATTTTTAAAAATGCTTTGAAAGGCACTATAAGCCTGCCTCCGAGTTGTTCATATTGTCTCATGTCTACTGTCTTGTTCCATTTTTTTTAAAAATGAGTCCTTTGCTTCCAACATGCAAAATGCACCAAACCCATTGTGTCTTAAGTGCTTCTAAATGACATGGTTCTGGGAACAAGTTTCCTACCTGGCCAGTGCATACAGATATGATCATGAAAAGACTTTTTCAAATTTTGAAATGGCTGTTTCATACTATGTCATTTTTCCATTTGCAAGACAAAGAAAGAAATAATTCTAATATATCAGCTTCCAGGTCATTCAAAGTTATTAATTCTTTCTTATTTACAGTTCATTATGTCTTTTATAAACCAAAAATACATTAATTTTGATGTAATATGTTCTCTATATTTTCTTATGTGCTCTTGGTAAGACCAAAAGAAATTAATAGAAAGAATAAGGTGCATATTGAAAGGTAAAGGGTAGGGAGACATTTGATATTTCTGAAATTGAATTGCTAGATAAGAATTCAGTTTGTGCATAATTGCTATGGATACTGTCAAGGGCGCAGTAGTTTATGGACAGAAACAGCAGGAAAAACTTATATACAACAACAGTTCATTTTTGAAAACATGAATGTCTCTACTGTCAGTAATGAAATGACATGAGCTAGAAACTGTCTTTGCCCTCTCCCCTCATGTTTCTCCTTTCCTGCCTTCCCCACTTTCTGAATGAAAAGCTTTATCGCTGAGGTATTCACCTCATAGTTTGTTTTGTCAGAATATTTACATTCCTGACAGATTTCTTATAAGCTCAAGGGCTGCATTCGAAGACCCCCGATAACACAAACCCGAGAGTTTTCAGTTCACTTTCTGTCTGGTATGTGACAATATCTAGCAAGGTATTACCTTGCTTCCGATATGACTATATACCACTTGGATATTTTTGTATCTCAAAAAATATTCCAAGTATTAATAAGGAGCAGGTTATCATCTCTTACTCTGTGTAATATCAGAGTTAGAATAATTTCAAGAGTGATTTCTGCTTTCCTTATTCAGGTTGACCAAATTATTTGTACCTGGAATAGGAACATGTGCTTTCAGACGACTTACCAAACAAGAGAGAGGAAAACATGAGAGCAGAAGACATGAGAGAAGTTGCCCATTAGAAATGTTAATTTTCAATGCAATCATTAACTGCCATGGGTATTTTGCAGAAGTACCATAAATATAGCACAGAGAACAAATAAAAAACACTATGGTATCAGTATGATTCTTTAAAGAAATCAATTTTAAAGTCTTTTTAGGCAGGGAATAAAAAAGCTTCAGGCTGAGAGAATGCAAATAGAGTTTTATTTCATTAATAAGTGAAGGAGGTCAGGGCCTTAAAACAACATCTGAAATGAGAACAAGGTTGCCTTTCTACCCAGTTTCCTTCCTTGTTCACACTTTAACCAGTATTTTGGAGTTAAATAGTTGTCTCCATATCCTACAACTGCAGAAAAAACAATGACAAAGTCAAACATTTAAGATATCTGTGGCCTTCAACCCACACCCAGTGGAAGAAATGGTGGGAAGGGTTTTTTCCACATGATTGTGTCAGGATTCATAAGAGGAAACAACACGGAAATCACACCCTGGGATCCCACGTGATCTGTCCCAAGTGGCTGGAGGGCAAGTGCTGATTAAGAACGAATAATCTGTTTACCCATCTAGTGCTTGCTCTGGTGGACTCTAAGGCATATTAAAGAGATACAATTAATAGCGTAGTTTAAAATTGATGACCACATCATTAGGAAAAAAAAAATCCCTCAAGTAGCAGATAATACAGCACAGCTGCAGAAGACATTAATTCCAATTAATTTGTTAGGAAATTATCCCAATCATAGTATTACCAGTTTTCTAAAAAGCCATATATGGAGGCACATATTATAAACATAAAACAAAAGACTTATGCACTGCAAGGAGCAGAAGTAATAAAAATTGTTGGCACTCCGGACAGAAGGTGACACTTGCTAATTTTATAATGTAGTTTTATTTTATTATCTTTAATGACTGACTTGTCTCAATTGTCAAGTTATTAAATTAAGAAGGTGACCCAAATCAAACCAAACTGAAATCTTCTCTGAATTCTACCCAGAATCAATTTTTCTTTGCCTACTTTTCAATAATAAGTGAATGCATTTGTTCAAAACTCAAGAAATGCTAAAAATAAATGCAATCTCTACAGAGAATCAAGCTTTTATCCCCATTGTGAAGCTTCTGTCATATCTACCACAACATTTATTTTCTCCAGGTTTTAGTTAAAAAACAAAACAAAACAAACCCAGAGGCTTCTTATTTTTATTTTCCTTTGATTATCTGGCTTTTTGATCAGATTCTTAAAAAAATAGTTCCTGTTCTACCCATATGACAGGAATGACTTCAATATGCATTCAGACCTCTCCTCATTATATGAAAGTGCACCAAATGTCAGGATTTGTTTCATCAATTAAAATTAATGTGTAAAACTTTGTTTTTTAAAAAAAGAAATTTTGAAAGAAATTAGCTTTTCAAAGTGCATGTCCATCTGAAAAACAGCAATTAGAAATCTCTCTCAACGTTGCTTAGGCTGTGTTCATTATATTTCCTAAGACTCGCCTTCTTTATCTTAAATAATATTTCCAATAGAAGCTGAAATCAAGATCATTATTTTAAACATTCATTAGTTTTAGTTTTCATTTAGGGTTTGTTTCTTTTTTTTTTTTTTCTTACAAATTTAAGAAACTTCTGGTTGATAGCTAAGAAGAAATCCTAAAAAAAAGTTGTTTAATTGATCTTGGAAGAACCCAAGGGCATCATGGCCTTGAAACTGTGCATATCTTGTTCCACACATTTTTGCACAAAGTTGCCTTAATTTTGGAAAAAAATGGAAACAATAACTGATGATTTTTTTAATGTAAGTTGAAAGCTTACCATCTGTGTAGATTGCTTCATCAGTGTATTGTCTGCAGAAAGCACTACTTGTTTAGATAATTCCTGGAGTGATGGCTAAGGTACAGTATAAATATAAATGAGATAGTTGGCAAATAAGTCCAAGATGTGAGCAGGGTGCTGTGAAATGGATCCTGAGCTGCTGACTGTGTTGTCCCTAATGTTTCTCTACAAAGCTTCAGTTAAAGAAGCTCTGAGTAGAGACAAATGTAGCAAATCCCGAGACAGCGTGTAGACTTTCTGTTCAATCAATTTAGCCCTCAATACAGCACAAAACGCCTGAGTAGCATTTTCTATACTGCTGAGTCCAGTCCACGGTTTAATGAATCTTGCCACTGGTGTGAGGTTGTTCAACATTAAGTGATTTTTTATTTCTTCTACTGACCATCTGCTGCATATGTAGGCTATTTATTTTTGTATATCCACATTTGGATATAATGTCAACTGCATTGGAGAGGAAACCTTTTACTTGTGGTTTAAGAGATGAGCAAAAGTTCATAAAAGCCAGAATCCTCAGCTTTGAATGATAGAAGTAGAGAAACAGGTTTCTACCCATGAATATTTAAAAGGAAGTCTACACAGAATATCTGCATCTGTGCTTCTAAGTGTTGCTGCAACTTGGGGCTGGATTAACTTCAAAGATAAAAATAGATCCTCTGTCTATGAAAGGCAACATTTCTCTGTACTGAATAGAGATTAGTGTCCTGACACAGAGGAGTGAAGCTTCATAAAGAAGTTTTCTACGGGAGGCACCTGTGAATCTTGGCAAATGATGATTCCAGAGCCTGTTTCTGCTTTTTGCTGAATAGCAGACAGTCATCTGGTTATAGAGCTCTATAGACAAATTCAGATGAATGGTGGCACACAGTTGTGAAGTTGATGACATTGCAAGTCTCACAGTCCATGAGATCACACATCTCACCCAAACTTGCAAATATATTTTACAAAAAAATAACTCTTTTAATCTATTTTGTCTTTGAAGTTTTCAAGAGCTTTCACTACATCCCTTACATCCTTTGTGTGAAGATGATAGTGAAATGGAACCGATACTTTGCATGTGTGAAACTCACATAATTTTTATTTAATTCCTAGTTTAAATGTCTAGCTTTGATAGTAAACATAAGTAGAAATACCTTGCAATATTTGCAGATCATAATCCCTAGTTATAGCTAAAATAGTTAAAATGTACGACTCTACACACACAAAATCATTTCCACACATTTATAGAAATTTCATGAATGAAAATAAGGAGAAAATTTTCAGAACTCTCTCTTCAACCAAAACTGTACAACTTTCCTTCAGAATTGTCAAGTAGAAATTGATTGTGCACACAAGTTAAAAGGCACAAATCTTTTATTCTTAATTTTATATATATATACATATATAACTGTGCTGGCTTGTGGATTCTGTTTTTGCACTCTGAAAAGCTTTGTTTTAGGAGGGTACATCACAGATTAATCCTTCTGAGTCATAGCACTTTCCATGCTTTGGAACAAAAAACTCTATTTCACAACAATTCTTTGGTTCTGATCTGAGGTATTGCTGTCATGATTAAGTAGAAAACCAGAGTTTCTGACTATCAGATAAAAAGTACTAGTTAGTTACAGTAGTTTCCTCTCTTCCTGACCTTATTACATGTTTCTTTTTAGATGTGAACTCAGTTGCTTGATCACAGTTCAAACCAAACATCACATCAATGTTATTCAGGAGAAAAGTGAGCGGATCTGAGTTTTACTTGTTTGCACTCTTATGTCTGCAAGCTCTCCCAGACTTCAATAAGATTTTCATTTCTTTATTGGCAACATCAGTCTAGTACGGATTCATTCTTTTGAACCCCAAATAGTCTAATCCCTTCTCCCCCCAATGATGTAAGTTGACCGCTTACTGTTATTTGTGCCCAGTATCCTCATGGAAAAGTACAGATGCTAAATCAGTTCAGCTAATCTGTAAAAAACCAGAATCACTGATATATATATAGAGAGAGATATAGATATAGATTTTTTTTTTTTAATGTGGTCAACACTTTATATTCAGGTATGGAAACTGCTGTACTTCCGAGGTTTCATTTGCTTACCTAGATTTCTAGGCTGTTCTGCATATGTTGTTGACATCAGAAGGTGCTGAATTAACATTTCCACTGGAGGAAAGGAAAAGATTGAGCGCTTAATTTCTGGAGAAGATAGCTTTTAAAGTGCAGCTAACATGTGCAACTGCCAGTACTAAGGCACCTGGATGGCAGTAACACTTTGCACACTTTTAAGCTGTAAAGTAAAACTGAGTATGATTAATGGGATGGCTTTACACATAACAGCACAGCTGGGGATTATGTTATTTTATATTCATCTTCCAAACTCCCATAAAAGTAGATTATTGTAGCATAGCACTTCTGAATAGTTACATGATGATTGGACTCCTAACAGCTTCTATGTTCTTACAAAAGGAAATATACTGCATAAAAACTCAGTCTTCCTCTGTGGAATTCACCTTTCAAGGAGGAAGAGGACTATAAAGCACTGGAAGGCTGTTTAGGGGACACTGCGGTCATTATGAAAATATCAGAAGAGAAGTGAATATTTGGCTGGGCATGAGAAAGTACATGAACAGAATGTTTGCTTGACTTCTGTGGCCCAGGTAGGCTGAGGAGAGGTTGAGGACCCAGCTGGGGCTAGGCAGCTGATGGCTGAGCACTGCTGCTCTCCTGGAATGTCCTGAGCTGGAAGGACCCACAGGATCATGGAGTCCAACTCCTGTCCCTGCACAGGACACCCCACAGGTCACATGGTGTGTCTGAGGACGGTGTCCAGTCTCTTCTTGAACACTGTCAGGTTGGGGCTGTGACACCTCCCTGGGGAGCCTGTGCAGTGTCCAGCACCTCTGGGTGAAGAACCTTTTCCTCATGTCCCACTGACCCTCCCTGGCACATCTTCTGCCATTCCCTGGGTTCTGTCACTGTCACAGAGCAGAGCTCACTCTGCCCCTCCTGCTCCTGCTGAGGAACCTGCAGCCCATGAGCTCTGCCCTCAGTCTGCTCTGCTCCAGCTGAACAGACCCAGGGACTTCAGCGGCTCCTCATACGGCTTCCCCTCCAAACCTTCACCAACTTTGTGGCCTCCTCTGAGTATCAGCATCATAGTTGTTACTGTACTTCATGGTGAAGGGATTAGTCACAAAACCATTACTATAGTGTGAAGACTGTGCCTATGTTCTTCCAAGGATCAAGCGCAAATTCCTTCAGTGTCGTGTCTGAGCCTGAAGAGATGCCCCAGAGCTTCTGTGGTGCTGACAGCACCTGTGGTGGGACCTGTACACTAACACCTCAATAACCTCAACAGCAATAGGCATTCAACTTCTGGTTTTTATTCCCCACTAATCAGAAGACAACAATTTGCAACCATCTAAATTCTGCTGAACTTCACCTGGAATTAGAATTGCTGCTATATGTTGTGTGGAACCTCATTCACAAAGAAAGTTCATTTAAGGGGTTGTTGGCATCAGCTGGGAGATACTCACTGATCTCACAACATATGAATAAGAGTTCTTTATAGAGACTATCCAAATTAATATACTTCTTATAACAAATGAAATTTTCCTGTATTAATACCAATTTTTTCAAAGATTTTATTACTTATGACCAGTAGAGTCACAAGAAGGGAAAATTCTTATTGTTTAGTTTCTCTCCCATTCTTTTTTTCTGTTGTTTGTCAGGCAGTATAAGTTTATCACTAATGAAATATGAACAATTGAATGAATTTTAACTGTACCGATAGTGAAAAGGATTCAGTTTGATTTCTGCAGTAGCAATCATACCTATCTACAGAACAACTTGCTCTCGGTCTGGCAGGTATCAAAAAGATACAGGTACAAAGAAAATTAAGAATACAGAAATGAAAGTTTTCTGAATTTCCTTTATACAAATAAAATTCCCTGAGTAGGATTTCAGTCCTCTTTTTTTTTTTTCTTCCTTTTTAATTGAAGGGTAGTACTAATTAAATCCACATTTCTGAACACTGTGTTCTTCAGTATGTGTGTTAAGGATCAAAGAAGATATTGACATGGCCTCAGATAATACTTCATTGTAAAAATTTCAATTTTTTCATGGCTATGTTAAGCTTTTAGTGAATCGGTAAAGAAATTTTGAATGTATTTCAAAACCTGTAATTTTCTATAGAAAATTAACTTTATTCAGCTGCCTATTATTTAGCATATAGTATTGTATATCTTTGTGAGGCAACAACTGTGTATTTAAACTAAAGCTAAACACTGAAGACTGTTAGTAATATCAATATATTAGTGCAGTGTCATGACTGTGTTCCTCGAGTTCTTACAAGGATAGATTCTCCTAGGAGAAACTTAAGTTTGATAAGAAATACTTTAGCAGGCCAGAATGAAATAAATAATAATAGGTGATGTATTGCTTTAACTGACAATGAGAAGGAATAATACAAATACATTAACCTTGGCAAAGCCATCTTAATGATAAATAATGTAAACAGATACTCAAAAGCATTGTTCTATGGCTAAAAAATACTGTTGTTCTTCATGCTTTATAAATACGTCAAACTAATAATTTTCAGTCCAGTTGTTCAAACCGTAAACACTGCTTTAGAGAACCATTTTGGCTGTGAAAACAAGGATATTTTTAAAGAAAATCCCCCCTTGAAATGGCTCAGCTTTACATATCCACTGTAACTCTTCTTTGGCAACCTCTGATAAATGGATGTGCACAGCGCTGGTGGGTTTCTGAACATCCCAACAGCTGGTTACGCTACATTAAAGAACAAGTAAGCTATTGACATGAGCAATGAGTAGTGTTGTCCTGTGGTCATTTTTCATTTGTCATAAGCATATTAACCCGGGAAAAGGTGACATGTCTTAATGACTTCAGAGACACTGGCTTTGGCTTTTGACCGACTTCAGTGTTCATAGAAGATCTGTTAAAGATGTGCTTCTACAACAACACAATTTAAAATATATCAGGCACCTATCAGAATACTTTCCCCCAAATCTTTGGGGGTTTGTTTTTGTTTGGTTTTTTTTGGTTTTTTTTTTTTTGTTTTTTGTTTTCTTTTAAGAAGTTCTTGCCTGAAAAACACATGATTTTAAAAGAAAACAGTTCTGTATGGGCAAAAACTAGTAAGTGCTCTTTTCCAAAAAATTAGACTCTCTTCATTGAATTCCCACCTGAATTTTCAGAATGTTTGGACTCACACAACTTAAAAGGATCTCCATCCTATGGACTATCTTCTTGCTTTCATAAAACTTAGAGGAACTCAATGTTTTTGATACTTCTAATCCTTTGCCAACTTTTGTAGATATTAGCTGAACACTTCTATAACTTGTTGGCAGGAATAACGAAGGAATTGCAGACAGTACTGGTAGACAATACTGCTAAATAAGCTTGCTTTGTTTCAGATTCCAAGTGGGAAAACATGCAACATGAAAACAAAAGCAAGAAGAGTGGCTTCTTTAGAGTCCCAAATGAGAAAGCTTAAATGGCAACGAGGTTTTCAAAAGTCCCAGCACCAGAAACAAAATTACGAGGATTTATCCTTAGCAAGTATCACATCTCCTAGTTTGATTTGTGCTTACATATTTGAGAAATTCTCTGTGTTTACATATGACCACACTTTTTCCCTAAAACTCCCTCAGTTTTAAATAATTTATAAAGCAGAACCTCTACTCATTGCTTCTTCCTTTTCTTGTGAGATGTCTTGTAATTAACAGTACCATCCTCTTGGACAGATTTTCACATGATGTTTTTCATCACCCAAAGAGCATCAAGGAGGTTTAAGCTTGACAAACATTTATGTGGAGATTTAGCAATAACAGAAAACAGAAACAGCAAACGTAACTCCACATGGGTACATAATAACTATAACAACACTACAGCAAAATTACTTTCGCCTCTACAGATTCTTGGATATGTAAAGGAATGACCCAGCTAAGACAAACAAGCAGTTAATAGGGCATGCAACAGACCACATTAAAGCTGAATAAAAAACAAGCTTTCAAAATGGTAACATCTAAGAAGAAACAGACTGTAAGTTTGAAGAGATGTAATTGGGAAACCAACAAATCTCCTCACAATGTAGATGATGTAGAATCTTAGTTTTTTTGGTTTTTGTTTTTTTTTTTTTCTTAAATCAAACCATCAGGGTAGTGTTAGCCAAGTCAAAAATGGAACAATCAGTTTGCCTAAACTCTCTAAAGTGACAAAGAGGAAAAAAAGAAACACTATAGTGATCTAGTGGAAAATTGCAAATGTAGCAACAGATGGCAGGAAATGGAATTTGCTGTCTTATCAGGACAATAAAGCAGAAAACAGTTGGAGTAAACTTGTTACAAAGGAAAAAAAAAAAAAAACTTGCAGAAGAAAATAGGACAGATACTCTAGTCCACACCTATAGATTCTATTAAGGACAATCTGTTTTTAATTGGAGAGGGTTTCCTCAGCCTGTAAATGTAGCACACATGCTCATCTAAAAAAAGTATTTGCAAGTCATTGTCATGCTGAACACAAGTGGTGCTCATGCACTAAATTAGATTCACTGTTTAGAGCCTACAGGACTCCGGCCGCAAACCAGGAGAATCATGAGTGGTGTCTGAAACATCTTCACAAATCACTTCCACTGTAGTGGATCCTGAGTAGAGGAGCTGCATATTTCTACAGCTGAACTCAATCACTGTTGTATCACAGGTTTTGAAAACTTATTATGCAGATGACTAATATATTCAACATGGCTTGACGCTAACTAGAATCGTCTGAAATTCTCTCTAAAAGGGAGTGGGACATGGGAAATTTATGAGTCGTTTCCACTGCAAACGAGTGAAGAACTGGTTTCAGGAAAAATAAATAAATAAAAGATGACTCTCAGTGGATGCATACAGTACAGGGAAATCTGAGATTTAGGGACCCCAAATGCTTGCACTTCCAAATTTTGGATGATTTGTTTTCTTGTTTGTTTGTGTTTGTTGTTGTTGCTGCTGTTTTGTTTTAAGGTCGGTATTTGACAAGGAAAGAGGATGAAAGATGTAATGAAGTGATAGTTCTAAGTTCTCTGTGATGTGACTGCATACGACCCTTAGAATCAGCTTTGGGTTTCTTGGTCCTGGGTAGAGCATGTTTTGGGGGCAGAAGGTCTTATCCATCAATCATTTCTGAGAAAGACATCTGCTCAGGGAGAAAAATAATTGCTGCTATGTCCAATATCTGAACTAGGCATAGGCAAAAAAAATCACCTTTTATCCCTCCCCTTCTATCTTATGTGAGGACAACATGCTGCTTCCACCTTTCCCAAAAATAAGTAAGCTCTTTCATAATCGTTCTGGGTATCACAACATAAGTGATATATTTGCCCCATTGTTTGCCAAGTTTCCCAAGAAAAAAAGTTTGTAGAGCATCTTTTGTTTATGAATAACAAATGTCCCAGTGATATTTAGAGAAAAATCTGGTCACTGTTATGTGTAAGGTCTTCATAATTAGCGCTGCGTTTATTTAAGATATTGTAGCTCTGTATTCCAAGGGAATCATACATAAATGAAAAACATTTAGAAATTAAAAGGTAGTCAAGAAGAAAGTAAAAAAAAAAAATGCTTTCCAGCATTACGAAGATGGTAACTTTCTGCAGAACAGGATGAGATTTTTGGAAAAGATTATTTTTCTTCTGGATGCGGCAGTGCTAAAGCTAGGCTTCCACAGAGGGCTTTTACTTTTTTGTTCATCTGTCCTTTGCCTTGATTCCATTTTATTTGAGGTCCAGTGGTTCTGTTCCTCAAGTGGAGCTCCCTGACTCTAAGTCTTGATTCGTGCTTTAGCAAAGGGCATGGGAATTACCTACCCAAGGTATCCCCTCAGAATTCAGTGCTGCTATTTGCTGCCTGGGAACCATACTTGACTTTAGGATTACCTGAACTATAAGTACCACGATTTTCAGGTGGCAGATTATGTCTTGTTGCTTTTAAAACACATGCTAATGGGTTTGTGCTTTACATGCTTAATAGCATTAGCTGAATAGCAGCTGGCTAAAAAGCACAGACATTGTTTCCTGGTGCACATTGTAAAAGACCAAAATATAAACTATGTTTAACAGTTCAAAATCTAAAAAGTCTGTAAAACAACTTCCTTGACAACCATGCTTTACTTCAGCAGGAAATTTTAAGGAATGTCAGTAGAAAGAATCAATCAAATTGCAGATCAGTGGTACCAAAAGCAATAACCCCCTTGGCAAGCAAACAAGGCTTTCTCCCACAGCAACCGAGATTAATAACCCTTTCTTCCCCTCCTTGTAATGGTTACTTTTATCCTAACATCTTCTTCATATAGAATTTGGGAAACTGTTGAGATCCACAAGTTGCAGCATATAGTGGGATCAGAGATCATTCCATGGCACTTCAGGTTTCACATTTTCTCACCTATCTCAATTATTTGATCCTGGGAAATTATGTGGTCTTACTAGTACCCAACAAATCCTTAATTTCTGGACCTAAGGGTATAGATAGTTCATGTAAGAGTTCAAATATCCACACATGGACTGGTAGTCTATGTAGCAATTCAATCCCACGTGAAAAATAAAAATTGAAATGGTTTCCATAGAAACCAAAAATATCCAGTGGAAACTGCTAGATAGTAATAAAAGAATTCAGTCAAGTTGTATTTGAATAAATAAGGATCATTTGCAACATACTATTGTTTGCAAGGATGAGTGGTGTTCTTTGTAAATATTTTAAAAATTGTATCATTAAGCTGCAGCTTTTAGTTGAGCATGTGGTTTCTAACAGGGCTACAGGCTGATATTACAAGTATTAGTGCTATGTAAGTGGTTGATTGTGAATGCTCTGAAGTTAAAGGGATCCATTCAATTGATGCTATAATTTTTTTGTCCATAACAAGGTAAATTAAGTAGATGAAGACAGTAATAAGCATTCAGGTAATAGTAATGTTTGACAGAACTATAGTGCAATAACAGCAGTTTGCACTCCTTATATCACATACAGTTTCTCATTCTGTGAATGAGTGCTTGGCTGTTAAGAGTTAACTCCAAAATCAAACCAACAAGAAGCATTTGAGCAGGGTCAATTTTTCTTTAACTTTCCGGTAATGTCAATTCGAGCTGCAAGCGGCCTTGTGAAAAACAGTGGATTATGTGTGGATTTGGGCTCCTCAATCCGCTTGCCAGCAGAGACTGATTGTGCTGCAGAGGCAATGCAATTACTCACCAAGGTGAGAGTGTTTGTGTCGGAGCCCTGCTTACTTTCCTGGTGACAAGCCCGCTTGCCTTTGCTGTCAATCAAAAGCGCCACAGAATGGTAGCAGCTAGAGACGAAGGAAAAAGCATTAATGCACTGAGGGAAAGTGCCATAGCAAGCAGCCTGAAAAAGATCCCCCCCAGATCTCTCTGCCCCTGTAAATGCTCCTTTAATAGAAATGCTAAGTCACCTTACCCACCAAAATGCATGTAAGAGACACCTCCAAAACCCATGCAGACAGACTGTGCATTAGATAAACAGGAGAAATGGTGGATAATGTGTTTGCCTGAGGACATTAGGGCTATTTTTATGGCTACTCTTTGTTATTCAGTGGTATTCACTGTACACAGTAGGAAATCCTCTGCAGGACAGGGGGAATATTAAAGATCCAAGCTTGTACTTTATCTCGTGGATCTGCAGTTATCTGCCCTCTGTCCTCGTCATCTCTAAAAACTTTGTGAGCACATCTTACATTCTATTTCTATTATTTTTTGTCTGTTTTGCACTTAGATTGGAAACTCTTCAAGGCAAGGGCTCTTGAGGCAGGTTGGTATTTTCCATATGGACGATGTCTTCAGGCTTTTTCTGTTGTCACTGTTATTGTAAATACCATAGCAAGTAGAATATTATTTGTAGAGTATTGAGAAGAATGGATGGAATTCATTTGGGGACATCTTGGCAGTGCTGTTACCCTAGTAGTTAACTATTTAAAAAGTATCACTATGGAATTCTTCATGTTTCATGACTTGCTTCACAGTCTTAAGGTTTAACTGTCCTTTCTGAGCTTAACTCATTAAAAGTACAAAGATATTGAACTACAGGAGTTGTACAACATTGTACAAGGTAAATGTACAATATATGCATATAGGTTCCAAGATGAATGTATATGACATCCAAATACATCAAGCAAAACACAGCAAGTGGTTGCACATGGCATTTCATTCTGTAATAACTGAAGACAGCATTGCACATTTCTGCAGCTTGTGCAGCAATTTCCCTCCAGGTAACTCCCCAGAAATCAGCACGCTGCTTGCATTTCAACACAAATTTCATATCAGAAACCCCATTTAATGGAAATGCATTTTAACAGTAACATAAGCACACAGTACTCATGTTTTCTCTCGAGGTTTGGGCTGTGACTGGCAAGTTACACTACAATGATTCAGCATAGTGCTTTTTTATTTTTTTTTAAGTCATTCTCACACTGCTTCTTGTGTGCAGGACACCCTTTATAATTTCTCTGTCCCCAGTGAAAGATTCAAATTTATCTCACTTTACCATTCTTCTCCATTAATTAGAATCATCATGCCCCTAATGCCATTGTGACTCTGTTCACTTGCTTCGGTTGCAGCCCTAGAGACTGGGTTTGGGAGGACTTTTTCAGAGGATTTACGTAGTGCTTTTCTTTTATGGTTTTTTTTTTGTTTTTTTTTTTTTTTTTTTCCCCTAAGTGAAAGCATCTAGCTTTCTGAGAGGGACAGATAAATCTTTCAGAGAGAGTGTAGTGTATTAAGGAGGAGTTTGTGCTTATATATGTATATACATACACATAAATATATGTAGAAAGCAGACTAGACATCTTGTTAACAATAGACTTCCTCCAGATTCTTCAGAATCCCACAGTGCTTCTAAACAAAGCTATGTGTTAAGGATGCTACATTTCTCTTGAAACATATGTTATTGTTGGCTCTGAAATGTTATATGTCACTATGTCATTTGTCAGGAGAATATATTCTTTAACAGATTTTTTTTTTTTTTTTTCCTACAAGGAAATTGTGTCTGTTCCAATCCACTTTCGGTTATTAATGTTAATTTTCAGAAATCTTTTCCAATAGCAGCATGGTAGTTTCCCTAAGGAAGAACTTAAGAGATGAAAATATTTGTGGGTTTGATTTTATTTTCTTTTGTTTTGTTTTTAAACTATACTCCTTTAAATAATAATTGCATGGTATTAAGGAAGCTGTTCAGCATGGGGAGATTTTCTTTCTCACTTTTAGTATTATGGTTACACAAAAGCATGCAATAATGAGGAGGAGATCAACTCAACAGAATGAGATTAGATACCTAGATAAATAGTGTATCAAAAGTACTATGTTCTTTCTTTGCAACAAGACTTGTTATTTCTTCAAGATATGATTTGCAGTTGATCATTCTTATATACTTTTCTCAAGGGGAGGGGATTTGCACGCAGTCCCACTGTTACACTCCAGCATCTGTGATTTACTTTAACAGCTACCATGCTCATGCAGAAAATAAAACTATGGACAAAATGGATTGCCCCAACTATGTTTTCAAAACAAAATGTCCAGAAAAACATAGAAGAAAAATAAAAAGTAAAGTTCAATTATATATTGGTGAGATATCCTAACAACTTTGATTTTTTGACAGAGTTACAAAGTATTATACAGGAGCTAATGGCCTCTAAAACCATTTCAGTGGTGGTACATTTCACAATTCCACCTTTTCATGTGGTTCTGTCAGAACAAATTTGGAGAGGTTACCAAGAGGTGTTACATGTCCTGGCTTCTGCCACCAACAGCAGAAGCACTTGTGGCTCCTGTGGGTTTTTCTAACCAAAGTGAGTGAGTTTTACTGACAAGTGGGAAGTACAAATGTTTCAGCAATCTGCAAGAAGGATTATTCTGAATTCCATATGTAGATCTTTTTCTCTCAGCAATCATTCAACACCTGGTGGGGCACTGAAAATAGTTTTATAAGGTAAATCAATTTATCTTTGTAGCATTGTATGTATTCCAAAATAAATTTCTACACCTTCCTAAGGTGGGACTTTGGTTCTTCTCCCTCAGCTATCTCTACTAATTTTCCTTTCTTTGGAGATCAGTGTACAGAAATATTACACATTGTAGTTCAGGCTGTTGGATTGTTTGTTTTAGGAAGGCAAAAATGTCAGAAGAACAATTATATTTGCTTAATACTTTGATTATAAGCATTATTACTGTACTGTCTCTTAATTTATATTATTTACATGCAACATCTGGCCATTTATATTAATATTTTTCCTATTTATGACCATTACACAAGTGGCATCTTATTACAAGACAAACATTATTAGGTGAAATACATGCTGTTTTTGAAAATACAGCATGATACAACTTTTCTAGACAGCCTTTAATTTTCCTTCAGAAATTTAAGAACGTCCTCACATATCATGGTAGCAAAAAAACCAAACTTCTCTTCTGTAACATATTTTGTGCCTATATTAAAACTGCTCAAAGTTATAGTTATTTTAATTTTTTTTCAGTTGTTCTAACATGAGAAAAAAAAAAAAGCACAAAAAAGTACAAAAATAGCACACTGAGCTCAGAGTCTTATTTTATTTAATATCATGATAAGCGAGGTATGAATACAGGACTGAGCTTTGTATTCTTTAATTAAAACCATTACTCTTTACTGGGAGATTCTTGCTTTGGTGAAATTCTTTTGATTCTACATAATGGAAGAAAATGACAGAGTGTTGCTGTTTATACTACAGTAGTGTCTAGAGGCAACTTAATTTATAACCCAAATAGGCAAATAGTAGGAAAAAAATTAAATCACTATAAAAGGAAAAGAGTAAGTGATGTGTCCGTAGTCATGATCATACATAAAGATCATGAAGAAGCCAGGAACAGAATCCAGTTTTTCTCTACTTCCATAATTAGAGCTGTAACAAATTTTGCAGGAACAGAATCGGAATTTTTTTTTTTTTTTTTTTTTTAATTTCAATTATTTGTATCTGGGAATAAGGACGCCTAAAATAGGAACAGAGGTCTTATCTCAAAACCAGTAGGAAAATAGGAAACTATAACGGTCTTGTGCTGGTTTGACAGATACAATAATGGACTTGCCTTTAGGCTACTGGCTGTTAATGAGGCTGTGATTTTACATGTAGTAGTAAGGTTTACTTTCAGAAAAACATACAATTTATAGCTCTTTTTTTTCTGGCACTTAATCTATTTCCATATCCAAATTTGCCCCTCATCACAATTAGAACTTGGGATGCTTTCATCAGCACAGGTTTTTTTGCATTTTTAGTAAGGTTTAGAGCTACCCTAAGAATTACACTTTCACATGATTTTTTATTATCCTACAAAATATTTGAAAGCTTCCAGCTCAGAAATTATCTCCAGTCTCCAAAGCCAGAGTGTTCCTTCCCTTCAGTCCATTCATTGTTAGATCTTATGGGCAGTTAGAGAATAATTTTGGTTGGAAGAGACCCTCAAGATCATCGAGTCCAACGATACCCCACCCCTGTCCCTGCCGCATGTCCTGAGAACCTCATCTCCGTCTGTCCAGCCCTTCAGGGATGGTGACTCAATATGGTGATTCAATATGTAAACGGGGCTTATAAGAAAGATGGAGAGACACTTTTTACCGAGGCTTGTAGTGACAGAACAGAGGACAACAGTTTTACAGGGAAAGAGAGTAGATTTGGACTGGACATAAAGAAGAATTTTTTTTAGGGTGATGGTGGTGAGACAGTAGAACAGGCTCCCCAGGAAAGTTGTGGATGCCCCATCCCTGGAGACATCCCAGGCCAGGCTGGACGGGGCTCTGAGCAACCTGAGCTGGTGAAGATGTCCCTGCTCATGGCAGGGGAGCAGTGGGGGAGCTGGGAAGGTGTCTTCAGCCCAAACTGTTCTGTGATTCTGTGACTGTGTACAGTTGTGTATGTGGCATTATCATGCCCTCATTTTACCTATCTCTGTAAAAGTAGAGGGGGGTTCTACTTTCAGTTTACCCAAATTTATGACACTTCCTCAGTTTTTCTTCACACACAAAAAGCTGATTATGTTACAGGTTGTTATTTTTCTAATGCTGTTAAGGGGCATGTTAATCTGACTGTCACCAAAACATCTAGATAAATTTGTTTTTGTTTTTCCTATAATTACCCTTCAGTATACTTCTGGAAAAGTCTACCTAAAATTCCACTGAATTAATGGATAATCTGTGGCTCAAGCTGAGTTTTGCATTCATCTAGCACCAGTAACACAACTACACACATACATAGATACATAACATATGAATGTATGGGTTAGGTTTTTTTGGTTTTTTTTTTACTTGTTTGTATATTTTTTTTTTCTTTTGTGTGTGTGGCATCTTTCTTTCTCCTGTACATGAATACTCTTTATTTTTCCTGACACCTCTGATTTCTTTCATTCTGCTTTTGACACCATTAATTAATTTTACTGATATTTCCTTTATCACTGCTGCACTATAGGTTATTATTTAGTAAAGCTCTCAAAAACTTATGTTTGATTTGAACCTCTTCAAACAAATAGCTGGTACTACAAAGCAATTTTATTCCTTTTTCAATATAGCACAATGGTCATTATGATAATAACTGTGTCCAAAAAAATTGTGGGTATGTTATCTTAAAATGTTTTTTCCATAAAAATTCTTAGGTGTATGAGGCAGAAATGTCTCATAGTAGAAAAACTTTGCTATAAGAATGAAAAGGGTGCAACTTTAGCATAGTTAAAGCTACGAATCTTTGTAAATAAATTCATAACAGGCTAAGCAGAATTATCTTCTGAAACATTAAATATTGTAATGTAAAAATATTGTTTGTCAGGAATATCAGCTAACTCATGGCGGTTTTGTTCTATGTGGTGCCATAGGTTTATATGATTTAATATAGGGGCTTAATTCCTCTACTTCTCATAATACAAAGTCTATATGTAATTTAAAAGTGATATGCAGTATTGGCTTCAAAATATACAGTACAAACCTTAAGAAGGGTGGGGAATGGTGGCATGAGCACCAGAGGATAAACAATTAACACTTCCATAATGATTTCATAGCTAATTAATGTCCTTCCTCTGCATGCTGATGGGGTATTTCTAGGAAAGGCATCCCTCTAAGCAGAGGCTTTCCTTTATATGCATTTATAAAGGTATCATACTCCTTCCTTACCTCGCAGTCACTTGCCTGTTTTTCACCATGGGCCACCAAGCCAGCCCAGACATTTAGATCAGTTTAAAGTATCTGGCTCAGGTGGAGTCAGCTGTGAAATTTTAAGTTGTGAACTCAGAACAGCTGCACCACTCCTGTGTACCATCTTTGTGAGCAGGATTTGCAGCTGTCATTGAGAGTCTCACTGATGTACCTGTAACATGAGCCACAGTAAAATTATTTCGGGCATGTTTATTTGAGTGGTGCTTGCAGTACTGATTTAATTTTGTGAGGCTGAATAAACTAAAACTGATCACTCTTTTAATCCCTCGCTGTCTTTCTGGTGACTGTGCGGCTGGTAGTTGTACCCCGATTTCCAGAAGAAAAGCGCGTTCACATGAAGACCATTATCAAATTTAGTAGCAATTAATGTTCTTGTTATGAATCACAGCACAGAAACAAAGTGCTTGGAGTCTTACTTGTCCTTCCCAAGAGGTGATCCCACAAGATCAAGAGTAGGACATTTCAGAGGTGCCTTTAAGTGCATTTGTCTTTGGTGTTGCCACCTTACAGATTTATACTGGACTCAGCCTCCAAAGGAGGGAAAAATAGGTAATGGGTATTTTATTGCCTATACACTTCTTGTTAAATTGTCTTCATTTTTTTACTTAGCATCTGCCTCACTGAGTACTCATCATCTGCTACTGAGCCATCTGATGTACAACAGATGTTAAGCACTTAGTGATGCAGAGAAAGAGGTAAAAGTGTCGTATCATGATTAAATACCTGCTGCAGCTATTACATAAGGTGACCACACTGCTTTGATCTTATGTTTGATGTTACAGTGTATTGAACAAACATAAGCACATGTTTTGGATTAAACTTGCAACTGCTATTGTTCAAATAATTTTTTTTTAAAGCAAACTTATTTCATAGTCCCCCTCCCCCTCCGCCCCAAAGGGGGTGAAATACTTGAAATACTCTTTAGAATTAAGAAGTGAAGAGCCTTTCATCAAGAGGTAATGCAGTACAACTTCATATAGAATTATTTCAACTAATAAAACACTTCAGATTTATATTTCTCATTGAGGCAGTTATCATCAGAAACCTGGCTGATGTTAACTGATACATTAACTTTCACAGGTTTATCCTATTTTTTATCATGTTTATGTAATGTGAGATTATATGCCAGGCTTTCTTTACCCTGTAAGTATTCCAGCTGAAAGCATGGTAGCCAACTAATTAGTGCATCCTATGCAACGAAATGTTCAGCCATGAAAAAGTCTCATCATCCAGCAACAGCAGCCTGGTTGTCTTGTAGTATAGTAGGAAAAGGACTGAATATAGGAATGTGGAGCTGTTATTAAACCATAATTAGTTAACAATCTGGTTCCCAGTAAATTTTAAGAATTGATAAAATTTGTGGAACAGAAAAATCAATAATATTTATATTTTCATGGAACTGCCATCCTGGACTTAGCACTTATTTTGTAATTTTGTGCTGCTTTCGAAAGGTTAATTTCAATGGCTCAATATTAGTAAAAAGTTTTTTAAAAACCTCTAGAGAATTTCCATGGAGCTGTGATTCATTCTATAATTTGATAAGAAGTATCCTCTACTTATCAGGCATTTTATTTCGTTAAATGAAATATTACTTTATTTCTAAAGTAAAGTTGTGATTTCAAGTGTATGATTCACCCAAAATAGCTTTTGATTGCAGCTTATCTTGTTTTGACGTTCACTGAAGTAACTAGGAAGATTTTTGCTGGTTTCACTAGGTTTGGAAGGCAGAAGTTCTGTATCTCAGTGTTTGGAAAACTGACATATCAGGCCAGTAAATATAATTTTCCAAATCAAATAATACTGTTTGCAGTATCATTAAAAGAATAATTGGAGAGCTCTTTCAACTCTCCCATAGAAGCTAATTGTCTTAATTTATTTATTAACTTCTATAAACAAGAAGCAACTGCTCAAGATAAGCAGCCTTTGTCACTAGTCCCCCATTAACACAATGAGAATATAAATGATTAAATAAAACTGATTAAAGGTAGAATAACAGTGGGAATATGTACAGAACAATGTGGTGGGGAATAAAGTAAGAAGAATTAATTATGCCTGAAGAAAAGAATAAAAGTGTACAAAATTTTGAGAAAAGCCTCTTATTAATTTAAACATGGACTTGAGGATCTTATAGTCAGAGATTCAGATTCTGTCCCTATCAAAGTAAATAGGAGTTTTCCTTAGTGACTTCGATAGACCCCCACATATCAACCCAACTTTGAAAAACAATGAAACAATAGGAGGATACAATGAAGTCCCATAACAGAGTGATGAGCATTTTTCTTTCTGGTATCACAGCAAGGAGTAGATCTTCAATATCTCAAATGGTGAATAATGAAAAAGGGGAACTCGGAGTGTTATACTCAAGTTTGCATAGAGTACTTAGACAAACAAACACTAGTTGAGACAAATAACTTAGACAAATAAAGAATAATTTGACCTAAAATAGTAGAAAAAGGAAACCTAATCATAGAATTATAGAATCATTTAGAAAGGAAAAGACCTTTAAAATCATCAAGTCCAACCTTTAACCTAACACTGCCAAGTTCAGCTTTAAACCACATCCCTGAGAGCCTTGTCTACACAACTTTTAAATATCTCCAGGGATGGTGACTCCAGCACTGCCCTGGGCAGCCTGTTCCAATGCCCCACAACACTTTGGGGAAGAAATTGTTCCTAAATCCAACCTCAACCTCCCTGGTGCAACTTGAAGCCGTTTCCTCTGCTCCTGGCGCTTGTTCCTGGGGAGCAGAGCCCGACCCCCCTGGCTCCAAGCTCCTTTCAGGCAGTTCAGAGATCAGAAGGTCTCCCCTCAGCTCCTGTTCTCCAGCTGAACCCCCCAGGTCCCTCAGCCGCTCCCATCACACTTGTGCTCTAGCCCCTCACCAGCTCCATTCCCTTCTCTCCACTCACTCCAGCACCTCAAGGCCTTTTTTGGCATGAGGGGCCCAGAACTGCCCCCAGGATTGGCGGTTTGGCCTCCCCAGGTCCCAGCACAGGGACGGTCACTGCCCTGGGCCTGCTGGCCACACCAGTGCTGGGACCAGCCAGGATGCTGGTGGCCTCTTGGCCACCTGGGCACACGCTGGCTCATGTTCAGCCACTGGCACCAACACCCCCAGGTCCTTTTCCTCTGGGCAGCTTTTGACTTGACTGTCTTGCATCCAGTGCAGCCAAGGCTGCCATCAGCTTTCACATCCTCAACCAGTTCTTCCCTATTTATGAGTAGCAGTTCCACCAGACCATCTCCCTTACTCAGCTTGTTCAATACCTGCACAAAAATCTATCTCCAATGCATTTCTTTGCTCTCCTAGATTCTTCATGTCCTTCAGTGTTAACCCCACCTGTTACATCACTGCTGGAATGGTTGAAGTCCCCCATGAAGGTCTGAACCTGTGGTCATGTTGCTTCCTCCACGTGGTTAAGGAAGCTTTCAACCACTGTTCAGCCAGGCTTTGACCCATGGGAGGCATCTGCTTCTGACCACGCCTTTCCCTTCATGGCAGGATCCACAATTTTAAATTATCTTTTATTTCTAAGAGAATAAGAAAGCTTTCAGAATGATATTCCAGGGTGAATTTGTCTAATTACGGATGAGCGGCTTAAATAAAGTAGATATTGCTGATGTTTTACGTACTTTCACTTAATTTAGTTAATTTACCCAAGTGAAAGCAATAAATTTACAAAGAATAACAGTATTTGTTATTGACAACTTTTTTTAAAAAAATCAGCTAAGGCAGTTGATTTTATTTTTAAAAAAAGAATTTATGTTTGCAAAGTGATCAAAGACAAGTAGAACTTCTTCGTATCTCTCTGGGTAAAATCAAGTTAAAAAAAATCAGAATAAGTTAAAAATATTAGAAGGTTATTGTTTTGAACTTTATTTGGAATAAGGAGAAAACTTCCTTCCACCTCCTTCCCTCTAAAGTTCTTGGTCTCCTTGCAACCACCCATGGACAGAGATAAGCTGAATAAACTGATAACTAAGTTTTAGAATGGAAACGTACTTAATTGTGCAGCTATGTCATTTCATGCAGGCTTTCAGATTGCTGCTTCTGTCTCTTAACAAAAAAAAAAAAAGGAAGGTAGACTCATTAAAACAAAAAGAACAAAATGTGACATTACATATTTTGTTTCTTATAGTAATAGAAACAGTAGAATAGATCATTAAAAAGGAAGAAAAGTATTTTAAAGATCATTAATAAGGAAGAAAAATATTTTAAAGACCTTGTGGCTGGAGAAGTGAGTAACCCAAACCTAATCAACCCTTGCCAGTAAATTAATTTTGCTGGTTTAGTTAGGCTTATTCTAACAATAGAAAATTCTCCTCTTCCAGCAGTGCCATCTTCCTCATCAAGTATTTGCCTTTCAGTCACCTCCATGGACCAAGAGAATTCCTCCCCTGTTTTCCAAACTCCCTTCTCTTCATCAGTCTACAGTAAAGCCATGATGTCTCTTTTTTCCTTTGCTTGGCATCCTCTCCATTCCAGATATTTGTCCCATCTAACCATGCATTTCCCCAAACCCCTTCTATGTGGAAAAATGGATGTGCAGAACACTCTTTCACTTATTTCAATGCCGAATAATAAGCGGAATAATAAGCAGTAATATTATATATCCTACCCACTTTATCTAAGGGGAAGAAAAGGCAGATGAAATGTAACAGGGATCAAATTGAATCTATAAATTATCTCCCTTACCTTACGTGATGGGTTAAGCTAGGCTGGCTGACAGATGCCCACTCACCCAGCTGCTCACTCACCCACCCTCTTTAATAGGAAAGGAGAAGAAAATAAAATAAAAAATCCTGTGTGTCAAGGTAAGAACATCTGTCTGGAAACAGATGGATCTATCTGGAACCAGCTGTGTTTGGTATGGGGTGGCCCCTGGCCTCTTCTCACAGAAGGTATTCCTGTGCCTGTCCCCCACTGTCAAAATCTTTCCGGTGACGCCCAATACACATCAGTAAAGAAATATTCAAATATTCACTTCTAAAATCTATCAGAAAATATCTAAAAATAAACTCAAAAAATTCATAGCCATCTGTGCCTGAGCTTAACCTTCAAACTGTACAGAAACTTCTTTTCCGTACTAGCACAATATCAAATCCAGGCTAGTAATCTCTGCTGAAATACTAACATAGTCATGTGAATCTCTTCCACTTTGGAGCTCAGGTACCATTAGCTTTCTTCTGACTGGAATACATCATGCAAACATATCCTTTATGCTATGAACACAGTTGATGTTTTGTCTGAGTGAGCCAAGCAGATTTAATCTTTATGGATGACATTTTGTGATACACGAAAAATCTTTACAGAAAGTCTTCAAATATTTATCCTCTACTAAGATTAATTCAAAACCACAACTGTAAGATCAGAGTTGGTCTACTCAAAATGAGGTTTTCTGGAAATGTGTTCCTAATAGATGACAAAACTTCTCAAAGGCATGGACTTCTGTTCACAGGAGAAGTGGAAGAGGATGCTAAAATTCACATTTACAAACCTAATTAATATCAGCTGTTGAACACACTTAAGGTTGACACAGCAGTCGTGTGGTACCAACTGGTAGTAACAGTACAAGCAGAAAACTTGGAGATTAAAAAAGCAAATGACATGTTATTGAAATCTGCCTCATTATCTGTCCAAGGTGACAAATCAAAATAAAGTGAAAACTTTATGAAGGCTATTGTGAAGCAAATTGCATAATCCAATGCAATTGGATTGGAGGGGCGTCAAACTCATTTCACTGGAGGTCACATCAGCCTTGCAGTTGCCTTCGAAGGGGCAAATGTAATTTTAGGACTGTATAAATGTAACTACTCCTAAAAAAGAGAAAGTACACAGGAACTTCCCATTCCACCTGGGAGAGCAACAGCTTTAATGTTCTACTCAGTTTCGGAGTGACTTTTATATTGTGACATTGACCTTGCTTGTAGAACGGACATTATGATTTTTAATCAGGGAATGAAGGAATAAACTTGCCCCAAAATTTTTGCTTAATGCTGATTTTCAAATAACCATAGAGAAGAAAGTTGTTTAGGTATTCTTGTCCTGAATGTTATAATATTTGCTCATACTTCTGGAAAATACTAATAGACAATATGTGTATTAAAAACAAACAAACAAACAAACAAACAAACATTATTCCTTCCCCTAACCAAAAAAAAAAAAAAGAGAAAAAACAAACAAACAAACAAACAAAGTAACCAAAGTATACATTGAACTAATTGTGTAATTTTACTAGTCTTTATTTTCATGTTTCTGTTTCAGACTTTGAGATGCCATAGATTTTTAGTTTTAACATTTTACTTAACATATATATAGTTCAGGAAAAAAAAAAAAAAGATTTCTGAATTATTCAATGCTTAAGACAAATTCAGATATGTCAAAAAAATAATTCAGCAGTAAAAGAGACTCTTGCATTTTTGTCTTTTAAACAATTAATGAAAAGGGAAGGAACCGTATAAACGGTCATTCATGTGGCAATAATAAATCTGACTCTGCAGCAGCCAAAACAAGTTCTTGAAACTGTGCATTACTAGAATTATTAAGAACTGAAAAACACAGACAAAGAAACGAGATAATTTTTCTCTTGACTATTTCCATACAACCCTGTTGTTCCCATTGTCCTTCTAGTGGCTGTGCCTCATCAGCCTAACTGCTGGTTTCAGCACCAGTTTTCCCAGTGTGATGCAGGACATAAACTGATGTTTATAGCGAAACTAAAATGAGATGGCAAGAACATTAAAGTGATCTTTTAATTTCACCTCCAAATATGAAAAGCAAACACAGCATTCTCACACATGGCTTCCTGTAGGGATATTGTCCTACTGGAAGTCCTTTAAAGAATTAAGACTGAACCTGTCTTACTGGTGTGCATGGTCCTGTTTGCTATTCCAGGAAACCATTTTGGCTCACAGTCTATAAATCAAAGCAGTTCCAGCCAGTAACAAGAAAGCTTACAAGCTTACAAAAATCTTCATGATGAAGTAGATGGTACAGAGTTACACAGACTTAGATACATACAAAGCACCTCTCCGATGAAATAGTACGAGGAAAAATAATCTCAACAGCATAGAATTTCAAGATGTTAACTTGAAGACAATTAGGGAAAAACGGCTCTTTGTCAGTCTTCCTTGACAGAGGTGCAATGAGAACAAATACATGAACCAAATGTTCCCGTTGTGCTTATGAGTATATAAGGAATCTTTTCTTTTGTGATTTTGCATTGTTAAAAGGCAATTTATACATGTATTTATGTGACAGCAGATGCTGTCATCTGACTTTAGTGCCTTAATCTGCTACTAAAAACAGCTTTATTTTCCTCTTTCCCATATAAAATAACAAGGTTGTATTTATTGTGTGCAGGTCTCTCTTTGTGTTAAAATACATTATTTTCACGTTGCAGATCTTCCAACTATTGGCTCAACCGCATCCAGTCCTTTCTCTACTGCAATGAAAACGGCCTCCTGGGAAGCTTTTCCGAAGAGACTCACACATGCACCTGCCCTAACGATCAGGTCGCCTGCCATGGGTTCCTCCCCTGCACGGTTGGGGATGGCTCCGCGTGCCTGAGCTGCGCTCCTGACAATCGCACCCGCTGCGGGAGCTGCAACGTCGGCTACATGCTGAGCCAAGGGCTTTGCAAGCCCGAGGTGGCCGAATCAACAGAGCACTACATTGGGTTCGAGACTGACCTTCAGGATATGGAAATGAAGTATTTATTGCAGAAGACAGACCGGAGGATTGAGGTCCATGCCATTTTCATCAGCAATGACATGCGCCTCAACAGCTGGTTTGATCCTTCTTGGCGCAAGCGAATGCTCCTTACTCTTAAGAGTAACAAGTACAAGTCCAGCCTGGTCCATATGATACTGGGCCTCTCTCTTCAAATTTGCCTAACTAAAAACAGCACCTTAGAGCCCGTTCTTGCTGTTTATGTTAACCCTTTTGGGGGCAGCCACTCTGAGAGCTGGTTTATGCCTGTGAATGAAAATAATTTCCCAGACTGGGAGCGGACTAAACTGGACTTGCCCCTTCAGTGTTATAACTGGACGCTGACTCTGGGCAACAAGTGGAAGACATTTTTTGAAACTGTACACATTTATTTGAGGAGTCGAATAAAGTCAAATGGTCCAAATGGCAATGAGAGCATCTACTATGAACCTCTGGAATTTATTGATCCCTCAAGAAATCTGGGCTACATGAAAATCAACAACATTCAAGTGTTTGGCTACAGCATGCACTTTGACCCAGAAGCAATTCGGGACTTGATTTTGCAGCTAGACTACCCCTATACTCAGGGATCACAGGATTCAGCACTTTTGCAGTTGTTAGAGATAAGGGATCGTGTAAATAAACTCTCTCCACCTGGTCAACGTCGTCTAGACCTCTTCTCTTGCTTGCTCCGTCATAGACTCAAACTGTCTACCAGTGAAGTGGTGAGGATCCAATCTGCTTTGCAGGCCTTTAATGCCAAATTGCCAAACACAGTGGATTATGACACAACCAAATTATGTAGTTAACCATAAATGTGAAGCACAACACAAAACCTTGAAGGAGTTTTTACAGTGCTTTTGTGGAACAGTTTATGTTTGGAAGAGTAAATTTAAATTGTCTTTTCAATATCTGTCTTATATCAGTCAATACTGTTGGATGGCAATTTACACACATGAACTTGCTGACAATGAATATATTATACCTGCAGTTTTGGTTTATGAATGAAATAAATACTGACACCAGTCTAGAAGACATTGTACTTTTTACAATAAATTTCATTTGTAATTTTATATGTTCCGTGGCAATGCTTTTGTGCATTACATCCTCTAGAGGGAACATAGAAGGATACCAATAAAATTTTGTAGCAGAACAGTTATTAAAAAGAAATACTGTGGGATTCTTTTTTCTTACACAAAAGTAGTAACCTTGATACACTTTTGTGTGTGTTGAATACAGGAGGTGTAGTTAAAGAGAAGATAGTGATTCAAGATTTTAACAGAAACTGTAGAAAAATCAAAGCCATATTCTTAGGACATGGATATAAATGTTCATGCTGAGCTGAAGTGACAACTGTAGTGATGCTTCACTTGCTATATCTGAGACTTTCCGAAGGCATGCCCTTTTCAAGGTGTTTACTATGACATGTAGACTCCTGGAGTGGTAATATTGTGTGTTTTAGGACAGACAGGAGGTTAGAATTGTGAGATGTGCAGTAATGAGAGGTCGCATTGGCTCAATAGGAATTCGGTCAGAGGCTGTCTTTGCAACTAATGTTACTCATGTTACAAAAGGAATAACCTTTTCCAGCCAAAGTGCTTTTTGAAAGTCTTCATAATCCTTTGCTTTGCATATTTATAGAAAGAATTCAGCGCATGTATACATTAACTCCTCCCAAATACACATATTATAATATTTATCTAGAATTATCTGTTTTGAAATAGTTACTTAAATACCAAACACACTGATTAGATTCAAAGTCATTAAAAAATTTTCCCTAAAAATGCAACTGTTTAGTATGTGGATATTTTCTTCCTTAGTAAAGATAATAACCTTTTGGTGCCCTTTTACAGATGATGACAGTTATTGAAATCTTGTTCATAAAGCTGAAATTGCAAATAAATATGTCATCATCAATTAATGAAAGTAATTCATGTGGATTAAAATTAGGTTCTTCGTTATTTTACACATTCAAGCAGAAGCAAATACATCTAAGATGGCAGAAGCTGGGACTCTCAGGAAGCTTTGGTACACCTTGCAAGATAATAGTATAAATGGCTGGGCTATCAGAAATCATTGTTATTAAATACAGGGTAAAGTGAAAGAAATTGATACACATCTTTCAGTAGCACCTCCTTAAGTTAGGTCTGAATCTGTGATGATGTAAAAGCCAATTTGTTTTTTCAAATGGGAAAGACTTATGTATAAAGCCACCATTTTATGTCCAAGTAAAGAAAGAAAAAGTACCCTATTTAATTAATATACAATTTTAATACAAGCAGACTTCAATTAATTTCAATTCAATTCAATTTTATTAATTTCAATTTAGTTATATTGCAATTTAATTCTGGTATCCTAATCTGAAATAAAGTTACACTCCTCACTTTGTTTCTAGCTAGACCATAGCAGCACAAGAAATGCAGTGCTTTGTAAATATATGTAATTAAAACAAAACACAATGCCAGAAACACTTCAGGAAGCCTACTGCCAAGGAAAATCTCTTCTTTAGTGATAATTCTCTCTCCTGATGTCACCAAACATTTATAAAGATTACTATTTCACCACCAGACATTCAGATAATTCCTCAGACCTCCTGTACTGGGAAGACCCTCAGAACTAAAATTAACATATTTTTTCTCGTAATCAACCTCTAGATGAATTCCTGGTCATTTTCTACTTAGAGTTTTCTTTTGCTGGTAAATTATGTAACTCAGCCCTTCTTCTGCGTGTCAAAATTTTGGCTTGCTCTTGCATTGGTAAGACCTTCTCAGTTCCGATTCTTACTATTCTTGTTTTCATTTCCAAGCCTTTCCTTTGGTATGTCTTTAGCAGATATAATAAACTGTAGAATTAGATAGTTTGATTTTACTACTCAGTACCTTGTGTAGTCTTTCTAAATAAACAAAAGACAATGGTGCTATAAAATGAACAAAAGGCAAAAAAAAAAAATAATCATGGTAAATGATCTAAGGGATTTCCTCCCCTCTTTCATGCTTCTTCCATAAACAGTTCCTCAATGAGTATTTTTTCTGAGTTGATTTTTTTCCAATATGTTTCTCTGCCAAGATAGAAAGTTCTTCTTTATGCCCAAATATGTACACAATAGAATGTACAAATAAGAAGCCAAAAGAGGTTTCCACAAGCCAACTATTAATTATACAACACATTAAGTGTATTTCATTGGACTATTGGAACCGGCCTCTCATTGCTGTATTTTTGTGCCAAATTAAAAGTATGATACAATTTTCTTAGCCTACTAGTCATGAACTAGATTCAAATTTTGGAAATTGTGGGATCTTGGAATAGTGAAGATTTCTGGTTTACCCAAACTGGATTCCATAAAGTTAAATATAAATGGGGAGAAAAAGAAAAAAAAAAAAAGTGAGCAGTGAAAAAAGTCACAGGATTTATCTGGTTCTCAAGTTACAAACAGGAGCCAACAATATTTCGCTTTTGATACTTTTCCAGTTGAAATCTTTCTATGTTCTCAAAAAGAACTCCAGCATGTGTAAGAAAAAGATGAGTAAGTCAAAAGAGGCAAGCACCTCATCCATAAGAAAATTTCGTAATAAGATATTAATGCAATTCTGAGGAAGATACAACTGTGGCTGCATCTATGGATGCAGCTGGACATGACAGATAATATTTAGTGTATGCTGTACATCAGATCCTGATTCTGTTCTGGTGTTTTTTGTTTTGTTTTCTGTCCATTTCTCTTTGCAATCACCAGTGATACCATGACAATCTAAACCAGCAATCAGAATAAGTGTTATAGTAACCTTCCTCTTTATGTGAAGGCAATAATTATCTGATACAAAAATCTTATAATACTGTTTTCCAAGCAAATACAGTTCAGATCATGCCTAAAAGCTGGGAGCCAAACTAACATCTAGAACTTCTGTTGCAGGAAAAAAAACTGTAATAAGGATAGCTTATCACTGCCTAGAAATGAGAATTCAGTTTGCCAGAGCAGTATAAACCCCTGGGTGACACAATTCAGAATACAGAGTCTGAATTGAATTATATTAAAAATATTGTGAAGGTGAATAAACTTTCATTTCTCTCATTTCTCACTGAAAAGATACAGGAAGAAAGAAAATGTATTCAAATTCTAGTGGCTGAAGGTGGGGAGAGGTGTAGCTGCATTTCAGAGTATTTCTTCTGCTGCCACACAACGGTTATGCCTGGACAAGTATTTGGAGGAAAAGCCTTTGTTTCCAAAAGTATGCATATGGAGACTGCATTTGCCATGAAAGTTTAAGTTTAAGAAGAACAGGTTTAAGAGGGACAAGGAATTACTGGAGAGAGTCCAGCGCAGGGACACAAAGATGCTGAGGGGTCTGGAGCATCTTTGTGCTGAGGAGACACTGAGAGAGCTGGGGCTGTTGAGCTGGAGAAGAGAAGCTGAGAGGGATCTGATCAATGGATCAATATCTCAGGGGGGGTGTCAGAGGATGGACCAGACTCTGTTCAGTGGTGCCCAACGCCAGGGTGAGGGGCAACGCGCACAGACTGAAACACAGGAGGCTGCATCTGAACATAAGCAGAAACTTGTTTGCTGGGAGGTGCCAGAGCCTGGCCCAGGCTGCCCAGAGCGGGTGTGGAGTCTCCTTCTCTGAGACATTCAAACCGCCTGGACCCACCTGTGTGATCTGCTCTGTGACCCTGCGTGAGCAGGGGGGTGCACTGGGGATCTGCAGAGGTCCCTTCAGGCTGAGATTCTTTGATTCTGTGAAAGTGCTTATTCAGCAGATACGTCAAGTCAATAGAGGCAAAAGTTAAGAGCAGCCACTTTTTCCCAAGCTAAGCAAGCAGATTGAGCTGGAGAGAGGACGGAGACATGATGGGAGGTGCTACAGCTGTCCAGAGGTCATTTGCTTGGACATATTCTGGATACAAAGCAGAGCATAGCAGATCACCAAGGAAGAAAAGGGATCAACACCCACATGACTGCTGTACTGAGCTACATCTGAACTTTGAGTCTTGCCTGGCAATAGAGCTGTGACAGCAAATAGGCAAATGTGATACGGTGAAGGGATCAGATCCAGCAGCTGTTGTTTCTTTGACACGTAGATGACAGAACCTAAAATACAGCTTGTGATTGCAGTTACCCCTAGCTCCTCTGGATGGTGCAACTGGGGCTCCTGGCAAGATCATCAGGAAAAAGTGGAGAGAGGGAAGGAACTAGAGTCTCATTTGTTTAGGCTTTTAAATAAACAGAAGAGAGGCCTTATGTCCCATCTAGGTAAAACAAGAGATCAAGATCACTTTGGATGTCGTAGGAGCTCAGCAACAAGAAATGCCACGGTTCTTTTTTCATCAGAATCAATGACGTGAGACATCTTGACACCGCAATTAGTAGTGTCCTTACTGGCATATACAGTTGATCAAAATACCAAAAAATACCACAGTCGGTTTATAAGGCTGAGTTTGGGTCTATTCACTCAGCTTCATAGAATCATTTCGATTGGAAGTGACCCTCAAGATCATTGAATCCAACCATAACCCAGCCCTGGCACTATCTGATGTCCCTGAGAACCTCAGTCTGTCCAACCCTCCAGGGATGGTCACTCCAGCACTGCCCTGGGCAGCCTGTTCCAATGCCCCACAGCCCTTTGGGGAAGAAATTGTTCCCCACATCCAACCTCAACCTCCTCTGGTACAACTTGAGGCCATTTCCTCTGCTCCTGGCGCTTGTTCCTGGGGAGCAGAGCCCGACCCCCCTGGCTCCAAGCTCCTTTCAGGCAGTTCAGAGATCAGAAGGTCTCCCCTCAGCTCCTGTTCTCCAGCTGAACCCCCCAGGTCCCTCAGCCGCTCCCATCACACTTGTGCTCCAGCCCCTCACCAGCTCCGTTCCCTTCTCTCCACTCGCTCCAGCACCTCAAGGCCTTTCTTGACATGAAAGGCCCAGAACTGGCCCTAAGATTTGAGGTTTGGCCTCCCCAGTGCAGAGTACAATGGGTCAATCACTTACCTAGTCTTGCTAACCATACTATTCTTGATGAACAACAGGATGCTGTTGGCCTCTTGGCCACCTAGACACACGCTGGCTCATGTTCAGCTGCTGTCACCAACACCTCCGGGTCCTTTTCTGCTTTCCAGCCACTCTTCCCTGATCCTGTAGCACTGCCTGATTGTGTTCATATGGTAAGTAAGAAATCTATTTTAGACTTAGTACAGTAATTGAATGCTCTGGTAAGATATCACTTATGAAGCAACCTACAGCCCTGGGACACAGTGTCCACTTACCCACATGACAGAGGAGCTAAAGTTCACAACACCACAGACTACACTGGTTTAGGAGTGAGTGAGTGTGGAGGAGCAGGAGTCATAATTTCTTTCTCTCCTTGCCAAAGCAACACCATTAAGGTGTGAATTATGAAAATAAAACAGTTTTACCTCCCAGAAATTGTGCAAATTTTTCCTTCCCTATAGATTATTTATTGGATGGTAACATATATCTGAAACTATCAATGTCTCTTGTCATCACACCTACGTATTGCTCTTTATTTTATGTTACATTTTAGCCCAGCATATGCATATATGAAAGAGAAATACATCTAAATGACAACACTAGTAACAATAGCTGATGCGGAATGTCTGCTCTCTGGACACAGCCGCACCACAGCTACACCCATTATTGTATGTTTGCCTATGATCTCCTCTTCAATGTACAGCAAACACAAAAGAGTGTAAAACCACCTGGGAGGCAGAGATGGTTTTGCTCTGAAAACAACACCCCCCTGAGAGGGCCTGATCCAGAGCATGATCACTTACCTTGCAGAACACGAGAGTTTCCACGTTTTTTAAAAAAAGGCTTTTTGTCATTTCTTAGATGACATGAAAGGTGGGAGAAAATAAGAGGATTAAAACACAAGTAGGTGTGTGCAAATCAACACTGTTCTTCTGTGGGAAAAGGAGGAAGAATAAAGAATCTTTGAAGTCCCTTTGGGAACTCATCACAGGTCATAACTCACTCTCAGAGCATTTAGACACAATAGGGATAGATACAACAGAAAACCAGAAATACAAGGATTAGGTACAATCTCTTAGCATGAATGAGACACAATAAAATTGACCATAATTAATTTTGAACATACAAAATTTTGTCTTACATCTCTCACTCTCTCTCAGCAAGGAAGAAACTTGAAGTATTAAAAGTTAATAAGAGAACTACAAAAGATAACTAATATTACCAATGTGTAGATCTTTCATGTGTCTTTTTTTACTGAGTTCCCACTTCCACTTTAGTTATTCAGCGTATCAGTTGGGTATCAGGTCAAAACTCCTTTGCCTGTAAAATTAAGTCATCATAACATGAGAGAAAATTATTGTCATATGAGTTAGATTTCCAAATAGTTTTAAATAATTATATGTCTTGCATATGATTAGAAATTTTCCAAGTAAGTAATTCCTCAGCACTAAACAAACAAACAAACAAAAAAAGCCCCCAAAAGCACATACACAAAAACAAACAACTACAAAACACCCACACTAAAAAAATGTAGTTAAGACAATTTCCAGAAAGAAATGACGGGTGATATATGATGTTCATCTTGCTCAATGAATACAATTACGTCAGCCAGTTTTATTTGGAGAAGCTGAAAGCATTTCATATTCTTACAGTATAACAAATGTATCCCATCATTATGTTGTTAACATAACGGCCTTGGTACATATAAGTATGTTTTTAAAAGACATGCCATAGGTTAGACAGTAGTCAGAGTATCAGTGATCTGAAAATTATTTAAAAAAAAAAAAAAAAAAACACAACTGGTTTTGTTCCACTGACATTCTATGAATTCAATTCATCTATTGCTGTCCAATACCCAAGATTTTACTACCAAAATCAGCATTTCTTCAGGGAAACAGCTTAACAACATTAGATATGTAAGTTCTTGTTTCACAGCAGGTTACCAGATAGTATCACAGCTTTTTCTATTTGGATCTATAAATTTAAGAAGAGGACTGAGTTGCTAAGTGTTTTAATACACTGACTTGTCAACACAAAACAGAGAATGGAAATTCTTAGTTAAAAATTTTATCTGGACCAATGAAAACATAAAGGTCTATAGCCAACCAGAATTTATTTATAAACATGGAAAACTACCAAGCATTTATTTTCAAATGACCAAATGTAACTGATTAGGTTGAATATATCAGTACTATTTCCAATATATCTTAGGTTAAATTGAATATATTGATGACAAATATTTCCCTTCTTCAGGAAAAGCAATGTGATCCCGGACATATTACTTTATTAGAATACATGGGAGTAATTGTATCACGTCAGTTCATCCCAGATATATTTGATTTTTTTTTTATGTGATTATTTATTAGAATAATTTATACACACACACACAGAGTTACTCATTGAACTTGCCTAGTTGCTTTTTTCTTTGATCTAAGTTCTAGTGTCTTTAATAAAGTGGGGAAAAGCTGTTATATAAAGAGCAATTCACTGAACAGTAATCCCCCTGAAAGTCCAGCTATTTGACTTTAAGGTTAATAGATGTCATTTCCACCTAAGCACTCTAGGAATGAGCAATTCACAAGAAGCTGAAGCTGGTTTGTAACAAGCTATGATCACACTGATATAAGGTAATACATTTCAGATAGCTGAAGCCATCCATGCTTGCATGAAGGCATCTGTCTGGTAAAACTTAAGACATCTGAAATCCGTGTTTTAGGATAGAAGCATAGGCTTCTTCTATTTGCTATAAAGCTCTGAAGGAAAATTCAAACATCTCAATAGCCTGTCCGTCAGCTGTCCATCAACTATCCAAAGATCTCAGGTTCCTAACCTAGATTAGATGTATAATGTTGGACAGCATGAATAATCAAGGCACGCACAAAAATAAGCAGAAGTCCTGAGACTGTTATTTATACTAACTCTGTTGAGCTTAAGGATATTCCCTAGGAAATTCTGAAATGTGAGAGATTAGGGGGGAAGGGGAGGGGAGGGGAGGGGAGGGGAGGGGAGGGGAGAGGAGGGGAGGGGAGAGGAGGGGAGGGGAGAGGAGGAGAGGAGAGGAGACTAATTTTAAAAGCAGTTATAAAAAAAAGGTCACAAGAAGTCATTGAGGGCCACATTTAGCTATGCATAATCATGCAGGAAGCTTCCTTAGTCAATGCACTGAAACTCAGCAAGGTTTGATGTAGCTTAATGCAAAGACTACTGCAGAATCAGGCCTTAAGGAAATATTTTTAAAACATTAGGAGAAAATGTAAAATCTCCTTATGAAATATGATGTTTGAATTTATAACCTGGTTTCCCCTGGTAAGTTCTGGGAAATATCCCTTAATCAAATTAAACTCAGGGAGCAAAACCTGCCTCATAAATCACTAGTCTCAACCAGGCGTGCTTCAGGTGGTGCACATCCAAATCAGGAAGTATGAGGATAAATTTGATGACATGAAATGAGCCTGTTAGACGTGGATAAACCTGTGAATAGGCAGTTTTTATATCTTACCCAGTGCAAATGAGGCCTGTTTTTGTAAAATATGGGATCAAGCGTCCATACATGCAAGCTATGCTGCTACAGTCCCACTTCTTCTTACTCGAGAGCTTATTGCACATTCACGACAATGAAAAACCTTTCTGCTTAAACAATTTTACAGGTTGTCCAAGACTTGAATCTGAAAATGCATAAATAAGTATCAGGTTCTGGATATCTGCTTCTCCAATGTCTGTGCCAGCAGGCAGGAGACCACTAGAGAACAGGCAAAATGCTACGAATGAAGCCTCTTCATCTTAAGAAGACTGACACTAGGGTAAGAATGAGGTCTTATTTCTCCTTAAAAAAGTATCAAAGTATCAGAAATTCACATTTCCCTATATGACTATGCAATACTGCATTTACAGTGAATTAGACACAGTGGAAAGCACCTGTGCCCAGCTTCCATTTACCAGGAAAGCAGCAATGACACTCATCAGGTGACTGAACCTCACTGGGAAGGTCTTTGGTGGGGTTCATAGTCCTGCAAGAAAGGATCTACTGGTGGAGAAAGCACCTGTGCCTGGCTCCTAATCAGTATTTAAATGGCAATTAGGGAGCACAGTGACCCGGAATGCTTCAAATAAGGGCTGTCAACAGAGATGTGCTGCTTGAGCTGGTTTGAGATAGTGAGGTCCATGCTGGTGTTCTGGCAGGAAAACTGGTGATCATTTCAGATGATACAGCACAGGATGCTGCTCCTGGAGCAACCCCTTAGGCTGTTCTGAGTATCCCAGAGACACTGACCCTGACATCGCTGCTTAGGGGTGATCATAGAATCACAGAATGTCCTGAGTTGGAAGGAACCCACAAGATTCACCGAGTCCAACTCCTGTCCCTGCACAGGACACCCTACACGTCACACCATGTGTCTGAGAACATTGTCCAGTCTCTTCTTGAACACCGTCAGCTTGGGGCCTTGACAGCTCCCTGGGGAGCCTGTTCCAGTGCTAGATGGTCATTCAGATGATGGGTTGTAGCAAGTGTCTGGTGGAGCATATCATGGGGGAATGCAATACTGGATGTGTCGGTCACCCAAGCGAGTTGGTTGATGATATCAAGATTGGAAGCAGTCTGGGCTGTAGTGATCACACGCTCATGGAGTTCACAGTCCTGAGGGATGTGGGATGGATGAAAACTTAAGTCAGGACCTTGACTTTTAGGAAAACCAACTTCCAACTCTTCAAGGAGTCAGTCAACATCATTATGAATCTGTCTTCCAAAGAATCAGCACTCCATCTTTACACATGTGTCTTGAAGGCCTTGGTGTTGTAAAGACACACGCACAAACATGTATACAAAGACAGATCTTTATATTATTTCTCCTAACATCAGAAAAAAAATGGTGCTAAAAATACAGCTTCTCCAGACAAATATTTCATGTAAAACAGATTATTTTTATCAGCATATAGAAAACCTTAACAGAATAATCAAAGAATTAATATTGGTTCAGGTCAAATTATTAGAATAAAAACAAAAAAGGCAAGAGTAAAATACTCCTACACACTAGAAAGTAATTATAACAACCATAATAATAATAGCTAAACATATTATTTGGCTCCAAGCAAATGCATGTAGAGAAAGATACCAGCATCTCAGTTCCTTTACTAGGAAGAATAGGGTGTGATTTTCCACCACCCCCATCTCAGGGATATGCTTGGTATTTTCAAATGTTTTCTAACAAGCTTCTACATCTTGCTCTTCCTTCACTGGTGTGAAAGTTCACACTATATGTGAGTTCACTGCACGTGGTGCATTTTGCATAGGTTAGATATTTGGGGTTTGCTTTCTTTGTTACCTCTAAAACAATTTTGTCCAACCCGAGGTCTTCATTTTTTTAATTGACTACAGGTTACTTGTTCAGTGCCAAGCCTGTGCCCTGTCTCTTATTATCCTGTGCTGTGTTCCTATACCCTGCAGCCTGTGTCCCTGTGTCTCTAGGGTTCCGCCGTCACACTGAGTCCATAGTTTTCCATGCTACATCATTATGTTCAAGTTGTGTTTTGCTACACAAAACAACTCTTTCTTAATTCTATCTATATAAAAGCTCTGGTTGTACCATAAAGATAAGAAAAGAAAAACAAATTATCCATAGTTAACCAGTTTCCAGGAAAAAAAAAAAAAAAAAAAAAAAGAAAATAAAATTAAGAATTGTTACAGCTAAACTGAGTAAAATCAAAGCTGCTACCAGCAAGTCAAGAAAAGTTCAGACAGAGAAAGCCTAATGGGGCTTGGTGCTAAGGCTTTACAAACTCAACAATACAACCAATGGCAATACCTTATTACAGAGTTACCTTTCCTGCTTGTACAGAAAATCAGTAAGCATGCACAGTGCAATGTAAAAACCTGTATCTGACTGAAGCTTTTGGACATGCTAATAAAAATAAAAATTATTTATTGTAACAGGATTTTCTATGATATTCTGGTCTACCCTATTAACCCCCGAGGACACACTAAAAGCTTAGCACAATTTCAGGCACTCCAGCAGTACTAGTGTGATGGCCTGGTTTCCATTTAGAATGATATTGGCTTGCCTTTGTTTTCATTTCCAGAGTGCTTCATTAAGTTTACAAATGTTTCATTAAGTTTTATTAAATGCATTAAGCTGAGAGTGAGGAGCTGCACTTTGCACGCTGGGTGAAATGGACTCCACAGAAAAAGCCTATTATCAAGAGTGATCAAGAGTGATCTATGAATGCTTTGGCTGATTTGTGGTTTGAGGGAGAGTGATTTTTACTTGCTGTTTATTTAAGGGAATGAATTAACATTTTGCCAAACAGTTAATACAAATAAAATAAATCCCTCAAAATAAATCACTGTTTTGATTAACTGTTTTCTGGGGGTTTTTGTTTGTTTTTTTTAATTTATCTGGAGCAAATGTATATTCTTCCTGTTAGCAAGCAGGCTGAACTGACTCATTTAGGAAATACTGATCTTTTGCCAAATTATGGACTTTACTGTAAGTCTGGTGGTACCTGATTTATGTTTCAAAGTCCAGGTCTTGGAAAGTTATCATTAACTGAATCTTCATCGTGCTAACACAAAAAAAATTCTAGTCCTTAAGCTTGTCTAGAAACAATCAGCAATATAATGGGAATATATTGAGGAATAGGCTTCCAGGTGGCATGTTCCATACTAGGCTCAAGCTAAAAGAAAAATCTGAAGTTTTACAAACTGCCAAAGCTGTTAAAGTTTCTGATATGTAACATCTCCCATTTCTGTGGCAGATGAAAATGTTCTTTCTGTCCTTCTTGCTCTGAGTACAACTGACATCTGTGGCTGAAACTCCACGATGTGAAACACCAAAAACAAAACACTAAAAAAGTCCAAATCTTCAATTTTACAGCATAGTCACATGTTTTTAAGCCTGATTCTGATGTTCAAATGCTGCTTGTTTTTGTAATTATGCTAAGTATATGTAATTTATGCTAATATATCTCTCTGATTACTGGAGGTTTTACGTTTGTCTTTGTTTTACTTGAAAGCTCACAACTAATCAAAAAACTATTTCTATCCTTGGTTGAACTTTAGTTTTTACATTTAAAAGTTTTTACATGCTATAATGTTCTTGGGTCCTTGAGAAGAAGATACTGATTTTGGAGAAGAGTAAACTCTTCATTCAACATATCCAATGCTTTTTGTCTCAGTTAGTGTACACTTTGTGCTAATTAAGACAGAACTTTAAATATAATTAATTATATCAATGGAGCATCTAATCTACACCGCACAGCAAAAATATTTTATTTGTTAATGAAACTCTAAAATACTACTGTTTTGAAAATAAACTGGAAGTGAGGAAGAAAGTGTGAGGAAGAATCTCAGAATCCCAGGCTGTTTGGAGTTGAAGTAACCTCTGCAGATCCCCAGTGCACCCCCCTGCTCACGCAGGGTCACAGAGCAGATCACACAGGTGAGTCCAGGCAGTTTGAATGTCTCAGAGAAGGAGACTCCACATTCGCTCTGGGCAGCCTGGGCCAGGCTCTGGCACCTCCCAGCAAACAAGTTTCTGCTTGTGTTCAGATGCAGCCTCCTGTGTTTCAGTCTGTGCGCGTTGCCCCTCACCCTGGCGTTGGGCACCACTGAACAGAGTCTGGTCCATCCTCTGACACCCCCCCTGAGATATTGATCCATTGATCAGATCCCTCTCAGCTTCTCTTCTCCAGCTCAACAGCCCCAGCTCTCTCAGTGTCTCCTCAGCACAAAGATGCTCCAGACCCCTCAGCATCTTTGTGTCCCTGCGCTGGACTCTCTCCAGTGATTCCTTGTCCTTCTAAACTGGGGAGCCAAGAACTGGACCCAGAACTGCAGATGGAGCCTCCCCAGGGCAGAGCAGAGGGGGAGGAACAACCTCCCTGACCTGCTGCTCACACTGTTCCTCATGCACCCCAGGTACCTTTGGCCTCTTAGCCACAAGGGCACATTGGTGACTCATGGTCACCCTGCTGTCCCCTAGAACTCCCAGGTCCTTCTCTGCAGAGCTGCTTTCCAGCAGGTCACCCCAACCTGTAGTGGTGCTTGGGATTGTTCTTCCCCAGGTGCAGGACCCTCCACTTGCCTACACCCAGGTGAGACTAGGAGGAGGAAGAGGTGCTCCAGGCATGGAAGGATCACAGTGGGGCAGATGTGTACCCCAGAGGACCCCACACCAGCACAGGTTTATCCTGAAGGTCTGTAGCCCATGGACAGGACCCACATTGAAGCAGAGGAAAAATGGTAGGAGGAAAGCACTGCAGAGGGGAGATGTCATGCATTGACTGCAACCTCCTGTTCCTCACTCCCCTTTGAGCACTCCAATAAGGAGGAGATGCAGGAGCCAGGAATGAAGGAGTGACGTCAAACCTGGGAACAAGGGGGAGGTGAAGGGGGCTGGAAAGTGGTGTTTTAATTTATCCTTTTTTTGTACTATCCATCCCTCTTTTTAATTGGCGATAAATAATGGTACTCAAAGAGTTTTAAAATGAGGAAATATGCTATCTGACTTCAATACAGATAACACAGAACTGGGATTATCTTTGTTCACTAAATCAAGGGATAATTCACCAGTAGGTCACTTTGTGAGAAAACTTAATCCCAGTAATTTTTCCTTAAATCTTAGTGTCTAATCACACGTAGCCTATAGATGGCACAGACATGGCTACTATTTACTGCAATGTATGACAGTTCAGCGTGAATGTATTTTGTGACAGGAAATGTGTGTCTGAGCAAAGCGAAGGGTGAATCACATAAAATAACTCTGTAGCCCATTCAGAACATCCTCATGAGACATGGTTTTCATCTTCCAGATTGATAAAAGTTCAAAGAATCTGAGGCAGGACACACCTGTGCACTTTTCATCCAGCTGAACTGTGTGGTGAAGGAGTACATTGGGATTGGTTTTAAGTATTATGAGAATGGGTAAGAAGTTACACTCAGAATAGCTGTAGCTTGACAAGAGCTAAATAAGAATCTGGGGAGAGCTCAGGTGTTACCTCCCCTGACATCTGTGAGACTATGTTTTAACCAACTATGTGATACATACATTCATGTATCAAGACTGTAAAGTCCACCTGTAATGTAATATATATATATATATGGTTTTTTAATTTTTAGATTGTTATAATTATAGCATCCATAAGTTGAAAGGATCAACACTACAACCAGTAATAAAGGCATGTGTGGTCTTTTGCATTGTGCTTGCAAACATTTCTGCAGCATGACAGATGTTTGAAAACAATGAGCCACAGCCTTACACAGTGTTCCTCCATCTAAAATTTAAGAATTACATAATTTGCAAATTACAAAATATAGAAGATGTATAGTTCTCATACATAAAATATATCTACCATATCCTGTGTCTTACATCTTACACCTTACATCTTATTAAGATATATTTCTCCAGGTAGTTGGCACTTGAGGTAGATGGAAGGTATTAAATTAGTACTTTTCAATCATTGTCACCCATGTCAACTTTTTCTCAGTCATTCATTCTCAGATGAGCATATTTTTAACTCATAAAGCCCTGCAGGGAACTTATGAGGACGATGAATATTGAGAAATGAGCCAAAGAACTGGAAGTTTCCATCAGGTTCTAAATTACTCTCAGACCTGAAGGTGTATAAGAAAGAAAGAATGTGTTAGATTCACTTCTAATTGCAAATGCTCTTGTGTTTAAAGCATCCTGCAATTTGAGAAAGTACACAAGAGTCACCCCTTCATTGCTGCTGAAAGCTGTGAGACCCGTTCACCATCACATTCAGACTTTCACAGGGAGTAAATTCAAATTCAGAGTGAGAGTGTCTCTCTCTCTTTCCTCTTCCTCTATCAATCACTAAGCACCACTTGAGCCTGAAAGTCTTGCTTGAAAGAATCCACATTAATTACTACTCATCAGCCTTAAATATGGTGACAACTCATGTTAGCAGCACTGTTTATTTGTGGCCACCTTTTCAGCTCTGCTGTAAAATGGAGATTTTGTTCTTGTTCCCAAGAAAACAACCTTCCTCTGTGACTAGCTGGTGAGAACAAATCTCCCATCCCTCTCCTTTACAGTTCAGGATTTGCCATCCTCATATCCTTGCCAATGAAATTTTACCCTTATAGATAAGGGCCAGTCTGAAGTTATACATACAGTTTTAGGCTGCTCAAAGGAGAGGAGCTATATACTACTTATCAGCTGATATAAGACCAAGAGAAATTCTCCCATTCCTGGAAGTGTGCAAGGCCAGGCTGGTCGGGGCTTGGAGTAACCTGGTCTAAGTGGAAGGTGTCTCTCCTATGGCATAGGAGTTGGAACTAGATGATCGTTAAAGTCCCTTCCAACCTGAACCATTCTATGATTCTATTCTGTCTCATTTATAGGTATCTCTCTGCCTTCTCCTATAGGTTGTCCAGGCAGTTGGGAGGCAATGACACTGGCAATTAAGCACTATATTTTTAGCAAATCTAAACAAGGCTTGGCTAAAAACAGTTTGTAGGTATATGTCACAGTAAAACAGTATCTCCACAGGAGAAACTGGTATTAATTTAATTTTAATAGGTAAACAGAAATCTAAACAGAAGTTCAGGGAATGGCCTCAATTTCTGCCTAACATTCAAATCTCAAGTTACTCATGTAATACCATCAGATTTACAATAGGTTACTACCAAATACAGACACAGGAGAGCTTACAGCAGTCTACAGACCACCTGCCCTGCTGCAAGGGAAGTTCTTGAAACATCTCAGTAGTTCATCTCCTGCAGGGAAAACTAAACTTGTGTTCATGTCAGTGTTAAGCCATGACATATCGTATGTTGCTGCCTAAATCCTCTGTAAGCTCTTGATAATATTGTGATCCAATAGTCAAAACATTCTAGTTTTCTTTTACTGTCTGTGGTTTCACTATCTACAGAAATATTTTGTGTTGGAAAGATTTGTTTGGAACAGTCTCAATGAACTTGCTCAATGTGAAAATTCTTTCTGATGGAGTTGCTATTCAGTATTTGCTTAATAGTTCTTCAGTAAACTGAGTCTGGAAAAAGAGTGCCTGAAAGTCTATAAAACCAAACATTACTTTAACATCCTTTTCTTCATAGTCTTCATTTAAAAAACAAACAAAAAAACAGAACAAAACAAAACAAAACAAAAAAAAGGAAAAAAACCCCAACCTCCTCCAATCTTCAAATATTAACATAAAAAAACTATCAATATTAACTGAAGAACTGTAAATAACATTACAAATATTACTTAAGGAAGAACTCTTCTAGAAGTTCTTCTAGGAAGAACTAGGAAGAACTTCTAGATATTAAAGTTTTTGTATTAGAAATTTCTTAGCATTACTTTTTGAACAAAACCACTCCTAGCACTTAAAATACAGTTGTGGATGACAGCAGTTCATGACACTTTCGACTGGTCAACGTTTGTCCAGGAAGACTAAACTCAGTTCATTGGGACACCTGTTGTTCCTAGTGTAGATCTTTCTCCTGGTCTGAGATCCACCAAAAGGCTTAATCCTAAATATAACCTAGGGTAATTATTGTCTAAGGAAAAAAAATCCAGTCCCTTATATAAGACTTTATATAAGACCAATTACCTTCTCATATCGGGACATCAGATTTATAACATAGATTGTGTCTAAAAAGAAAAGAAACCCAGCAGTTAAAACATATTTCAATTCTGAGGGAAAGGACTCTCAAGAACATGAGATTGAATGAGCCTGTTGAAGGTTAATAGTTGTTAAGCTGAAAATAAAACTTGTATTATGTATTTTTAAAAAAAGACTTTATAACATAAATAATCAAGATGAAAAAAATAAGGTAATAATTGCTGGAATTTTTTAAAACTCAATACAGTGTATTAGTCAATAGGACTTTCCAGTCCTGAAAATACTAAGTAGCTGGTGGTTGGCAACTAGTATTTTTTATGGCAATGGATATGAAAAGAATATGTTCTATGTGGTATTATGGATGTTATAAGACTTTAAAAGGCTTATACAGTGGTAAGAAGTTTCGGGTGAGGCTGTAAACAGCAAATTCTATTAAGCTGTTGCAGTGAACAGGAGCAGCCTGAGCACAGACTCGTCTCAGCACACAGGGAGATCTGGATTCCTCTAAAAAAAAAGATTTATGAAATCTTTGCTGCTAGTAATTTAGCTGGATTAAACTTTTTATTGCAAGTTGGGAGGAAGAGAGAAATACTGAAATACTGAGTTTATACATCTGTGTGGCTGCAGCACACTCACTTAAATTACTTAAAAGATTCTTATATCAATGTTAATGAATACTACAAACTCAATGACTATATAAGCACAACTGTTTCAGGTGAAATTTTTCACAGCAGCAATGAGCATGGCACTAAAAAAATTGTATCATCCTTGCCTATGATATGTTTGTCCTTACTTTATGCTACACAAAAATAAAGTATGAGATATTATATCTATAGAATGAGTAAGAGCTATTATATCAAAGGTAATTATGTGATACATTTTAATGAGTGGTTTGTTATAAAGCATTACGTACTATATTTATGCCAAGAATCTTATTAATCATTGTAAGTTACTTTTTCTTGAGTTTTCTTAAGTATATTTTGTACTTAGAACATTTATTTCTACTCTTCACTTTCTTTTTTTCATTCCCTAGAAGGTTCAAGACAGGTTTATTGTTCTGTCTTCTGATTTGAGTTAATACTATTGTCTTGAGACACTACTAAAGAACGTGTGATTAAATATCTGAGATAGAACAGTAAACTACACGCATTTTTTGATATCTTGAGAGATTGATGTTATAAAAATGTTGTTGTTACTCAAATCAGTTGAGTTGTAATAAGGTTTTATTTTAATTTGTTGGAAGTTTCCAGTTTTCTATGTGTACTCCTTGCACAAAGGAAGAAAGAACTTTAAATATTTAACTTTTCCAACATTCAATGGAAAAATATTAATGTTGTCGGCTGCAAGCATCTCTTCACAAAAGAAGATCACAAATCCTGTCCTCAAGGATCTGGATTGTGTGGGGAAAACTTTGACATTAGCTGCTTTCAGAAATGAATAATCATAAATTTTGGGGTTTTCTAACTACCCTAAGTGGAACTCTAAATTAGATGGGTCAAAGGAAAGAAAACATTTCTGCAGAGAAGTCCAGCAATAAAAGTTGATCTTGAAAATCAAAGAGAATCTCGCAAAAAACAGGAGCTTGAGAAACTGTGAGTTGTTTGGTTTTTCAGTGGTGTGGATTTTAAAAAAAAAAATTATTTTATTTTTTCTGTCCATGATTTCAGGGACTTATAGAAAATAATTGGACATATTCTTCTATATACAAGTTTCCTCATTATTTGCATTGAAGTTCCTACACCTACTTCATATTTTCCATCACTCAGAACTATATTCTTTGTCTTTCTCCTAAGAAAAATTTCAGTTAGCAGTATGAGCAGGAAAAAAAAAAAACCCAAAAAAACAACATCTTATCATTCCTTGGCAGAAAAAAACAAAAAAAAGCAAACTCAGGAGGAGTGATGCACCGAGCAGCATGAGATAGCCTTAACCTGCAGTGTTTTAGTTTTAATGTGTTCTTGAAATGAGAACTGAGAATTTAATTTGGGCTTTACTACAATGCTGCACCATTAACTTTCAGGCACCTCTAGAGCTTTTCCATTTCCCTGGATTCATTGTTAAATCTTGACAATCATATGTTGGAGTGCCTCAAAAACAGCGTGACCAGAAAGTTGAGGGAGGTGATTCTGCCCTCCATTCCACTCTTATGAGGGCCCATCTAGGGAACAGTGTTCAGCTTTGAGATCCCCAACATTAGAAGGACATGGACCTGCTGGAGCGAGTCCAGAGGAGGTGATCAGAGGAATGGAGCACTTCTTCTATGAGGAAAGGTCGAGAGAGTTGGGGTTGTCCAGCCTAGAGATGAAAAGGCGCCAGGGAAACCTTAGAGTAGCTTTCCAGTACCTAAAGAGGGCCTGCAAGTAAGTTGGAGAGGGACTTTTTACAAGGACATGTAGTGACAGGACAATGGCTTTAAGCTGAAAGAGAATAGATGTAGAGTAGATATAATGAAGAAATTCTTCCCCGTGAGGGTGGTGAGGCCCTGGAACAGGCTGACCCATTCCTGGGAGTGGAGGCCCCATTCCTGGGAGTGTTCAAGGCCAGGTTGGATGGGGCCTTCTGGTGGAAGGTGTCCCTGCCCATTGCAGGGGGGTTGGAACTAGATGAGCTTTCAAGTCCCTTCCAACCCAAACATTCTGTCATTCTATGAAGTAGACTGCATTAGCCTTCAGCTGAGGTGCAGTATCCACCTCAGTCTTACGCAGCTGTTCTAGTCCTCTTCCTGTAGGTAAATGTCCGATTTCTCCTCCTCTCTTCTTCCTGGCATTTTTTTCTTCCTTGAATGTTTGACATAAAATCATCTGTACTACTTCTTACTTTCACCTCTCAAAAGTAGCAGGAAGATGCTATTCAACAGATATGTGAATAACAGGGATGATTAACAGAGACCAGAAATACAGTTCTGTGATTTTTGTTTGCTTGTTTGTTTGTTTTTCTATTTTTTGTGTGTGTGGTTTTATTGGTTGGTTGGTCGTGGTTTTTTTGGTGTTTTTTTTTTGCATTCTACTTTGTTGAAAATGTCAAACCTTAAAAGGCTTTCAAAAAACCATAATTTTGTAAATATTTACTTTTAGCTCAGAGAGGTTTGGTTTTCATTTTAATTTCCCTTCAACCAGTGGATTTACCTGGACCTCATAAAACTTTCAGTGAGAAAGGCTGTGAAAATATACACAACTCCATGACACATTTAGCTTTCAATGAAATTGAATTTTCTGCTGAAAAACCTTATGACCAGCCTTGGTGAATGATACCAACTCTGACAGATCTCGCTTACATGGGAAGATTTAAGAGAGTGTCTGTGTCATTTGTACATTCACCTCAGTAACTTCTTGTTCTTGTAGTAACAAGATCTTTCTTATTCTCTCACCAGGCTCTACATCAACACCTGCAAGGAAATGTAGGTGTCAATGCCAAACTCAAATCAATAAAGAGCTGGAGTACCTGCAATCGTGCCAGAGGTAATGTTGCAATTAATCTCTCTGAATTTATGTCTGCTTCATTTCCAGGAAGTCCGGAGGCATACGTAATTGACCCATTTTGCACTAATAAAATACTATGAGAAAAAATGTTGCTTCTCTAATTTGGATTACAGACCAGCAGGAGGAATTGGGCAGGAGGGTAACAACTTTGATTCTGAGGAAAAACAGAAACCAAACAAAAAAAAGTCCCTTTTTATTCTCTTTTGCAACCAGGTAGAAAAGAGGAATATTGCTCCTGTACTGTACTACCAGCAGGAGAACACAAATTTGCTGCCAATTCAGCCTAAAAGAAATTACTGGCCCTGGTGACTGGTGCATTTGTGTCATTGTGGAAAGATCTCTCCACCTGAGCTCCTCTTGAGGTCCTGGAATATTTGAAGCCTCCATCTAGCATCAAAATCTATTGGAGAGACTGAACGTTACTTAAAACTGCTGGACATGGACAAGTTCATGACGGTGATTGCAAGAGCCTGGACCCCATGAGCTTTATATTCACCTCAGGGAGAATGATGGACTTGTGTTCTGTTCTTCAAACACAGTGCACAGGCGCCTGCTGCCTTTGCCTCCTAAGGCTCTTTTACACTCGTCAAGCCACTATAATCTGGCTGTATATAACAGTGGTGAAGCTTTCTAACGCTGATGCCGATAATGCTGTTATTACTTGGTAATTTCTTCCATTGTGAACACGGGAATGCAATGATTGTTTGCCTGATGCTTGATTGTGATTTTGTCAATACGGAGTTCTCACTTGCCAACAACCAAGAAAGTATCTGATTAACTCTTTTTTTCTGAACTGTTAAACATATTTGAGTCTCTCTGCTCTCCTGCAAAGCCAGCTAGCAGGAGGGCTCCTCATTGATTCATTCATTGTTTAGTAACAAAGCAGCTATAGGAGTTCAAATGAATGGCCTAGTGGCAGAAACACTGCCATGTTGTTCCAGCACAGCACCTTTTGCACCTTGTCATAGCAAAATATATGTATATGTTGCCTGTGAGCAGCATACTAAGACTATCACTGTGTAATTTAGTTCCATCAGCTGTCAGATCTCAGTAATTCAACACAACTCATTGTAAAGTTGCCACAAAGGCGAGAGCCAAACGAATCGGAAATGTAAGAACTTCTCTGCAATTTCTTATTGATCCATAATGAAAACTACCTATCAAGATTAGAAAAGTGTGTATTTCTTAAACTATTAAGAGCTTTATTCTTTGACGTCTTGTGTACTTCTAGAGAAGTCACAAAGAATTAAAGTCTCTCAGCATCTCATTGCTTGGGGCCTATAAACAGTACAAATAGTGCAAAATTATTCCTTTCTCAGCTATTTATATTGAAATAAAAAGGCAGTGAAATTATTTGATATGATATGAAAAGTGCGTTCAGAGAGTACTAGGGTGTTACCACTTGAAACTGCTAGAATACGTACAGAGGCACTATATTCTTACTTAAAATAATTTATCCTACAAAGCTGTATGGAAAAGAAGCCAAAGTCTGGCATGCTAATGACTGATGGGGAGCTCGGAGAATGCACACAGGAGGATTAAGAGGATTATTTTGTGTGGAACATTTTCATGAACACTGAAACCTTTACTAAGGACCAAATCTACGTAGGGTTTCCTTTCAAGATCATGTACTTCTAGAGGAACAACTTTGGGCCTCATATTTTCTACCAGCTAATCTCAGTGTGTTTGTCAGAAGTAACTGTATTTTAAGTGCTGACATTCTTATGGAGTAGAAAGCCTTTTGGAAATAACTCATGAAAACTTTTTTTTGAAAGTTTTGGTTGGTTGGGTTGCTTTTGTTTGGTTGGTTTAGGCTTTTTTTTTTTTTAATCTTTGGAATTTTAGTGTATGTTTTTTCTAAGGCTCTGTGTAATTATTACACTAACAACCTCGGCTCAAGACATTGACATTTATGAATGCTCTGTAAATGAAGTACTCTGTCTCAGATTCATTTTAACAGGAATCTGAGCAGGATTAGGAGTAGGCTCAGATATTTGCTTATTGATAAAGAACAGTATTTAAACCACAGAACAATTCACTCATTACTTATGGCCCACATTGAGCATTATATGTAACTGTAAGATTGTCTGATGTATTTTTCTTAATATATCTTAACAAAATTTGACAAATTATATATAAACAGAAAAATAATTTTAGGAGTGGCAATGTTACTACATCTAGAAGACAGTTTCCCTTGCTATTTCCATTAATCAGGGTGGGATGAAATACTAAGCCTACAAATGATCAGTAGAAAAAAAATACAATAGAAGACAGACATTGGCTCAAAATATGTTTAGAACTTACTAGTATGTTAAATAGTCATTCAAGAACTTTTCCTCTGAGTTCTCACAGGACACAGATTTGTTTCTCTTTTCATATATACAACAGATAAAAGGATCTAATGAATAATTTGTTGAAAAGCACCTCTATCACATGGAAGACTCAGAACTTAAATCAATAAATCGGCATTTGACACTCATTAAGTTTCAGCATCCAATGAGGAAGGAGAAGATGGTCTGAGTGTTCCTCACTCAATGGCAACTGTACATACGACCTAAACTGGAATTCCGCTCAGTCCTAAAAGAGCTTCACACTCAGAATTAGCAAAAGGCCAGTAGCATTTCCTTACATTTATGATGTTGCTACTGATACTACAATCTGGCCATAAGAACTCATAGAATACTCAGATATGATATAGCGCCACCCTAGTTTGCAGCCTGTAAGGCAATAAATGCCTCTTCCAGAACTGCTTATAAATTCTAACTCTCACAAGTAACAATGTTATCACTGTTTAATGAGGGAAGGCTAATAAATTTTAACAATAACCAAAGAATGCCCTAAAACCCAAGTGAATGAACTGTTTCAACAGAGCTGGAATGAAAACCACGAAACATTAAGAGGCATAAAACCAGTACAATGCAGTATTTTAAAATTTGGGTTACTGCAATCCTCCAAGAACCAATAAGCTTCCAAGTTATCTCCCCTTTGTGGGAACAGAAACTCCCATCAGATCTCATCATACACACGAAAACGCTTGATAGAGGAAAAATATTGACAGCTAAGTATGAAAGACACAAAATCATATGGTGAGAAAGAAAGATTAGGTAGTTTGAAAGTTTTAAATATCATTTGATTATTCAAAAGCTCTAAGTATACACAGCTCCTCATGCTATGTTAAACCAAGACCAGTGTAACATGCCCTACCCTCCCTTCAGCCCCCTGAAAAAAATATTGAGACTTATCTCCCCTGAGGGTTAAGGATTATCCAAAATCAGCAAGAGAACATGTATTAACTCTTCCATTGAGTCCAAAATTGCAAACAGGGCATATCGCTGTTCTAATGAAATGCATCAAGGGATAAACAATTATTTTTTTGGCTCCTTGTCTCTTGTCTCCTTGCTTGTACATTTTTTTGTGCACTGTACAATATCATAAAAAATGACTAGCACATACAGAATCACAGAAAATGGTGCTGGCTGGAACACCATTTAGTCCATTTTCTTACAGCAAGGCAACACTAACCATCCAAATGCAGTTCCTGGCAGATGGTGGCCTGCTTTGTTCTCACAGAACTTCAGCAACTGAACCTCCTCCACCCTGCCATACAATTTATTCTAGTGCTTCACAACTCTTGCATTAGCTAACAGAACGTCTTTTTAATATCAAATTGTAGCAATAAAATATTATGGTTGAAGCCATATGTTTCAACTTTCCTCATAATAGACAGGAAAAGTAGATAATTTCCTTTCCCTTGGAAGTTTGTTATAAAGACCATTGTTTTCTTTTCAGAGTGAATATGCAGAAGAAAGTTACAGAGAATTAATGATCTCATAGTCCCTCTAAGGACTTTGAAATAACTTAGGTAGCTCTCACTAAATTAATTATTGAACTTTCTCTAATTAAAAATTGTTCATAAGAAATGCTTCCTAACTACACAAGGGAAGCTTGACATGCCTGGTGAAAAATTGTGCTTGCACATTCAGTGTTTGGTTAACAAAGTAAAGTTAGATGAATATTTAAAAGGCCTCACAAAAGCCAAAAACAAAGTTCTGCTGCAGATACAATACAGTGCTATTTATCGATTGCAGTGATTCCAAGATGGATTTCCCTACGTAGTGGTTAAAAACATGTCTTTCCCCACTGCTATGAGCAGCACGAAGGCTCAGCTTCCAACAGAAATAAGAATCCACTCTCAAAATTATTGTCCAACCTTAAACAAGGCTAGAGTAATCCGGCACTGGAAATGGAACCAACACTTTCCTTAGGCACTACCATGGTGACAGCAGTAAAATTTTATGTTTTGTCATTACTGGTACAACTACAACCAGAACCAAACTGGTTGCACAGACTCAGAGAAGGAAGAAAATTTTGAGTTGTAAATTATTGAGAACTAATTTAGCTATTAAGCAACATAGACAATAACGTAACATAGTGTTCCTGTCCTCAAGAGTAACTTGACTAATGCTATAGTACATTGATGCACTGGGACATCAAGAGAAGACTTCTGCTGAACGATGGTGATTGGGTATAAATTGCAAGTCAGTGCTTTGAAGTGTTGTAAAGAATGCCACTACCTGTGTATATAAAGAGTAGCGAGGTGGTTGACAATTCTTATTTAGGGAGGACTACTGTGTATGTTTCACTATTTTAACTTCATACTTACAGCAAGAAAAGATTAAAGATACAGATAACCTGAATGGAGGTTGGTAGTTTCCTTCTAGCAGCCACAACGGACACGTTTATTCAAATTGAAAGGGCACACAGTCTCTTCTTAAAAATAAAATGTCACTATCCTTAACATGTGAAAAAATTTATGTAGGAATAATTTACATGAAGAACACTTTCAGTTATCCAATGTTTAGAGTTGGTTTGGCTACTTGGTTTATAAGTGCTGTGTAACTGACAACTAATTGACATTTTATTGCTTCAGCTATGCAATTACTCCTCTAATACACTGCAAAAGGTGCCTAATAGGAGAGCAAAAGAGTCAAATGGTTAAATAATTGCATTTCTTCTTCAGTTTTAGGACTACTACAATTTTTCTGGATGTCTAAGACTGACATCTTTCAGGTTAATACTAGTGATGGGATATAGATCAGTGGATGTAAGAATGCTGAAAAGCAGCCAAAAATGAATGGAAAAAAAAATAGCAAGTACCAGAATATTCATGCCCACTTTCTAAGCTGAATTTCTTGTACAGAATCTTAAAATGTAATTTCTCCTGAAGCAGGGCTCTAAAATTCTGCAGTGATTTTATTCCTGAGCAGCACAGCTAGTGCTGTCTTAGCATCAATCCTTTCTTAGTGGTGTTCCAGTCTCTCTGTGTATACGATGAATGGAAACCTCAGGCAGCAATGGCTTCAATGCACTGTATAAATCATTCTTTTGGTTTATTATCCATATCTTCAAGAGAAAAAGATTGAAACCGTTCACATCAGAAATCCCATCTTTTATATTATAAACCCTCTACTCTCCTTTGGGGAGAAGCTTGTGAACCTGTTTGCCAAATGTTCTGAAGCAATGAGGTACAGTTACTATTTAGATACTCAGGAGCATTGTTCTGACTGAATAAATCACAATTTAGGCTTACTACCTGTATCAACTAGAGAAAACCTTGGTAACTCAACACAGGATTGCAAGAGCATTATTAGCACAAAGGTAAGTTCTTCCTGTTATTCCATTTAGCTGATTCTTCCCTCTGCAAAAAAATATGTTTATTTTCTTCATACAAATTATTTGATCTAAGAGTATCAACATTTAACAACAGCATGAGGAATCATGTTTGTTTTTTTTTTTTTTCTGTAAATTCTTTATATGTATCTTAAATGTATTTATTAACAGCTTAGATGAAAACAGAGTATAAGGTCCCAGTCTCCAGTGTTACACTACTAAAAACGATTCAGCTATTGGAGTAGGGTTAGTAAAAGAACTACAAGTAGTAACTACACAGTTATGTAAACCTGTGTTTGATGGTTCAAATTCTTCCTGAATTATTTCCATTTAAGACACACTGTCATATTTGGTTGAACTAACTGCCAAATTAAAATAGATTGCGACTTCCTCAAGAGTTGTTGGTTACCAGTTCTATTCAAAAGCTTGCCTGGTTATGAGTGAACAGAAATTCCTTGTTTACTATAGAAATAAATAATTATTGTATTTTGGAAGGAGAGGCTCTTTGCTGACCACAATATTTCTGTTTAAATATGCCTCAGTTGCAAAAAGAAAATAATATTTAAAAAAATAGCCATGAAAGAGAATGTATATTGTCTAAAAATCTCTCTCCTCCTCTAAGGAGAAAATGATAAAAAATTATATGAGAACTATTAAAAGACTTTTCAAGAGAACTGAAAGAAAGGTGTAGTTTTTTATGTGCAACCAAATTTTCAAAAGTTGTAACTGAAGGAAAATGTTGTTTTAACCATTGATATTTCATTTTCAACTGGTTTAAGCAATGGGTTCAGAAAAAAATGTTTAGAAAAATATTGTGATCTTGCATATACATTTTATATTCTTTTGTGATTGTTCAGCAATTAAGAGTATACTAAAAATGACATATCAGAATAATATGATAAATCAGACTTTTTTATACTTAATATATTATGTATTTCAGATAAACCTTGATACAAAAATATATTCTTGTCAGTGTAAAAGCAGCTGTTTGCTATTTTAAAAATATATATTTTGTTTCATGTAGTACTGTGCTATTAAGTCATAGTATGCACCATTACTATTTTATCACATAATTGAAGAAGCATTAAATTGCAGAATACTAAAAAATACCCTATTTTTAACCACATTTTCTTCATAGCTACCTAATTTCATTTTCCAAAAAGCTATTTTAGCAAGATCTTTCATCTGGTCCCAAAACAGTTAAATTTCCAGCCAGAAACTGAGGGAAATGCCATTCTGAGAAGCGTCTCTCATTCCTGTGCACAAGGGATGTCCAGTAGCTGTTGAGTTTTGGATGGTATCGTTCAATATACCTCAGGGCATGGCCTTGCGGAGCTGCTGCTATATGTTTCGGTTTAGACATATCCTGAAGTATATAAGAATGCACTCATAATTTTTAGGTTTCTTGATAAAGAGAGAACCTTTCAACTTTATTAAATCATGCACTTCTATATTAAAAAGGCAATATGCTTTAAGCTTGATTGAAAATATTTTGAAGCCAATAGGAGTAATTTCATCAACTTTAAGTGGGATTGGATCACACACTGGGCAAAATCAATGGGCCTTGAATTCAGTATGGTCATTTTTTGTTATGTTTATCTATAGATAATTTTCACTTACTATGCATCAGGTTATGTGTGCTGAAAAGACAGAGTATTGATTTAGTCATTTCCCTGTGTTCTCTGACTGTATATTAACTCTTTTGTTTGGCTTCCATTCTTCAAGGTTTCATGTACTGACACACGACTTGCCTTTTTTTATTGTTTTGTTTTCAGTCATACAATTTATAATTGAAAAGCTGTGAATAGTTTTTAAAAGTTTTCTTTCTTGTTATAATTAATGTCCTATGATTTATGAATAACTCAAGGGAAAGTATTTAAAAAAAGAAAACAGCATTTTATGGAAATTTCACATTCTATATTTAGAACACTGATAAGGATATAGAGAGAATGATGGATTGTGCATAATAGGTAACAGAAATATGTTGTGAATTGAAAATCATGTGTGCATGATTACAAAACAAATATAATTAAATTAGACTATCTATAATATATAGTTATTTATTAACTGACTCAATGTAAAGTTATTTTGTTGTTAAAGGAGACAAATGAAAAAATGTTTAATTGCAGAAAAAAATGTTAAGTTTCTTCAGTAAGAAATATGAGGGGGTTCTACTTTTTTAAAATTTATTTTTAAAACACAAATGTGTATTTAATTCACCTCCAGGGGTACAATAAAAATCCTCCAATAACATATGCAGAGACTCTCGTTACCTTTAGAAATAGTAAAATTAACAGCAAATAAAAGATAGAATATCTTCTCCTTCTTGTAGCTTAAAAATTTCTCCTCACAAACATGTAAAAAATAATTCAAAATGCTCTGCTTTCACCTGAGACAGTCTCCTGCCTCCCAGTTAACTCCTCTGCCTCACTTAATTCATGCTTCAAATATTTTGTCTCATTCTTCTGTCTTTAAAGAAACAAAAATAATCTCTTCAGGAAAATAAAGAAATTAGAATTCTATTCACTGTTATAAATGTTGCACTTGGGGTAATGATTTTTCAAAGTAATACAAAATGTACACGTATTAACCACGATTCACTGTAAAGGCTCAAAATTTAAAGATGCAAATGATCTGATACATACCATATACTTGGGTTTTTCCTTGAGTATCAGATTTGCAGGGTGAATTACACTTAATGTAAATACAGGTTAAGTTCATGAATATTTTTGGGTTTTTTTCAAAATATATCAGATCCGTTTAATGATATTTTAGTATGGTATATAAATTCCTATAAAACCAGAGAAATGAGAACAAAGCAACTTGAATAAACAGTGAAAAGCAATTATTTCTGGAATTTGATGTGTGTATAGGGTTTCAGGAGCACAACTCAGGATCAAAACACAAAGTTGTAGTTACTGAAATGTTTAATATTAATTTCAACTAGTGTGGAAACATCTTTGAAACAACTCTAGTCTCTGTTCTTAGGTTTCACACAGAATCACAGAATCGACTGGGTTGGAAAAGACCTCAGAGATCATCCAGTCCAACCCTTGGTCCAACTCCAGTCCACTGACTAGATCATGGCACTAAGTGCCATGTCCAATCTCAGTTTAAAAACCTCCAGGGCTGGTGAGTCCAGCACCTCCCTGGGCAGCCATTCCAATGCCTGACCACTCTCTGCACAGAATTGCTTTCTAATCTCCAGCCTAAATGTCCCCTGGCAGAGTTGAAGCCCATGGCCCCTTGTCCTGTTGCTGATGCCTGGGAGAAGAGACCAATCCCCACCTGGCTATAACTTTCCTTCAGGTAGTTCTAGAGAGTGATGAGGTCACCACTAAGCCTCCTCTTCTCTAGACTAAACAACCCCAGCTCACACTCATCTTGGTGGAGATATTTTTCAGTAATTATATATATTCCCTAGTACACTATTTCTTTAAACAATCAATGTAGACAATATAGAACATAAGTTATAAAAATATTGAAACAAAACAAAAAATCTATCATTTTCCCCTCTAATCGGTAGAAGCAGGGCTTTTTAAATGTCTCTTTTTTTTTTATTTTCTTCAGTTTAATTCTACAGAAATATTTGACAGTATTAATGTGTTTAAATGAAATTCTAAATGAAAAAGCAAAACAAAAAATAAATTCCTACACTAACGGTTATGCCATAGCATTATGGTGACATCTAGGAATGTACAAAGTCTTTGCAAAAATAAGTCTGAACACACTGAGGCTTCCTAGCACTCAAATGTCAAATACTGATCGCCTTTTCATTTCATATGTTCATTAGTCAATCTTAGGTAATGAGAAGAACAATACATGCAGTAGTTAATAAATTATAACTGTGCAAATTCTTCTGTTTTTCTCATTCAGCTGTGCCTTCTGGTAAATATTTGTATGATCAGCGTGTAGAATTACCACAACACTCATTGGTATTGATTGTCTTGTGCACTGAGCAGGTGGTTTACAATTTTAACTTGAGTCACTGTGTGACCAGCTCACAGGTTTTATTTAGACTCTCCTGCTTATTTTCAATTTAACATAGACCTTCTATCTACTGCCCTTTTTAGCTGAGGAATTCTTATTTCTTATAGGAATAATGCTTTTGGTTGCTGTTACAATATTTAATCTTTGAATAAAAAAACTATGCAGATTTTATTAAAAATTGTCCATAAATAAGGATGTTTAAAGTGCCAAGAAGCTTTTGAACTTAACCATTTCAGTTACATTCTTGATTTTGTACTTCTTCTGCAGAAGAGGAACTTGAAGTTACCTGTCTATAAAGAAGTTACCTGTCTATAAAGCATTTTAATTTCTGTTTCTCAGTTTTTCTCATTGTCATACCATTCTGCTGTTTCTCAAAATCAGGATATTTAGCAAATCCATACCGAACAAAATCTAGATGAAATTCCTCTCACAGGAAAAAATATGGAACATTTGCTTGCCTGAAGCACTGTTCAACAGTGATAACACTTTCCTTAATATGTATGGACAACTGCATTTTCTAATGCAGTACCAGGCAAACATGGATCTCTCATTGTAAACAAAATCCAATGAAATTTTCGTTGAACAGAACACACACAGTAGCACCATAGAAAGTCTCTGACTTTATTAGACTACTTTTAAGAAAATGGACTTCCAATAATCCATGATGGCTGTAATAGGAGCCATTTCCAGGTTCCATCAACAGAGAACTTTTCTCCTTTCAGGGACTGCATATATGTGCTTTCATCACCATCAGCAACATCACTGATGCCTCATCCTGATGCCTTAATTTAGTCTCTCCTTCATTCAGGACTTTGAAAATATGTGTGGACTCTACCACAGTATCTCAACATCTGACCCCATCTCAGTGCCAACACATACCACTTCTGTGAAGGACCTTTTTTTTTTTTTCTATTTCAGATAAATCAGCCCTGGAGTCAGAAACTCATCCTGCTCTCATGGACCATGCACACACTTCCTATTAGCTCCAGTGCTTGTATTTGAACTTGAATATTCCCTCCTGTGTCATATTGCTCACTTTTGTCTGAGTATCATCTGGATCACAACTGATTCGACAGATATTTGGCAATGTGCTTCAGGCCCAGGGGAGAATCAGAAATCCATACCTCATTTTTCCAGGCACCTGAAGTGTAACAAACCAAATCTAAAGCCAATACCAGAAAAGGTATGGAGAACTGGCTAGGAGCTGGACAGACTGGAGAGTTGGGTGGCAAGAAATTTAATGAAATATAACAAGAGCAAGTGTAGAGTCTTGTATCTGGGCAGGAACAACCCCAGGTTCCAGTATAAGTTGGGGAACGAGCTGTTGGAGAGCAGTGTAGAGGAAAGGGACCTGGGGGTCCTGGACAGCAGGATGACCATGAGCCAGCCCTAGGCCCTTGTGGCCAGGAAGCCAATGGTACCTGGGGTGGGTTAGAAGGGAGTGGTCAGTAGGTCAGAGAGGTTCTCCTGCCCCTCTACTCTGCCCTGGTGAGACCACACCTGCAATATTGTGTCCAGTTGTGGCCCCTCAGTTCCGGCAGGACAGGGAACTGCTGGAGAGAGTCCAGCGCAGCCACCAAGATGCTGAAGGGAGTGGAGCATCTCCCGTGTGAGGAAAGGCTGAGGGAGCTGGGGCTCTGGAGCTGGACAAGAGGACACTGAGGGGGGACTCATTCCTGGGGATCAATATGAAAAGTGGGAGTGTCAGGAGAATGGAGCCAGGCTCTTTTCACTGACAACCAGAGGTAATGGGTTCAAACTGGAACACAAGAGGTTCCACTTAAACTTGAGAAGAAACTTCTTCTCAGTGAGGGTAGCAGAGCCTGGCCCCGGCTGCCCAGGGGGTTGTGGAGTCTCCTCCTGTGCAGACATTCCAACCCGCCTGGACACCTTCCTGTGTAACCTCATCTGGGTGTTCCTGCTCCATGGGGGGATTGCACTGAATGGGCTTTCCAGGGCCCTTCAACCCCTGACATTCTGGGATTCTGTGAAACTCAAGAGCATTCTTCACAACTGCATACCTTCTCTGATAAACACAATCCTCTCGCTTCACATTGAAATGAATAACAAATACCAAGTTGAATTTATTTCAACAAAAAAATGCCAAAATAACATGCAAGCAACTGGTTAGCAGACCTAAGAAGCATAGAAATGATACATTACTCTAATTAGAGAGTGATTGTTAACTGCCATACCAGCAAACCTGATCATCAAAGGGAGACATTTGTTAACATATCTCATACCAGTTCCCTGTGTCAGGGAACTACTCTAATATTTGCGTAATTTTTTAAACTATTAAATATTTACTCTTTTTCCAGTCACATTCTTAACTTACACTGTTATTTTCTAGCAAAACTGCACTTGACAGGGAAATTATTTTTCACACTCTTGTTTGACATACTTGTACTGGCAAAACCTTCAAGCGTAGCTCAAGTCAGAAAAACACTGGAGAGTATTCCCTGAGCAAAGCTTAACCAAAAAGAAAATTAATAACCTTTCTTTAGACAAATTCAACAGAGGACAAGAATTAAACATTTTTCAGTGGAACAGCTAAAGGAGTGATTCAACACTTAGATACTATTCAAGGATATTTAAAATAGCCAATTTATTTATTGTTTAATAAAAGCCAATACAAGTAGCTCACTGTCTTTTAACAAAATGGTGGATAGACAATGGCAAAGCAGTGGTTGTGGTCTATTTTGATTTCAGTAAAGCATTTGACACAGTCTCCCACAGCATCCTCACAGTCAAACTGAAGGAGTGCGGTCTGGACGATCGGGTAGTGAGCTGGACTGCGAACTGGCTGAAGGGAAAAAGCCAGAGAGTCGTGGTCAATGGAGTGGAGTCCAGTTGAGGCCTGTATCCAGTACAGTGCCCCAGGGGGCAGTACTGGTACCAGTACTATTCAATATATTCATCAGTGATTTGGAGGAGGGAACAGAGTGGCTGTCAGCAAGTTTGCTGGTGACATCAAACTGGGAGGAGTGGCTGACACTGGAAGCTGTACTGCCATCAGAGACCTGGACAGGATGGAGAGCTGGGCAGCAAGAAATTTAATGAAATATAACAAGAGCAAGTCTAGAGTCTTGCATCCACTTAAATATGAGAAGAAACTTCTTCATGGTGAGGGTGTCAGAGCCTGGCCCAGGCTGCCCAGGGAGGTTGTGGAGTCTCCTTCTCTGCAGACATTCCAACCCGCCTGGACACCTTCCTGTGTAACCTCATCTGGCTGTTCCTGCTCCATGGGGGGATTGCAGTGGATGAGCTTTCCAGGTACCTTCCAGTCCCTGACATTCTGTGATTCTGTGAAAATCTTTACATGCAATGACAGAAACTGGAATTCCCTCAGAGCCTAACCCTATGGTTCCAGTTCAGACAAAGTATCAATTGACTTAAAAGGCAAATAAGAAATACTCTCACTCCAATGTTTGTTATAAGAAGGAGCAATATTTTACAAAGTCTGTTAAAGCAGCTCCCAGTTCCTTGTGCAATATTTGTGACATTTCAATGTGATGTTTCCATTGCCACTCTAACCCTCAGCCAGCTATGAAAACCCGAAAAATGACTTTGTGCTACTGAAATGACAAATACAGACCTACAGGATCAGCCTTCAGCAAGAGTCAATGGTCATAAATTCCATGTTTCCATTGTCTCCTTGAAAAATTTATGATGTAGTTTGGCTTACTTTTTAAATGAATGCTGAACACAGAAGGATTCCGTAACTCTGTAAACAATAATGCTTTATTTTAGATCCTAAAAATTTGTCTCAGTGGGAAGGTTTGCAGCATTACAGAATCTGGTTGGACAGCAATTTATTACTTTATTTAGGCTCTCTATTGCATTTTTATTGTATTTTAGTTATTCATGATTTATTCTATACCATCTAGAAACATGCTTCTAGAAGATGCTGCTAGACTAGAGCCATGCTGTGTAAAACAATGTAGAAGTTCTAAACTGTCCATATCCTAGGATCTTGACACTATAAAGATAAAAATAAGAAGCAGGAAGGGAATAAATGTGAAAAGAGGATAGGATTTTCCCTTTACAGGAAAAACAAACAAACAAACAAAAACACACACAAAACCAAAACAAACACACATACAAAACAAAAACAAACAAACAAAAATAAACAAAACCCAAGAATACTCATATTTCACTTCCCATCTCTCCCACAATCATATTCATAACTTACCTGAGTCAAGCCACTTCACCCCTTCATGCTTCAGTTCCCTGTGTATGAAAGAAAAATAGTGGGTTTTCCTCTGTCCCAACTGTTTATTTACTGTATGGAGGAAGGAAGCTCTAAGGATTTTGGTCTTTTTTACTAACCCACCACTTCAGTTCCTCTGCAGTGATCCAGGAAATGTGCTCATTCCCTCCAACTCTTCTGATATTACACATGAGACAAGGGGAGCTGGATAGAATTTGCAAGATACTCCAAATCAGAGCATGTGCATCTCCTCATCAGCAGGTCTGCAGTACAGCGGCACGCTGTCATCACCATAATCAAGTGGAAGAAAATGCTCAGTCTCGCACAGACCATGGTTTGGCTGTAGGTCTTGGATTCACTCACATCAACTTTTCAAAACAAAGATAATCCTTAGTTTGTTGAAACATTCCATGGCCTAAGTTTAAGCACCACTACTAGCACCACTGATAGCAGTGCCTGTTTTCAGACTTTGCAAAATTAGGTATTCTGGGCAAAAGAATGGAACTGTCTATAGCTTTTAGTCATATAAGCACTTAAGGGTAACCCAACACTTAGTTATGCTGACCAAAGAAACCACAGGCAAGTAAATTCTGCGTCAAGGAAGTAGTGTCATGTCAGTTTGTCAAGCCCATAGAGGAAATGAGGAATCCTGCAAAGTCATCAAACACACACAAAAAGTAGAAAATATTAACAGGGAACATTACAAAAATTGGAATATCTTAGGAGGTTTGATAATTTTATCCTCTCCTTTTTGCAGTACACTCATGTACAGCAGCAGTTGAAAAACTGTCAGACTGCTGATAATTTTGGGGAGTGGGAAGATAGCAATATGTTGGTGTAATACAACTGAGAGAAACCAGTTACCTGATTCTCTTGTTTTAAATACAAAAAGAGGCACAGAAAAACTGATGCATGGCACATACTGCCCCTGCCGTATGTTCACTTCTTACATTATCAGTGTCTGTGCTCTTGTACTTGGCATGGAGATAACAATGTAGACAGGAAAAAGAGGTGCCTATATCACTGTAGCAATTATTCTCTTGTTCTTTTTAGTTTATGAAGGAAAGTGAAGCATTGAAAGCTTTTGATATTTTAATTCTTTTCTGGCATACAAGTTGTTGTTTTCTTTCCTTACAAATTAAAATTTATTAGTGTTATTCTGATAATTGTCTTTTTTTTTTTTTTTCCCGATTTCAAAAATAATGGCTCATAATGATAATACATGATACTATTTTACTATGTTTTCCCGTGTCTAAAGAAGAACTCATCAGGGTAGTCAGTGAAGGGTATAATAAGGAAGCAGGACAAGTGTCTTTAAAAAATATCCTCTGATATTTCTTGAAATGATTCTGTGTTTCAGTCCTGTCAAGGTCCCTCTGGATGGCATCCCTTCCCTCCAGTGTGTGGACCGTGTCACTCAGCTTGGTGTCATCAGCAAACCCACCAAGGGTGCACTCGATCCCACTCCCTTCTGTGTGTGCTGGTGGGGAAGGTTTTGACTATTTGGTCATGGGCTGCCATAAAATTTATCTAATAAGTTTTTCTTATTTAATTCAATACAAATTAGATATGCAAAGGATTATCTTAAACTAGAAGGCTTGCAGTTAATATAAATATTTGATGCATCTTCAATCACAACCTTTGTTTTTAACTAACTGATGCATACCACAGATAGCATTTTACATAACAGTTTGTGACCTTTTATTCCCCCACTGTTTCTGTAAACAGATAACTAAAATAATCTATTTTCATGTCTCGAACAGATGGTCCCTGTGTAAATGTGTGCAAAACAATTGTCCCAGTGAACCATTACAGGCATACACATTTTAATGGCATTCACTGACACATAGCAGGAGATATGCTAAGATATTTCTGAGTTGCAAGCTGCTGAGCTGCATAATGCAGTTAGTGTGCAATAACCAAATAAAGTGCATTATAGCCATGTCATTAGTGAGAGAATTTGCGTAAGAACTTGCAAGGTTGTAATTCTATTTACAAAATATACAAGCAAGAACTAAGACATTTGGAAAGAGAGTGATTGGAGCAACACAGAGAAAAAGCTGGCTACATAAAATAGTGATGGCCTTTAATATCAAACCCACTGAACATACTTTAATTAGGTGCTGAGACTAAAATCTGTAACCTTCAAAGAGGTTTTGCGTTGCATGCTCACAAGCTGCTCAGAGGAGTGCACAGATGGACATACAGACTGTTGTCCAGCTAGGCCATGGGAATAGCTGCAAATTAAGCATTCGGTTACCGTTTCCAAATATGGGATATTCCTGTCAACTTTCAAAATAAACTGGTCTTTATGTCTGCGTCTCATTGGTGCTTGTGAAAGGGGATGAGCTGTGGGCAGGCGGGGATGTCAGCCTGTGGGTCAGGGCCTGGATGCAACCCAGTGAGGAGCCCCAGGGTCAGACACAGGCGGACAGGGCCAAGGCGGGACGTCAACCTGCAGTTTAGACCTGGCTTTTCAGGACCCATGGCCAGGGAGGGCAGGGCAGGGACGTGGCTGGAGACCAACAACATTGCTGAACAGTCCAGAGAGGCTGACATGGGGTCTTTGGTCCATGACGGTGTTTTAGGGGGCACAAATGGGGCTGATCAGAGCTATTGAGGCCTCTCTGGTCCCTGAAAATGGCTTTCCAATGCAGGAATCTATTTCTTCCATTAGTAGGAGAGAAGAGAAATAAAATGCTGAATAGATCAGTCATCAGAACAAAACATCCCTCCCTGGCAGGTTTACCCTTCATTCTCAGCCTGATGGCCTTTTTCATCTTCAAGGTCTTTGCCATTCCCAAACACTTACAAATAAAATAGAAATTTCAGTTCATTCTGCTAATTGCGTTACATCTCAGTAGTTTATGAAATTATCTTTCTCTTTTTCATTAAAATACTAATCAGAATACTATTTTCCTACTTAATGTTTCCTTTTGATCTAGCACTACATTGCCTACATCAATTCCTACAAGCCTTATTACTGTCATTAATATTTCAACCATGGTGAAGTCCAAAGGCTTCACATTAGGGCAGCAATCATTTGCAGTGGCTGCTTTGAAAATGTAGAAGAGGATTTCTGGGGTTTCCTTTAAAGTTTCCTCTTTGCTGATTATCTAGATCCTTTATCGAGTCAAACATAATACTGCTGTTTGAGAGTGAAACTAGTTTTGATGCCAAGAATACCCCACCTGAAAATCTTTAGAAGGGTTTCTCTAACAATTAGTGTGTTTCCTAGTGATTGATCTCATGCGCAGTTTTCATATACTCTACTGTAACAAACACAGCTCTTAAGAACACTTTAACAGCATGACATCTCTCTTAAAACCATATAGCTGAAGAAAAGGATTTTCTTGCATAGACTGTAGCTTACATGGTCTCCCTAGAAGACATCTGAAATGTTTTTGTTGCTTCATCATCTTACTAGCTCAAAACCAGGTACAGAGTATTTTTTAAACAATACTGAGTGTTAAGACGAAGTCCCATTTGGAGAAGAGTTCTGCCGTCTGACACAGGGATCACACAGCACTCTGTCCCGCAGATGTCCGGAGTGAAGATTCATAGAAGAGAAATTCCTCTGAAGATTATGATCTGGGAAGTGAAGGCACCACAGTAGGTACCTCTGGAATCTCGCTAGTTCTTGACCTACTGGCACAGTTCACAAAACTTCTTGATGATTACTATGGATTAACATAATTGTTTTTCCTTTACCAATGCTGTAGAGTGGGCCAGCTCCCAAACGCATGTTGTGCTGGAATGAACTTAGAAGAGCCATTATAGCCTTCGATTCAAGGTACGCAGAAGTTCCCATTTAAATACACACCACGAAAGACGAAGTCTAAAGTTCTGCAGATCTAAAATAATTAGACAAGAATTAAATTATTTCCAATTTTAAATATACAGGAATTGTGTGTTCTTTTTGTAGGAACAGCAGAAAGACAGGCTTCCCCATAGTGTAAAGCAGAGCAGGAAGCTAACTTAGGAATTTTAATATCCTACCCTCTCAACAGAGGTATGCTGGGAGTCTAAAATTTGACAATATGAAGGTCTAATCCATACCATTTTGATATAGACCACTAGATAAATGGTTTAAAAAGTACATTAAAACACTCTCTGTGACTGAGGATATGTATCAGTAACTCTCAGCTTTAGCCTACAATTCTCAAGCCAATTATAGCATCATGGAATTAAAAATGTTGTGGTGTTACATACAACTCTCCCAGAACAATGTATCATTTTTATTTGCATTTCTTGCAGCCTTCTGGCATCTTATTATTCCCCTGGATGCAAGGTCCATAACCTTAATGAAATACCAAAAGATATGTTTTATATACAATTCTAGTGCTTCTAGTTTTAAAAAAAAATGCTGTACGCTTCTTACTCCAGACCAGATTATTGGCCATTTGTAAAGAATTCCACTTGGGACAGAAGCTGATACAACTGTGAACCCAGTGCCCTTGACTTTATAAATAATCCATAATTTGGGGATGCTGTTCTGAGATACAAACAGAGAGCAGGCACTTTTTGGAATTATAACCAGGATTAATAATCACCAGAAGAAGCTGGGGAGAACAGCTTTATAGTGCAGTAATCCCAGCAGGTCTCCAGTCCAGCTCTGGTCTCTTCCCCTGTTCTTTGATGTGTTATGCCCACATTTTCAAAGTATTCAGAATCAATTAGATTTAATTATGGCAGTGAATAGAAACTGTAGTTTGTAACAGTAAAAGGTTCAGGTTGTAAATAAGTTGAACACTAATAGATAGAGAAACTAGAAGGGAAAATATGAGAACCTGGTAATATTTCACTATTAGTTGTGCCAGAGCTACTCTGTATGTTGCATAGAGAGATGTGATTTATGCTGTTCTTCGTTTCTTTGTTTAGCAGTTTGTCTTAGAGGCTGTAATCAAGAGCAGCATCCCAATGCCCTATGCAAACACATCGTAAAATGTAATCTCTATCCTTAAAGTGTCTGATGGAGTAGAAATATTTCCACTGAGCTGCTTGTGAGTTATTACAGTTTTGTAGCTGAACATTTCAAATAAGTGATTCTCTAACTTCATGAACAGAAGATCTCATATGTCTCAAATGAGCTCTTCATTCATTATGAACGATTTACCAGTGCCCTGGAAGTCACAGCAAGCAAACCAGTGACATAGCTTCATTCTTTTGATGAAGTCTTTCAATAATCACCTTTACCACTAGATTTTTTTTCTCCCCCCACAGATACTCCATTCTGTCATTATTTTCTGGATTAGGACCAGATTCTCTGTCAGCCAATGTTTTCCAGGATCTCATCTGTAATACTTGGAATTGGCAGACTTCTTTGATACCAAATGAGGTCTTTGATACTATTACTCTCCTAAGAACATTGCCTTACACTTCTCTAACAAATTTCAATAGGAATTTTGTTAGCTTGTTGCACAACAAAGTGAAACACCAAAGATTTTAACCTCTATAGAGAAATTTTAATTATATTTTCCATTTTATAACCTTTTGCATGAGGTTTGTTTTTTTGGGGGGACTTTTTTGTTAGGGAAATGCACGTCTTAGATTCTGGACATTCTATTAAATAGATAGGTCCTGAGTTTTGAAAGGCCTTGGAGAGGAAAAGTTTCCTTCTATAAAACTTTCAAATGTCTTTTGGAAAATTAAAATCAACAATGGATTTTTTGAATAATGAATTCTCTCTGGCAAAGGCTAAGAAGCTGATTTGTTATTCAGAATGACTGACCTGCTGCACTTACTCAAACTGAGCTTCCTAACAATAGTATTTAGCATCAATATATAGTTAGAGTCTTCATTACTTGAGCTATGAGTAGAACTGACATTGTAGCACTCTATTACCATACAACAGTTCTGCAGAACATTTTGAAGTTTAACTGCAAAATAACAAAATAATTCAGTGTATAGAAAATCCATTAAGGCTGTACAATACTGGAATGAAGATGTGTTTACAAAGGTACTATACAGAACGTGGAAATACTTTCTTTTATTCACAATTCAGAAGCCAGAGTCAGTGCATTTCTGCTCTGTCTCTTAGCCCCTAACCTTACAAACTTCAAAAGAGATTTTCCTCTTATGTCCTTGACTCTGTCGTCTGCTGATAACCATTCCCTCAAAGTGCACTGGTGAATTTCACTATTTAAAAGAATATGCAACTGCTGATTTTAGCATTTAGCCTTGTTCATAAAATACACAGTCTATAGCCTATCCTGCAATTTAAATGCAAATAATATTTAAACAAGACTAATCTGGAGGGCTTTTGTGTACAGAGTGATACATGGGAAGGAGCTGTTTAAGGTGCAGTAGTTTACCACTATGATTTCCTTCTCACATCAATCATCTCTCCACATGGTTTGACAATTAAAATGGTTGATGGCTACAGGGACTATGACAAACTAACTTCATCATTTAAATACCCATGATAGTACCGTTGAGCATAAGAAGCTGATAGAAGATGATAAAATGTTAATTATAAATTGTAAGCAGAATGAAATACCTCTATTCATCAGTGAACTGCTGATTATAAATAGAGCTTGTTTATACAACCAACATACACACAGCAAAATATTCTTGTTGTAGAGGTTGTTCTTATTTGATACTTTTCAGTATAAACCAGACATGGCTAGATCTGCTTGTTGCTGAGAGAAATGTATTTCTACTTTCCTTTCTTACCTGAATACAAGGATATCGTAGAATAACTGTCCCTCCACCCAGAGAAAAACATCAAAAAGTTAATCATGAAAGTGGGACTTTTCATCCTTTCATAAAACGGTATTACAATGGATGTGTCATGATCAGCTATTTCTCTGAATTGCACTTCATGCTTTTGTCCAGTCCAAAAGGGACTGCTGACACTTATTTTTCCATCTTCCCAGATGGATTCTTAGATTTGCAGTGTCAATTTAAATTGATGCTGACACAAACTAAAGAGGATACTTTTTTTCCCTGTCCTGCAATCAGGATAGTGATGTTGAATTGTGTTTAAAATGGTTCTCCACTTTCCTTTTCCTTGGCTGGAAACCAACTCTCATTATTTTAGAGTACACTATGACCATGTTCTTAAAAATGAGTCATTTGGATGGTCTATTTTATCTGAACTGTAGAAGTGAACTATAATATTATAACAGGAATTAGACATTTAAAAATATTTTTTGTTAGAAATGAAATTATTTTAAAGTAAAAATATAGATCTTAATGTAAACACATGTATAACTGTTTTATAGAATCTCATTTACTGCAGGAATATTTTTTGGGTGCATATTTCTATGTTCAGTTACATGAATTTATATTTAATATGTATAACAAGGTGAACTTTTTTTCTCCAAAGCAACATCTGTGTACCAATATTCTAAAACTTTGCCATATTTTTTCCTCAACTCTTTTTAAGTGACATGTGAAACTTTGTTTCTTACAAGCACAATGATAAGCCGACACACAACAGTAGGAATTTTCAGGTATATGCCCTTACATTTGAAACCAATACAATAACAGGGGGAGTCCGGAGAAGAATAGTACAATGAATAAGCAAGATAACTCAGTCTACAATACAACACTATTTCAGGAGAACATAAAAAGGAAATGAGAGCTCAGAACAAAATGGAGAGCAAGCATTTTCTTGCTTTCTTCAAATGAAGTAAAAAAACACAACAAATCTAATAATGAAATTTAATCTATTGATTATAGAGATGTTTTAAAAAATCATCAATCCTTTATGAAGTTATTTTTTTTTTATTTTTTTAATTAATATTAAAGCTGCCTTTTCGATACAGTCAAGGTTTTCACCTTCAGGCAAGTGTGTCAAACTCATTTTCACCAGGGCCCACATCAGCCTCACGGTTGCCTTCAAAGGGCTGAATGTCATTTTAGGACTGGATAAATGTAGAGTAATTTCAAAAACCAAATTAATCTTCTATCAGTCTTCGAGAGGATATTTTTAATCTGTTTTTAGAAAACAGCTTTGGTAGTCAGTAAGCATAAAACTGCCCATTTGTAACTAGTTAAAATTTATTTGCTACTAAATACAATGAGAGAGAAAAATACATTACTCATTTGGTGGAGACTTTATAAACATGTAGACTGGTAGAAAACAGCACATTGCTAGAACAAGATTACTAGTAAAACCAACAATTTTGCCCCTTGGCTCCTTTTGATCTGTATACTCAGAAAACATTTTAACCGGAAAGCCAAGCTATAAAGTTTTTCTTCAGAATTTTTATTTTTTCTTCCACACACTGAAATTCAAAAGATCGTTTCAAAAACTTTCTCAGTCAAATGTTTTGCTGAGCTTTTTCTCCTGTGTATTTGTCAAAAAAAAAAAAAGCCTAAAGCGCAGCTGTACACCTCTCTTTCGCAGGAGAAAGATCTATTAGCAAATGAAATTTACTCTAATATGATATCACATGTTAAATCAGATAATGATTCCAAACATCAGTTTGCAGCAATTAACAACTGTAATTAAGAGAAGGTTTTTTTTGTTTGTTTTTGTTTGTTTGTTTGTTTTATAGCAGTCATGAAAAAACAAACACTTTCAATTTTTTGGCTTTAACATACCAGCTAACACTTTAGATTGAGAAGATTAAAACTGCTAAAAAATCAATTCCCCAAACAAATAGAATGAATGGGAAAAACAATATGAAAGCTCAATTACCTGCTACAATAAAGATCAATACAAATACAGAAGCAAAGTACATGCAGTTTTCTCTTATACAGGAGGAAGAGCATAAACACAAACTCAAAAGTGTAAGAAAAGTGGTTTAAGCCATTCACTCTGAAAACAAGTAAGGAAACTTTCAAACACTGAGACTAACTTTTTTTTTTTTACTTTCCTGCTTGTGTAAGAAAAAAAAAAAAAGGCAGCTTCAGAATTTCTTTGAATTACTGTTTCAAAATATTATTACTATATTTGTGAATCTTCCTGATCTCACAGCTAGCTACACATCCACCATCCTGTTCATACTCGTTACTTTCCATTTTGGGCAAGACAAACTTTCATACATTCCTTAATTAACCTTAATGAGATAATGGCAATAGCCATCTGCTCTGATTAACTGACTCAGTTACAAGAGCTGCTTGTACTCACCTGTCATGGTTGTATACTTTACATATGATTTGTATGTAAATATGTAAAAATAAACACTAGTATCTGAAAAATTAAATCAAGTATACAAAATATGGAAAGAACTGAAAAGGAATTGATGAAAGTATAAATTTGACTACTCAAAGAGAATTAAGAAAAGATTTCCACATTTATTCTGTTATTATTTACCTCTAACAAATAAGGTGTGTTAAAAATTTGAAAAAGCCTTTTGAAATTCCATTGTCCTATCTTTTCTCATTGGTATAGAAAAAAGCATTCTTAGACTCCGAAGTCTATTTGCAGAGCAGATTTAAGTATGGGTATTTAAAGATTTTTTAAGAAACTACTAAGAGTCTTTATTCTTAAAAGGTTATGAAAAGCAAGCCGAGGCAGCTATGACTTTGATGCTGAACAGCTCCCCTCTTCCTTTAATCTTAATTCCAACCTGGAGGAGTGAGAGCACGTAACTTCTCACAGGAAAACTTTGGTACTGGATGTGTTCAACCATGAGAGATGGGAATATCTCTCTGAGAAGGGCTCTTACAGTGCAACACCTAAGACCACTGAGAAAGCATGAGGTGATGTTGTGGTTCACCTCTTCCTATCAGCAGGCAGATATTCAGCCAACCCCAGGAAGCTGGGTTCCATCATGCATAATGGTGATTTGGGAAGACAAAAGCCATAACTACAAGCATCTCCTCCTCTTCCTTCTTCTTCCCTCAGCTTTATATGTTGATTATGACATCATATAGTGTGGAATATCCCATTGGTCAGTTGGGGTCACCTGTCCCACCCGTATCCCCTCCCAAATCCTTGAGTACCCCCAGCCCACTCACTGGTGGAGTGGTGTGAGGAGCAGAAAACCCTTGACCTCGAAGCATTTGTGGCTGTAGATAAGTCCGTGGTGCAGCAGGTACGCCATGAAGCATCAGTGGACATCAAGTGTACAAGTTTTATTCTTAGTGGGAAAGACATATTTGCCAGGTACAATTATGCAGGAAACACAGGTAAGGCTAAAAGGCTTTGGTTTAGTCCTGTCTCTGCTTATAAAATATGTGATGAGTTGCTTTCCATGCCTTAGTTTTCATCCTCTGGTAAACTGGGATAATATTTAATTCCCTTGTAAAGCACTTTGCTGTCTACAAAAGCTAACACTGCTTATCAAGAAACTATGAGGAAAATGTCTTAGTTGCATCTTATTTCTGTGCAGGCCTTGCATTTCTTCCGTATCCAGAATGCTGGAGAAACTGAAAGATGACTAGATCCCCGGAAAATCAAGGCAATATGTGGGTTAGTCTTGTATGTGTTTGGTAAATCTGGGGTTTATTACACCCAGATTAGGATGATAACTATCAGTACAACACCAGTGATAGTTTGGAGCTTCCCAGTGTGCTATAATGATTTGCAGAGTGACAAATATTAAGACTCAAGAAATACAGTTCTAAAAAAAAAATATATATATATATATATAAAATCTGTAATGAGTACAGAGAGGAACAGTTTTTGGTTTTGGTTTGGTTTGGTTTTATTTGGACAGAGCATATGCAACAGGAAAAATAAGAGGTGACACTAACAACTGATTTTCATTACATTATTCAGAAGGTATTTCTCTGGACATTAGCTTCTGTAGTCTAGGCTGTTGTTACTGCATATGAATTATTAATTCATCTTTATTGAATATGACCATTTAAGAATCTAAATTACAGATGTATAATACATATGCAACAGTACTCAAATAGCAGATTTATTGCCTGCATTACATAAGAGAAATGAGGTTCATGGACTGTGTGCACTGAAATTGTAACAAGCAATATTCTGCTTCAGGGAAGCTAATGTAATGTCAGATCTCAACAGGGAGGAAATTCTTGGTTGTCTCAGTTCATCACCTGTAAAATATTAAATTAGAAACCTTCCATTTTAATGTTTCTTTTTTTCATATTTAATTAGATTACAAATGATTTGGGACACTTTTTATCTGTAATGTTTACAGTACAACCAGTTTTGGATGGAATCAGTGGATGCTACCATGGAAAACATAATTCATAGCATGGTTTGGGATGGAAGGGATCTTTAAAGATCATCTAGTACAACCCCCTGCCATGAGCAGGGACATCTTCCACTAGATCAGGTTGCTCAGAGCCCCAAACAACCTGACCTTGAACATTTCCAATGTTGGGACATTCACAACTTCTCTGGGAAACCCCATTGTCTGACCACCCTCTTCTTCCTTACATGCAATCTAATCTACCTTTTTTTTGGTTTAAAACCATTGTCCCTTGTCCTGTCACTGCAGGCCCTGGTTAAAAGTCTTTCTCCATCCTTCTTGTAGTTCCCTCTATACATTGAAAGGCCACAACAGGGTCTCCCTGGAGCTTTCTCTTCTCCAAGCTATGGAACCTCCACTCTCTCAGCCTTTCTGCATAGGAAAGGTGTTCTTGCCTTGTTCATTTTAATGGTTTCCCTCTGCATCCCCTCTAACAGGTCTATACCTTCCTTTAAATAAAGCTCATAATACAAGTTTTATTTTAAATTTGAAGTTAGACATACACAAATGAATTTCATAAATGTATGTTCTGAGTTCTATTGTTTTTAAATTACTTTCAAAATAATATTACTCATGTAATTTTGCAGAATCAAGCAATGAAATATAATTAAATATATTATGTGGTGATCTATACAGTTAATTTTACTAGCAAACCAGTGCAAACTGAGAGCCTTAATACTGGCTTCTTATCTGAGAAATATTTGTTAATGAAAAACTTCCAATGCAAATCATTGTAATATCAATGAAGGCAGATACCTGGCTGAGTTTTTAACAAACTATATAAAAATCTTTTTATATAGCTGCCTGTATAATGAAGCAAACATTAGATGTTAATTCAGGTCACAAATAAAAGCTACTTGATAAATTTTAATGCCAAAGTTGAATTTTAAGGTGCTCTTGGGATGATTAATACCTGCAAGAACGCTTGAGAGTATTCAGTGGCTTTGCTGGCTCTTAAACACAGCATTAGTATATAGAAATTAATTAAATGTATCTCCTCCTCCTTGTCTAATACCAACTGGCCAGTTCAACTTTCTAGTTCTAACATGATGCTTTTTCTCAGCTGAGGTCTTGAAAATGTTCATTGCTGAAGATTTTGCACATGTCCTAAATGGGATGGAATTTTTTTGTAGGAAGGCAGCTATAAAGAGCAGGGTCATATGTTATAAATAACTCAAACCAGAAGGGTGCTATAAAAACTTTTCTGTTTTCATAACTATACTAGCCAGCTTCTCTCCTATTGCTATAAATAAGAATGTCTACAAGGACAGAGGGTTTCCTATGTACCTTATTAAAAGAGATGTGTTTTGCACAGCATACATAATTAGGAACCCATTTGAAAAAAAAAAAAACCCCTGCATTCGCATTATTAGAAAAGGACATTAAACCACTGACACACTGTCCTGTTGATAAATACTTCTTTTTTACAACAGTCAACATTGAACCTCCTAAATATACCAGAAGATGAAGATTTAATTATATTTCTCTGACAGCAGTTAAACTGGTGACAACTGATTTTTGTAGTCCTATTGAACATTAAGCTGGTGAATACATTAGTAGAGCTAGATTGTGTAGGCAGATTCAAGATCTGACCCTAAGACATTTAGTGTACTAAGACAGCAAAGAATTTGTTTATCAGGTGATATTTCATTGGACCCAACAACAACTCTGCCTCCACAGAACAGTGACGTTGCAAAGAATCATGTATTTCAGAGATGAAATGTTTCAAACAAGAAAACAGTTCATTTCAGTGTGGCATAAAAAGCTTCAGATAGTTACACAACTACAGAATCTTTGAGGAAGAATGATGATTGGAAATGTTAAATAGAAAGATTTCTTAAGGTAAATGCTGGTAGAAATGGTTCAGTGTACCAAGGTGGTGTTCATTTAAGGAAACACCAGTCCTCCAGGATGACATCAAGAACCCATTCAACTCTTTGAAGAAAGTAAATACCAAAGCAAAAGAGAGATAACAGATTTTTTTTCCCCCAAATATTACATATTCAAAAGGGAAAAATAGTTCCCTAATGGCTTACCATGAAGAACATGTCGACTGCTAAATAACTATTTTCTTAATATACTCTCTGAAATTCAGGCAGAAATAACATCCCTTATGGAAATGGAGGAAGCAAATCTGAAATAAAATAAACCCCAGTGATTAATTTAATAGTAATAATTTTCTGATTCCAAATGCCTACAAGGAAAATCATAACCTCAGAAAAAGTTTCGATATATTAATTAAAATAAACAGCTTTAATATCCATTGAATAGTATTCTGCTGACTTTGCTCTAGTATTCTCTTGGCAAACAACTTGAGTAATTGAGATTAAAGCCAGATATCACTTCCTCCTTAATTTGACATATCATTTTGGGCACTATGTGTACTGGACGTTCAATATAAAGTAGAAGCAGGAATAGAGTCTTAGGGTGGAATTACTGTAGGTTTAAGATGGCTTAGGTAGATTGTTAGCACCTGTATTTGAAACTGAGATCCGGAGTCTTCCTCCTCCAACTGTAACAAAATCTACTGCATGCCTAAATAAATCTGGTGCCTGTGTTTTGTATCACAGTGTTCTCTGTTTACCTATATTCAGATGTCTATACATGTTAGCCCTGATCTAAATTCATTTGCAAATCAAGCATCAGGAAGATTTGCGTCCATCATCTCCTTGTATCCCTAAGGGCAACGTTCAAGGCATGTCCAACAAAAAGTCTCTGTCCCTTTTGCTGAAAATGGCCCATAATGGTTTACACTTTCCTGAAAATCTTCTGTCTGGAAGCCCTAGATAATCTGGATGCTTTGGAACCTGTGCACACCTTACCCTTCAGAAAAATAACATGGTCACCAAACTATCAAGTGATCTGTGTAGAGAGAAACTAGACCCCTGTGCCACCACGAGTGTGACAAGGACAATAGTTTAGTCATTACTGCAGTTAGGACAAATGTGTCTTGACTTCTGGTCCTGGCTTCCTAGGATTGCTTTGTCATCTGGCTGAAGTGGGATTTCAGGAGTCTGGAAAGCGATGGAAGACTTCAAATAAATGCAGAAGAGGAATATTGGAGGGCTACATAAACTGTAAAAGTGATTAACATTTTACGAGCACTTAAATTTCCCGAGAGTTAATGAGAAAAGTGATGTGTTGATGTGACAACATTATTGTCTGCAGAATGATATCTCATAGTAGAAATAATATTATTGAGATGCTGTAAGCCCTTAAAACAAAGATCTCAAATCTTTGGAATAAAACATAAATTTGGAACAAAATGTAAATTTAAGTAGTGGAAGATACTTTTTTTGAAGAGTTTGAGAGAATTTATTTTTCTGTGAATACATGACACTTATTTAAATTGGTAAGAAAAGGATTTCATAAGGACACACAAACTGAATTTTTCCTTTATATTTTTTTAGAGAAAGACACATTGTTCTCCATTATTCTTGAACTGAGTGCAGTGTAAAAACACAGTAGTAAGAAAGATGCTGCCAGGATACTAAGCGCAGCAAGTGAGATGAAGCAGCTGCTGTACTGATCAACAAGATTTACATTTTTGTCCCAAAACAGATCACAAAAGGGATAAATTTAGAGAAATTAAGAGAAACTGAGAAATTTAAACCAGTTTTATTCAAGTTTAATATAAAACTTAAAAAAAATCACAACATGAGAGTATGTGATGTGAAATTTAAAGGAGAAAATTAGAATCTTTGTGATGCTGACTAACAAGAAATTGAAAATATTGCATAAATTGATTGCCGATATCTGGCTTTGCCAGTGCTCTGATAGTGTAGTACTCATGATGTTTTGGACATGAGGTGTTCTCTGTGATTTCTTTATACTCCAATCAGACATTTGAGTCCAATTTGTGTATTTAGCAACAGACATCCTTTAGGATTCTGTAAATGTTACAGGCTGCCGAAATAAGTACATTTTTTCATGACAAAAAACCAGTCACGATGATTTTATTCACAGATACTGCCAATATTAATTTGATATAGTTATATGTGACTCTTATAATACTAAGAAAAAACTTCAAAAAGCTGAAGAACCAAGTTTAATGCACTATTTGGAGTTCAGGAGAGAAAAGCATTACAAGACATGATTCACTTCTAGTTTTCCGACGCTTTTGATTTGCACTTCAAGAATACTCATTAGGAGGTTAGACAGTATGTCTTACCTCTATGATAGACACAGTGCCATTGAATCATGGAATATTCAGGGAGTATTGTGTCAGAGTCATAAATTTATAACTACTTTTCCAGGTTTGCTGGTTAAGATGAGGAATACATCCTGCAGAATCTAAAGGTACAGCAAGCTATGAATACAAGTATACCGAAAGGCGAAACAACACTGGTACCAAGTCCTCTGAAACTTGATTTACATGCCAGAAAAGATTTGCTTTTGCAGACTAGATATTTAAATTGTGTGTAACTGAAATCTTTATTTAGAGAAGGGCATCTGTCATCATTAAATGCATATAGTCCAAAATGCTTGCAAGGATCTGCACAGTTGCATAGTCCACATTATTGACAAACCAAGAGTGATTTCCTTCAATTATTTAGCTTTTTAGGACTTAGCACTGTTGGCTCAGAGATAAAATATTACATGTTGAAGCTTCGCCTAAACTCTGTTCTCATGGGTGAAAGGGCATCCTGGCTTTCACCAAAGAAGCATACGATCCAAACAATATCTGCACACTATTTCTGGGAATTTAATCCAGACAGTTAAGGGATTAGGACCAGAAAACATGCTGTGTCTCATAGTTTTGATGTTGCATGCATGACCCTGCCATTATGTCCAGGTGACGTAACTATTCGGGGCTGGCTTCAGAGTTGCTAGAGTTATGATTTTGAATTTATGATTCAGCACGAGTGAAATGCAGTAGTTCAGATGTAGAGGATTGTGAGTCCCTGACACAGCTCTGAGCCATTCCCATGTGTCCTGTCACTGGATACCAGGGAGAAGAGATCAGCACCTCCCTCTTCCTATCTAGATCCTTCGGCAAGGCCATGTTACCCATTAAAATCTTGCCTATTAAAAATTTATAGTCTCTCCTTGGAGTTTTCAAGGACTGCAGTAACTATTGTCACACGGAGATACACTTCTTCCTCTTGTGACCCTTAACATCTGAATGACATGAATGAGCTAGATTACAGGTAAGAAACATCACACTAAAAAACAAAAGGTTTAATCTTTGACTTCCTAATAAAGACGTTTATGTTTTGCATCTGGTAGTTGAGAGAATAAATAAAGCAATAACGCACAGCTAATGGAATGTACTGTTTTGCTATAGGCAAAACCTTACTTATAAGCGAAGACCTCTTCTACATTGAAGGCAGTCAGGCATGATAATAGCCTTTTGTTGAGAAAACTGTTAAGTGGGCTTCAGTGACCTGTTAACTACTCATAGTTACATATAATGGCAGAGTTTTACGCTATTTATATCAATACTTTCCAAAAGAACTTTGAATATCTCAATAAATCAAGTATTTAATGTGCCTGCTAGGTAGATGACCGTCAGCTTTCATGACAGATTCAAAGAACACTGAAAACATCAAAAACGCATAATTTGCCTAAATAAGATTGTTCATAAATATTTTAGGTATTGTCTTGCTAGAACACATTTTACTTAATTTACAAAAAAATAATATTGTTTGAAACATGTATTCTCTTAAAATGAAGTTCAGTAGATTGTCTTTTTGAGGTCTTTTCAAAACCTCAACCTTTTTATTTTTCAAAAGCATTTGAAGTATCTCATAAGTTACCAAGCTCAAAACCCCAACATTCTCAGCTGGTTATTGTTTACTCATTTTGCCAAGTGCTCACTATAAAAGAATGGGAAATGTAAGATATTTCTCACCTATATGTCTTTCTTTGAATACTTCTTTGCCTTTTCTCTACCCAAAGCCATAAAACGCAGGGTTGTCAAAAAGATGGACACAATTTCAAAGCACAGTGATTTCAAATTGGGTCCATCTTTTTGCAACACCCTGTACTTTGATTTCGAGTGGTGGCTTTACTGTTCTTAAAACAAACAAAAAAACCCCAACCAACCAACAGCTCTTTGTGTGCTCTTTGTGAAAAGAACATGAATTGATCTTTACAGGCCTGTTTGTGGGAAATGTTTTTGCTCTGTGCAAGCTGGTGATTCTTCTCATTAAACTGAATATATATATTCCATCAGTTTGAAAACACAAGGCAAAATATGGCTTACATTGTAAGAGTTGGAAAATATTGAATCTCCTTATGAAATACAGTGCAAATCTAGCAAGAACCCTAGAGATTATTTCAATAAACCTGATCCTATCAGTTTGAAGGAAAACACCATATAACAACATTGTTTACATGGAGGAGAGTATTCATTTTTTGTAATTTAACCAGGAAAATATTACAATTATATAATTATGCAGACTGTTAAAGTTCTTAAAAAGAACATATAATATAAGATTTGAAGGGAATTTTACTTGAAACAAAAGAAAATGTTTATTGATAAGTGCAAACTTGAGAAAACTTAGAAAAGCTGAAGAAGTGGCTGCTATAGAAAATTCCTAAATAAACTTTATAAAAGGTTTTATAAGAACATCCAGTAGCCAGGAGAATTTGGCTTTATTAACAATTCACCATAAGCCCAAGCACTTAAAAAAGGTTCTATTATTAGGCATGACTCAGTCTTCTGAAACCTTGAATACTGCAGATATTTATGTACATAATGATGTAGTAGGTGGCCAGCGGAAAATTTCAAAAACATTCCAAAATATCTACGAAAGAAGTTTAAGCACCTGAAGAGAGTGTTGTGCAGAATGGAAGACCCTAAATCCAAAATGTATATTTCACATGTACATATACCTGTGACATAAATCTGAACACAGCCAAAGACACAAATCTTCAAAATCTTCAATGTGTTGGCTTGAACTGGTAGAGTTATAGAGATATAGAGCTAGAATTGTCTATAAAAGTGTGTTTGCTGTGGTTTAGACATACGTTAATATTGAACTAGGTCAGAATAACCTCATACACAAAGCACTTCAAGCAAAAACTAAATCTCAGGATTTAGTCTTCCAAAATATATTTTTTTCTCAGTCACTCCTGGCCTGTTGGTGTTTGGTTTTGGTCTGGTTGCTCTTTTTTTGTGGTTTTTTTTTTTTTGGTGTTTGTTTTGGTTTGGTTTTTGTTCTATGCTTTGGGTTGGGTTTTTGTGTCTTTTTTTGTTGTCATTTTGGTTTTGTTTTCTTTGATTGTTTTTTGTCAGTTTTTTATTTTGTTGGTGTTTTTTTTTCTGTTATAGGTTATTGTTTTTTTGTTTTCCCATTTGTATTTTTATGTCTGTTAATCTATTTCTAGGTAAAATATAATTCCTTCCTCAGAACAGGAGGAGCTCTGTCTACATCTCATGTACACAATGAAATCAGCTGCAGCCTAATGGCTGGTGATGTCCTACGGCAGTCATGTTCCTGAAACTCTTTGGGCAGTGAATAATTTACCCCAGGTCCACCAGCTCCAGAGTAAGAAGTCTAAGTGCTTATACAATGGTGTAGTAAGTGGACCTCTTCTGACCACATTATTCAAGCAAGAGTAATCTCTGGTGTGTTTCTGAGAGGCTTGGGTTAAGTATTTATTTGGGGGAGGGAGATTTAGGATGAGGAGGTGCCTTTTTGTTGTGTTTAGGTACTAATGATAGGACATGACAGCAAGTGGGGATAGGATATTGGGAGACCATTGCACAAGAAGATCTTGTTTTAGTGGAAATGGATTTGCAATTGGAATGCTGCTCAGCAAAGCTGAACACATAATTTTTTTTACCCTCATCTCCATATTGTCATTTGCTGGGGATTGCATGAAATTTATGGATTTTTCTTTACAGAAAATAATTTTTTTTTTTAAATGATATATATATAGAGAGAGAGAAATTGAAGGGGAGGGACTAAATATTTTATCCTATCTTGATGCTCTAGTGGTGCTGTCACTATTATAACTGGAGTGAAAATGATAATTTTTATGACTCATAGCTTTTCGAAGAGTGTAGTTCTGCTGTGCAGTAGTGACGCAGTTAAAGCAATTCACATTATAAAAAAGCTATCAGTTTTCCTGAGATGTCTTAAGGTCCACTTGATACTTAGTTGCACCAGAAAGCAGATTATCAATTATATTGATTTATGTGTCAACTTGATGCAATGCCAAGATAGCTTAGAACTGAACAGAGTTTGTTATTGTCTCTTAAAAGTGTTATAAAATTGATGAAACATTGACAATAATGAAATCATAAATACCCAGGTGAAAATTGCTTTCTCTCTTTACTGTATAAATATTAATGAGTTAATGGCCATTTTGAACTGTTACTAGGAGTCTTTATGTTTGAATAGGCCAATCAAAAAACTGTTTTAATATTTAAAACATGGAAACTCCTTGAACCGTAAAGAATTAGCATACTAAGGCAATTTTGGCCTCATAATTATTTATTTGTGGGAAAAATCTAGCTTACTTTATTTCCATTTAAATGTTCTCTTAATTTAAAATCAATTGAAAACAGAACGATGCATTAATTCTATTACCACTTTTCTTGTATGATCATGTATTAAGAAACAAAATATCAAGCCTTGTATGAATATGATTGGACAGTAAAACTCTCAGTTTAGTACAACATTTCCATAACTCAGCTCATTTTTACCCCAAGATGAAATACCAATGAATGTATTAAAAACATAAGATGAGAATGTTTTCATCTCTCAAACTATGACAAGATTTGTAAATATTCTTTGGCAAAGTCATAAAGGTATAAAATAACTTATCATATAGATAATTCAGAACAAAGTGTATCTCATAAGAACTTCATGAAGGAGGCTGGATTGTAATTTTTTTATTGTTGTTCTGAAAAATATATCACAGCAGCCATAATGTTATTCTCCTGAGACTTTATTATTTAACCATATGCTGAAATGTGGAAGCAGTTTAATTCTGTAGTTATACCTGAGAAACACCTTGCACTTTTGTCAGATCAGTGTAACTAATGATTGGTATCAGCAATAATGTGATTTTTTTTGTGATACATGAATATTGAATGATCCATGAGCCTTGGTATTTAGTTTCTCAGCTGGGAGATCAACAACATTTATGGTAGAAACTATGGTTAAAACTTGTTATTTCATACAACCTGTGAAGTGTTCATAACCATCTTTGGCAGATTTTTCACAGAATTACAGAATCATGATTCCTACCCTTCTAATTCTTTCTCTAAAATGCAAGTACTGGACTAGAGTTCATATAGAAATTGCACTGTCAATATTGAAGCCTGAGAAAACATTTATTACGGTTTGGTAGAAATTAGTCTTTATAATCAAAGACAATGTAAATTATCTTGTATGTATTTATATTTATATTAATACTTTTTGAATGAGGCTAGTTTAAGGTATTTCCTTATGTACTTTTAAAAATAAATCCTCATTTGTCCTTTGAAATGTAGAATAAAGACGAAGTAAAAATGTACTTGTCCTGTGTCCTCTGAGTCGTAAGACAGTTTTCTGTAAGGGTTATGAATAATTCTCATATATTCATGTGTTATTAAATTATCTCATTTTATGCATGTATCATTTATGTTGCCATTTCTGAAACTTACCTGAAAATATTTAACAACTATTCAAAATTTGTTAAAAATGTGACAACAATGTCTTATTTTATTGGATGTAGGGAAATGGTACTCTCTAATCAGAGCTGCTCTTCCATTCTGAAGTAAAAGTATTTAACAAAGTCAGTTTAATTAAAAACTATTGTCAAAACTGGACTTTCTTAATAGTTCTCTTGACTGTTGACTTCCTAACTTGGATTTCCCTGTATAAAGGAGACATAAACTCCGTTCTCTATCTGCCTTGTAATGGTTTCATTTTTAATGTTTGAGAATTCCACTACTGAAATAGACTAAGATTAACAAATTCAGTTAAATTCTTCCCTTAAAAAAACCCAAAACAAATTCTCACCAGAATTATTTTTTGACACATCAGAAAAAAAGAAAAGAACTTGCAAAAGCCCTCTACAATGGACTTTTACTAGTGGACTTTTACTGGTACATCAGGAAACCACAGTAACGAACAGACTTCCTTGCTGTGTCATATGAAAACTTTGAATCTGTCTGGTTTTCAGACTGAGATCTGTGAAGGCAATGACTCTGGCTGAGGTCTTGAATTGCAATAGACTTAAAGGAAAAAAAAAAAAAGAAGAAATCCAAATAAAAACAACAACAACAACAACAAATCTTGACTGTTCTCTGGAAACAAACAAACAAACAACCAAGGTTTTAAAGTATTAAATAATTTTCCTATGAAGTTAAGACAGTTACAAGCGTCATCCTGCTTTCATAGGATGATAGAATTGTTTTGCTTGGAAAAGACCATAAAGATAATTGAGTCCAACCATTAACCCAACACTAGCACTAAAACATATCTTTAAGAACCTAATCTCAGAAGTTCTTTTAATTTTGGCCTGAGACCATTTATGTTCTCTCTTTTTTTTTTTTTGGGGGGAGGTGGTGGTATATTTTGGTATTTGTAGCATAATTTTAAAGAACTATCATATTTGTGATAAAAACAGCCCCATCAAAATTGAAAATTATTAAAAAAACCTGTGAAAGATCTGATTAATTTTATATTTTGTGCAAAACTAGCTACAATCTATTTTTCTATCAGATTCCTATATGGACACCACTAAGAAGGAAGAAACATTCAGGAAGAACATTTTTGCTCTGCTGCAATGAAAGTTTTAAAATATTTATATTTTTTAAAACCACTAAAAAAGCTTTAAGCCTTAATGCCTTTTTATTCATGTGAGTATACAAAGGTTAGAATGAGTGATGAATGTATTACATACTCAGTTATATTTCTTACAGAAAAGAAAAAAAAAAAAAAACAAACCAAACAACAGAATCCAGTATTTTAATGCTATATTTTGAGTCTTCTGCTTTACTTGCTTGTTTATGAGCTTTTCCCCAAATCCCTTCTCCTCTGCACACAGCTCCCAGTGCAATTAATTAAAAGAATGCAAATTCCTGCAAACCAGAAAAAATGCCTGTAACCTACAAAGGTAGTAGAATAAATGAATCTATCTATTCCTCTGATTTTTAAAACATTCTAATTTTAAAGCTTAGGGATACATAAACAAGTGCTGAATAGTTTGTCCATGTGAAATAATCAGCAATATAAATTTCAACGTGTCAATGAAAGATGAATTTAAAGTTCCAAACAGACTTTTTTCTTTTTTTTTGAGAGGAAATGTATCTGCTTAATCTCCTCTTTCATATAGTGGATAATTAATTACATGGTAATAACTAAGCAGATCTGCAAAACAAGCAGTTTATAAATCCTAATAGTGCATATTCCTTTCCAATGCCTTCTTCTTTCCATGCCATCATTAGGAATTTTGCATATTTCAACATTAATTATTTTGGTAGGATGCAACAAAATGAAATTATGGTTAATTTTGTTCAGTAATGTTTCTTTATTTCTTAAAATTCTGTTTTACATGTGTTGCGGTGCTTTACTGATAAAATCTGGAAATCCCACTGTAGTCTTTATAAAGCACGATTATCCTATTTAACATGCACAGTATGTGCTCTCGGTAGGGTCATTTATTCTATAAGCAGGATCTTAATTACTATCTTTATGCTGATGACATCCAAATATAATAGGTATATCAAACAGTTCATGATGGCTTAGATAAATCTGTCTCTAGTCTGAAAGGATACTTATTAGATGTTAAGTGTGGAGTGTCTGCTAACATTTGGTGCTTAAAACAGAATTGATTTTATTTGGCCCATTGCCTGCTAAAGAGCAGTGCCTCATTTATGGTACCATTTGTTGGGAATATAAAATTACCTTCTCACTGAATAATTTTGGTGTTATATTTGACCCTGAAACTTGTTCTGAGGGCCACATTGTTAAGTCTTCATATTTACACGTCAGGAATTTAGCAAGGTTAAGGACGTTGCTGTTTCAGCAGGATCTACAGCTTTGATTTATATCCTACCACATCAAGGTTGCAATGCTATAATTCATTGTTTGCAGACTTTTCCTAGTAGCTTGTTGTAAACACTTCAGCTGTATAGAATTCAACACCTACAGCATTTGCTAGAAATCAGCTACAAAAGAATATCTGAGGAGTATGTTGACTGTCCATCAAAATCATTCTGAGATACCTGTTCAAGTTTAGAAATTATGCTGCTCAGAAATTTGCTTGTTTAGAAAGTAGTTGATGCCATCTAAGTACCTAAAGCAGATTCTTTATGGAAGCTTGGATAATTTTTTTAACGAGTGAATTTTGTGTGAATTTCCAATGTTTCTCTGCATGAACTCTCCAGAATTCCCTATTATTTCCTGGAATATTAATTTAGTTATTTTGAAGAGTTGCTTAGTTTATTTAATTTCCTCAGAAATATTTCACTTGTATTGATAGGAATTGCTAAACCACTTGAACTATTACTTGGAAAAGCATTTATTGAATCTGACTTATATCTAAGTATTTTATCTGAATTTCCTTTAGTTTTTGCAAAATGCCATGATTTAGGAAAAAAGCGAAGGAATTGAAGAATGATCAGGGCTGATATTCAGCCTTGAAACTCAGGAGAGATAAAGATGGATAGTGGCCCTCAGTCTCATTATTGATTACAAAGTGATATTAAACTGTACAGCATTATACTTACCAACAGGCAAACTTTACTGCTCAGAATGCTTTTCAATTTCCTATTTATTTTCTAATAAACTGAATCGATAGACTTCTGTTGTTACTCACATTTGGACTATTGACATTAAATTTTTCTAAAAAAAGATCCTACTGTCAGGACTGCTCACTAGGTATGTGATAGAAAGCGACTTTGGGAAAGGATGGGGCGTGTGTTTGTGATGATGTGTGAATCGAGCCACTGTCATTGCTCCCAGACACTCTCTGCACAGTTACTTTGCCCACTAAATTATATGTATGTGCCCAAATGTTGCTGACTTCGCTAATCTAGCTGCACAGTGTCACAATCTTGTGATGGGCAAAAGGGAACATTAGGAGCTAAGGAATGAGTGTTAGTTCAGATAATGTTTGAACAGTCTAATTAAATACAGATAGTTATTGTTTGACCAGTATGATACTAAAAATATCCTTAGTCCAACTCAAGACAAAGAGTCCTCATTAGTTATACAACTATAATTATCATACATGAGAATCTGCCAACATCTACATCTTTATTCTAATGTTCTACTCATCCCTTCAGTGTCCTGGTTCCTGAGGCTGAAACTTCAGATATCCTTCAGAAGAAGAGAGGAGCAGGGAAGCATAACAAGTTGTCTGCAGCTTCATATCTTTTCCAAGAGGAATGTGATGTTTGTGGTGGTGAGAGTGCTTTCTTCAGATCTGGGTCCGCTTGGATTACTTTGATATATCCTTAATTCCTTATCTTCATCAGACTGTACTGTAACTATCGCAAACAAGGTTGTAGCATGGAGGGTGTTGGTCTCTCCTCCCAAGTAGCAAGAGACAGGACAAGAGGAAACGGCCTCAAGTTGCACCAGGGGAGGTTCAAATTGGATATTAGGAAAAATTTCTTCCTGGAAAGTGTTGTTGGGCATTGGAACAGGCTGCCCAGGGCAGCGGTGGAGTCACCATCCCTGGAGGGTTTTAAAAGACATGGAGATGAGGTTCTCAGGGACATGAGATAGTGCCAGATTTAGGTTATGGTTGAACTTGACGATCTTAAGGGTGTCTTCCTTCTTGCGATTCAGGAGCTGTACACTAGCTTCCCTCAGCTTTAGTTGACATCAAGGGTTGTTGTCTGTTAGACTGACTCCCTGTATTTGTCAGACTGTTTCCCAAGATGACATTTGCTGTGCTTATGCTTACAGAATTATGAAGTCGTTCAATCACTAGACAATTGTTACAATAAACAAAATCAATGAAGTTCAAGGCAAGCCCAGCATATCTTGAGATCCTGCAAAATCAGCTCAAGATAGCCCCACAGCCTTTTGCTAAATAAAACGAAAGTCATATTTACAGAAGTACAATGGACAAGAAAAGAAGAGGATGGCTACAGCCTTCTGCAGAAACAAAGCATTACATCAGTTGGACCTCTTTCTTAGGATTCCTTTTGATGGTATACAACCACAAGCAAAGGCCATGCTTCCCACCTAAAGACTAGAAATATGATCAACTGGAATAAACTGGAGTTATTCTAGCAATGTTTTATCTGAATGCTATTTTGCCATTCATATTGAAAAAAACCTTTGAAGCAATGACGAAAAATAACTAACTTAAAACACCATTTGTCTAAAGAAAATTTGACCTAAATTACATCCTTGAAATGTTTTTCAACTACTAAAATTATTTCCTAAGGTTTATTGGAAATACTGTGTCTAATTCAAACCTGTTCCCTTGCTCATTGAGTGTAACTAGTCACCGAAACAAAACAACTAACACTGACAACATCAATATTAATTAATGTTTATCTGATTTTAAAAGTTGGGAGTTTTTACTGTCATTGAAAAGAATTAGAGATTTCTTCATTTACATGCATGTTACTTGAGTCTTTGATTCAATAAATTGTGCTTATGTAGAATAGATGTAGCATGTCTATTCATAATTTAAGCATGTGCTTAACTTCGGCATCTTTTGAATTCTTTTGAAATACATATGAATTATGTATCCACTTTGCACATAAATAGATTAAAGAAAGTGTTTGATTTCTTTCCAGAGCTGCGATATCAATGTATAAAATTTTTTTTAACAGTTTCTGTATGACCGAAATGGAAAACAATCAACCTTTAAATGATTTAAATGTCATGTGTAGGTTTGTCTAGAACATTGTTTCAATGAGTCAATACACAAGCTATATTTGTTAAGAAAATGATTCCACTTAACAATGTATTTAACAAGGACATCAAATTTGAATACAGTCTATGCTCTTTGTGTTTTCAGAAATACTGTTAGCATACTAAAAAACTTAAGAATTTTTCTCCCATCTTTTTCATTCCACAGGAGATAGAGCATTAGCATGTCCATAAATGAATATAATCTCTTTTTTTTTTTTTAGAAGAACTTGAAGAGAAAATATTAGTACTTTGCTAGGCAGCAATGCCAGAAGCAACTCCATGGGTGAACTGTTAAACAGTAGAGACATGTTGTTCTTAACATTACACAGAAGATTAATTTCATTGGCATTATATTCTATACTGAGTATAACATCCTTGGGAATCCAGAATCAGACACACTCAACAGAGACATTATTAAAATAAGGATGAATATGACATATTTATATTTAGCTCAGTATTGAGAATACTATATGGACATTATAATAAGAGTAACTGAAGGTAAGAATGAGACAAAATTAGTATTTAGGTCTCTTACATATTTCTATATTGTGGCTTGTAGAAATAATAATTTTAAAAAATCATAAAGGGCAGACATTGCTATTGCATTAAATTTCTTCTTTTATGGAATGGGAAATAAAATGTCCAAAATTTTGCTTTCTCAAAAGAGAGGAGACTTTAGGTGTGACATCTACATGTCAGCAAATCACTGCAAGGAAGTTGTTAATGCGCCATCATTCTTTGAAAAGCTGCTGTCAATCTGAAGATGTTTTTCAAACATACAGGACTTAAATACAGGACATGGACATTGCAAGAAGTGTAATAAATATACAAGAAGAATATTTATGCCCCTTATATAATTTTCTGACACCGAATGCAACCTCAGTTGAAAATTGGCAGTTCAGCAGCTATAGCTAAGCTGAACAGAAGTGACATGGTAAATATGGCAGCCACTATGTCTCTTTAAGGCAAAACAGCCTCAAGACATGCAGAAGCTTGAATATTTCTGACTTCCGCTACCCAAGAAAAAGAGTCTCAATGTCATGCAGAAACAGTCATATTAAAAGATGTGTAGATGAGGTTCTTAGGGACGTGGTTTAGTGGTGGACTTGGTAGTGTTGGGTCAATGGTTGAAGGACTAGATGATGTTAAAGGTCTTTTCCCACCTAAATGATTCTATGATTATATATGTTCATGATGTCTTCTAAATCTTTCAATGAACATGACACCAAGCTGGGAGGAGTGGCTGACACTGGAAGCTGTGCTGCCATCAGAGACCTGGACAGGCTGGAGAGCTGGGCAGGGAAAAATTTAATGCAATATAACAAGGGCAAGTGTAGAGTCTTGAATCTGGGCAGGAACAACCCCAGGTTCCAGTATAAATTGGGGAAAGACCTGTTGGAGAGCAGCATAGGGGAAAGGGACCTGGGGGTCCTGGGGACAGCAGGATGACCATGAGCCAGCACTGGGCCCTTGTGGCCAGGAAGGCCAATGGTACCTGGGGTGGCTTAGAAGGGGGTGGTCAGTAGGTCAGAGAGGTTCTCCTGCCCCTCTGCTCTGCCCTGGGGAGACCACACTGTCGCGGTTGAGACGGACAAGCGACATGGACCAAATTCTTTCAAGATGAAAGCAATAGATGCCATTTATTGCTACAAGTGCATTTTTATACAATTCTGCCAGTTCATGTGTCTTTTCACTATTGGTTACAAGTTACAGCACTAACATCTCATTGGTTAAACTTGCTATCATCCATGTTATTCTTCTATACCCTTCTCTCTCACGGGTACATCTCTCCTCTCTCCGGATACTCCTTTACTCCCATCCTCCTCAAGGGTAAATCTTAATATCTCAAGGCTGATCTCTACTCTCATATTTTCTGTCAAGGATTCCACAGACCCGCTGCAGTTTCCCACACCACACCTGCAATATTGTGTCCAGTTGTGGCCCCTCAGTTCCAGCAGGACAGGGAACTGCTGGAGAGAGTCCAGCGCAGCCACCAAGATGCTGAAGGGAGTGGAGCATCTCCCGTGTGAGGAAAGGCTGAGGGAGCTGGGGCTCTGGAGCTGGACAAGAGGACACTGAGGGGGGACTCATTCATGTTTACAGATATATAAAGGGTGAGTGTCAGGAGGATGGAGCCAGGCTCTTCTTAGTGACAACCAGTGATAGGACAAGGGATAATGGGTATAACCTGGAACACAGGAGATTCCACTCAAATATGAGAAGAAACTTCTTCTCAGTAAGGGTAACAGAACACTGGCCCAGGCTGCCCAGGGGGTTGTGGAGTCTCCTTCTGTGCAGACATTCCAACCCGCCTGGACACCTTCCTGTGTAACCTCATCTGGGTGTTCCTGCTCCATGGGGGGATTGCACTGGATGAGCTTTCCAGGTCCCTTCCCACCCCTGACATTCTGGGATTCTGGGATGTGCCACATTCTCGATAACAAGATTGGCAATGAGCTGTGTTATTAATAGCAACCCCACAAAACTGATCTGACATATTTTCAATTCTTGAAGCAGCACCGTCAGCAGGATAAACTTCATGTAAACTAATCAATATGTAAGGACCCTACGCTGTCCTCACACAACACAATGTATTTAATGAGAAAGGCTTAGCCTTTCTGATGCTGATTTTGGTTGTTTAACCTATTTAAGAAACATAAATATTTTTTTTTTAAATCATTGAACAAGGAAACTAATCATGGAAATCCAAGCGAACCTTGAATTTAATTCATTAATTGATATTTTGTTTTATTTTTTCTTAATTAGCTATAGCAATGTCATTACCAGTGCTATAAATGGTCACCAGACACCAGAACACGATGTTGTTGGATACTGACACAAAATAAAAGTTTTCTATTGCCTTGATAAATCTAAATGTTCACCGGGGGCAAGGCTGGAAGTGTCTTTTAAGCTAAGGTTTGGAATGATTGCTCCTTCCTTTCTCCATCTCCTGTGAACTCAATGGAAGTTCAATAAGTGTGGCTTTCAGAGAGGAAATAACAGCACTCATTAGGCTTTATCAAATAATTATTTGATTGTTCTATAAGAAAATTGAGATGGAAATATATTCAGTCGGTATATTTAAGAAGAGATGAAATCCATTCAATATGCATACTGTTGTATCTCTCCATTATTCCACTACAAGAGGATCAGAATATTACTAGGGGAAGAATCACCTTGGAACATAACTTCAATTTAAATATTAAAGAGGCTTAAATTGGTATGCCACTTTTAGAAAAAGAATATCTTGTAAACAGAAAGATGTTATTGAAAATTTACACATGAATTAATTTCCTTCTTGTTATCTCTCATGCATCACCATACTTTTTGAGTTTGAATGAATAAGATCAGCAGAATACAAAGACATGTTGAGCGGGATTTTCTAATAAGATTTTGTCACCTGTTATTCATCCTTAAGTACCATAACTATCCTCATTTTCTTGGATTTCTTCAAAATCTAATCTTAAAAAAAAATACTTCTTAATTCAACACAATATATTAGATTGAGGAAAGTAATCTCTATTTATTATTATTTTTAAGATGAATCGGAGATGACCCAGGAAAAATACATTGTGCTTCAAACACATTTGGAGGAAAACCTAGACTGACATATTCAGGGCTGTGGCAGAAAGCACTCAAATTGTAAAAAACCCCATATTTTCTAAAAGTAATTTAAAATTCCTGATAATCTTCTCAGATTTATTGATCCACACCCCTCCTGCTTTGTACTGACACCTCTTCTGATGAGTTCTGTTCACCAGAAGGCAAGTAGACCTTGTGTCACTGTCAGGGACTGGGAACTCTCCAGGTCATTCTTGCATAGACCCAAGGCCCATAGAACTTGCATAGACCCATAGATCCAAGGTTACACAGCTGAGCATGAGCACAGACAGCTAAATGTCCAGGAAGGCAGAGAAAAACTGCAAAGCCTTTTGGTGCACAAAATGTCCTCACTCTATCAACTCTCAAAGCAGTCCCTGCAGGTAATAGAAGGTTTATGTTGCTTTCCTTTGAATACATCAGTTAAAACAGAGAACTTTGAGACCTTGTGCTCAAAAGCAAAATAGTCCCTTAAGCAATTTACATGCTAGTCAAGAAGAAATCTTTGTTGAGGTTTTCAGAAGTTGTCTTCAGCTGTTGGCTACTCCAGGTTAGTTATGGGTCAGCTTGTATAGATTTCCATAATAGTTACCTACTTGTCCTGGTTTTGACTGGCATAGAGCTAATTTTCTTCCTAGTAGCTGGTAGAGTGCTGTGTATTTGATTTAGGATGAGAATAATGTTGATAACACAGAATCACAGAATCCAAGGCTGGTTGGGTTTTGGGACCTCTGTAGATCCCCAGTGCAACCCCCCTGCTCACGCGGGGTCACAGAGCAGATCACACAGGTGGGTCCAGGTGGGTTTGAATGTCTCAGAGCAGGAGACTCCACACCCGCTCTGGGCAGCCTGGGCCAGGCTCTGGCACCTCCCAGCAAACAAGTTTCTGCTCATGTTCAGATGGACCCTTCTGTCCTTCAGTCTGTGCCTGTTGCCCACTGCCTAGAGACTGGCTGAGTATCGGTCAGTGGGCGGTGAGCAATTGCATTGTACATCTCTTGTTTTGTATATTCTTTTATCATCATTATTATTCTATCTTCCTTTTCTGTCCTATTAAACTGTCTTTATCTCAACCTAGGAGTTTTACCTTTTTTCCGATTCTCTCCCCCACCCCACTGAGGAGGAATGAGTGAACAGCTGTGTGGTCTTTAGCTGCCTGCTGGGATAAACCATAACACTGCTGTAGATTTGTGTGCCTTTGGTAACAAATTTTCCAGCAGTATTCCTTGAGAGCCCTTAGGAATAATTTCCCTCATTTGTCTAGCATGGGCTAGAACTCAAGCTGGTCTATAACAAACAAACAAAAATCCATCCATTTCCTCCTTAGACCAACATTTTTTTTTTATTTATCATCATTTTGACATAGAGAACAAAATCATCAACATCATATAGGAAATAGTGAAATTACATACTCAAGTCTTGCATCTTGTCTGTAGTTCTCATTCTCTTATCTCAAAGAGGATGCAACAGAAGTGAGAAAAATTAAGATAAGGATGACCTCCCTAAGAAGAACCACTGAGTAGACCAGGACACTTCAGCAAGGCAAAAAAGGTTACTGAAGACATACTGAAGGTCTACAAGTTGACAAGTGTCACAGAAAGGATAAACAGAAATGAATTATTCACTGTCTTTGCTAAAACAGAAATTGAGGAGCAGGAAGTGGTGCTAGGAGATATATAAATATATAAAAAGAGAAGGTTCTTCAGTCCAGCACCAAGATTAAGCTGCATAATTCCTTGTCCAAGGTTTTTATAGATGCTAAGACTTTATATGGGGAATTCTAAAGAAGTAAATGAAAAAGAAACCTTTTGAAGAGAACTGGAAGACGTCTTTTCCAGTTGTTCAGGAAACCACTGGAGTACTGTAGTTTCAGACAGTACTTGATGTTCAGTATGTTTTTTCCCTGGGCTCATGCAGTTTCTGAAGCTTCTAGATTTTAGCTACTGCTTAGAAACTTGAATCAGACTGTTCTTATGTTCTTATGTTCTTACTTAGATTTCCATCTTGTCTTTTTCCTGCTCCTGAGTGCTGGACTTTAAATACATTATGGTTTCCATCTGTAAATCCATCTCAGCAGCTACATCCCTAAGGTTTGAGAGAACTTTACTGCAAAGAACTTCTGTTACCTTCTCACAATTTAGAATTGCACAGCATCATGAAATGAGCAAGTGTATCTTCTCTTATTTCTGGTGTCCTTTTATCCATTTACTAGCACAGTCAGGAGGTTTAGGTAGAGGCTTTGATCAGAGTCCTGCATTATTCAGGGACTAATTCTTGCAGTGGAACTTCTGTCTCTTCCCTTCTGGAGTGAGTCAGAACTTTCCAAGAAAAGCCTCGCTTAAGTACTTCTCTCTTTCCCTAAGCTGAGAACTAGCAAGACTCCACTGTCCAGCTTGAGGTGCAAAGGCAAATCTTGAAGGCTACTGCAGCTTTGTGGGTGCTCAGATACTGTACGACTGAAGGTGGAAAGGTGCCCAATCCAAAGCCTGTCACAATGATAGAGTCCTAAAATGTTAGTCAAGGTCACTTTGAGTTCACTCATGAGTTCATTGCGACTCCCATTTCTAATGCTACCTTGTAATTTCAGTGTGTCTTCCTGTTCTTTCCCATCTGCTGTGGCTTTATTTCAACTTATTTGTTTTATTTTTTAATCAAACTAGCATTCTTTTGATAGACTAGCTGCATTTCGCCGGGCTGTGTCTAAGGACCAAAAGTGTTCTAATTGACTGTTCCAAAACGGAAATGGACTTCTGGCTGGAGATAATTAAATACCCAGTAATCTTTTAATAGTGATGCTGTTTTAGCAGTGGTCTGAATTCTCCCAGTGTCACATGCCTCTCTCAAAGCAAAACTTTTTACACTCAGGTCTGTAAAACTCAGTGTTTGCTCCAGACTGGATCATTAATGCCTTCTTTACATCTTTCCATAAGCATTCAGTTGCTTTTCAACGTTTGCAATCCTACAGTGTCCCATACTGCCTCCACAGGAAAAGCAATGCATTCCTGAGGACAGTTCTTTCTATTGAGTAGACATTTTGCTTTCAAAAGGAGTGTTTCTGGAATATGCATACATATATATATATATTTGTGCATGTGCATATAAAAATTTCTCTTCCTGAATTTCTCTACCCAAATTAGTTTAAAAAATCAACCCTATTGACCTACAGATTTTATCACTCTTTGCGATAATCTACGGACTGCTAAACTGCTACAACCTCTGACTCAGTTGTGCCATGTGAACTCTTTAAGCACATTATTTCCTATTCCATGATTGGTGCCAGACATGTGGAAAGGCCTCTGACGTATTCCTGAATTACTTGTTTGCAAACTGGATCATGTAGTCAATTGGAAGAATATAGCATTTGGATGCCCTGGAAATTTGGTATTGGGATCCTGATTACTCTGAAAGTGCTGCTAATTTTAAAGATTGCTGCTCCCAAAGGAAAAGTCAACTTTGATGTTAGTACGTTATCTCAAAACAGTTGGAGATACAATAATAGCCTATCAGAAAACAGCATCAACACATGGTAACCTAAACATCATCAGGTCTCAAGACAACATTTAGCCAAGAATCAGATAAGCCTGAGGCTTCTTTTTCCTTAATTAAATTTAATTAGGTTGTCTTTCTGAAGTTTCTGCATGAAAGAGTGGAATCTTCACCAAGTTGTTTTCAGGAGAGCTGCATTTACAGCAGGTGGGCAAAACTGTTTGCAGATTCATTAATTCCCACAGGGACTGTACTTAGATGGGTAGGGTGGTTTTCGGATGTCTTGCATTTGTGTGTATCTTTGTGAACATACACAAGAGCAGAACATTTTGTTTCACTTAAACTCTCATAGTTCTTACTGTCTCGACATCTCTGTGGTTGACAGAATTGCTTTTCTGATGATTAATCCTTTACCATGCAAATGTTAATTTCTGATATTTGTGCTATGTTCAGATGACTTTCATGCATATTCAAGAAAGGAGCTTGTTTTTGCACACCTGATTGCCATCTCTCAATAAACATCGTAATGTTTCCATTATTGGTTCACAATAGCTTTCCTTTATAGTAAAAGACTTCGATTTGCTTAAATGAAAATGAGAATGCAATTATGTTTATTTATAACTCTGAATAATACAAATTTCAACAGATAATCTGGGAAACATAATGATTAATTTTATTTTCTAGCAGTCCATATTTATGTCTCGCTAAACTTACTAGTTTTGTAAACTAGTATTGTACTCATGGACATTTGGGTGGTAATACAGTAATTCAGTCACTGGGCATTTTAAAAAACAACTGCTAGTATTATCAGATGATAAATGGTTAACACGATAAACATTAGTACTGATTGTTGTTTCCATCTTGTCTCTTTCCTTCTCCTGAATGCTGGGCTCTAAATATATTATGGTTTCCATCTGTATATCCATCTCAGTAGCTACATCACTAAGGTTTGTGAGAACTTGATTGCAAAGATAACACTAATCTGGTGAAATAATTTTAAGTAACTTATTTATAGTTTCCTTCTTTATGTTTTTGTTTATCTAAAATAAAACCAACTTTAGGAGACTACTTTCTGTAGGTTTTGTCTGCTTATAAGAATAATTTCAACTTGTTACACAGTAAATGTGAATGACATGTTTGGTTGCTTGAAACTTTTAGTACAGCAATTCTAAGAGCCCAGAAATCAAGCAATACACACAGTGGAAACAGGAAAATTGTATACAATTGACAAACTGCCTTCGTCAGTGTTTCATATGTAATTCCAGGACTGTTAATGACAAAACCTTTATGTTCAAATGATAAACTGCGTGATATAATGAAAAGTAATTTGTATTGCAATTTTTAAAATATGTCTGAGGAAAAAGAGAGAGGTAAAATATCATAATTTACTGTTTGACGTCCAGCATAAAAATTACAGATTTTTTTTCCTATTCTGCAAAAAAATGGAGAATAAATCAATTTTGGATGGTTCATTTTCTTTTTCTCCCAGAAGTTTTTGCACAGATCTGGAGTGAGTAAAGAAGACTGAAAGCAAAAGAACTGATCACAGATAACCACTAGGATTTTGTGTTTAATTTTTGTGTTTTACTTAATGAAATCTTCCTGATCTTTTTTTTTTTTTTCTTTTTATCTTATTTCTGAGTCTTTAATAACTTAGCCCTCTAATGACTAAGTACATACTCCATGTAGTTAGCTATCTACTATTATATAGAATGATTATTTTCTTTCTCTTGTGCTTATTATGAGCACCACATGTTTTCAGAAGTGCAAATAAAATTATGTATATGTTGAAGAAAACCTGATGTGGAAAATGGTCTCTGGAATTAATAGGATCAATGTAAGGTTGCAGTTTAAATTAAACAAATGGAAAAATTTTATCTGATCAAGACACAATCCAGTTCTAGAAGATACTTTGGTCCATGGAAAGCTAGAGTTAAAATAAATAAAGGGAGAAAAGTCTGTATTGTTTCACACATCACATTATTCTCCAGACAAACTCAGTATTTGGAAATTATATTACACTGCAAATGAGTAATTATTCTAACCACAAGAAAAGCAAATGACTTTTCTTTCAGTGGGAGCTGTGCATTGCTAACACGTTTGGAAGTCAAGCCATAACCTTAATGAATTTGACCATATAACACATCATAACCTTCGGCTTCAAGGTTTAAGCTTCAGATTTGCTTTGGCTTAAGGGGAGATCCTGAGATCACAGTGTATTCAAACTCAGTCATTTTCTGTACCCACATCTACCATCTATGCCCAAGTTTAGATTAACATCTTGCATGAAACTGTAATACATGTTCTCTCAGCAGGGTAAGTCTAATTGCAGCTTCTAAGATAAGTCTGTATTTATAACTTTATCTATTACTCATTCCCACAACTCTTCTCTCCTCCCCTGCCTCCTGTAGCATGCAACTATTCCTTTTGTTTGGACGTTCATAATTTCAAATTATATATTTCAATGATGAAATACCAGAAGCAATTTCACATACTATTTCATTGCAGTCATTTTCATTATTGTTTTTATCAGCAAATAGTCATGTATTATAGCTTCTGATTAGACTTCTTCTTTCAGAAATTTACTGGGTCTGTAACAGCTACTAAAATAACAGATAAGGCTATTTGATTTATGATTTATTCTTAGTTTGTATTACTGGGGTCTATTATACTTCAGCTTGTTTTTTTAAAAAAGTTAAATATTGTATTGAGGGATGATTGTCATAATCCCAGACCCCTGAAACAAAAGAGAATGTCTGGGCTAAGGAAGACTTACCCTTGGTGGAGAAAGATCAGTTTAAACAAACTGGACATGAACAAGTCAATGAGTCCTGATGGGATACAGCCAGGAGTGCTGGAGAAGGTGACTGACATCATTGCAAGGCTACTCTTAGTTACATTTGAAAAGTCATGGTGATATTAAGTCCAATTGGAGGCTAGTCATTGGTGGAGTACACTAGGGATCAATCCTGGGGCCAATGCTGTTCAATGTCATCATTTATGACGTAGATAATGGAAAAGTTCACAGCAAGTTCAAAAATGACACAAAACCTGGTCAAGTGGCTGGCAGGCCAGATTAGTGTTCTGTCATTCTCAGGGATCACAACAGGCTAGATAAATGGGACAATAATGAACTTATACAGTTCTGAATATGGAGATGCAGAATCCCCAACCTGGGGAGAAATAACGCCAGGCATCAATACAGGCTGAAGGGTGAGCAGCTGGAAGTCTGCTTGGCAGAAAAGATGTCACCTCATTGACATTAAGGTGACTCTGAGACAGCAATGTTTCCTGTTTCCTTATGGCAAAGATATCAAAAAATCTCTGCGTCTGCATTAGGCAGAGCTTTTCCGGCATGTTGAGGGAGGTGATCCTTCCTCTCTGCTCAGCACTGGTGAGTTCACACCTGGAATGGTGTCCAGATCTGGCCTCTCCAGTATGAGAGAGTCAAGGACATAGTGGAGACAGTCTGGCAAAGGCCCAGGAAGGTGTTTAAGGATTTGGAGCATCTCCGTGTATAGGAGAAGCTGAGAAAGCTGGGGCTGTTCAGCCCAGAGAAGAGAATGCTCTGAAGGATCTTATCCGCATGTGTAAATACCTGATGGGAGGGTGGCAACTCTTCCTGATGGCTCCCAGAGTCAGGATAAGAGGCAACCAACACAAGCTGAAACACGGGAAATTCAATTTAAACATGAGAAAAAGGTTTCGTTTGGGTTGGGTTTTTTAAATCTATGAAAGTGTTTGGACATGGGAAGAGGTTGCCCAGAGAGGTTGTGGAGTCTCTGTTCAGTGGAGGGGTTGGTCTAGGTGAGATCCAGAGGTGTCTTTCAAATTTGGCTTTTGTAGGATTCTGACATAGAAGATACCTTTCAGTATTAAGTCATCATTTTAAAGACTTCACATGCGTATGACATTAAATCAAAAGTATGCAGAAACACTAAAAAAAACCCCAAACTTTCTGAGATTCTTTTAACTTTCAATTGAATTAACATGTACTTTTCTAGGAAGCCCTTTATGCTGTTGCGTTTTGATATAAGATCAATCTAATTACTGCAACTCACCACCACAACATACACCCCTAAAAATTACTTTGTAGTTAGTGTTCCAATTTGGCAGCTACCAAATGTCATGTTTTTCATTCAAATATAGAGAATCATGAAGATTGCATCAAGACGTAGATGAGTGTAATTTTCCATAGGTCCATGGCCTCTCATAAAGTTAGACTAACCAATAATTTCAGAGAGCCTGTGCTTTTTATTTTTCAGAACCAGCATTTTTATTCCTGCATTGCCATTCAACTTCACTCTCCTAATATAACCTAAACTTTCAAAGGTCTCTGAATTAACTAATTCAATTGAAGTTCCAAGCATCTTACTGTCCTCTGTTGATGTGTCAAATTTATTTTCATTAGGTAATATTTACAAGCAATATAGCATCACCTGAAGTTCTTACTATAACAAAAGAGTTATTAGAATTAAGTAATTAAGTAAGTAGTTAAAATTAAGGTTACTCAGTGGCACATGAGGAAGAAGTTCTAAAATGTGCATGTTAACATTATTTATTCAAAATGGATAATAGTTTAGTTCAAGCCTTTAATTTCAACTTTGCATAGATTTTGTCAGGATACCAAAGTTATTTGAATACAGCAGAAGACTTACATTGACTATGACAGACAATGATTCAAAGATTCATCCTGAATAGTGCAGAGTACCCATACTCCTTAGTACTTTAATTACATTTAACAATACTATCCTTTTTCTTTATTTTTTTTTTCATCTTTCTAGCTCTGTACGTCCACAAATGAACAACATAAGAAGTGGTTCAAAGCTTTACCTAGTGCTACAAGTAAGATCGGGGTCTTTTTTCAAATCCAATTTGTAAATTGAGATCAGCTTCAAATGTACTTAGGAAAGAGTTCTTCAAAATGACAAAAACACACTGAGTGGTTCCCTTAATGATCAGTGTAAGATAAAAGGATATGCCAGATAGTTATCTGTTTGAGTTCCAAGCTTTACAATATTTGAGTTAAACTTGGTATTTTTCCTCCCGCCTTCTTTGAGCTGACAATTTTTCCTCTTTCCACACAATTTCTGTATATATTTTGGTTTAAAATGGGAATGTCCCAAGAATATTAATTGTATCTCAGAAAGACATAGAATTGAATTTTCCATACATTTTGTTTTAATGTCATTTCTCAGACCAGGCCTCAGCAGTGCATTTAATGCATATATTCAGTTTTAGGGAAACAGGGAATAAAGAAAGATGAAAGAGAGTGGAATGGAGACCTGGACTCCATTTGTCAAGCAACCAGGGAGCTGAAAAATGTTTTGTGATGCCACCTAAGGAGGGCTACTTATCTCAGTGAATGTCACTCTGTGCTTGCAACAGTGTTTGCAGTTTTGCCTTTCTGGATTCAGACATAGACAAACTAGATTGAAAATAAATAGGAACCAAAATGGGGAAAATAGAAATATACTGATAAACAGATGTTGTGTGGGGATTTTTTTTTTGCTTTTGTTTTAAAATCAGCTTGTAGTTAGACTTAATAAACAATGTATGCCTGTTGATATGATTGTGGAAGTAGTAAGTAGTCCAGATTTCTATCTGGCATTGTTATTGATTAGCTTGCTGTTCAGCTCTAAAGATTTTATTCAACCCTACTGGTAGATATGTTTAATAAGAAAGCTGGGGGAAAAAAAAAAAAAAAAAAAAAGTGCTGTCCTACCTTACCACAAAACAAAACAAAACAAAACAAAACAAAATAAGAATGCTGGTCCTTATTATTGTAAATATATCAAGATCCTACTTTCCTACTTTCCAGGAAACCAAAGAAAAGGTTAAAATCTGTCAATGATTTGCAACCACAGGTATTAAAAGCTCAACCAAGGAGAAATTTCTATCATTCACCTTTTTAACCATGAAGTCTTGGAAAACTCAGGAAACTTAAGGAGTAGGAAGCTAATATTCCCAGCATTTTGAAAGGGTGAGAGAGAAACAATGTGTCTGTCAATTTTAAGTCAGATACTTTGTTGGTAATCACAGAAAAAAAAAAAAAAAAAAAAAAAAAGTCAAATAATATGATGGTATGATGGGAAAAAAACTTAATGAGTAGTTTTATCATTAATGTCAATCATATGGTTTTAACACAGCTCCTACCTAATACACATATAATCATACTTAATGTGTGTTAGTGTATGCATACCTAAGCTTTGTGCTTTAGATTATAAATTGGTTTCTTTAATTTGTTTAAATATCAAAATCAGTTTGATACCCACAGAAAAGCATAAGAAGAAGTCAAGAGTTACGGTTCAGAAACTAGCTGAGGATGGCAAATAATCATCTGGGAATTACTAGTGGTAAGGGTAGTCCTTACAGTGGGGACACCAGGATCCACTCCCAATAGCATTTCTTAAAGGGTCACCTTGGTCAAGTCCTTCTATCTTTTGCTAAGCAGAAACATCAGCAAGTAGATGGACAAGTAGGGGAAATTGTTGGGGAAATGGCAGTGCCAAGCCCAGTGCTGCAACATGTATAAGAAGTGCACTTTGTACCGGCTGCCATATCAAGTGAAAAAAACCAGAGCTCTTGTCTGAGCAGTGGGATCACGTATGGGTCTGAGTTGTGTCAAAGATATTCAGTACATTTTTAATTGTGAAGAAAAACACAAAATTTTAGAATAATTCAGCTTGGAGGGGATTTCTCAAGGCCAGTTGGTCCAATCACTTGCTTCTGAATACAAGCTTCACACAATCACAGAAAGAAAAAGAAAAAAACTAATGCAAATATTGATTACTATGAGTACAAACGGTATTAAATATCCACAGGGAAGTGGTATTACCTTGATAAACCAGTCAGATTCCTATCAGAATAATATCTCTAATTTAGATTCCCACCCTTCTGAAATTATGTTGAACAGTGGTTCATGTGAGAGCGATTCCAAAGCCTGGAGACATAAAATCCCTGAAGAACATGACGTAAGTTTTAAGAAACCCAAGCTATGTCGTTTAGTTTACAAATGGTTATAAAGTAGCTATTTCATGTTCTATAAATATGATTCATAAAATATACAACTGGATTATTTGAAATTGGGAAGAAAGACTTGCAAATATTAATTAGGTGGATGTTAAAATGAGATGTATCAAGTCTCTTTATAGGAGATAAACTACAGGAAAAAGTAAGCGAGGAACTTATTTGTGGAAGGGAAAGTTTTCCATCTCTCCAGACTAACAGAACACCTTTCTTAATAAAGTATGCTATTTGTCACTGTGCAGTGTTTACTTAGTGTCACTTTTACGTGAGTGTCACAAATGACATTACATTTGATGACTGTAATGTTAAAAGCTTGACAATGTCTGAAATACTGGTTCCATGGGAAATGTCAAGTACAGATGTGGTTTTCATCCAGCATCGGAAAAAAACCTTCAAAACCCTTCAAAATAAGACCATTGAAGCTTGTATTTTATGGGGCAATCAAAATGCTAGTTTAGTTATAAGTAATGAAAAAGCAACAATTAAAAATTCTATTAGTTTTAAGAATTAACTTTTTTATTTTTGGTTACTGAAACTCTTGACTACTGTTTCCCTTTTATAAAACTGAACTGTCAATATAGCTGTTTTTTCAAGATGTATGGTGTTTTACAGTGTGGCATTTTCAGTTATTATTTAGACTTTTCTGAATATCAGTAATAACATTTTGGATTTAGGTCTGACTAGGGGTTGAAATGTCATTTGATTAATATTAAATTATTTTCAAATATTAAAGAGACTGAGTATGATTAGGATTTTTAGACTGAAATTCTTTGTATGTAAAACTATATATTTCCATATAAAAATGAAAACATATATGCAGAAATTAAGTTCGAGTCATTGTTGGTAAATGCAATAGTAACTTCCCAAAATTCAGATATCCATTTGCCTATCTATGTGCTTGATTATGTTTGGGTATTTTTTAGAAAATAACTTTGAATTTGTCTGTGTTATTTACAATGTTCTGCCCATTATATCTTGGGATCAGTTTGAGAATGATTTATTATTTCTCATGTCATTCTTCTTAGCAAAAATTGAATTTATAATTTTGTTTTTCTCATGACCGAAAGGTTTTATATATCACAACAAACACACTATAATATTTTTTTCTTGTCTACATGCCACTCTTATTTTCACCCGTCAAGATGTCATATGACAGAAGATTCAAGATTCAGCTTTATTGTTAGACTTCTTTTCAGCAAGAAGTAAGTTTTGCTACAAATTTTTCCCCAAATGCTTATGTTGTTCCCATAGAAAACTAAGCATTTAAAGCCTAAAAAAACCCTAGTCCTAGATCAGTTTCCACAAGTGCAATGTTTTTGGTGGGATATACATATATATATGTCAACTGAGGATCGTAATGATTTACTTTGAAGAACTAAAGCAAGAACTTAAAGGAGCATTGGATAGTTTTGGCACATTTTTTTCAAAGAAAATCTTACATTTGTAATTAAAAATTAAATTCTGAGGAAAACAAAGTGAAAGCATTACAAAAACATGAAAACCGCTCTTATTTAATGTTATTTCAAAATAAATTAATATATTCTTCAGGCTTCCAGTTGAACCATGTAATGACCTATCAGGTTTCAGTATCTTGGACATCTCCACTAAACCAACCATTTTCCTCCTGAAATGGCTTGTTGCTTCTAAAACATTCTCCCTGTTTACAGACATGCTGTACTATTAGTATCATCTAGCATTAATTCTATAGCCATTAAATCTGACAGAGTTCATTACTATCAAATGTCATATTAACATGATGGTTCAAAACTGCTATCAAAGTCACAGTTTCACACTTGGAGACTAAGGCACAGAATTAAAGAAAAAAACCCCACATTTTCATGTTTTTATACAAAATGCTGACTGTATCAGTATTAAGATACTCAATGACATACCACAAAAATAAACTACCTGCAGTTTTCTTATTTTTAAAACATAGTCTGATGGATGAAAATCATCTCAGAAATAAATAAAGAAACTGAGGGAGAAAGAAAATGAAGAAGCACTAAACAAGTTTATAATTTACCTTTACAGAACAGAGTTTGACAAATAACTTTAATGAAGGAAAGATTATTTGCAGAATTATTAAAGAATTATTACTGCAGGCATGCAAATCATTTATAGATAAGCTACATATTAGGAAAACAAACCTTACTTCTTAAAAATACATGTAAGCCAAAGCACTCTCATGATACACTGTCAAAAACTGAATGTCCTAATATGGTGATATATTTGGTTGCAATATCTCTATTAAAGGTAACTTTTCATACAAGGATAGCGTTATTTGAAACACAATTTTATACAAATCAAGATTTCACTAGACTGTAGTATAGTTAGTAGAGATGTGTACATCTTTTAAAGTTTATTTTTATTTTTTATAATGATTCATCATTTTAGAGTTAGTTAAAATCAGCTACTAGCAGAATGACATATAAAAGTTTGTATAGACCTTGTTTGGTAGATAAGATAGTTTGATGTTGAATCATGTCTGAATAAAGATCACAAAAGCAGAAGTGCCACACAGGGTGTAATGTGGCTTGAGGAAATGTAATGCTTGTCCTAATATGTGAGAAGGAAGAAAAACAGCTTGACTTTGAGAACACAGAATCAATTTGATAGAAATGCATATGTATTGTTATTTGTAAACGGACCACATTCTGCATTTTATCACTGTAAAAAATAGAAGCACATAGTACTATAAGGCCATCTTTAAATCCAACCTTTAGAGTAAAACTGCATTAAAAATATATTCGATTTCAGTGATGTGTGGGTTATCAAACATACTATGGCAGGTTATACCAGCCTCTGAGACAGACTATATATTATGTACCCTGTGGTCACCTATTCAATGGAAGGGAAAGGGCACATTGAAGAAAGAAACAAACAAACAAATAAAGTCAAAGGATTTTTAAAAGGAGAAAGCCAAATAATAATAAAAAAAGATTGACACTAGACACGGAAAGAAGAGGGCAAAGGGTTTGCAAAGCCAGCATGTCTATACATGCTAAGATGACTTTCACTCTTCTCAGTCTGGTACACTTAATTCATTTTCTATTTGATATTCTATTGGCAACCAAGCTCCTACACTGTGCATTTGTCAGTGTTGAAGTGCATTTGCTTCACGTCAGAAAACCATATATAAAGGCCTTCTGCTATTTTTTTGTTGTCATTGTTTGCCACAGCTCTGAACCTTGGAGTATTGAGTGTGCAGGGAATATGGGAACAAGTATGGGTATATTTTAAAGCTTCATCAAAGTGAGGAATGTTGCCTTTGAACTCATTAAGGAGTGATTTATGTGAGGGATTTCTGAGAAATTGGTTTGTTGGATCTTTTTTTCTTTCCTGTACAACTTCGTCCTTTCCAATTTTTCTGCAAAAAATAAAGAACTATCTATAAAGCGGATATCCTTAACTTTCTAAAAGGTCCTTTTGCCTCAGAAGATTCTATCTATATAGAATATCACTTTCGACTATTACCATGTCATTGAGATTCAGTAGAAAATGCTTTTAGTTCTGGATTTCAAAACCAGCAAGGATTTACATGGTTCCAAAACCTATGAGATCACCAGGCATTGACTTCCGTGAACATGTGTGGTAACAGGTGTAATAATGAGCTAGTTTATTATAAAGAAGAACCAAAAGACAGTGAGTAAAATCCTTCCCTCACTGCTGTCAAGGAGAATTTGGTTACTGTCTTCAGTAGGCTCATGTTTTTCACCCAATTACATTTTTCCTAGTAAAAAATTATTGCATTTTTTATTTACTGAATGGCAAAAGAGGTTCTTCTGTATTACATAGACCTAGGCTTGTGTTTTAGCCCATGCTTAGAAATGATCAAAACTGTCAGAGAAAAGAAAGTAACAATATAAGTCTATACCCTCCACCACTAAATCTACCCAGTATTTAGGAACCAATGTAAATTAACTTACATGATGTGACTCCCTTTAGACTACTGCCTGTATTGAAGACAATTTAGCTATCTCCATGTGTGACTGCAGACTCAGTGTAGAGATGACGTCAAAGAGCCTGACATAGCATTTGATACCAAATCGCTCACAGTACCCTCTATCTTCAGACAAAACTAGATTTGCACAAAGTGCAGAGAATCAAGCAAACTCCAGTTTCTGATTTAGCAAGCTCATAGTGATTAGCTCAGAAGTTGATTCTTCTTGTGTAAAATAGGTGAAGTCAATCAATGATGTAATTGGGATGCTTGAGTTGAAGCAGCCATCAAACAGAAATAACACAATTCTCTAAGGATTACATTACAGTTGAGGAAAAAAGCTTTTTTAAAATTAAACTGACTCCTTTAATCTTTACTAAACAGCCCCAGTATTTCCAATGGTCTGAGAATATCTAAGTAGACAGTTTAATAAATTAGTTGTAACATCTTTTTATGATAATGAGTTGGATACTCTCTATCAGATTTTGAGATAGTTTACTTCTATGGTTACTAAACTTTGGTGCTTTCTTTAAGAATGAGGATTTTTTTTTTTTGCTACCTCAATGTATGGAAAAATAGAAGTATTGAGTTTAATAACCATAAGATTTGAAAGTATGCCCATATTCAATTTACCTAACTCAGATTTCCTAGCAACTCTGAGCAGACAGTAAAAATGTGATTCTGTTTGTAGGAGTGATAGAAATACATAATGAAACCTAGATCAAGATTCTTAGTGAAATTATTGCAATTATTTATTGCAAAACTTAGTAATGTATGTAATAGATGAATTTATGTAAGTATGTGCACAGAATGTGCTTATGAATCACAGAATAAAAGTGAGTTATTATTTTTATTTTTATTGGTTTATTATTATTTTTATTATTCCTTTAGCAGCAGAGTGCAGACCACAGTTTGCTTTCAACTGCAGGGGCATCCAGTACACGTGGAATTGCTTGCACCAGTGGCAAGAATCACCTTTTAACAGCCTCATTAGGCCAGTGCATAAGTTTAGTGACCTGCACTAAGTTACACCACCCTTGAGTGCTGCTGTGCCGGACACTCTAGAGCTGCAACTTAGACTGGAGTCAAAGGCAGCTCAGTGGTGAGCCACAACCCACATTGCTAATGTGTTTTTCTCTATTTCTTTAGCAGCAGAGTGCAGAGCGTAGTTTGCTTTCACCTGGAGGGGCAGCCAGCACATGTGGAATCGCTTGCCCCAGGGGTGCAAACACAACCCTATCATGTGCCATGGACTGATCCAAACCATGCTGGAACAAGGAAAAGCTCCAGCTCCATATGCAGTCTATAGATGACATCATTGTATGGGACGGAACAGCAAAATAAGTTTTCTAGAAAGGTACGAGAGTAATTCAGATTCTTTGGAATGCTGATTTTGCCATAAAAAAAGAAGCAAGGTCAAGGCACCTGCAGGAGAGAACCACTTTTCACTAATCAAATGGCAAGATCGTCAGATCTCAATGGATTTGATGTGACGTGATGTGATGTGATGTAATGTGATGTGATGTGATGTGATGTGATCAACAAAATTGCAACCATGTCTCCACCACCTAATAAAAGGACTGCTGCTCCATGCAGATGGAGTTGGTGAGGAATTGTGTTGAGTGTCTTTTACTTGCATTGCGCCAGTGACAGACATCAAGTCTTGCCAGCAGCAGAGACACCAGGTGCCTCCAGCTCCAAGAGGACATCAAGTCCCAGCAGCGGCCAAGAGAACATCAAGTCCCAGTAGCAGCTGAGGACAGCAAGTCCCACCAGAAGCTGAGAGGAAACCAAGTCCCAGCACCTGACAGTTCCAGCAGCAGCAATGGAGGTGTCCAGGAATGAGCCAGTGGTGCCACCAGCTGCCAGGAGGTGCCGGCGGGGGGACACATGCCCCATCTGCTTGGCTGCCCTGGCAGCCGCCACTGGAGTGGACCCATGCTGGCATGTGTTCTGCCATGCCTGCATCCGGTGCTGGGCTGCCAGCACTGTGGATGCCACTTGCCCGCTCTGCCGGCGTTCCATCATGGCCATCTGCCTCCTGCAGCTGGAGGATGATGGTCGCCACGGCCGCTTCCATCCCTACGCAAGGCAGGGGCCGTGGTGGCAGAGACGGCAGCAGCAGCAGCAGCGGAGCCGCAGCCGTTCCAGGCACTGCAGCCTCTCTGCTGAGAGGGGAGAGCACCGCCACCCCAGTCCCCACCAGCATGACCAGAGCCCACCCAGGCAGAGGGACAGAGACACACACGGCCAGCTCCTCTACCTTCCACAGACCGATGAAGACCTGTCATGGCTGCACAGGGTCCAGGAGGAAGAGCTGGGCTCAGGGGACCATGTACAGCGTCTCCCCTGGCTGCGTGTCTGAGCGGGGCGGCCTCATGGGGCCCCTCTGCAATAAAAACACTGGGGCACTGAGAGAGACCAGGCCTGCTTTCTGCCATTTGTTTACTGGTTGCTGCAGAACTGGGGAGTGGAAGAGATGTGGCTGTGGGCAGTGGGGGAGAGGGTGGGTTATGGCTCAAGAACTGGTAGAGAGGGAGGTATGTAGATGTTGGAACTGGAGGAGAGGGAGGGATGTGGCCCACTGAAGTCAGTCATGGTTTCTAACAGTAGATACTCTAAATATGTGGGATTGTAAAGAACTAAAGGGTATAGCTACTTGTCTTATAAATTAATCTCCACATAAGAATTATTTAGATTTAAGCTCCTTTATGAAATTCAGGCTTTCTTTATTTTCCCTTAAAATAAAGCTAATATATGTAAGAAGTTTTTGATTCATGTTGCAAGTGGCATTTTCTAGAAGCTCTTGTCATTAGTACTAAAAATGTTTTACCATCTGTCTTCTTCTCTCTTCACTCATTCGTTTTGCTGTCAGGAGTCACGCTATTTACTTATTGAAGAAAGAGAGAAAGTAAGCATAAGGAATGCAGATATCCTTGATTCAGCAAACTATGTCCACCTTCTGCCTCCTGTCCCCTGAGTAAGCTTCTTTTGCATGAAATCAGAAACTTTGGTGATGTATACCATCAGTAATGACACAGACTAAATATAACTCAAACACCACATTGCATCTCCTGTCAAATAGTTTACTAACTGGTACGTGAAAAGTCTTCATTTTCATTTCATCCAATTCCTGCTTACTGCGGGAGGAAGAAAAAGAAAGAAAGAAAGGAACAAAACCCTACCCAGAAAATCCCAAAATAAATACCAAAAATCAGCCAAAAAACCCACCCATGGTTTTATGTTTTTTACATTTATTTGGTCATCCTGCTGTCAAGGATACATCTTTTCAAAGCTATCTTGGGCTTCCTCCTCTTCATAGGTCCTTTAATAACATCCGTAAGATAACTACTGCAAGTTCTTGCAAGGGCATAAAAATGTTCCAAACACATAAAAGCAAGATGTAGGCACAGCAGATGCTGATCTGTGTAAGTAAGAATTAGCTGAATAATGTAGTAGAGATGCCATGTTTGCATAAGCAACTTAAGAAATTAAGTGAAACAAATAATAAATTTATAGTTTCTAGGTTAAAAAAAACCAGCAACCAAACATTCCACTGCCTAGTAAGATGTCTTGCATCATATAAATATTAAAACTGGTAGTGCACTCTAAGCCATCAAGCTTGTGTTGCCCAGCTAAATTAGAACAGATAATTTTAGAATGTCATACTAATTCAAGCATTCAAAGTGACTAAGAACACATCTTGCATCTTCATTGGGTTTAATCACATTGCTAAAAAAATAAACCTGTGTTTCTCTTCTAGTATTGATATTTTTTCCTAGGTAAAAACACTGCTCAGGAAGGGTTCAACGGAAAAAGATGATGGATATGTTAAGTATTTTGTTTTATCTGGTTTATCAATACATTCTTTTTGCTAGTAGCAAAATGAAGATGATACAAATCCATCCTTTAGATTCATCAGGGTTTGTAAGCTCAAGTACGCACAGCAACAAAAACAATGGTAGTTTAAGATCTGAAATTACTCTTTAATTACTCGCTTCTTAGGCGGCAATGCAAAATAACCATTATGGATGCTAGAATACAAAGAAATAAAAAGTATGCATGTATAAACACACACACAAATATTTATATATGAGTTGTAAATTGTCAAGTAATTTTTCCAGCATAATATTTCTGCAAGATGCATGTAGAATTTGCCAGTCCTTAACAAGAATACTCACAAATGTCTTTAATTGCTTGGTTGGTATCTTACTAAAATTGTGGCCCCAGTTCAAACTGCACTTCAGCATTTCTGACTCATTTGCCTGCACCATAACGAGGCTGAATTTCCCCTGGCTATCAGACAGTCACCCACCTCCAATCTGTAGTTATTTCATCATGAGTCAGCACAGAACTTAGTATTTAAAAAACAGTATTTTAAAATAACTATGTGATGGTAGAGTTTAGCAGCTATCTGATTCTTGGAAAAAGAAGCGCTGGGTACAAACAGATGCTACTAGTGCAGAAATAAATGAAGAAAAAAATATAAATAAATCTTATATAAATAAATCTTTAAAACAAATAATTTAAAATAGATTTTTAAAAAAAAAAATATTTTAGAAATCTTGGTTAGAATGCTTAGTTTAGAATAATCTGTTGGAAACAAATAGCAATTTGTATTGGTACTCAGGTTGGAAGAGTTCATCAAGGTGATATCACAATTTTATATCCATTTCAACCCTGCAAGCAATTTACCAGAAACACAAGTAAAATGAATAACGCCCCCCCCTCTAAAGCCATGAACGTTCAGGAAACTACCAGATAACTTTTAAACACAGGAACATGACCATGGCGTAAAAAATGATGCTTTGCTCTGATAAGAAATACATTTGAGAATCAGCAGAGCACTCGCAGAAGTGATGCAAACACGGTGATTGATGAGGATGTGTGCTTAGCGCGTGCTAATGAACAGCAATCCATTAGTGTAAACATATAATTTCCCAGTCATTACCTGTACATTAACATTTGATTTCATATCTTGTCAACATCAAGTGGAAACTAACACGTAGCTGGAGAAAATTTCATCTGGATGACTTATCTGTAGAAAAAGCAGCCAAAGTCTTAAAAGAGCATAGAAGGACACATTAATTTTCACCCCCTCAAGAGCTGTTCTGCTGAAGGCTACGGTTGTGGACTGGTTTACTGGTAGGACATCTTGAACCGTGTCTGCCTTCTGCATGATCACTGGACCTTATTTTCTGTTGCTGAGGCTCTTTTAACCTCTGCAAATGCCAATTTCTTTACAGTATCTGTAAAGTAAAAGTGACAGAAAGAAAAAATACTGTCTACAGCCAGTAGAAATTGAAACTGTGAAGGTGGGTGCTGACCCTAAGACCCTTTATTCCTGGGAAATAATTGCAGAAACAATGAAAGTGAGTAACAGATGGGATTACAAATACTGAAATTCAGCTACTGACAATAAATGTTCATAACAAATACTGCAAAGAAGATATGAACAAACACGGAGCTAGATCTTACAGTACATTTCACAGGATATAAAGAGCATTAATACCCCCAAGTCTCCAGATTTCTTTCTTGCTGATGCCAACATGTAGTAAAATGAACAAATTTTAATAAACTCATCACCGTTAATATCCTGTTTCCCAGGTGGCAAGGTCATGGTCTTTACTAACTTTACATACAAGTGATTTTTCTTGCAAGTCATTATTACAGACTTGGACAAGGATAGATATCCTATGAATGAATAAATGAATGGACTTAATGACTCCAAATCATGAAATTGTAGTTGTCAAAACAGAAATTTTGAGATGCTGGATATATATATATAAAAATCATCAATAGTATTACACATACTATAACTGAAGCAACTTCAGAAGGGAACACATAATTACGTCATATACAGCACTATACAGAGGACCGAATTTGCCTGGTTTTAAATTTGCTTCCAGAATATTAAGAGTGATCCAAGAAATACCAAAAATTGCACTTTTACATAATAATTGGCACAGTGCAGAATAACTTCTTGATAGGATAGAATTTTGTGAACAATACCATCACAAAGATATTGTGATTTTCAGATAATTTTTTTCATTTCTGTTTTTGTTTTATTTCATTTCTGATGTTAACCTGAGTTCTCAGTGAATGGTCTTCAAAGTCAAGTCTCTTTTTCTGGCCTCTGTCAGCAATGATTAGATTCCCAGAGAAGTGATCCCTAGAATAATTTCTATTCCTCAAAAAACAAACAAACAAACAAAAAAACCAAAAACAACAATTAAAAAAAAAAAACAAAACAAAAGGAAATATATCAGCATTTTCTGCTTTCTTTCATAATCCTTTTTATAAGATTTTATTTTCTAGCCTAATTTCCTTGTGTTGCAAGACCTGCCTCTTAGGCTAGAACTTATATGTGAATGCCTGTAGTCTTCTGTATCTGCAACTCCAGAATGCAAATATGAGGACTATGATTAAGCATATTCTTTCCAAATTCACCATCGTTAATTGCTGAACAGAGATTTTACAAATAGAATTAAATGCACTGTTTACTTTTCTATGTTTGTAGAATGTCATAGAAAACATTTCCCAAGTTTGATTTATTTTGGGGACAGTTATTAAATACATTACTGCAAAAATATCAGATGAAGAATCAGTAACAAAAAGTTAAAATGAAAGTTAGTGGCATTCTCTAAAAAAAGTTTTCTAAAGACATTATTGCAGTCATAGAATTAGGTACTTTTTCAAGTAAAAGATATTTTGGGGAAAAAAAAGAAGGGGAGAAAAAAATAAAACACACCAGATCTGACTGGTGTATGGAATACTATTTTGGGGGCATTGGAATGCCTTTGCAAATCTTATTACATTTCATAGAAACACAGGGCTAGAATTTGGAATCAAATACTCTTAATTTGTCATAGATGGTTTCTTCAGCAAGGAGATTTAGTCACAATTTGGGTCATGTTTGATATATATCTTTGTAAAGATTTTATTTCAATTAAAGAACCTATATAACTAGAGGGAGGGATTCTCAAGAAATATGGATAACAAGAAGATGTATAGGGTATCAGTTTGTTGAATTCTTGTTCCATTGGACACAGATACAACTGGAAGTGATTTCTTGAAGGCCAGAAAAACCTTGAAATGCTAGATCAGATGGAGGAATATCTAAATATGAATAAAAGTGTTCTATATTTTAAGGATTTATGTACTGTATGTTTAATTTTTTACCATGAAAGTCAGATTAATACAGTAGATAGATTTTATTGAAAATTCAAAATAATTTGACCTAACTATACTGTTACGTGAATCAAAAACTAGCTTATGATCCCTGAGCAAACAGCAATAGAAATGCATGCTTGGAACCATTCTGGAGTAAGTAATATTTGTACCAAAACCCCTCATGTTTCATAAGGACTTTTTAACCTTTCTGTTGGCAATACTATGAGAATGAAATACCCTACTAATTAAACAGGCAGTGTTGAACACAACATAATATATCAACAACTCAATATAATCAACTAAAATCTTAAAAAACAAACCAAACTAAACACACGCAAAAAAAAATTTAGTACTTTAAGAAATGATCCTTCCATACAGGAACATAAAACTAACACTGAGATACCTCCTTAGCAACACACCCATCCATATAGTATCACTTTCTTACTCACCTTTCTTAAAGCACAGCTATCTGAGGCCCGAGATCACCAAAAGAATGATGACCAGCAAGTCGGCATTCTTCTTCCCTGTGTTAAACCTGGTCTCTTCACTTTGTTGGCCTCCAGCAAATTATTGGGGGAGTACTACCTTGTGACATCTGAGAATTTGTCTTTCTATATCATTGCCACTATATCTGGGGGATTTTTTTATTTGTGTGTATGTAGACTAACATTTAAGGTGGTTTATTTTTTGTTTTCTTACTTCCTCTTAAAAACCTTAACCTACTCACGGCTGAATATTAGATGTTTATACAGTCCTATAGACATGGTCTCTGAAGCTCTGCAGGAAACTGAGTGTATCTACAGCTTACATGTTATCTAATGAGAAGTTCTTGTGAATGTACGAACTATTACCCAAGTATTCCACACTATTGTGCAAATATTAATAAATGAAGCTTTGTGACATTCAAATGTCACACAGACAGTTGGTGGCACACGAATGTTCCAGCAAATGAGTAATCTCACATTGTGATCCTGCCTAGTTCTAATTATAAAACATCCTTATTATTTTCTATAACATTTTATGATATAATAGTATTTGGAAAATGACTGTTTTAAGAGCATGACATTTACTGAAGTTAATAAGCTTTTCATACGTGAAGTAATTTCACCGCAGGTTATTGTGCAAAACAGAAACTTCAGAAGCAGAGATCAGATAACTTCTTTGATATACTACCAATCTGAAGTTATGTTATTAATTTATGATCTTTCCACATTAGTATCCTTCTTCAAATGAGAAATAAAATTTAAAAATTCTTTTTACAGTCTTATGATTTGTCCCCTTTAGGTTACAATCTCGTATGGGTTTCAGTTCCTGAGCACAAAGCCCTTGCTTTGTGTTACAAACTATTTGTCAGATTACGTTTATTCATTTGTCGTTCAGATCTATTGGTCCATATGTAATTAGTCAAGTCAATTTGTCAATATTGTACGACTTTAAGGAATTAACACATAATGTTTGTGAGAATTTTTGTGCGGTTGTGTCAAGCTGACCATGACCAGCTGCCAGACACTAACACAACTGCTCTCTTAGTGCCTCCTACCATCAACAGGACAGGGGTAGGAAATAAGATGGAAAAGCTTGTGAGTCAAGATAAAGACGTGAGCAAAACAACACAACATAGGAATCACAGAATGTCCTGAGCTGGAAGGAACCCACATGGATCATGAAGTCCAACTCCTGTCCCTGCACAGGACACCCCACAGGTTACACCGTGTGTCTGAGGACCTTGTCCAGTCTCTTCTTGAACACTGTCAGGTTTGGGCTGTGACACCTCCCTGGGGAGCCTGTTCAGTGTCCAGCACCTCTGGGGGAAGAACCTTTTCCTCATGTCCCACTGACCCTTCCTGGCACATCTCCTGCCGTTCCCTGGGCTCTGTCACTGTCACAGAGCAGAGCTCACCCTGCCCCTCCTGCTCCTGCTGAGGAACCTGCAGCCCATGAGCTCTGCCCTCAGTCTGCTCCAGGCCAAACAAAGCTACTTTCCACTGTGCATCCTCCTCTCCTCAGGGTCAATATCCCCACAGCTCCCAACCAGTGGTGACACCACAAGACAGGTGACACCACCCACGCTCCCACGGCCTCTGTGATGTCACCGTGCATTGCCATGACGACCCCACACTGTCCCCAAGGCCATCTGGCCGCTGACAGCCCAACTGTCTGGTCGGATTGCCCAGCGCTCTCCAGTGCCTGTCACCGCGAGAAGAGCAGACGAGGCGAATCTCAACGGATTGACCCTCATCATCACCCAACCTCATTCTCGTCCATCCTCATCCAACCTCACCCTCATCTAACCTCATCCTCATCCAACCACATCCAACCTCATCCTCATCCTCATAATTCCTCGACCACCCTCATCCTCACCTCATTTCGTCACCGCGGCTGAGACAGGTGAGGGACCGGGACTCGTCCTGGGGAGGTTTCAGAGCCTCCCTGCCCCAGTTCAGCACCAATGACGGGCTCCATTGCTGTGATGGGAGATTCATCACCAGCTGGAAGCGCTTTGGGCACCAGGAGAAATTCTGTCCGTCTGCTCTTTACGAGGAGCCAGCCCCTCCATGCTGGGAAATCCTCCTCCTGTCTGCCCCGCTGCAGCAAAAGCAGCACGTGGGGTGCATGGGGCAAAGGACCATGTGGGTCTGAGGCAAACATGAGCCTGTTAGCCCCTAGAGACTCCTCCTGATGCAAAAAACAGGAGAGAAAAACCGCAGGTGATGAAAACACAAAATCTTTGCTTCCTGGCCCTCTTCACTCCAGCAAATTGGGATGAGGAAATCTAGCTCCCCAAAAATCACACTTGGGATGGGAAATTGTGGGGACATGAGACTGTCAGGATGGGAAACCATTGTGGCGCTGAGAAATCATTACTTCGAAATCATCATCAGGAGGAGAAACCGTAATTCAGGGCAAACCAGGCCAGGCAATCAGCAGCAGGACGGGAAATCCCTGGGATGGGAAGTTGTGCTGTGAAACTCAACCTGTCACCCCTCTGTGCTTCCCCAACAGAGAGGATCCCTCAGCAGCTGCCCATGGCGTCGAAGGGACGGACCACGAGCTTCACCACCCCGGCCGTGGTGCCACCGGTCCCTGCCCACGTGCTGCCCTCTGTCCCAGGGCTCCTGGTGTCCCCCCAGCCTGCCCAGTTCCAACCTGTCACCCACCAGCTGGGACAGGGCAGCGTCTGGCAGGGGGTGCCCGGGGCCCTGGGGCAGCTGGTGCAGCTCCCGCAAGGGGTGCAGCTGTGCCAGGGGGTGCAGCCAGCCCAGCTCTCCCAAGGGGAGCAGCTGCTGCATGGGCTCCAGCTCTCCCAATCTGTGCACCCCGTCCAGCTCCCCGAAGGGGTCCAGCTGGTCCCGGGGGTGCAGCAGGTCCCTCTCCCTCAAGGGCTGCAGCTCCAACCAGGGGTGCAGCTCCTGCAGCTCCCCCAAGGGCTCCAGCTGGTCCCAGGGGTGCAGCAGGTCCAGCTCCCGCAAGGGGTCCAGCTGGTCCAGCTCCCCCAGGGGGTCCAGCTGCCCCCTGCCCCTGCTGCCTGTCCCCCATCATACCCCTGGGGACAGCAGGTGCTGACAGGCACAATGCTGGTGTCACAGCAGCCCACGGGGCTGAGGGCGTGGGTTGGGGTCCAGGGGCAGCCCCTGTACCTCAAGGGCTCGTACCACCTGCCCGTCCCCCCAAAACACCATGGCCCCACGGCTCATCGGGCGCAGGGCCCCCCTGTGCCCCACACCCTGCCCGGCAGCGCCCAGGAGCCAGCGGAGGCCTCCGGCAGGGACGGGGTGGCCGTGGAGCTGGGCATCCCCGCTGCCAGCCCCCACCAGCCCATCCCGGCTGCACCAGCCGACACAACCACCGGGGAGCCCACAGGTGAGTGCTGGGCTGGCACAGTCCGCGGACAGGTGGCCGAGCTGAGCACAGCTGCCATCACCCGCCCTGGGGGCTTTGTTGGCTTTGGCAGGAGCGGTGACCACCCCGGCAGCCCTGGGGAGCCCGGGGGATCTGCCCCTGCAGGGACCAGACGCCTGCACTGAGGCCGTTCCTGAGCCGGCACAGGACACCGTGGCAAATGACGTGTCTGCCTGGCTCGATGCCATGGATGTGGGGGACGCCATCCCTGATGTCCCCGACAGCCCCGACTTGGCCGCCTTCCTCAGGGAGCTCCTCGACCTCTCTGAGTACGTGGCACAGGGCGGCTGCCCAAAGCAGCCAGCGCTGGCACTGGGGCTGGAGGACAGCGAGGTCACCAGCCCAATGTCCCTGACACCCCAAACCCAGCACCTGCCTCAACGAGCTCCCCGATCTCTCCGAGCACAGGGCACAGGACACCAGCCCCAGAGAGCGAGGGCCCGTGGCACTGGAGCTGCAGGACGGCAACGCCATCAGCCATGACCCCAGCTCACCTGCCTTCCTCAGCCGGCTGCCCGACCTCTCCGAGTATGTGGCACAGGGCGGCTGCCGCAAGGACGGAGTGGTGGCCATGGAGCTGGGGGACAGCGAGGACACTGTCCCTCATGGCCTTCATTTCCCCAACAGCCTCCTGGAGATCGACGGTTTCTGGGAGCCCACGGCTGAGATCACCCACCCCCAGGACCAAGTGGTGCTGTCACCGCTCAGGGACAGCAGGGGCACCGGCTGTACCACCCATGGCCCCCGTGTGACCAGCAACATCCTCGATGAGCTCCCTGAGTTCCCCAAGTACGTGGACGAGGGCAGCTGTCCCCTGGAGCCCATGGTGGCGGGGGGCTGAGGGATGGTGAGGACACCATCCCCCATGTCCCCACGTTCCCCACTTGACCCCCTCCCTCAACGTCTCCCCATCTCTCGGAGCGCAGACCAGAGGGCGGCTGCACAGAGGAGCCAGCGGCAGTGGAGCCACTCCTGGATGGGGCCACAGAGCTGCCCCCCTGCCTGCAGAGGAGTCCCCTGCAGAGCCCTGAGCAGAGTCCCCAGGAGCCGGCAGAGGACAGTCCCCTGGCCAGTCCCTGCAGGGACCCCCAGCCGGAGGAACTGATGTGGCCTTGGCTCAGCCCCCTGAGGATCCCGCTGCTGAGCCCCCTGTCCAGCCCCCCACCGGCCCCCCAGCCTCAGCCGCCCTCCACGGCCCAACTGATGGAGGAGCTGCTCCCCCGCCTGCCCCTGACACCGGGCACCGGCTGCTGCTGGGGGCTGCCAGGACTGGGAGCCACAGGGGCCACCAACACCAAGCGCCCCGCGCCAGCCAGAGACGCTCACGGGCAGGAGACGTCTCTGCTTTATGAGATCCCAGCAAAGCGGAGCAGAAGATGAGGGACACCAGGAGCCCCCTCTGCCCAGCATGACAGCACTGGCCCCGGTCCTGCAGAGCGCCGGTTCTGCCACCTTCACCCAGCAACCCTGCCGGTCCCAACCCTGGAGAAGAGGCCACGGCCCTGCCCGACAGCTCGCGGTCACCCAGAGGAACCAGCGCCCCAGAACATGCATCCCCCGACCTGGTACCAACAGCCCTGGGACCACCAGCTCTGCCCATCCTGCTGCTGACAGCCCCACTACTGGCATCCCCACCACCCGCTGGGACCAGCGTCCCCAGGAGCAGCGTCCCCACTCGGGCTGAGGACGCACCCACGGGGGGACACACGACTGAGCTCGTCCAGCGTTTCCACCCGCTAGGGCACCAGGGGATCCAAACTGCAGAAGTGGGCGGCCCTGTCAGTGTCACTGGACAGTGCCAGTTTGTGCAGAGGGACACGGACATGGAAAGAGTCACCAGTACGGCACCAGTAACCCACTACTCCAGCACCATCCCTGTGGCTCCCACACCCAGAGGAGATGTGGAGCAGAGACCTGCATCCAGCCACCCTCTCCAGCCCCAGCACCTCCCAGATCCCGCTTTCTGGCTTCAGTCATTAAACCAGTTGAGTGTTGGCTTTGTGGCGCCTCTGCCCGCAGCATTTGTGCTCTGGGAGGGGTGAACGCAGCCCCTGCCCACCCCGAGGGCGCTGAGCTGGGCTGGGAACGGACACGGAGAGAGGATGGGGACAGAGAGCATCGCTCCAGGGGACGGGCGCCCGGGGGAGAAACCACGGGGACGGCATCAGTGCTGGGGTAACGGAGGCACTGTCACTGCCCCAGAGTCACCATCACTGCTCCAGAGCTGGTGTCACCATCGCAACCCCAGCACCAATGTCGTTTTCACTGCTCAGCACCGGTGTCACAGGCCCTGAGCTGCTCTCACGGGACATTCGCACCCGTCCCGTGCCGACTGAGGCCAGAGCGCAAAGGAGAGAATTTCAAGGGCAAACACTTTTTCCCGTGCAGGCCGTGCCCCAGCCCAGCTGAGACATCCCAAATGGGCCTTTAAGGGGCTTCTGACGCCCTTCAGTCCTGCAGGCACAAGGTGACTCCACTGGTCACCAACACTCACACCACCCTCACTGAGCACAGTCCAACTTGGCAAAGTAGCTCTAGGTTCGCAGCATTTGTTCTTAAGGCTTTTGGCTACAACAGCACCCAAGAAAATTTACAGTTAGAAGTAACGGACTTTCCCCCCTTGATTGGCACCTCTCTCTGCATCAGTTCTGTGCGTTTCTTTAGTTCCTGGGCAGGACGCACCGAGATTTTCCTCATTCAAAGAAAGGAGAAAGCGCAGTCACAAGCCTGCAGAAACCTGCACAGATTAATGACCAATTGAATACAACCACCACTTGTGGTTACTGTTGATGGCGAGGAAGTGGAAAGAATGAAGAATTAATGCTGTTTCATCAGGGACACCAGGACCGTGAGGAAGCTGCCGTGGCCTCCAACCCCAAGGCCTGTGCAGAGCTGCTCCTCACTCCAGCTCTACATGCATACGGGACGTGGCTCTTGACTTGTGGCCACAGGAATATCTCAGTTGGCAGCTTCATAGACATGATGGGGAGGGGGATGATGTCGGGCTCACCCTTGACAAGCTGTGGGACGAGATGCCAAGGACGGGGGGTCTAGTGAGGACCCTCAGATGGTGGCCCTGGACGTGTTGGCCTCACTGGAGCACTCCTGGAGTCTCATGGGGATGAGCCAGGGGCTCCTGAGGTACCACAGGCCGACAGGGAAACCCCACTGACATACTGCAAAGGAATTAAGGAACTGATGTCACTGTGCATTGCCATGGTGACTCCAAGCCGTTCCCAAGGCCGTCATGCAGATGACAGCCCACCTGTCTGGCCTGATTTCCGAGTGCTCTGCAGTGTCTGTGACTGCGAGAAGCACCAGCAGATAAGGCCAAACTCGTCCATCCTCATCCTCATCCCTTTGACTGTGACGGCTGAGACAGGAGATGGACCAGGACCTGTGCAAGGCCATTCCTGAGCCGGCCCAGGACACCGTGGCCGATGACCTGTTCACCTGGCTCGACGCCATGGATGTGGGGGACGCCATCCCCAATGTCCCCGACAGCCCCAACTTGGCCGCCTTCCTCAGGGAGCTCCCCGACCTCTCCGAGTTCGTGGCACAGGGCGGCTGCCCCAAGGACAGAGTGGTGGCCGTGGGGCTGGGGGACAGCGAGGACACCGTCCCTCATGGCCTTCATTTCCCCAACAGCCTCACTGAGGCCACAAGCGATAATCTGAGGGATTTTGCAGGTGTCTTTGTTTTGTTTTGTTTTGTTTCCTTCCCCCCCAGGGAACTTATGAGAAAACAAAGGTACATTTCTGTGTCATGAGCAAACATGGCGAGATTCAGGCCAGACATGGGGAAAAATTTTAGCCCCTGAGGGTGGTGAGAGCCTGTTTCTGTACCTCTTGGAAGTCCCATATGATGCCACCTGCATGGACAGGTGACATGGCTGTTCCTGCAGCAGAAGCTGTTCCTGTGGAGGAAGCAGAAGAACCTCAGATGGAGAGGACAGTTCACCTGGGGCTCTTCTCTTTACAGGCCGCAGGTGGGTGATGAGGCATTTGCAGGGAGCTGGGACTGAACTGCTGAGAAAAATGCTCCTTACTAAGTTCTCCTTGATACCCCGGGGACACATGTGGCCTGCGTGATTTCAACACTGACAGCTCTGCTGCTGGCGTGTTCAGTAACATGGGCCTGTGAGGAAGCTGGCAGGCCAGGCTTTGTGTTTAGCTTAGAATCATAGAATCATGGACTGTCCTGAGCTGGAAGGACCCACAGGATCCTGGAGTCCAACTCCTGTCCCTGCACAGGACACCCCACAGGTTACACCGTGTGTCTGAGGACGGTGTCCAGTCTCTTCTTGAACACTGTCAGGTTGGGCCGTGACACCTCCCTGGGGAGCCTGTTCAGTGTCCAGCACCTCTAGGGGAAGAACCTTTTCCTCATGTCCCACTGACCCTCCCTGGCACATCTCCTGCCCTTCCCTGGGCTCTGTCACTGTCACAGAGCAGAGCTCACCCTGCCCCTCCTGCTCCTGCTGAGGAACCTGCAGCCCATGAGCTCTGCCCTCAGTCTGCTCTGCTCCAGCTGAACAAACCCAGGGGCTCAGCTGCTCCTCATACACCTTCCCCTTCAAACCTTCACCATCTTTGTAGCCTCTTCTGGACACTCTCCAGCAGCGTTATCTCCTTTTGTCCTGTGTCCCCAGCCCTGCACACAGTGAATGCTCCAGGTGAGGCCGAGCAGAGTGGGACAATCCCCCTGCTGCCTGGTTGGCCGTGCTGTGCTGGATGTGCAAGGACACGGGTCTCTCTTGGCTCCTGGGACACTGTTGGCTCCTGTTCAACTTGCCATCAACCAGAACCCCCATAACTCTCCATGGCGCTGTTCTTCAGCATCTCATCCCTCAGTTTGCCCGTACAGCCTGTTTGCCATGTCACCAGTGTAAAATCCGGCACTTGCTCTTGTTGAACTTAACGTGGTTAGTGATTGTCCCATTCTCCAATTTGTCCAGGTTCCTCTGCAGGGCCTCTCTGCCCTCGAGAGTGTCAACAACTCCTCCCAATTTTGTGCTATCAACCAACTTACTAAGTAATTTATTAAGTCCTTCTTTACTACCAATTAAAAATAGAGCTGGATGGTGAGAAACAGACAACAGCTAAATCATCTTCCTCCCACAGCCTGTTTCCCAGGCTCAACTTGATTCTTCACTCCCAACTCTTCCTCCTCCTCCTCCCCCCAAGGGGTGCAGGGGTGATGGCTTGTGGTCAATCCACAACAGCTCCTGTGCCTCAGGTGTGGGACCTTTCTGTGGGCTGTATCCTAATAGATAAATCTGCTCCAGTGTGGGCTCTTTGCAGTCTGAAGTTTCCTTCTAACTATACATGGTTTAACTTGTGTTTTCTGAAATCAAGCATAGAAATTACCTATACTGACTACTATAGCTGCAGTTGGAATAGGTGATCCCTTACAACTGAACTATTCTATTCCACAGGTATTCCACTGATGTGCTCTCATTTCTTACTTTTTTCAAAGGCAATACCTGGGATATTTATTCACAATAAATAACATTTTTTGTGTACAGTGTATGAAGAAACTAAGCAGATTTGCATGGAATCTTACAGAAAGCAAGAGCATACTAGTCTCCCTTGAAAAGCACAGGTCTCCTAAGTCATTTTTAATAGCTTCAATAAATTTCAGCTTTATTCAAATTCTTTTTTGTCATTGGATAATTTTATTTTCTAATTCCCACAGAAGGGAGAAGCTGCCCTATCTGAAGAACTAATATAGCTACATAATATTAGAAGTACAGATTGCCTTTTCTGTGTTGATTGCAAATGTAATCAGATCATAATCATTGATTCCCACTTAGCCTCCTACTCTAATGGTCCTCCCTCATTGGTAGCTTTTTCTGGTTTTATTAATTAATCATTGATATTCTTATTATTTCTGCAGTTTGCATACAGAATATTTCAACAATCCTAGCTATGTATTTGAGAGTTTATTTCTAAATAGCTCAAAGATATATAAAAAGTTGTGTGTTAAAAATGTATATCCACATATTATTTTCATTAAACACTATACAACTATTTGAATTTCAACATAAATGAAAATGAAAATGAAAATACTATTGTTGCTTTATGTATTTTTATAGAAAAATGTTCTTTTTCCAAAATCATATTGAAATCACTGGTACTTTAATTTCTGTCAGAGCAAGCTGGACAGCAAATTTTTCTATCACACTGTGTTCTAGATCATTAAAAGTAATAATCCTGTAAGTTCAGTACCTAAAAGCTTCACAATCTTAAATATATCTATTTTATTATGTGTTATTTATTTTGAGAGAAAATATGTATTGCTGCCCTCCCTTTATAGAATGAGTCAGACAGATTAAAACAGGGAAAACCAATTATCACGTTGAAGACCAAAGCCAGGATTTCCCTATTCTGGGACAAGTACTGTAACCATTTGACATTCTTTCATTCACCATTTAGTACCTGGAGCAGTTGGGCAAGTTGAATTTGTATGTGTTTTTAACCAAAATGTTTACTTAAACCTTTGTAAATTATTTGAAAACTTTCCTTCTGTGGAGACTCTCTTTTCCTGACTTCAGATTTTCCTCAACCCAATTGTCATTCTTCCATTTTCTTGGTCTTTTTTATGTATTGTTTTATTCTTGGCTCCAAATGCTGGTTTTTGGTAAGTATCTATCTCGGTCTATTTGTATCATGGAAATATTTTCCGCATATTATTCCACTTTAAAAAAAAAAAACAAAAACACCCTACTCCCCTCCCCTCCGTTCCCCAACAAACAAAAACAAAGAAAAACCTAAACTATCCAACAAACAAAAAGCACAAAAAAAGGGACCTTGATGGAATACTTAGAGCCCTAACAAAACATGCATAACAGGTACTAGATTTCTTCCACTAATTTAATTAAAACATAAAAAGAGGGAAAATATCACTGATCTGTTTGGTCTTGTAATATTAACAGCAGGATATACTGAAAGAATAAATAGGCACAGTAACTGAACTACTGTATTGTATGGAACGATAAAAATCCATGTTAGTCCTGTTCTGTTCTTACAGAGTGATTCAGTCAAGACTTGGCTCACATCAAACAAATTCAATTAATTAAATTTATCTAGTAACAGTTCTGACAGAATTAGACAACATGTTTCATTTGAAACAGTTGATCAGGAAATATCAAATTATCACAACTGGAATATTTGTACTTTCAAATAACATAAAATCAATCATTCCTCATATAATTCTAACAGATTTTGCAAAGAGTAGATGCACTTGAAGTGAGGAATATCATGATCAGTTTTAAGGGGAACCTGTTCAAAATTTCTAAACACATGTACTTCCTTGGAGTCTGAGGACTTTGAAATTATATTTACTAGATAACTTCTATGGAGCTCTTAAGAAACCACTTACTAGATGGATTATTTAGTCACTGTTGTCTAGGCCCATCTCAAATTGGAGTTCAAGAAGTCATGCAGTAAAATATGCTACAAATTGGCTATTGAATTCCTTCACAAAATTATAATTTCAGTTTTTCATATGGAACTGTACAGAAAAACTTATTGGATTGCCTTCATTTGAGATATGATTGTCTTTTTGATATACTATATCCAGTGTAAAGTTCTTATCTCTATAGAATGCTTGCAAACTGCACCTTAGTTGAAGCAGTATAAATTTTCAAGTACTGCTAACAGAGTATTTTGCGGATATGCTGAAAAGTTTTAAATCTTTCATATCTAAGAGGTTGTAGGAAATATTGTAGAAAATTATATGTGAGATGTGGCAAAGGCTGGAGTGAGAACATTCTGGAATAATGAAAGGAGGGAGTAGTCAATTTTTCTGTTGAACAATGATTAACCAATTTACTGGAATCGTTAAAATTGATCTGAGATTTATGATTGCAGAAAGCTGAGTTTAGTTGTCAGCTGGAATTGGTGTTATCTCCAGTACGTGAAAAATAGTGCAGGTGCTCAGCAGTGCCACAGGAGCCCAGACCCAGCCTAAACTGCCAATCAGGAGCTGGTTTTGCAAAGATGAGTACCTACCCCCTTAGTTATGTCCCTTAGGTCAATGTCTTCTGATCTGGAGCCTGTGCTTTCTTCCCAGCTTAACCACCACACTGAGGCGTGGAAAGCTGCCTGAGGTTTCAGGGTATTAACAATTACAGTTACTTCTAACACTAACACAAATATTCAAATATTGATGCAAAAAGCGTGTCAAAAGTGTCCTTTTCAGTCCTGTTCAGTCTGTTTTGATGACGGCTTAGCGCAAAGGCTTTAAATACAGTTTTTTTCAGGATTCGCTGCTGGTTACAACACGAATTTCCTACTGTAAAGACCATTCCCAGCAGTGGCCCCCACTTAACCTGCATGCAGATGTCCGTGCTACACAATCAAATGCTTAATGCAGAATCAGAGAGAAGTAAGAATTGAATACAAAGCAACTTTTCCATGTCCACCAGGGTACCCTGTGTATCTCAAGGCATACTTTTATGCTGCGTCTATCTCTTTTGTGAAAAACAAGACTTAAAAGTTAGCAATGGTATTGCTTAACGTACCGGCAGACGATGGTGCAGGGTTGCCCAGCAACAGTAAGTAGCACAATTTAGAGTGAAGGAGGTTCAGCTAAATGGAAAGATGAGTCAGAAGCATATTGAAATGAGTAAGAGAAGGCTACATTCTCAGTGCAATTTGATTAAAAACAAAGCAGAGCAGCCCAGACCGCTGCCTCTTGCTCTTAACTCATAAGGTGTAATCAGATATGTGCTTCTCTTGAGGAGACTGAGTAAAGGGTAAGTACACAGTGGGTTCAAGGTGCACTGCTAGGTTGGAGCTCATGTTCATATGCAATCAGTTTTCAGGAACATGTTAGTGCTCAGACATATATCTCAATTATGATGGTGCTTCTCCTAATAGCAACTGCAGCATGGGCAAATTTTCCATACTGCTTCTGCAACGTGTCTCAAATTTATCCTGTTGGGAAAACAGAAAAGAAAAAAGCACCAATCATTTTCCGTATCAGTCATATCTATCAAGCAACGGCCAAGTAGCCACGAGTTATGACTACATCTCTATAAAATGGAAACCTGTCCTTCAGACACTGAGCTGCAATTTTATTTTCCTGACCTTCCTTCTGTCATGGATGGAAACTCATCCAAATTAGCAAAGTGAGTGTAGCTCCCAATAACGTGAAATCATTGAGTTTCCTTAGAAAATTACCACTGGGTACAGTGTCACTAATGAATACGAAGCAGGAATAATTCCCTTCAGAACTCCTTACTGAAAGCCTACATGCTATGCATAAGATGAATAGAATAGAAATAGGCAAATAGGCACAAGGCAGTGAGGCTAACTACAGAAATTATGATTTGTCTTCTATGAACTGAAGTTTAGTAGATATATTGAGAAGGAACGTCTGATGCAAAATAAAGTGAATAAAACAGATAGTTAAGGAATGGACAGGTTAAGAAACAGGACCCGCTGCCAGTAAAGCATTTTCATCTTATACCTCTAGAACAACCATTGATTTTTGAAGTGTCAGGAAGCAACATTTCAGAGCAAGTAAATAACATAGGGCAGGAAAAGAGCAGATGCTCCAGTTCTAGCTGCAAGCAGAGTTGAGATCAGCTTGTAAAGACAAAAAATTAATAAGGAAAAAACAGTAGTGGTGGTTATTACAGAAGTGTTAGTACAACAAATTAGTGTCTCCTTATCTACCTCCCAAGTAATCTTTCTATCCAGTACAGATTCTGTCTATGTATAGTTACAAACCTCAGAAAGACATGTATTTCTGCTATATTCATGCAAGTGCTACTGAAATTCTTTCTAGGACATTTACAAATTTCATCTGAAATAGAATTTAAATTGGGTTCTGGTAGTCTGGGTTAGGGTCCTGGCAATTTCTGGTGGGAAACCTCTATTTTGGAGGCCACAAAACTGGTTAGTCCAGAGGTAGATATGCTGAATCTGGTAAGCCAGAACCAAACCCCAAGACCTTATGATAGTTTAGGCAATTGAAATTATCTACAGGTTCCTGTAAATGTAAGATAAACACCTGTTTAGCTTATCTTAGAAGAAGCAAGTTAGTAGTACTGCTCCTGGGCTTACATGTTTTGCTAGATAGGGAGTATGGTGATAAATTCACCTAAACATGGATGGCCTATGGACAAAGTTTCTTTCCAGCTACACAACGTGTCACATATAAGAATGTAGTAAGATGTTCTCAGAAATCAAGTCTTGGGTCAGTCTTCGGGTAGAAGATGCTTTTAGTAAAACTTCTCTTTCACGTAGAAAGTCTGCTTTTGAGTCTGTGTGTAGAGATACCTATGCTTGTACATATACATAAATATACACACACAAATCCTACACAGAATGTATTAAAAAATTACCTTGTGTTGTGCTTTTCAGCTGCTTTGGGCTGAAAAGGGTAGGGAATATAGGCCTATGTTTTTATGGAAGAGGCAATTGCAAGCAGCAGCACTTGACATTGCACCTTCATTGCACCTGCATTGCATTAAACTGAGTATCGTGATTTCCCATCTACAACAATGGTAACATGAAGAACTATTTCTCTAGTCATAAATAGCCTTATGAGGACAAAAATATACTATTTGCTTGTGTTTGATATTTTGCTATCCTTGGGAGCTCATTAACAACAGTTGCTGAGAATTCAGCTTCCAGCCACTTGGTCAACACAAAAACATTTTCCCTTTCTATGATTTAAAAAAAGTTTTTCAGTGTTAAATCCAATAAAGCAGTTTCCACAGGCACAGATCAAGGCCCCAGACTGATATTCCTTCTAAGTCCATACCTCTGTTTCTTTTACTAGTAGTATTATTAGTATGTATTAGTATTAGAATTAGTGTTAGCTTTAGTATTATTAGTACTATGCTGAAGCGAATTATCAAGCATTACTATGTTGGGACATGCCCCAATATGACAAGTTTTCATCCAGACCCCAAAGGGTATTTTTACTGAGGTTAGACTATAGTTTGGCATACAGTTACTTTTTCTGCTACCAGATCTTCCATCCTTTTTCAGCAAGGTAATATTGGAGTGTAGATGAACTACGGAAATTCCATTTATTGAGTTTTGTTCCTTTGAAAGTACCTAATGTGATCGTGGTTGTATTGAATTTTATTGTCTGTATAAAACTTGCTCAGACCTTCAGATAAAACACACAAAATATAGTAAATTTGCTTCAATGTTCCAACTTGTTCGAGTGTTCAGTGCGTTCTTTTTTTAATCTTTATTAGAGATATGGGAAAAGCAAATAACAAAATCTGTATGCTAGGCACAGCTGACAGTTCCCTTCAAATATATTACAGTCTTCAAATGAAGACTAACAAAGATAGCAGACCTTGTTAATGAACAAATATCTTTTTTAGATATTATTATTTAGAGATAAAAGGATTTCAGGGAGCCTAATGAGACAATGAGAAAGGTGAGATGAACTGGTGCAAATGCTTGTAAATAATCAACTATATAGAAAATAACATATTTTAAACTATACCTTTGTAGGTTTGCTCTTCTACAATCTCTTTGCTGGAGAGTTTTTACTGAATAATGGGACATAGCCAACAGACAACATGTAAAAATAACAAAATTCATAATGTTAAAGAGGTAGACACCACGTGTTCCAGTTATTTTAATCAAGAAAGACATGGAAAATTGTTTGGAGAGGCTTTTGTATTTTTGAGACACAGTCATCAATATTAAATGTGACCTGTTTAGTAGATCACAGAAATCTTGAAGGCAGAAAGCTCCTCCAATCTTCACGGCCCTTAAATGCCGTGAATTCAAAAGATCCCACACAGTGGCTTTCAGCAGGCCAAAATTACCTAAACTGGAGAAAAGATCTTAATGGGTGTGAATGAGACCAATTGTTTATTAGCAATTTTATGACACACTAAAAATTTATCATAGTGTTACTAGTTGTGGTAGACACGATTTGGGCTCTCTCTCCAAAAGAAAATATTCATATTACTGATGGCTATAGAGATTCTTAGAGATACAAATTATTTCAACATTTTAAGACAAGGGAAAAAGTAATCTAATATTTCCAATAATAAATATATACATTCTTACAACAAAGGAATTATCTTAAATGTTCTGCATTACTGGTTTTTAAGTATGACATTTCAAAAGGATGACAAGGTAGGTGTACTCAGAAAGGTAGAGAATGTAATTATAAGTGTGATCACACCTTTTAGCAGAGACATTCAAATATAAAATGCCGAGTGCGAATTCTGTACAGTGCAGACATTTTACACAATACCCTGACAAGTGCAAAATCTTTCCAAAAAGATAAAAAGTCCCTAGTGACTTCAGACAGCTGCTTAGCTCTGGATCCATAGAAATGAGTGTACAATTTAGGTTGCATGGTAAGTAATACTTTTATTATGAATATAACTCTCACTGCTACTTTTCCAATTTAAAAAGAAAACACATTTCAACATGGTATATTATTTATCCAAAAGACAAGTATCTAGGAGAGTAACAGCTTAATTAGACAGTACTTATTTTAAAATTTGAAAACTGAAAAGTTCTTTGGAATTAGGAGAAATCCTTTCATAGAAACTATGTATGGAAAGCTTAGTCTGGAAACTGAAAATTGGTTTAAGTAGGAAGCCTGCTTAAAAGTTAGCATATAAGGTATACACATATGCATTCATTTTCATCCTGGGATGAAAAATATCTCTGTTTAGATGGCTAGGAGAGAGCATATGCAATAAAATCTTCAATGTGCTTAATACTTCCTGGCTCATATTCCATAAATGTTACATGACCGGATGAAAAATAATTAAATCATCTTCAAATACTCACTTTAGGTTTCAGAAAAGCCTTATCAAGTGTTTAGAAAGAAACACAATTTACTATTTTCAAATGATATATCAAATATAATTTTCACCCATGGGAATCTGATGAACTTAACCTATTTACATTTTACTACACTTTAAATGCAATTAGTCAGCATAGCTCAGATGTTTCTGTTGTTGTTCTGACTGAATGACTGAAATTTCCTATGAAAAAATAATGGATGGCAAACAGCAAATAATGAATTCTGTTGTTCAAGCAGACATTACCTTGCACTTAGCTAACATTGCGTAGTTTAGGTCTTCTGAGGATAGCATTCCTTACATATTTTTGTAGGGAAGGACTTGAGTGATCGGTAGCAGATAATGATTAAGGAGGCCACATATTAAAAATAACTCTTCACCTAACACTTTCATGCTTTTTTGCAGTTTCTACCAGCTTTACTGATAATGAGGAGTTTGGAAAATAAAGTGTAATTTGGAAAGCTGAATGACTAAATTTTTTAAACCTTTATTCAGCACAAATACAGTCCATTTCTACTCGTCATTATTCACTGCTATGTGCTCTACATCTCTTACATATTGAGCTGTTAGCTAAGCAGAAGCTGGTTTGAAAATACATTTGTGAACATTTGGAAGATAATCATATGACATGACCATTTTAGTGTTTCATCTCTATTTCAACTGCCAAAAAGGATCCTAGTACTCAGACACTGAAAGCTGTTTGCAAAACAAAATGTGTTGTGAAGCTTAAGCTGAGATGCCATGTCATATGAACTCTTAATAAATAACAGATTCTAGGGAATTTTATATAAATAAATAAATAAATATATCTATATATAAGCAGCTATATAAATATATATATGCACACATATACACACACACATATACACATTTACATGAAAATATACAATTAAAATGAATATAAAAAGTAAAGTTCATAACAAGATTTTAATTTATTAAATCCATACTTTCAGAAAAGAGAGATGTAGACACCCATGAACCAGAGAGCAAGAGCAATGAAGAACGGTGAATGGCAAATTTAGTAGACTATAACATTTACATTTCAGTAAAACCAATGTTCCTGAAAATAAAAAGAACAAAAACTAACTTTGTTAATAAATTCACATTTATATCTTAACATTTCCCCGCAAAATTCATTCAGTTCTAATAGTTAGAAACTATAAAAAACTATGGACTACAAAGCAAACAGTTTTACTGTTTTATTTATTATAGAATAGATAGTTGAGAATTTTTCCTGTATCATACTGCCATTCACCATATCTTTAACTAGACTGTTAGGTTTAATAGGAAGAGAAGAGAAATAAACTTCCATATCCTTTTTAAGGATAGTTTTTTGTATTAGTGATGCCAACACATCTGTCAAGAAGCTGCATTTACAGTGAGGACCTCTTTCCTGATGAAATGGATGAAAATGGGCAATAATTTTAATATGGGTCACCAGGGAATAGCAATCTGTGAACAATATAAAAATTATTTTAATTAAATTGAGAGATAAAGCTTCCACCTGTCTTTATAAACCAAGCCAATGAAACAAGAAAAAATTAAAACAAACAAACAACACACAAACAAACAAACAAACAAAAAACCAGAAACAAACAAGCAAATAAAAAACTACATAATTCTTAATGGTAAAGAATCTTGAATTAATGAAACTCACTGCTTTGTTATGCACTTTTATGTTACAGATTGACAATTATGTCTCCTATACATGGATATATGAACACCTTGATTAGTATTCAGTGCACTGGAGTTCTCAAAAGTGACTTCAAAGAAATCTTATTATATGTTAAAACATTAGAGCACATGAACATATTTATGAACAAACATTGATAAAAACCAGTCGAATATTTTGAAATTTAAAATAATAGAATCATAAAATGACAGAATGGTTTGCACTGGAAAGGACCTTAAATATCACCTCATTCCAACCTCCTGCCATGGGCAGGGGCACCTTCCACTGCCCCATGTTCCTCAAAGCCCTGTCCAGACTGGCCTTGAACACTCCCAGGGATGGGACATCCACAGTTGCTCTGGGCAGCTTGTTCCAGGGTCTCACCAACCCCATGGTGAAGAATTAGGTCCTTATAGCTAATCTAAATATCTCCTCTTTCAGTTAAAAGCCACCACCCCTTGTCCTATCACTTCATGCCCTTGTAAAAAGTTCCTCTCCATCTTTCCTGTAGGTCCTCTTTAGGTACTGGAGGGTCGAAATAAGGTGCCCCCAGACACTGATTGCACTATTGTGACTTCTTTTTTCACAAAGTTCTCAATTTGTATTGTCACCGTGTTCACTATTCAATAGATTTTCCCTGTCAAGATGGCAGTCCCAAGAGCTTCCACACGTAAGTCCAGACAATCTTCTGCAATCAGAACCTCAGGTTACAGTTACAGGTCACAGAAAATGGTCAAGTGTTACCAGTCAGGAAGAAGAAATAATCAGGCACAACTCAGCAATTACTCGGTAGCAATATGAAAAGAGATGAGAGAATCTGCTTGACAGCAAATAAATTTGTCTTATCTTTCCCATTCAGACAGGGACTCAAAATATTTTTAACTTTCAAACCTATGCCCCCAGAGGCAAACTTGATGTTTTTTCTTATGTGCAAAAGGAACTGAATAATTTTGAATCACCTAAACTAGCAGGACCTTCATTCTCCTTGCTACCCTCAGTCCATTAAAGGTAGAAATTAAAAGCTTGCAGACCTTCACTTTAAAAAACTATCTTGGTGGCTGTGTACCCTTTTTCCTGCTTGTCCTGATTTGTTGTATGCACTTTATTACCCGTCTCTGTACAAATGTTATGGCATTATATCAATCAGGAAACTAAGAGGGAATTTTTTTTCTTCCTAGTATAAATCTATTTTCTGTAAGTCGATAAAATAAATTAGCAAACTCTGAACAACATTTTCAGTTATTTCGTACGTTTTTGCCGTTCAAGTCACAGGGCAATATCAATTTATGTTCTCTGCTAATATCACACCATGTATACTCAGTAAAATAAATATAACAAGTATTTGGGAAATTATGAAAATTTTTGGTTTATTACTACCGAAGCTTAAGAAAGTTGTGCACATTGCGCAAAGAAACACTTCCCAGAGAGGCAATGACTATACTAGCTCTGAATGTTTTGTTTTTCCTGTGAAGTTTGATAATCCAGAGAATTATATGCTTTATAAATCAGAAAATGCAGGAATCTAAAAGTCTCTTTACTCTCTGCATAATAAAATTTCTAAATATGAAATTCTAATTTCATTTTTCCTACCCCATAAAAACTCTTTATAAAGGTTTTGCATCAATTAGGGAAAGATTTAGGAGTCTGAATTGGCAGAGAGATAAAGAAGACAACTACCCCAGGGAGGATGTTAATTTTGCCCCAAAGATTCAAATTTAATTTGTTCCTGTGTTCTTCATCATTTCTTATTGAAGTGACAATGACAGGTCAAGATTTAATTTCATCAGGTCTTCAGGTTTATTAGAATAGTTATCCCAGATATTGGACTATATTAACCAGCCATTGGAAATTCTGCTGTGAAATGTTCAATGTTGGAAGATAGAACTACAGGCTGCCCAGAGTGGGTGCGGAGTCTCCTTCTCTGAGACATTCAAACTACCTGGACCCACCTGTGTGATCTGCTCTGTGACCCTGCGTGAGCAGGGGGGTTGCACTGGGGATCTACAGAGGTCCTGAAACCCAACCAGGCTCGGATCCTGGGATTCTGTGAAAGTTATGGGGCTCTGCAGTGACACAAGTATGACCTGGAATGAGGATCTGCTGATACTACCTGACATGCATGAGGTTTTATTAGCAGCATCCAGAGGTGATGGCATATCTCAGCACTAACAGTGACATTTTCTTCTTTGGGAGAGGAAAAAAAGGACTTTATTGCAAGATAATGGATAGGGAAAGGAGGAGAAAATATGGGAACACAACATAACAACATATCCAGATTTGCAAACGTTAAGTCATAAGAACAGTGCAAAAAAACCAGCATGTGAACAAAAAGGGAAAAGTATTTTCACAGAGACTTGGAAATAGCACTGACAAAAAGAAAACCAGGCAAAGGTTCCCAGAGCCGCAAGCAAAGGCAAAACTACAGCACAGCAAATGGCAGCATCAGAAATGTGAGGTCACCTGGTGCACCAAGTAGCCTTGTGGTGGATCAGATGAAGTCTTGGGGTCTTTTCCAGACTTACATTCCAGGATAGAAAAACTTGGGTGGTTTGAATTTTCCCAATTTAAAATGTTATTGTGAGTTTTAAGGGTGTTTAATGTTCAACACATTTAATTCAAATAAATTAAAAGAGCTGTTACAATCCAGACTGAGCTCAGCATTTATCAGGACCATGACATTCTTAGCAACTCGGTGGTCTCCAACTGGGACAAAATATCAGGTATCAGAGAAAGAACTACAAGACAGCAATAGTATGACTTTTGATTTGGCTGTCATCCGAGAAATCTGTATAAGTTACGTGCAGCTTGGGAAGCCAGTCACATACCAATGAGAGTGGGTATCCTGTTGTTCTCCTTGGTCTATGGTGTTGGTCTTAACTGGGATGCAGCAGCATGACTTGGATTGATGAGACTGTGTGTCACAGAACAGGGATCAATCACTGCCCACCCTTCTTAGCAGACAAATGTTTGGTCACATGTCACCGATTAGTGTGGTTCTGTGGTTCCTGCATCCAACCCACCCATAATTCCCTGGTAGTGCTTGTATTTTGGGTCTGTAAGAGATATTTTTTTGCTAATGTGGTGAATTAGCCTTGCCTACCACCCAGGCTACTGCTTAGCTGCTCGCTTATTCTCCCATCTCAGTGAGACAAAGGGAGAAAAATAGAAAGAACAGGGATGTGAAAGTTTATGGGTTGAAATCAAGACAGGAAGATCACTTACAAATGACCATCACAGGCAAAATAGACTTAGCCCTGGGAAATTAACTTATCAATTAATGCAATGAAGAAAAATTAAAGCAAGGTTTCCCACCTTTGAAGGTCAACTTTAGTCCTTCTCCTGACTCTTCCCCATCCCAAGCAGTGCCAGGGAGTCGGGGGTTAAGGCTGGTCCACAACATCTCCCCTCTGCCTGCCCTTCCTCCTCCAATCCCTTGATCGGGCAATGATGTTGGAAATCTACCTGTTATCCAAAGAATAAGAAACAGATGCTGGAGAAAATATAAGATCAAGTTGTGAGAGAATATGCCCCATTTTCTATTGAGGTTTTAAATATTCTAGTCAGATGCATAGCTAATGTATAGGTGACAGCTGTATACAACTGACATATACAAGACGATACATGCAATTGCTCATTTAATACTAAGAACCTTTTGTAGAATAATTAAAGAATAAATTATAGAGAAGCTTTGCTGGTGATGTCTTTTGAATTTCCTGTTCACATATACACCATGTTTGTGAAAAATGGGCAGATACAATGGTGATCTTCAAAATGATGCATTAATATTTTGTTTGATTTACCGTCTTTCATTACATTATGACAAAATGTCCTCCAGTGCCAGTTTGTAATTTTTCTTATTAATTTGAACATCCATGGACTGAAGTAGCATTATTCACCTAACTCACTACATCTAGTAAACAGAAAGTTTGGAAATAAAGACATGGGGTTTCTAGAATACCATGATTCTCATTCGAATGTGGGTGCTTACATTTTAAAGACTGCTTTCGAAAAACTAATGAAGCATTTTGAAGATATCTGAGAACTGCATATTCTCCTGGATTAGGATTTTATTAACACAAACTGTGTGGTTAATGAATTAGTTTAGTAAAGTTTAATTCTATGGTTTAAAACTGGCTTAATATGTATCTCTCTCCTAAATGATCCCCTGACAGCTAAGTCTGTGCATGATGCAGTTACACAGCTGTAGCACATCAGGGCTGACCTTGAACACTACAGGGAAGCCCTTAAGAAAGAGAAGGGAACACGTTGCAGAACTTATTGGTACCCTCAGAGCCTTAACACAAAGGACTGAATAGGATCATGTTCAGTAAGTATTTTTTCCCATGCAATTCTTACAGCCTCTCTTTCTTTCTGGAACCTCCGTTGTCATTTCTCTCTTATCACTTCCTGCCAGACTACTGAGGTTATTTCAGGTTAAACAGGCTGGTTCTCGATTTCTGGCTAAGACCTTCCAAAAGGCAAATTACACTCAGTAATATTGTCTTGGTCACTCTGCTTCCTTTTTGTTCCTCTGCTTCATTCTGCTTAGTCTATTCAAATGTCATCCAGCTGAACAATATGTTTGGGGTATCAACTCAGTCTTTGCTATTAGTGCTGTAATGGAAATACTACCTGAATTCTGCAAGCACACCTTTTAAGTAAAATGTATTTATTATGGGAAAAAAAAAAAATGTATTTGCAGCATAATTTGGATGATGGTAACACATAAAAGTGCAGTTTGAACTTGAAATAATCTCCTTCTGTAATTTCAAAGGTATCATATAAAATGACATCATATGAAGCCTTAAGGGAAATGTTAACATTAGAGTCACAAATGCAGGTTTGGTTTTGGGTTTTGTTTTGTTTTGTTTTTTTCTGGAATGAGTCTACAGACATGATACTAGTATTAAAAAAACCTTGTACTGACTTTTAGTACCAACTTCATATATATATATATGTATATATATATACATGTATATGTATATACATGAAGCTGTAATTTTTAAAGATGTAATCTTTAAATTACTGTATGTGTCCTTGGGTGGTAATAGTTACCTAAAGAAAACATGCCATAATGTTTATTTTTGTTCATGACAGTCTATGAAAGAAAGCAATTCATGCAGACAGGAACAAGGGGGAGAGTAGCTATTTATAGCTGCTGCAAGTGACTTCAGAACGCTAAAAACAAATGTTAGCTGTTCATTAAATTGGGTGACTTTGTGTCTCCTGGAGAAAGATATGTGTTTAAAATAACCCTACTTGTTACACTTTCTGCTATATTATCATGTGTTGTAAATGGCAATGTAAATTAATAGAAATTATAAAGTAATCCTATCTAGACATGATCACAGCTTTAAATATAATTTTGTTAGTAAGGGATGCATTCAGAACTGGGGAAAAAAAAAAGTTTATAAGTAGCTAGTCTTCACAGTAGTCACTGATCTCAGAAATTATGTCCAAACATTTTTTAATCCTGAAACCACTGCTGAAGCACATGTTGACACTATGGGCATTTACAATCACCACTTCTCAAAAAAAAACAAACCAAAACAAAAAAAATAAAATATTAAAATACAGAATTTCTACGAGCTCTAAGATGTCTGTGAGGACAGGTGAGCAGTGGATGTGTGCCTGGATTTCAGTAAGTCTTTTGATGTTCCTTCCCATGAAGATGATTATAGAGAAGCTGATGGTGTCTGGGCAGACTGAAAACTGTCTAAGCAGCTGAGCTCAGAGGACGTGACCAGTGGCGCAAAGTCTGGCTGGAGGCCCCTCACTATTGGTGCACCCCAGGTTCAATACTGGGCCCAGTTGTGTTTAACATCTTCATTAACGATCTAGATGATGGGGCACTGTACCCTTAGCAAGTCTGCAGATGACACAGAACTGGAAAGACTGAAAATTGTGCTGCCACCCAGAAGAACTTCAACAGGCTGGAGAAATAGATGATCCTCATGAAGTTCAACACAGAGAAGTGCCAAGTCTTGTACCTGGGAAGGAACACCACCAGGCACCAGTATACGCTGGAGGCCATCCAGCTGGAAAGCAGCTTGGTAGAAGAGGACTTGGGGTGTCCTGGTGGACAGCAGATTGATCACAAGCCAGCAATTGTGCTCTTGCAGTAGAGGTGGCTGATATCCTGGGTTGCGTTTGGAGGAATGTTGCCCGCAGGTCAAGAGAGGTGATCCTTCCTCAGCACTGGTGAGGCCACACCTGAAGGACTGTGTCCAGTTCTGGGCTCTCCAGTGCAAGAGACACATGGACCTACTGGAGAGAGTCCAACAAAGGACCACGAAGGGTTTGAATCATTGAGGGATGGCCAAGAGAGCTGGGACTGTTCAAACTTGAGAAGGCTCAGGGGGATCTTATCAATGTAGAGAAATTCCTGAAGGGAGGGTGCTAATATGATAGAGCCAGGCTCTTCTCAGTGGTGCACAGTGGCAGGACAAGAGGCAATGGACACAAACTAATACACAGAAGGTTCTGTATGACCATCAAGAGACACTTTTTTACTGTGAGAGTGACTGAGCACTGACACGAGTTGTTCAGAAAGGTTGTGGAGTCTCCATCTTTGGAGATACTCAAGAGATGTCTGCAAACAGTCCTGGGCAACTAAATCTAGGTGGCTTTGGTTGATCAGGGAGTCTAGACCAGGTGACCTCCAGAGGTCCCTTCCAACCTCAACTTTTTGTGATTGTCGCACTTTTTCCACTCGTGGAGGTATTTGAGATCTGACTGAATCGAGCTCTGATCAGCATGGTCTGACCTTAGACCTGCTCTTGCTTTGAGCAAGAGATTGGACTAGATAGCTTCCAAGGTCCCTTATCTAATGCATGAATAAATGAAAAAATCTTCTATTTTAATTTAAAAAAAAATATTAAATTATTATATATATGCTAATTTATCAAAACATGTCTGACAATAAGACCCATCTACTATAGGGTGAATGCAATGTTTTTTTTCACTTTACAAATAATCAGTCAACACTGAATAACTCATATGCTTTTTGTTTCCCTTTAACTGCTTTAAAATCCTCAATGTGATTCCAGCACTGCCCAAGATGTTAAAAATGTATTCAAAAAAATGTATGTTGCTCAAAATTCAAAACATCACTTTCTCCCTAAATGCTAATAAGGATTTTAGCATATGCAAAACCAAGTATTGGATTTGTGACTGAATTACAGTGTGAAATTTAATTTCTCCTGCTAATTTCCAACTCAAATAATTCACTCATTACTTCCCTATTTTTTTAATATTGAAGCTGTCTCTTTGTAACAAGTTGTTAAAGGATTGCATTGATGCAGATAAAACTGTTTTAAAAAAGAGGAAAGAATAAATTAAATCACAGAAAGCAAAAGTTTTAAAGGAAAGTTTTTGGCTCAAAACTATGAAATAACTGAGTAACTATTCTTTATTTAGCAGAACTATCAGCTTCTGACTTCAATGATGTTTTTCTCGGTGTTAAATTCTGTTACCCATCAGGCACTGAAAGCAGAATGGTTTTTGTTTTAAGGAGCCTTCTTTCACAGTTCTGGAATTTCAGCAGCAAAATTTGAAAGCTCCTACTAAACAGGTTTTCAAGATGCCCTCTAAACAACGTGGCAGTACCTTTGAATAAGAAAGAAAAGGCATCTTCAGTTCTTGGTTTACTGCACCGTTATATCAGTGCACTAGGGTACGAAAAAAGAGCAGTGAGCTCTGTACAGCTCCAGTGAGCTGCACCAAATCATTCGGCTTGTTCTTCCACCCAACACCTACAAGCCAAGTGGAAAACCATATTGCATCCCAGGTCCTCTGTGAGCCTTCAGAAATATATTCAGAGTCCGTCTTCAATAAATGCTTTATTTAATTCCATTCAAAGACAGCTCACACCAAACAGAGCAGTTGGTTTATTAATAATGATTGTTCTACAAGGTGACATGAGGCCAGCTGCAAGAAGGTCTGCAAGAATGGCTTGGTTGTTGCCTTTTGGTATAGCTTTAAAGGATCAGTGTGAGGTTAGAGAGTCTCTGTAGCAATGAAATTGAAGTTAAAATAATATTTTGATATTAAGCAATTGGAATTTAAGCTCAAATGTATTCATTACTAACTTTTCTTCACTACCCTAACACTGTGCACTGAAGATGGTGGGAAGACAGTCTGAATGCTTGGAACAGCAAAAAGGAGAACAACGAAATCTGGTTTATCTACGATTTTATCACCTGTAGTCTAGTGACCTTGGTCAAAATACCAAGTCCTGCTGTATTGTTGTCTCTACATCTACCAATAATTCTATTATAAAATGGCTATTCTAGACTAAAATTGGCTAGAATGTTTGAGGTGGGAAGGAATACACAGGGCAACAGGAAAAGGCTCAGCAAATAGAGAATCTGTCTGGAAGGATTCCAGCTGTTTTCCACAGCTGATGGTACACGACATCAGGCCAGGGTATTATGAGATAGGCTCTTGTAACTACCTGGATACAGAGAGTTTCAGCAGTGAAACGATAATTATTCCTAATTATATATGTACATATTTGCACATTAGTTCATCAGTATAGAAAGCTATGTAATGACTAGAAATGACACTGATTTCTACATCTCAAGTAGGGGGATAAAGAGAGGGCGAAATCCATAGTTTACTTTGTTTTCAGCAGTAAGGCTTGTGTTGAAATCTGCTGAGCACTTATTTTTAAAATATTTATAAAAACAAAATTCTCAGGCTAATAAATACAAGTTTACCTTGTTCTGCCATTTATTGATTTCTGTTGCAAAGAGAACAGGAGTTTAGTCAGCAGAAAAATATCATTTTTACTGTGAGAAAAATATACATAAGGGAAAAAAAAATGTATTGGTAAAATACTATATTGTTTTCAAGTTTAATACCATTTTTTATTTTGCTTGATTTTATTAATATCACATAATGCCTTTAAAAAGAATCGATGTTCAAATAGTATAGTAAAAGAAGCTCCAAATCAACAAAACTTTTTTTTAAGACTTTTTGTTTGTTTGTTTGTTTTTTGTTTTGTTTTTAAACATTACAAAGTGATGGGCCAGGGTCTATGAAAACACTAGCTTCTTGATCATGAGTGGTATATCAAATTAGAGAAGATCCAGTGAAGTCAATATGAAGTGAGATACAATTCAGAATGATGAGGATATTGTAATTTGATATTGAACCACAGACCAATCTGCAAATAGCATAGAATTGCTTAAAAATAAATTATTACCAAAAAACCTAATGAATCATGTTATTTAACCATGAACATCACAATAAAGAATAACTATGAAAACCAGATAATGCTAGGAGAAGCTATAAGACATTCTTGCAACTCTGTAATCTGTTTTGAGAAGCAGAACCTGTTTTCTTTAAACAGTACATTGATAAGGGACAAGAATAACTTAGGCCAAAAAAAACCATAAGAATCTTGAAGCAATTGTAGATTTAAAAAACATGGATCTAGTGTGATATCAATTCTGAATATTTTTAAAGCTAGAAATCAGTGTACTAGTTTATTTTTCAACATAAAAGTTGAATCCACACTTTAAATTTCAGAACATACACACATGTACATTGAGGCCTCATGGTCTCTTTGTTCTCGTTTGGTTTTAATTTGATGGAGATCTCTGAAACCAGTAGCAATTTTTTATTGTAAGAAACTCATGGGCGTTTGCTATACGGGAACATTCATGTAGTTCACATTTTTTGCTGTTTTGTGAAATGGCTACATTTCAGCTGATGTTTAGACCAAAGATGCAACCATGATTAAATTTTCAAAGAACCTTGACTGTGACAAGTGAAAGAGCTTATTATATTTAGCCCCATGTCTGAAATAGTGAAAGTGAGGATCATAACTTCTCTCAAGACACAAAAAAACATAAGATTATGTCCCTCCATTTATTATGGCAAATTATCAGAATGGAAAAACTGATGGAGTACAAACAGGGGGAAAAATATAGAGATATATATTCGTCCTAATACCTATAGAAATATACAGCTAATCTGTGGCCACATGCGAAGATTGGCACAGGCACAACAGAAAGGAATTAGGAATCAATTGCCCCGAGAAATGTGCTTTTCCTCTTCTGTGACCTCCTACTATCTGACTACAGTTGACATTTACCACTGGGAAGCAATTAGCGTCACTCTGGTATTAGAAGTATTTCCGTGCTAATTATTTCCATGAGAGAAATGTCAAGATTTCTGCAATACTCAACACATTGGGGTTTTTTGTACTGAATTACATTAAACAGTTTGTTAAAATGACACTTCAGGGTTTTCAAGAAAGATTTTCAAAGGCACAAATGAGAGATAGCTGTTATTCTAAATGTCCCTCCTTTTTTACCTTTTTTCCTTTTTTAATGCTTTTGACAAGAAAACAAGTCTCTACACCGAATCACTTAGTTTTCATTCTGCTACGAGTTCTATTAAATTCTTCTGAACATCCAGATAAGCATTACTAGACACGTTGCTCAAAATGACAATTTTTTATTAAGCAAGTAGCAGAAGTATGAATGATAAGAAAAACTGAGGTGTTTTCAATTATAAGAAAATTTACTCTTTGTTAAGGTTCTACTGATTTTTAATTCCTAAGAAACAGCAATATTTTGCTTTGTCAAAGAAAGGCAAGCTCACCTTAATACTTACTTAACTGCAATTTCTTAAAAGCACTGCTATTTTATTTCCTTTCTTGGCCTCAAATACTAGAAGATCAGGTCGGTGATCTTTAGTATTGAGAAGGCAATGAACCAATCTAACCAAACTACTATGGTTAGAAACATGTGCTGGTTGTTCAGGACAACAACCTGACCTTCACAAGTAAGACCTTGAATGTCATCATAAGGGAATAGACTAATGATGTAGTCATAACACAGCAACAAGAAAATAAATAGACTGAGCTTACCTTAAAAACCCATGCTTTTTTGCGAAGTATCTAGTCATTAGTGTTATAAAATAAGTCAGACTGTGCTTACTTCCTTTTCTCTTGCATTTTATCTTCTGTGTTTTCCTGCAGTCCAGCATCAATGTATTGGTCCCTTGCTTTTTGTCCTTTTTGTGAAGGCTTTTCTTTGTTTCAGGTAAAAAAGCTGTAGCAAAGTAAAATGAACTTGAGTAAACAATCTTCAAAGGTCTGGAATGACTGCAGAGACATCACTGTAAATTCTGGATTTTTGTGATGACGTGACTTAAAAGTAACCATAATTCATAATCCCCTTTTGGATCCAGAAGCCTTTCCTCAGGCCACAGACATACTTCTGTTCTGATCGAAAATCTAGGGATAGTCATAGAATCACAGAATCATTTTGTTTGGAAGAGAACCTCAAGATCATCAAGTTCAACCATAATCCAGCCCTGGCACTGTCCCATGTCCCTGAGAACCTTGTCGAAATGCCTTCTAAACCTCTCCAGGGATGGTGACTCCACAGCTTCTACTGGCAGCCTGTTCCACTGCTTCATAATCATTTCCGTGAATAATTTTTTCCTAATATCCAACCTCAGCCTCCCCTGGCGCAACTTGAGGCTGTTTCCTCTGCTCCTGGCGCTTGTTCCTGGGGAGCAGAGCCTGACTCCCCTGGCTCCAAGCTCCTTTCAGGCAGTTCAGAGATCAGAAGGTCTCCCCTCAGCTCCTGTTCTCCAGCTGAACCCCCCAGGTCCCTCAGCTGCTCCCATCACACTTGTGCTCCAGCCCCTCACTAGCTTTGTCGCCTCCTCTACACTCTCTCTAGTACCTCAAATATGTCTTTTAATAGTATTACACCATGACCAGTACTCTGCCTGATCTCTCATGCCTCTGTTGGTTCACAGATTTGTGAGATAGACCTTGTTTTTCTTCAGGATTCAGTGGAAATCCTTCAGCAGGGACAGAAGTTGGCCCATGATTTAATTTGAAACAGTTTTAGTGTGGCAAATAGGGTGCAGAATACATGTATCAAAACTATTCTTCAGTGGAAAACCTAGTGTATGAACCTGAGGTAGCCTCCATGCAAGTGTTTTTGTTTTTTACTCTTGATGTCTTAGTGAACCTAATACACATAGGGGAAAAAAAAATAAAAAGGTAACCATATCTCTTAAGCTACTGGCATGGTAGTTTATCTAATTACCTTCTTCTAGCTGACCTACATCTCCTGAGAGGCTGAGAGCTTTCTGTAGCATTGGCAATGTGATTTGAAAATGAGATTTACTTATTTACAACCTTGTTTATCAAAACCTCTAGGTTTAGATGAGTTAAACATCTTTAAACTGGCCACAAGGAGGTTGTATTTCTGACCCTGTTCAAACATGTCTGAGGTTAATTCTAGGAGAGTGGCCTGGAATCACCCTTGAAAGTACTAAAGCTTTGGCTAATCAAAATCCAGACAGACCTAAACCAGTATAAAAAACTGCTAATATTTCCCTGAAACTCCTGTGGAACCACAATTTGTCAGCCATCAGCATTTTTATCTTTGGCTTGTAAACAGAAATAGTTTCTAGGAGATGGCGAAGTAAAGCATTGGGCTAGGGAAAGTGCATCATGACACACTAGTTCAAAATAGCTCAGTCTGTATACTTGGAAATAATCCTTAACCACTTATTTTAACTGTAATGTGATACTAAAAACATACTTTTGAAAAGTACACTCTAAATCTAATGATACTTGTATGATGAATGTACACTCAGTACATTTCCATGGAGAAGGAATAATCCTGTCGTACTGATAGAACTACCCTATTTAACCCTAATTGAGTAAGACAAACAATCCCATGAGCTATGATGTCAACAAGCCTCTTTGTAATATTAAAAAGTTTCAGAGTACTTAGAGTCGAAAAAGTAGGACACTGTTAATTTAATTGCTAAGAGATAAGTTTGATCAAAGCTGAAGAATGTGAACTGCATCCTCCAATCTAAGAAGCTTCATTTAGAAAATGGACTTAATAACAAGCACATTTATTCATTGTTGGAGACTTGTGATTATTAATATTTGATCTAAAGAATGCCTTATATTTAAGACTCTTCCATTATTTACATTTATTATCCAGTTTTCTCCTGTCATTGCTTTCTGACTTCACTATAGCTAAGAAATATGTAACCAACATAATCATATTATCTTCCATCAGTGCTGCAATCTGCTTAACTGAAAAAGCCACACACGATATTGCAGGGCTGCTGCCGACAGAGGATTTAACTAGAGCTGATTCTCCTTAGAGCAACTTGCTCTCCTGAAACAGTGCTAAAAACTCGGAATTTACCTCCATTCCAGAAAGCTGAAACTTAGTCTACTCACAGCTCCAGGGAGCCAAATGGTGAAGGTTCCATTCCTGCCCCATACAGGAACACATTTCTTGTGGTGATACAGCCGGCTAACAGGTCATATACAGGTGATGCCCATTGAAGATTGATAGTCCATTTTACTTTATATCTCACTCAGCTCATGGTTTATTAGTTGGGGGGGGGGGGGTTGGCTTTTTTGGTTTTTAAAGTATTTTTATTTTGAGAAGCAGTATCACCATTTAATGACCACCATCCTACGCATTTCTGCGTTTCAAAAGCAGTAAATATAATTTAAAAGGTTTAATATTCTTCTTGGATTATTCAAAACATAGCAAACATAACTGGAGAAATTATTAAGATTTATATAAGGGAGGCTTTCCACAGCAACTTAATTGCCTTACGGCTTTTGGCTGAAAGGGATTAATTTTTCTTTGTTGTTGTTTTTTTTGTTTTTTTTTTTTAAAGGTACTCCTTTGTATTTTGGATACAACTGCCCAGAATGATCAGAATAACCTGATACTACAGCCAGAGAAATTCAGTCTAATATTATACAATTCTTCTTTCTCTTAAAGTTTCCACGCTGTGCATGGTACCACAGTTAGGAGTGAACAAACTTCCTGACCTCAAAGAGAAGAACACCTGTGCCTGAGGGCAGCCATAGCAACAAGAGGTGATATTTGATTTGATGGACTCCGGCAATTCCTCTGCTGATTTCTGCTGCTCTTCAGTTTTATAAGAACCATGTGCTCACACGAGCTGTAGAGCCCTGGAGCCATTTCTTTCTTGGGCTCTGCAATGCTTTATCCTAGTTACAGCTTCCAAAGCAGACCAAGTGGGGAAGGTGGGTTCAGAAGAACTTTGGCAAAAACAAGTCCATGGCATATTGATGTTCCAAGGTCTACTGCAGATTTTGAAACTTTCTTGGCTTTTGTAATAATAACTTCCTTAAAGTCCAGGGGGAAGAGGAGTCCAGAAATGCTCTGTAATCTCATAAGAGTACAAAATAACCCTTTACAACTTAAAAAAAAAAAACCACCATTTTTTTGATGGAGAATGGTCAGTTATACATTTTCATTCAATTCAGCTCATTCCATCTCCAGCATCCTTTATTGGTATAAAGGAGTATTTTAAATAATTGTAGATAAACAAGAATCTGTAAGCTTGGTTTTAGCCTATAACTAAAAGTTTCAGTCAATTTCATGCCCTGAAGATGGTTCACTTCTATCTCTACTCGTAGCTACTGGGCAAATGAATTTCATGAGGCACAGAAAGAAACAGCATCTTCTGAGAACAAAGCATCTGTCCAGGACAGACTGGAACTGGAATTATCAATAATCACCTTCCAGCCTCAGGACATATCAAACAGGTAGTGTTATAAAGATGATACAGGATAAACCTTATTTTCCAAGTTATGTGATCTAATAGAATTGGGAAATGAGCTCTTAAATCTTACTGCCGCCTTGCTTCTGAATAAAAACAGGAATGAAACATCCCAATCGTCTCAGAGTGCTGACAGAGTTACCTGTGACGCTATCCAATAGCACTAATTATAGATAGAAAGAAGTAGTTGAAGATAAGGAATACAGGGTGTAGTATGCTGGAAACACTGACAGAGAAATGGAAGATAGAAGGTTGCAAGGAGAAATATGGAACATGGTCTTTGATCAGGGGGCTGAGTTTAGAAGCCTTAACAGTAGCTTATATGATGTTGTGAGGAAGTGGGTTTTCCTGAGAAAAGTTCTTAAACCAAGTAGTGCACCTTCTTTGCTCATTTTGGAGTTTGGATTTGGAGTACACTCCACATGAGCAATAACTTCAGTTCTACCAGCCAAGAGAAAGAAAAGGATCCGCATTGTTCAGAGCATATTAATGGGGAATAGTCAAGCCTGAATTGTTTTATAACTTCTGCGAATTATTCACTTTCTAAAAACTGGTTGCCATAGCTAAGATTCCAAAAATAAAGTATTCTTAAATTTAGTATTCATGGAGAGAGTAAAGTGTGGCATATCAGATCAAATTGTCAGGTACATGGAGTTATAAAGCGTGTTGAGATGGAAAATGACAACTTGATGCAGGCTGTCTTATTTGGCAACTGTCTTAAGGAAAACATGCTTATTATAAATGTTAAGTAATGATCTGGGGCTAGAATACAAGAATTAGGAACTAAGCTATGTCAAATACTTCTTCAGAAATTAAAATCCTAGTTAGCTACACTCTCTCCCCTGAGAGCCATTTCTCGTGTACCACTCGTTACAATACCTGACTTCCATTAAATTAGAGTTCTCTTGGCTGGAATTTGTCATCATTAATGTTTTACACAAAATTTGGATAACATACATAATAATTTTACTACATTAGCATATTTCTTGTGTTTTGTTTTGCATTTAAATACAAACCAGAAGAATTTCCACCTCATTCGAACTAATTTCCTCATAAAACCAAAGACAGTCTCACATACTGATGCATGGTAGGGGAAATAAAAGGTGTTGGGCTTCAGGACTCACGGGATTCCTTCTCCTTGTTTGCTGCTGTTCCCATTTCTAGGTCAAGGCAAGTTCAAGGCTGAGCATGTATTCCTGCTGTTCCCAAATAAATAACCTGCACTTAAGTGCTTTTCCTCCATTGACTCCACATACTGGGTGTATTTGGCAATTAATTATATTTTGGTATTGGCAGTGGGGTCTGAAGGGAGGTGTCTCTGTGAGAGGAAGCCTGGCTCTACAAAGGTCCTATACAGGTGGGCCCATCACCATCGCTGGTGGTGCCTCTGGGAACAGGCATTTAAAAAAGAACAAAAGTGCTGGACAGGCAGAGAACTGAGGAAGAAAATGTGAGAAACAGCTCTGCAACAGCTAGGTAAGAGGAGAAGGAAGGGAGGAGGTGCTGCAAATGCCAGAGTAGAGGTTCCACTGTGGACCATGGCGGGACCATGTTGGAGTAGATATGGGGAATGACCTGTTAGAGAGCAGTGTAGGGGAAAGGGACCTGGTGGTCCTGGGGACAGCAGGGTGACCATGAGCCAGCACTGGGCCCTTGTGGCCAGGAAGCCAATGGTACCTGGGGTGGGTTAGAAGGGGGTGGTCAGTAGGTCAGAGGGGTTCTCCTGCCCCTCTGCTCTGCCCTGGGGAGACCACACCTGGAATCTTGTGTCCAGTTCTGGGCCCCTCAGTTCCAGCAGGACAGGGAACTGCTGGAGAGAGTCCAGCGCAGCCACCAAGATGCTGAAGGGAGTGGAGCATCTCCTGTGTGAGGAAAGGCTGAGGGAGCTGGGGCTCTGGAGCTGGACAAGAGGAGACTGAAGGGGACTCATTCATGGGGATCAATATGGAAAGGGGGAGTGTCAGGAGGATGGAGCCAGGCTCTTCTGGTGACAACCAATGGTAAGACAAGGGGTAAAGGTAAACTGAAACATAAGACGTTCCACCTAAATTTGAGAAGAAACTTCTTCATGGTGAGGATAACAGAACACTGGCCCAGGCTGCCCAGGGAGGCTGTGGAGTCTCCTTCTGTGCAGACATTCTAACCCGCCTGGACACCTTCCTGTGTAACCTCATCTGGGTGTTCCTGCTCCATGGGGGGATTGCACTGGATGAGCTTTCCAGGGCCCTTCAACCCCTGACAGTTTGGGATTCTGTGATCCATGTGCAGCCCATGGAGGACACATGCAGGAGCAGGAGGATATTTCCAGAAGGAACTGTGGCCTGTGGCTGACCTTTGCTGAAGCAGATTTATCCTGAAGCAGTGCATCTGATGAAAGGCCCATGCTAGAGCTGGGGAAAAGTATGAGAAGGAAGACCACTTTTTGTGGCTAAATAGTGGCTGCTCACTTCAGTATGCTCTTCGGCTTTAGAACAGGTTTTTAAAGACCTTTCTTGTTCAGTCCTAAGGGCACGCACAGCCTTGTCAGCTCTGCCTGCATGGCTTCAGAAGCCCAATTCACCCCTGCTGGGACCTCAGTACCATCCCAGACACACTGGTCTTGCCCCACCGCTGCTGTCATCTACTGAATCTGCTGAGCCAGGCCCGAGCTGTGGCCCAATATCCCTGTCACTTTTTAAGACACTAAACTACTTAAATATAAAAAGTCCTATCAATAATATTCTCACATTGTCTCAAACCTGTACGTGACATGATTATTATTTTTAACTTGGGAAGCAACTATAGATCAAGCTTTAAATGCTTTAAGTGGCAAGATAATGAAGGCCAGATTTTCACCACTCAGCAGTTCTTAAGGTAAATAATACCAAATATTTACAGATTTCCAAATAAAAAGCAGAAATCCTTGCTATTTCTTACTCATAGGATTGAGACATCATTTTAATACTGTCATAGATTAATAAGCAATAGCTTTAATCGTTATTGTTAACCTACCCTAGATCAATGCTGCAGATCACCAAGGGACTCACAGCTTTGTGAGAAATGAAAAACGTTTTGTGTGTAGAAGACAAAAATAATGAATTTGATATTTTTATGTGTAGCTGAATAGATAGCATTATTAAAATAAAAGCTAAAAGCAAAGCTAAAAAATCAACGTTTTTCTGTAGTTGTCTTTATTCTCTGAGTTAACAAGTTGTGAAGGCATTCTAAAGCTTATCCTGTTGTTGGAATACGTATGAAGAGCACAGGATTCCTTCCTCTAATAATCATCCAATTTTCACTTGGTATTTGATGAGCTGTAAAAGTTCCATCACTATGAAACACTAAGTTGAAACTACTTGAAAGATTTCTTTGGTTGAGATGCCTAGTCAACATACACAATATGATGATATTCATTTTGGTTTCATCAGATGTTCAGGGTGAAAAAAAAGAAAACTGGCTTCAAAGTCTTATTTTCCTGCAACTGTCCTGGTCATATTTTTTTCCCATATAGTACAATTACTTAAAGGCCATTAAAAAAAGGGACTAATCAGACATGCACATAAAAAGTCTCTCTCTACTGTTGTCAGGTGGTGATCACATTGTGATTGTAGAAGCTTACACTAAAACCAGCTTAATATCTTGTGAAAATCCTAGATTTAAGGATTGTGTCTTGTTTCTAACTCATGGAAGAATTTCCTCTTATTATAGGAAATTATTGCTATGCAATGATCACACAATATCTTTCTGTTCTACAGTTACTGTTCTTGTATCATCTTAGGCTTCTTAAACTATTTTCTTCTCCATTTCCTTGTCTACTCGTAATGCATCCTCTAATCCCAACATTATTTTCATTGACAGGTTTGAATAAGTAATTTGTCTTCTACAAAACTGCAAAAGAACGAGATGTGGAAGTGTCAGGGAAAATTAAGCCCCAAAAGCTTTTCCATGTTCACCAACTTAAGGTCTATATTGAGTTTACATGACAAGGTTTTGGTAGCAAGGGTGGTTCTTTGAGAAGAGACCAGTTCCAGACACCTCTAAATTTGGTCCACTGCTGGCCAGTTGAGCTGGTGGTGCTTCTGCAAACACTTATTTAAGAAAGAGAAGAAACCAGAGTAGCAGCTGTGAGAAAGGAGTGAGAAAATGAGAGAAACAGCCCTTCAGACACCAAGAAAGAGGGAGGACGTGCTCCAGGTCCTGGAACAGGGATTGACCTGCAGCCTGCGGTGAAGACCACAGTGGTGCAGGTTGTGGTTCTACAGCCCATGGAAGCCCGCAATGGAGCAGACATTCACACTGCAGCTCAAGGAGGAGACCAGGCCACAGCAAGCTGAGATACCATGAAGGAAACTGCAACCCATGGAGACAATCCCACATAGGAGCAGGTTTTCTGGCAGGAACTGTGACCAGGGGGACGCACACTGGAGCAGTCTGTTCCTGAAGGACTGTACCTCATGGAGGATACCCACAATGGAGCAGTTCTTGTAAAACTTCAGGCTACGGGAAGGACCAATGTTGGAGAAGTTAATGAATGACTGTATCCCATGGGAGGGACCCCGTGCTGGAGCAGAACAGCGTGAAGAAGAAGGAGTGGAAGACAAGGAATCAACCCCTGTGCTGCTCAGGGATTGGAGGGGGGAAGGTGGAAGACTCAGGAGTGAAGCTGAGCCTGGGAAGAAGGGAGGAGTAAGGGAGAAGGTGGTTCAATGTTTTTGTCGGTTTGTTTCTTGTTTTCCTACTTTGTCATTAATTGACAATGCACTAAATTAGTCCTCCATAATTTGAAACTGTTTTGCCTGTGATGGTAACTGGTGAGTGATCTCCACATCCTTACCTGGATCCACAAGCTTTTTCGTCATATTTTTCCCCCATCTTGCTGAGGAGGGAGAGTTAGATGGGCTTGATGGGCACCTGGCAGACATCCAAGGTTAACCCCCCTCAGGTTATATTAACAAACAACAACCACCAGCAGGTAGCTCAAATAAGAGACCATCTATCTGAAAAGGTACATAGGTATTTATGTTTCACATCCACCATGTAGAATATACATTCTAATTTCCAAAATCAAAACATTGACATATTTAAAAATAGTTTTTTGTTTGTTTGGTTTTTTTTGCCAGTCTAAGATTTGAAGCAAACATTTGATCGGTGAAATTGTGTTACTCAGACAATAACAGTAAACAATTTTTAATGATTCATAAGCTCTGTTACTTTATGGCAATTGGAAGTATCTTAAACTAAGTCAAATCATTTTAATGTGAAAAATAATACAGACTACTACTAAACCTGTGCAAATAAATTAAAATATTGAAATCATTGTACCTGTAAAGGAACTGACATCTCCAGCCACAAAGATAGTAAAGGCCTTATACACCTATCACTTTAATTACTGATGAAATAATTTCTGGTAGTAAATAAAATTTACAATCCATTTCTAAACATTATATTCATGTGTAAAAATTCTAGAAAGTGCTAGGAGTTTAATGTGAACAGAAGGATTAACTTCAAGAGAAATGTCCAGTGGAAATTAAGTCTTTTTTTGGTGCAAAATAATTCCCTTGTATTGGTGGATGCAAATTTATTAAGATGTTACAAATGACATGACTTAATGAAAGTTATACAGGTTGCATGATTCTGTGTAGTTCCCTGGAATTCTTTGCAACATCTTTTTCTCCAAATCTGAATTACAAGTCTGGTGAATCTGAATTACAAGTCTGGGGCAAAACAGACAATCTCAAGTGGAGCTACCTGGGAGTCACTCAGTGTCTCGCAACATACACAGTTTTGCTTTGTTACTGGAACAGAATCCTGGATTGAATTATCTGTGGGGTTTTCTTTTGTTTCGCTTTTGTTTGTGTGTGTGTGGTTTTCTGTTTGGTTTGGTTTGGTTTGGTTTTTTGGTAGGTATTTTTGTGGGTGTTTTGTTTTTTAATAGACATTCCCTGTTGGCTTTATTGCCTACACATTCTCGTAGAGGATCTGAGAAACAGTCAGCTTTTCAAAGCAATGAAAGTTTTATTGGCCAGAAGGAACACCTTTGGATATTAGGAAAAAATTATTCCTGGAAAGGGCTGTGGGGCATTGGAACAGGCTGCCCAGGGCTGTGGTGGAGTCACCATCCCTGGAAGCCTTGAACAGACTTATAGACAAGCTCTTAGAAACATGGGTTAGTGCTAGAGTGAGGTTAAGGTTGAACTTGATGATCTGAATGGTCTCTTCCAGCAAAAATGATGCTATGACCTAGGAATGGGCCATGCAGTACAGACATAGCTTCATTCTTCTCTCCTGGTCAGAACTTAGGGCTGGGGATCCCTCCTTGGTTGGGGTTCCTCTTTGAAGAACTGAGATCTGAAGGTGACCACCCTTAGGAAGATTACAGCAAGCCAGGCATGAAGAAGCCTGACTGAGACTTCGCCTCTTGATGTCTTTACCATGTTTCTTTAAAGTGTCTTACGTTTGTCTTTCTGATTTGCTGTCTTCCTATCTTCTTAAGACTAATTTCTTGTGAGCACACAGGTCAGTCCTGTCTAAAATTCTGAAGGGCACAACAGTCACATTTATACCTCTGGTCAGCTTGGTCCTAGCAGTTTGGTCCTATTTGACACAGACTGGATGCCGTCCACTCAGCCCTTTATTTTCTGGTGAAACCCAGTTCCACTACTTATCGAGCATATCCTGGGACATCATGAGGGTCAATATTGCTCCCAAACCCCATTAATTCTAGCTGATATCCAATACCCCATCAAAGATGAAACTGATAACGAAATTGATCATTATTTTATTGGTACTGGAATTATTTTTCTCTAAGGTCTCTAGATTCATTGAGCACTATGAGCTACCAATAAGTACATGAATAATAATTCATAACATTACCTTTCACTCATAGCTCTGCTGTCTTGTCCAACCCTGATTGCTACTGTGTAAATTACAGGAAAATAGGGTCTGATGCTTACTTCTAGTAGTTCTAATACAGATTCTTATATTTTACCTTACTTATTCAGTTCCTCACCACAACTTTGAAAAAGATGTTATGTCATTTGATTACAATATATGACTCCAACCAGATAAAAATAGTCCTATTCATATGAAATTTCTTACAGACTTCTTTTCTCTGTACCTTATTAAAAAATATTTTTTTTTCTATAGAAACCATATACCTTTAAATCAATAACCAGCCCACTGTAGGGACTTTCTCTGACAGGAAGGAAAACAACATCAGTGAAAACAGAGTTCCTTAAGTTTTGATCTAATATGTGTAACAGCATGGTATAAAAGAAAACTAGAATAGATAAACATAAGTTCTGAAGCTGATTGCACCAACCTTGAAAATCTGTAATTAATGTAAAGAAAGTCCAGGGAATGATCTCCAAGGAAATAAAAATAATGAATGAAAGAAGAAACCCTTTCTTTGCAGTACATTATTCCACAATAATTAACATTTTTTATCGCTGCATATCTTTCTCCAATTAGCTATCTGAAAACTAAGGTCTAAGTTAATTGATTCTGTTATACTTGTGTAAATCTCAGCTAATTCCACGTGCTCCAGAAAAGCTGCTCTGGTGTAGCTGATGGCAGGACCTGGTCATCCATACGGACTGCTTGGATCATTCCAAGCTGCTCATTTAAAAATGCACAGTAACTAATGCAATGCAATCAAAGTTTTTGACTGCAAAATAAGGAAAATCTTATCTTACTGTGCGTAAAAATATCATCTAAGCAGTACAATATCTAATTACTTATAATGGAGTAATACATTTTGTTTTGGAAGTTTGTGCTCAAACCATCTCACTTCTCTATCAGAACTGACATTTTATTAAGGCTGGACATACCCAGGCAATTGGAACAGCTTGCTACATGATTTAATAGCAGGTTGCTACATGATTTAATAGCAGGTGATTGAAGAGGTTACAGGTACTACAGTAAATCACATGTCAATAATTTAAAGGACTGATAAGGTTTTGCCATTCTAATGTTCCTTTTATACAGCGAAGATTGAGACAAATATAGAAGATGGCATAATAAGAACAATATGTATACTGGCAACGATATTACTAGCAAAACCTATCAGAGAATATTAAAACCTGTATGTTTTCTTAACCTCCATCAATATAATAAAATTTACTTTGTCTTCAGCAGATAAAAATGATTGATTTCATTTATTGAAATTCAGTATTTTGATCTTTTACTACAGAGAATGTATCTTTTTCTGTGATGCTTTGATGAGATTTTTCTGATCTTTCAGAATCTTTAAGCACATTTTTGCATAAAGTATCCAATTGTAGGTTAGAAAAATTGGCTGATATTTGTGTTTTTCTTCTCAGACTATGGACTAGTTTAAGAGAACTCAGCAACATGTAGTTTTAAAAGCAGCTAAGCTATGTTATTCTGTGATAAAACACCTTCTGAAGAATATGTTGAAGGGTTTTCCCCTTCAAGCATTCTTCTTTTATCTAATTAGCTGGAGAAAGAAAACAAACATGAGAACATTAAAAAGAAAAAAAATCCATAAAAAGCTCTGAGTTCAGTGCATACAAATTACTCTGCTGCTTTTCTTTTTGATGGAAATATAGTATATCTCAGGTTTCTACAATGATAGATAGCGCTTAAAGCTGTTGGACTCAATGGGGATTAAACCCATCTCTTAACAGTTCTAGAGAAAGCTTAAGGCTCCTTAGCAGTGCAGGTAAAATTAAATGTTACAGTGGCAACCAAGTGGGCTGAATGCCTGTTTATTTCAGGCAAATAGGTTATAGACATCAAAAAATGCAGAGCTATCAAACTAAAGAATCTGAATTCGAATTTTCTTTTAAATGATAGCTTTTGTATTATGTTAAAACAGACAAAAATCCTCCTGAATTGTTTAGAAAAGAAACATAACAAAAATACACACAAACGAAGTTTCCTTCATAGGAATATCTGCCAGGCCATAAAGGACTAGAGCTGGCAGGAAGCCATACATTTATGGATTGTTAATGTAAATGTGTTCTGACCATAAATAATGGGGGTTCGTTTGTTACTTTAAAACTGCTAAAGTAACAGAAAGCTTCAAAATTCAGAAATGACATTGAATGAATTCCTGATATTCTTACTGAAGTAAGCAATATAGGCCATTTTATGATCTTTACTGGAAATAATATCTGCCTTATGTACTGATTTCCCTAAGGAGCTGTGGTGTTTGAGAAGGGACACTGTAAGGAGTTCCTAAATATGGAGACACTCAAAATTAGCACCAACTTAAGCTTACCATTGACAAAAATTATACATCTGCTATTGTTTTTCTTTAACTTTGTTTTGTTTGTTTTGGTTTGTGTTGTTTGGTTTTGCCTCAAGAAATAAAATGGTTTCTTTATCTGAGATCAGTTCCATTAAGGTCTATAGAAATCTCTTAAAAACCCAGACTAAACTCTCAGAGCTCACTAGTGCCAGTGAAATCTCTTCTATGGTTAGGCTGGGCTCATCAGAGACTAAACTTTTCCACTGCTGATTATAATAAAGAAGTCCAAGATATTTTTTGTCTCCTACTTTTTAACAGTTCAGAAACAGTTTCATTTACCAGTTTTAACTGTGACATCCAAAACTCAGATTGCAAGCTCAGGTATGTAACATGCCAGGCAGATCCCTTGGAACAAGACTCTAATATAGAATGTCTAATACATTCATGTAACATCGTAATGTAATATTCTCCCTTTATGTAAAGGAAGAAGGAAAAAACAAATGTCATCTGGCTTCCTAAAGCACACTCTGAAGAAGTTAGCAGATTTTTGCTGTTCTTCTTAATGAGGAAATGATTCTTTGACTGATACAGTGCATTAAAAATTAACAGTCCTGTTAATATGATACCTGGTGCTAAAGATAAAACTAGGATTCAAAACACGGCCCTCAGTATATGTTTGCTGGATGTCATGCTGACATCTGTTCTCTTTGCCAAATTCTGTTCTACTTGGTCTTTCAATGAGAAAACTCCATGAATTATCTACACTTTTCCTTTCATTCTGTAGGAAAAAAAGCACACAAAAAAACCCAAACCACACCTCTCTTCCTTCCATGGGAATTCAAATATTGGTCTGTCAAAGGACAGAATTTATTTGCTGAATATTAAATATGTTCACAAAATGCATTTTCTACGCCAAACATTGTATTTATATATATATATATATGTGTGTGTGTGTGTGTGTGTGTATATGTACTAAATCAACACTTTCCCAGCAACCATTGAGTGGCCTACCTAAGCCAGGTGATGTTTGTTATATTTAGGGAAGCTTATATCATCCATTGGGAAGAAGGAATGTTTTGTGGATACAAGATCCTTCTTAATCCAAGCTGACGTTTGGGATCTCAGTCCTTGGAGGTTCCCACAGCTCTGGGGGACAAGCCTCTGAGCGACCTGTGCGGCTTCTACAGTTGACTGTTCGGAACAGGTTGGACTAGAGAGATCTTCCTGTGGTGCCCGCTAAGCCTATTTATTTTAGAATTCTGTACTTATTTTTCAGTAGTTTAAGAAATTAGAACAGTATTCCTACCCACTATTTGTGGGGAATGTTAAGTTTTGGGTTTTTTTTTTTTTCCAAGTCCTCTTTTTACTGGTCTGCTGGCATTAATGGCCTGAATATTTATTCGATAAAAGTCAGCCAACATTATTGATGCTGGTGCTAGAAAGTAGAAGGTGATTTACACCAGCTGATGATTTGTCCTTTGTGTTTTGATACAAAGGTCTCCTTTCACATCTGGGACATGATCCTTGAGTTAACGAGTGGGCTGGTTTATTTATACACTTTAAGTAAGTGATAGAACAGTCACTGTGTCAGTCAAATGGATTGCATGCAACGTGCCGACCTCCCTACATAGGTTAACTGCAAAATAAACACATACAAATCTGTTCTCTATAGATATTTTCCAATGCATAAAGAATGCCCCAATTTTTTACAGAGTTATTAGCAATTTGCTGTTTGTGATAGAAATATCAGGTCATAATTATTCACTTCTGTCATTTAGATTTTCACCAAAGAGGCTGTGTTATATCTTGTTCAGCCACAAATCCTAAATGTACCTTTCTCCCTCTGGCTTCCACTGTCTCCAGGTGTTTAATTGGGGCACAGTCCTCCTGCTGTAAAAGCAAGAACAACAGGCAATTTCATCTCAGTCTACTTTGTTTCTTTTAATTATTGTTTCTTAATTCCCTTTATTGAATTAAGTGAAAGGAAGAACAAATATTACCAGCAGTGTAACCTACCTGAGTGAATTAACAATTTGATCTTTTTAGTAATTCTGCTTTTTATCTTTGTTAGAAACCAAGATGAAAGGAATAGCTATTGTAACACATTCAGAACTAATCGCAGTTTTAAGTATGAAGAGGCTCATTTTACATATATTTTTCACTTCATCAAGCTTTGGACAAAACAGGTTTCTATGAGTTTGTATATGTGTATAAAGATCCTCCCAAGAAAGCTATTAATACAGGAATTATTTGTCAATGCTTGCAGAAATGATACGACAACATGACCTCCGAAACACACGCTTTGCTAAATTCATGCTCAAGATGCCTATTGCTCTTGTGGCTTCCAAAGACATTGCTTGAGGCATCGATGGCCATTCTAAAACGAATATCTGAAACCATTCCCAGCCATCTGTAGCAGCAGTTCATGAACCTAGAAAATACCAGAAAACCTTGAATTTTATTAGATTATTTTCCCCTCTTTTCCTACGTTATTGATTGTGAGACAAGGAAATTATAATATAAAGAAAGAAAAATAAACAGCCTTTTAAATCTTTTTTTTTTTTTTCGTTTGGTGGAAGAGAGTTTATGAGATAGTGAAAACACAATGTGGCAGGAAGAATTTTTCACCTTCCGTTACATAAAGTCTTTTATTTTTTTCCTAATACAAGAGGTGAAGGGACCTAAATTGACCTAGGACTCAAAGAGAAATTTCCTACCGTTCTCTGAAAGGTAGTTATAGAAAAAAAAAAAACACACATGCAATTTGGTTAACAGCCCATCCTCAAAGCTGACGTTTCTTTCTGCAAATATCAATTGTCAGAAGCACATAATTTATTTAAACTTGTGTGTCAAAAGATTTTAAGTACCCCACCTCCTCATTCAATCCAAAAAGATGTAATTTTACAGATGTAACTGTTTAGTGGTCGCATAGACGTAGTGGAAGCTTAAAGTAAGACTAGGACACTTCTTTGTGCCCTCCTCATTTACCATGTCAATGTAGACTCATACAGTTTTCCAAAAGACATTTTATTTCCATTTCATTACCTTGTGCAATGGTTTCTTGAAATGGCTTCTTGCAGGAGCTGATGTCACTATTTCCCTGTGTATAGAGTGTTGTTCTGAGTGAGCTTGTTTTAGACACAGAGGTATGAAAGCAAATAATGAGCAAGCTGAATATTCATTAGGAGAAAGTGATAAAAACACAATCTTACGTCACTTGCAAATGAATATGGGCATATCATACAAGAAGTTGTCTATATGTACACAAAATAAAGAGAGAATGGGAGACAATGTGCCTTTTATTGGATACAAGAACCGTTGACTTTGTTTTCCTGTTTTTATTGAAATTATTTTGGTTTGCATTTAGAATCACAGAATCATTTCAGTTGGAATAATTTCAGACCCATAACCCACCCCTGGCACTGCCCCATGTCCCTGAGAACCTCATGTCCGTCTGTCCAACCCTCCAGGGATGGTGACTCCAGCACTGCCCTGGGCAGCCTGTTCCAATGCCCCACAGCCCTTTGGGGAAGAAATTGTTCCCCACATCCAACCTCAACCTCCCCTGGTGCAACTTGAGGCTGTTTCCTCTCATCCTATCACTTGGTACTTGGGAGAAGAGACTGACCCCTCCAAGCTCCAACCTCCTTTCAGGTAGTTCAGAGATCAGAAGGTCTCCCCTCAGCTCCTGTTCTCCAGCTGAACCCCCCAGGTCCCTCAGCCGCTCCCATCACACTTGTTCTCCAGCTCCTCACCAGCTTTGTCGCCTTCTCTGTACTCTCTCTAGTCCCTCAATGTCCTTCTTCTGATGAGGGGCCCAGAACTGCCCCAGGATTGGCGGTGTGTCCTCCCCAGGTCCCAGCACAGGGACGGTCACTGCCCTGGGCCTGCTGGCCACACCAGTGCTGGGACCAGCCAGGATGCTGGTGGCCTCTTGGCCACCTGGGCACACGCTGGCTCATGTTCAGCCGCTGGCACCAACACCCCCAGGGCCTTTTCCTGGGGCACTTTCCAGCCGCTCTTCTCCAGCCTACAGCGTTCATGGGGTTGTTGTGACCCAAGTGCAGGACCTTGGTGAACCTCAGACAATTGGCCTCAGCCCATGGATCCAGCCGGGCCAGACCCCTCTGTATGGCCTTCCCAGCCTCCAGCACATCAACACTCCACCCAACCTGGTGCCATCTGCAAAATGACTGAGGGTGCCCTCGATCCCCTCATCCAGACTAATGATAAAGAGATTAAACAGAACTGGCCGCAGTGCTGAGCCCTGGGGACACCAGTCATGTCCGGCCAACAACTGCATTTGGCTCCGTTCACCACAACTCTTTGGGCCCGGCACTCCAGCCAGTTCTCTACCCATGGCAGATACACCATCCAGGCCATGAGCTGCAGCTTCTCCAGGAGATGCTGTGGGATACGGTGTCAAAGGCTTTACTCAAGTCTAAATACACAACACCCACAGCCTTTCCCTCCTCTACTGGGTTGGTCACCTTATCATAGACAGAGATCAGGTAGGTCAAAGAGGACCTGCCTTTCATAAACCCATGGTGACTGGGCCTGATCATACGGTTGTGTTTCTGAGAACAGCCCCTGTTGGTGTGACTTTCCAATGCAAATGGACACATTCAACACTCCTGAGCAATTTTTAAGTAAGTAATGACAAATACATTACTTTTAACTTCATCAAATTTATCATTTCACTCAAGCTTCTGTAGTTTTTACAGAACATTTAATCAGATTGGAATACAAAGAACAGGGCATTAATATTCTATATTTCTTTTATTCTATAATATAACCTTTCTGCTAAAACTTGGTTTATTTGAGAATAATCTTTCCAATGCATCTCAAACAACAAAGAAAAAAAAGCTTGAAAGTAAACTGGGAATTTTTACTGTTCTTAAAAATGCGTTCAATTTTAAGCCTATAATCTTGTTAAAATTGATGGCACCTTATATTTTCATCTTGAAGCATCCTTAATTATAGTCAGAAGAAATGGAGATTGGATGTATTCTGCATAAGCAATGCAAATAGAGGACAAATTTGGGAGTATATTAATACTACAATTAAATTTATGGTATTCTAAATAAGTCATGCCAATTTATCTTCATTTGTTCTGAAGTGAAATATGAGAGTATGTAGAAGTTCTATGCTCTCAGTACGGATGGTTCACTTTTTACCATATTGGCTATTAATTTAGCCTAAGGCCAAATTAATAGAATCAGGAATCAGGAGGTATGTCAAAATCAAAATACCAAATTTAATTTCAACAATACTTCACCACCAAAAAAGATGAAAAATTATTTAAAATAATGAAAAAATGTATACTTACTTCTAGACCATACCTTACGTTGACTTTCTTGATGTGGTTTTGAAAAGCAAATCAAACATAATCTATTGGCATTGCAGTAATTTGTAAAAAAAAAAAAAAATGGAATTCTTGAAGTAAAAAGGACTCTGGGTAAATTGATAAACACCACGGCAGTACCCTTGTTATTTCCCACTGGCCTTATCTATGACAACATGGCAGTGACCAGAGGTTCAATCAGACTTGCACGTCCTGGATGTGGAATGTGGTTCTCCATTTGATACTGTATTGTAAGGCAACACTAAAAAGAATCTAGTTACAGCTGAATATATTTAGAGCCAAGGAATTTTTTCTCTTCCTCCAGAGAAATGAATCCTATTACTAAAACGAAGGCAACATTCACAGGCAGTGTAATAAAACACAATGACTTTCTGAGAGTGAGGGGTTTTTGTCACAGTGGCACACACATGAAAACTTGATCAGGTCCTTTTTGGAGAGATGCATTATCAGGTTTTCAGATCATCTTTAGCTATGCCAAGTAAGCTCAGAAACCATAACCAGACGTTACGCTATCTGAATGTGCTACATACACTGTCAAACGACTACTTAGGAAATGGTTTAGGAAATGATGAGAATGTCTGAAAGTCAAACTTACAGGTTAAGAGCTCTTATAACTCACTATTTTCCCAGATAAAAAGGTGAATAATTTATACCTCACTGGTGACTTAACTACTTACCATTTTGGGGGTCTAAGCCTCCATATGGTCTTGCAGATTGCTTGCAAAATATCAGATCTTAATCTCATCATCATGACAGCGCTGAATATTCTCTGTCCTGTACCTCAGACCACTATCACATATGGGCTGGTTCAGAGGGAGAACAATGAATTATTTATCTGGCGTGACTTCCAAGCCGCCATGTGCGAAGCTGTTGGGAAGTCGGAAATGGCATAAGTAGCTCTGCAGGAGCCGTATTGGTAGGCAGAAAGTGAGGCTGCCCAAATTACATGATGAATTTCATTTATTGCTAGCGACTGATTTATTGCATGGTTCTCACCAGAGCTGGCGGAAAACCAGGAGGGAAACTGGTTAGTGTGAATCATTATCTAGACAAGAAAAGGCAAATTCAAAGGCTGTCTCTCAATCCTGGTTTCCTGATCAAAGTGTGGAGCACTGAAGAATGGAAATTCTACCCAAGCACCTGGGTCTCCTTCCTATGGAAAAAAGGAGGAATGGATTTAGTGAAAACTTCTCTGTTCTCTTCAGGAGGAGTAACACAGTAGGGAAGAGCAGCTTAGGTGGGACTCACACCTGAATCCTGAACTTCAGCAATTGTTCTCTTGCTTCCAGTTCAGATGTTGGCTAAGGCCAGATTTCATTGGCTCAAGTCAACGAGGTAATTAACAGTCAAGGCTAGAAATTAATATTTAATCATTGATAAAGACAATCAAGGACATTGTGAGACTCTTGAGGATTCATTAGTACGCATTTTTAAATTTTATTTTTCATTGGAATGACATCTTGTTAAGATTTCTGGAACAGTGTGTGGTAAAATAACACTTGTCCTCTTAGTTTTGGTTTCTGAGAACAGGTCATATTAATACCAGCTCTATTTTACTACTAAAAATAAAAAAAAAAAATTGTAATGGAAATTCACTGAGTGTTAATATTCTGGGAAACCTCTTGCACAGCTATGTTACATTTAAAAAAAATACTGCAGTAGTCCATCACTGGCAAAACAGAACTCATAAAATCTATTAGCAGAGCAAATCAAATGTGTGAAATATCACATGCAAGTGGACGTGTTGGCAATCTGTGGACTTGCAGATGGAAAATTTTATTGGATTTGCCCAACGTGTATAAACAATATAGGAGGTTGCGATGACCCAAATGAGTACTTACAGAAAGTCTAATTAAAAAGACTGAAAAAACTTTGCATTGTAAATGCAGCTTTCACATGAAAGTTTGCAGAACACATGGAGAGACAAAATTTTCTCTGTAGATTATTACTGAAGATGGTAGTATTCCCTTTTTGTTTTGCCTTTGGTTTGGGGTTTTTTGTTTGGTTGGTTTTTAGGGTTGTTTTGTTTTGTTTTTTCTTGAGAAAGTGCCTGATTTAGTGCAGGAAATTTTTTGTTTCACCCCAATAGGGGAGAGTCAATAGTCAGTTTCCAACATGTTTTATTGGAAACGCTACTTGAACTTTATTAATTTCACAGATTAAGAAAGCAAATTATTTTCACCCATCTGCAAGACACACAAAGCATTTGCCACCCACTCTTGAAAAGGGCTCTTACCCTTTAGGTTTCAAGCTCTTATATGAGCTTTATATGAGCTTTCCTAAAACATGACCAGCTCCTGGTCTTTCTGATTTATTAAACTTGCAAAATTGAGCATATACTGATAAAGTCCCATGAACAGAAAAAAATAATTTGGGATTGAGTTCTGATTTTAAAAAGAAAAAAGTCTCATTTTGGTGAGTAGGCAGAATTTAGAACCTGGAAAAACCAATTTTAATTGGTTTTGGTTTCTATTACTGCTGGCAGATGCTTCCAGACCCCTCAGAACCAATCCACGCAGTCTCTTTAGCATAGTGTTGCTAATACAGTGTATGTATTAAGAGTGATCAAAAATTCATTAGCAAATGTTATCATAACTTCCTGGTTTGATTTTCTGTAATTTCAGGGAAAAAATATTTTGGATACATGATTACAACCAACGATAACATGTAACTATGCAAAAATATTTAAGTGATAACCCCAACATATACATTTACTCCTAGTACATCTATGTCAACATTATATTTATATATAAGATGTTCAATTTTAAGCTCAGATTAGACCTATTTTCCCTCCCTCCACCCCAAAGTTTCTCAATTGCATAAAGTAATTAAAAGAAATTATATCTGTGATCAGACCATGGTGAAAACTTATGATCTAAGGGACTAGCCTGGGAAAATGTACCTTATATGAGATAAGAAAATATACCTTATATGAGATAAGACAGTACAAAAATTAATCAGGTTTAAAGAGTTGAATACTTTGGGTGATTATATGGTATAATATTAAGGTGGCTCTATACAGAATAAAAAAGTTGAGGCTTCCCATGTAAAAACTTCTCTTTCTTTTACCTCTTTAGTGCTGGGAAAGAGAAGAAAACTGCAAATTTCGCACTATAGCAGGCAATGTATTTTAAAATGCTCCAACAGCTACACAAACAGAAAGCAACAATTGAAAAGCTTTTTGAAAGTCTGTAGTGTCAGGGGGCTCTATTTTCATAGATCATAAATGTTTCACAAATATTATAGGGCTAATTTAATTAAGGTATGTGACTAAAGTCTCCTAAAGAAATTAAGTGAGATAGGGTGGTGATTTGTAATCTCTACTGCTCTAAAGTGCCGAAGAGTCTGAATTTCCTATAATCAGCTTCATTTTATACAAAGAACTATGTCCAAGAACAACTACTTGAATGTGGTATTAAGAATAAAAAGGAAAGGGACTAATGACAGCCTTGTTTGTTTGAAGAGCACACCTACAGTTCACTGCTTTCCTTATCCTGATATCTAATTATTTTCTACCGGTGAAGCAGGAGCAGATCAAGTGTCACCTTATTTGTGTACCGAAAATACTGCGAACTCGCTGCAAAGCTCCGGAAAATTAATTTTCTGATTTCAAACGAAAGGTCAACGTTCCTTTCACTACTTGTAGCACCGTAACATCTCTGTAAACAATCTTTTCACAAGTACATAGAAAAGAAGATTTTTCATGCTGTATTGGCAAATTATAATATTTTGCTACAAGTCAAGTATGAAGAAATTATCTGGAGAATGAGTTAGATGGCAAAAAAATAAACTTCTGATAAATTTCCTTAAGAGAACATGCTTATTATTCTTAGTAATATCCTCAATTTATGTAATTTTATAGACTAGAAATCTACTAACGATTCTGCTTACATATTTTTTGCTAACAATTATCTGGGTTTACTAATCGAAAGGCATTATCCTCCGAGCTTTTCTCACCAACTAAATCAATAATTTAAATTTTGTTTTCTACTCAGCTGCTTCTGTTGACCTTACCTTTATAGAACCCAGGTGTCTCGATTTTACGTCTATTCTAAAAAACATTGAAAAAACCCATATAGTCTATATAATCTTAGGGGGTGTTTATAAATAAACGAAACACACTAAAAATGTGGAAAAAATGGCTAACTCAGTGATAAAGATAAGCAATAGAAGGAGCAGAGAAAAATAACTGGTGTAATGATCAAGTTCTACTAAGGAAGCAAGTCGTCTTTTTTTCTGAAGTTACTTTTACTACCTTGACCTTTTTTAATTTAAGCTCTATATAATTATAGATACAGGCATTTCACAATTTCTGTGGAGAAAGAGGGATAAGGTAGATTACCAGAAGACAAAAATAACTGAGAAGAGTTATTGAGGAAGAAAATAGGACTCCTACTATTGAGGACAGAGATCATCTAATTTTGCCAGCAAGAACATAAATTTAAAACTTTGATCTACTCTGTAAGATGTGCAGTGACAAAGTAAATATAAACTAATGCAACTCTTCAGGCTTCATCATTTCTACGCTGCTTTCATGGGCTAAAATTCATTGACTAACAAGCAAAATCTTTAAATAGACTAATAAATAAAAAATAATGTAAAAATATAAATAATTTAATATAAAAGAGGTGAGATGCATACTGGATATAAGAAAAAAAAATACATTTTCAAGATGATCAAGCTTCTCCTGAATGAGAGATGAATGGATATAAAAAAGAAATAAGCAGCATGCAAGAGCAAATGTGATCTATGAAATGCTATGGTGAAACCCATGACTGTAGCAGCCACATATTGTGGAAAGCTGGGAAATTGTATTTGCAATTCAAAATGAACAAAATGCATATGAAGCAATATACAAACCTCTTTCTTCCATCGTGTTAGGATCTATGAAATGAAATGAGGGTAAAATAACCATAATGTTAAAAAGATTGAAATGAAATAAAACCTGAACAAATTTGTGAAAAAAAAAAGTGCTACAGGAAGAAAAAATGACATTTGATCATAAAAGCATTTAACAACAACAAAGAAAGTTAAAATGCTCATAATATACACAGAGAGAAAAGAAAAATTCTAAAAGTACATTCGTTATTTGATGAATAAAAAAATTCACTTTGCAGCTATTAAGAAGTTTGTTGCCTTAGATTACTAGGTGGAAGAAAATGCATTTTTTTACTGAACTCATTCTCCCAGTCATTCTCAGACTTTCAAAGACCCATTATATTGCACCCGATTTGTATATTTTTCCATCATTCACCACCATTTTAATGAAAACATTCACAAACCTATAATAGCCCAAATGTACCCAAAGTTATATGAGCAATGAAAATGTAAAACAAACCAGGTATAAAATGTCTTTAATTTGTACATAATGGAACAGAATTTAAGCAAAGTCGTGCTTCAATAGCTGTTCAATTGAGTTTCAAAATTTTGGATTTCATATTGCCATTTCATAGTTTCTAAGGTGAATCTGGTCCATATTCATTTGAATGAAGAAAAATGAAGGCTAATACCAGTCTTGTAAAAATAACTGATTTCCAACAATTAAAGAAAATTTTTGCTATGAAATTCATAATAAAGATTCTAATTTCTCTCTCTCTTTTTTTTTTCTTTGTTAATGCAAGCCAACAGTAGAATATTTTGTCTGGGTTTGCCGTGGTAATGCCAAACAATGGAGAACAGAGAATCTGCCAGGCAACTATCGAATTTACAGGATAGAGCTGAGATAAGCCTGTCTACTCAAAATGAAATGTACAGATTACATTTCAATGCTTCACTGCATCTGCAGATAAGACAGTTCATTTAGCTTTTTCCTATCCTGTGTTAATGTCCATTTTTCAGTTTCGCCAAAGGCCAGTGTAGCCATAATATCACATTTTTGAAACACATCGTCTGGATTATTTTGAGTTACTACTATCCAAAGTTGTGTAAATCTAGAGACCTGAAGTATTAATGTCCATGCTTGAAGAAAATCTTCTACAGCTTCTGGAGAGAACTGTAAGTTGTTTAACAACTCCAGGATCAGCATTTCTTCCATTCCAATTTTCTTTTATTTAGTTTTCTTTTCCTTCCTTTTCATTTGCATTCAGTGTTTTACGTCCCATGTACATTAAGCCATGACTTTGTTTCTTAATAGCTTGGAAATAGCAGTATATACTTGGCTTTATATCTTTTTTGGGGAGAGAAGAAAAAGAAATGGGACAGAAGTCATAATGTCATATTGTTTATTTTCAAAGTCTTGCACGTAAACTTTATATTGTGAAATGCAATGAAAAATTCTGAGGACAATTCACATGTAGTATAGTTCACATTCAGCAACTATACATTCTCTAACTTAAATGATTCTTACCAAACTGTTTAGAAATTGACGTATCTGAGGATTAAAATGAACAGAGGTGCACACTTCTTAAGAAAATTAAATGTCAGTCCTAAGATCAGAATAGGTATACAAAGCATTTTAAACATATTCAGATAAGTTAACCATCAAGAAGATTTAAACACTGCACCTTCATATAGGAAGTTTTAAGTTAAAATTATTTCTATATTGAAAAAAGCTACCAAAGACATACATATTTAAAAATATAGAATTAGAAAGAATTGTCAAAAAAAAAAAAAAAAAAAAAAAAGGAAGAAAACAAACCAGCAGCAACTAAGGGATAGACTAAGACATAACAATAATTAAACAATAGGCAACATTTGTGTAACACAAGAAATCCAGCTAGGTTCATATGAAGCTTGGTGATTTCTCTAGTAAAATACCAGAAATACTAAACATGAAAAATTCCTAGAAATATGGAAAAAAAAATCTGATCAAAGGCCTTTTTAGAAATTGATATTAAGCTGAGACATATCCTTGAATTCTAGTCTGTATTGGAAAACAGGTTACTTCAGCAGCTCCTTTTGCACTCCTGGAGTTTTCTGGGGAGGGTGAGTCATGACACATCTTATCTGATTCCCAAAAAATGTCCCAAACTCTCTGAACTACAATTGAAAAGTAACAATTGAGTCTTAGTGCAGAAAAGGGATCTCTATGAAAAAATAAACAGGGTCCACAGGACAATGACTAAGAGCTTTTTTATTTTTCTTTGTTTCACAGCTAGGAAAGCAATCAGCTAGGAAGAGACCAGCATAATATCATATGCCATTGAAAATAATAACTGCAATCTCTGTACCTTTACACAGTTAACAGGGATCATTCCTAAAACCTTTTATTTAATTAAATTATTGTTGTGACACTCATTGCTATATTAGGTCCACTGATATAAAATCCGTTCCTGAATTGCTCTTCTGCCAACTTGACCTTTGGAACTTTTTGGATGTTCTTTTGTTTATAGTTGTGGCTATACCACAGTGTGATATTTCAATTGAATATGACCGTTTTACTATGTCTTCTTCTGTGTAGGAGTTGAGTTTATGGACACAGTACAATAACTAATAAAAACTGTAAAATAAAACAAAAACAAAACTGGGAAACTTTGTCACTGAGATGTACTAAAATGCTTAAAATAGATACTTTAAAAGACAAAAATGAACATATAAAAGTCTGTATTATATATTTCTAGTGCCGATATACTAGTTTTTTTATCTTTCCATACATATTCATAACTACGGCACCTTCAAGCAATTGTCATTGACACAAGTTACAGGCTATCAGTGATATAATAGGGCATTCAACAAAAGTTTTAACTTCCGATTTCAGTGGCTATGAGAGGAAGGACACATCACATAAATGGAGCATCCTTAGATCCCATTTCTTGCCTCTTAGAATCATAGAATCACAAAATTATTTCAGTTGGAAGAGAACCTCAGGATCATTGATTCAAACAATAACCCAACTGCAGCACAAACCCATGTCCCTGAGAACCTCATCTAAATGCCTTTTAAACCCGTCCAGGGATGGTGACTCCACCACTGCCCTGAGCAGCCTGTTTCAATGCCCCACAACACTTTGGGGAAGAAATTGTTCCCCAGATCCAACCTCAACCTCCCCTGGCGCAACTTGAGGCCGTTTCCTCTGCTCCTGTTGCTTGTTCCTGGGGAGCAGAGCCCGACCCCCCTGGCTCCAAGCTCCTTTCAGGCAGTTCAGAGATCAGAAGGTCTCCCCTCAGCTCCTGTTCTCCAGCTGAACCCCCCAGGTCCCTCAGCCGCTCCCATCACACTTGTGCTCCAGCCCCTCACCAGCTTTGTTGCCTTCTCTGTACTCTCTCTAGTCCCTCAATGTCCTTCTTCTGATGAGGGGCTCAGAACTGCCCCCAGGATTGGCGGTTTGGCCTCCCCAGGTCCCAGCACAGGGACGGTCACTGCCCTGGGCCTGCTGGCCACACCAGTGCTGGAACCAGCCAGGATGCTGGTGGCCTCTTGGCCACCTGGGCACACGCTGGCTCATGTTCAGCTGCTGGCACCAACACCCCCAGGGCCTTTTCCTGGGGCACTTTCCAGCCGCTCTTCTCCAGCCTGCAGCGTTCATGGGGTTGTTGTGACCCACGTGCAGGACCTTGGTGAACCTCAGACAATTGGCCTCAGCCCATGGATCCAGCCGGGCCAGACCCCTCTGTATGGCCTTCCCAGCCTCCAGCACATCAACACTCCACCCAACCTGGTGTCATCTGCAAACTGACTGAGGGTGCCCTCGATGCCCTCATCCAGACCATTGATAAAGAGATTAAATAGAACTGGCCGCAGTGCTGAGCCCTGGGGGCACCACTCATGACCAGCCAACAACTGCATTTGACTCTGTTCACCACAACTCTTTGGGCCCGGCCCTCCAGATGGCTCTTTATCCATCAAAGAGTCCATTTATCCAGGCCATGAGCTGCCAAGCATCTCAAATGCATGTTACATGTAGCATGATGTCGGTGATGAAGGTGAAAAAGAGGATGCTTTAGTAGAACAGAGATCAAAGAGAAAGGATTAACAAGGCTCAGGTACTCCTACAGTAAGTTTATAATCTATATGATAACATGTATTCATGAAGTATCATGATGATGATAACCAGATAATTAAAATGTCTTTGTTCACTTCTTCATAGCCCTCCCAAACTTTCTATTCTGCTTAGGAGATCTACTGAGGAGGAAGACCATATGAATGAAGAAAATTTGTTGTAGCAAACATGGATTCCCAAAGAGTTTTATAATGAACGATTCCTATACTCCAGCCACACATTTGTCTTACAAGTCTCCCTAATTCTTAACTTATTTACACAGACAGATGGTATTTTCTCCACCTTCACAGTCTCTAAGCAAATACCTTTAAATCATTGCTGAAAGGTTCACCACTGTTACAGGAACAATGACAGAAAATTTATCAGTTATCTGTGTAGACTGATATCTAGATGACATTTACAAAAGGAAATTTAGGTCTCTTCAAAGTTAATAAGTGTGATGTATACTCCTAAGACACTTATGCAATTTTCCGAAATGAATCCCTCAGAATGAAAGTAAAAATTGTATTTAAAAATTTATCATACTCATTTTAAAAAAAAGTAAAACTGGTGAAATTCATATAAGCTGCTCTGGATCTCTGTCTATTAATAGAGGATAAGAAATATTTTTATAGTAGTAATTTTATTTTAACATATATGATCGATCACTGTAAAATTATTTCAGAATGAAAGAGCAATAACCTGTAGCAGGTAGCTGTAGTGAATGCCTTTTTTCCAGAGAATAAGAGATACTTTCTTTAGCAATGCATAAGAATAAAGAACAAAAGTTCTTCAGGGTCTTCAAAATAGTTTGTTAGGCATTTTTATTTTATATTTATATATTTTATGTATTTCTCTTTAAACAGCCCAGTGGACACTGCCCAGTACAACATTAAATGGAATTCCTAAGTGAGGCGCATTTGATGAGAGAATTCATAAGGTTGGAAATTGAAAGTGTTCATGTCAGCCATTGCAACACCAAATGCATAATTACACATAATGGTAAACAGTCAGTATTTTCCCCAACTTCAACATATTTCTTTACCTGATAGCTTTTAGATATTTTCTTTGAATTAAATTACATTTGTACTATGAAGTGTACATTATCTTTCATCAAATATATGAAACAGAAGTAAATTATTGGAACAAAATGGAATTTTGCTCATTTGCTAATTTTCAAGCAATCAAATTAAGAACAGCCAAGTCATTTTTGCTCTTGTTGCTAAGGAGATTCCTGGTTACTTGTTGACAGCAGATTATTAGGCCAATCTTCTTATATTGTTATTACTCTACATGAACACATTTTTTGGCAGATAAGCTTTAATCAGTTTAACACCCAGATGCTTCAAGATAAGTGCCCTATTGAAACAGAATGAGGAAATTAGGAAATGCCTGATGTCGGTGGTCTGTGCAATGACCACATCTGTGCTCATGAGGATTTCAGGTTATGACCTCCTATGTCTAAGTTTGCGTTGGCAGGAAAAGGAATATCAAAGAATAAAAGGCAGATGCAGAATGAAGAGAATTTTTAAAATAGATTTGCTTACACAATTCTCGAGCAGTACTTTTTCCCTTTTAACAGTAAGTGTCTCCAAAAACTAACATAAGACATACAAGGACAGGTTAATATCAGCAAGATAGGGTGCTGTGAGAGGAATCAGGCACTGGACTGAAATAAAAGATAAAACTAAAATGGTCATACATTTGATAGAAGTCTGCCATGACACATAAACTGAGTGAGACCTGAATGTCCTGAAAAAAGATCAGTAGAAGTTAAAGTAATAATATTTCCAGTGTTCAGAAAATATTGTCATCAATGTATTTAAACTCCAGATGTATTTGTTCAGAATAAAAGCATCAACATTCTTAAGGTTGTTGTAGCAGGCAGTTTTCTAGAGACAGAGACTGGAAAGAATTCTGTCTCAAACACTGTGGCAAAACCAGTTCCTCCAGCCGCAGGGGATGGGACATTGTCACACTGAAAAGAATCTGCCTCGGACATTGTGGCCCAGCGGCAGGAGATGGGACACTCAGGAGAAGGTGAATTTCGATTTACACCCAACACAAGCTGAGGAGCTGCAGACAAAGGCCGCTGGTGACACAGGAGGGGGACGTGCTGGAGAGCATGGAGCTCCATCTTCTGATCGGCCCAGCCTGGCATGGAAGGAAAAGACAAGACCCTTCGAGATGGCCGAGACTTGTCCGTTCTTCGCAATCACCCCCCAGACTTTTCTCTTTTGCAATAACACCTCTACAAAACACCAAAGGTTCCCCAGGCAGGTGATCCAGAGGGCTGTAAAATGCTCGTTGTACAGTGCTGGAGGTCCCATCATCCTGAGGACGTTCCAGTCCCATCACAGGAACTGAACCAGCACCTGCAGCCACTGCGCTCCCGAACTACAAACCCCAGCAGCCCCGGTGGGGACAGCAGGGGCCGCACATCCCTGGGCCTGAACTGTGAGTCACAGAATCACAGCATCCCAGAGTGTCAGGGGTTGGAAGGGACCTGGAAAGCCCATCCAGTGCAATCCCCCCATGGAGCAGGAACACCCAGATGAGGTTACACAGGAAGGTGTCCAGGCGGGTTGGAATGTCTGCACAGAAGGAGACTCCACAACCCCCCTGGGCAGCCTGGGCCAGGCTCTGACACCCTCATCAGGAACAAGTTTCTTCTCATATTTAAGTGGAACCTCCTGTGTTCCAGTTTGAGCCCATTGCTCCTTGTCCTATCTACTGGTTGTCACCGAGAAGTGAGTCCCGCCATCCCCGCTGGGAGCTGCGAGAGGAGCGGGATCCCTCACTTGATTTCTGCCTTTCTTTTCCGTTCTCTTCTTTCTTCACTTCTCTTTTCCTTCCCTACATCCCTATTTCTGTGCCTCTCCTCCTGTGAGCAGTATAATCACACAAGGCTCACAGCCCCACATGTCCTGCAAACCCCTTTGGGTAAATCCTTTTGCTGTTAAACTGTCCACAAATTAAGTAACATAAATCTTTCTGCCGCCGAATCATCCGCTAATTGGGCTGAGCTGCAAAATACAAGGTCTTGCTTTTCTTGTTTACGGATCTTAAGTGTTGTGTGTGCTGTTCTCCATCCAAGGGGACCCACGGACATGAGTCACCTCTGCCCTCACTCACACCTCTGGGTGGGATGGAACATCTGGTTGCAGCAAACTGGAGGAATCTGCAGTTTTGTACTCAGAGTAACTCTCTGCTGCTTTTACAAACATGTGCTATGTCCTGGGAAAGGCACACTGAAATTCCATCATCAAGAAAGATGTATTGAAAATGTTACTTCTCCCTAAGAAATGCTTGTGAACAGAAACACGGCCGTGTTTGCAAAGCCTGACTGACAAATCCCAGCCATTGGCTAAATGTATACTACATTATTCATTTGCACCCTATAGCAGCTGATACAGGTTGTCATTAGTCAGATCGTTTGCCTTCAGGGATTATGTTAAAACTGTTTATGGGAAGAAATTTCAATTTAGTGAATGAAGAATAGGTACCTGGAATAAATCTCTCCCTAAACAAGGGATCTTGTATAGCATAACAACTTCACTTTTAACCTGGAAAGTCTTTTCTATGCAATTCAGGTTCCAACCTAAATGAGCATCTATTGACATCAACAGTCACATTCATGAGTAAATCAGAATTACAAATATGACAGAATAATCTATTAATTTTGGTCCCTTTTAATATAGTAAAAACTGCAGAGGTTTTAAAATCTGTTTGTTTAAAAGTTAAACAAAAGAAACTATATAAGATAATATCGGGAAGTACTATTTATACTACTAATGATACAACTACTAAAAGTTTAGAGAGGTAGGAATCAAACAAAAGAAAAGTAGCATCCAGAGTAGTAGGAGGGGAAACCAGTGGAGTGTTATTATCCCTATGAGAGTAACTGTGACATTGTTTTCAGGAGTTTGATCTTATTGCCAGCTTCCAATTTTTTCATCCTTACAGAGCATTTCATTTATGTCTACATTTACATCATATGGAATATGACATTTTTGTATTACTATCTGGTTATGCCTCCATGAATACAATTGTTGACTGATTCTATCTATGCTTCTCCACCTGATTTCAAGTTTTGTGGCAAAGACACATAATTCTTGCTACAGGAAAAGAACTCATCAAGCAGGGAGTCTTCTCGACTGTAGTCAGTGAAGGTGTTTCTTGCTCACTTGGGCTTTAGAGCCTAAAGTGCTTTCCTGAATTCTTCTTTCCTCTTCAACAAGTGAAGGAGGAGGAATTTCCAGTGTTCCCTAAAAGGCATCAGGAACTGTTGATCAAGCACAGAGACGAGCATGCGTCTTGTCTCAACAAACTAATTCTTAGCAAACTTAGTTCAGCCCTACAAAATATCACTTCTTGAAGCAACCAGACATTCCTGTGGATAATCTGTCGGCAGATTTTTCCTAAAGAAATCAAACACAAATCCTTGGCTGATAGTGATGAATTTACAAATTATTATTTTACAGAAAAGTCATCACAACCCGTCATCTGTTACCTCTCAAATTTTTCACCTGCTATCAAGCACGATTTATTGTCGCCCTGCAGTAAACAATGACACAACTTGATCAAAATCACATGCTGTGGCTCTGAAAATCAGGCATGCTAACTGGCTCATTGTTTTAGGTCACACCAGTCAGAAATCTGAGACCAAATGTTATACACCTGTGTTAATAGTTTGCATGAAGTTTGTGTAGTTTACTAAAGAGCACAATTGTTCTGTTAAAGTTTTATGGAATAAAAGGTTATACACAATACGTGTTCAAATCCTTGTGAAAATTAAATTTATGTACCTTGAACATCAGAGTGAAAATCACTCTTCCCAAGTTATTTCCCAGCTTAATGTCTAGAATGTATATTCTTTTTGTCTGCTACATTCAAATACGCAATCGTAATTCCTGACTAAAGGCAAACCAGAACCCACTTTTTCTAAAACAATGAATATTTTAACAGCTATATTAAGAAAATGAATAAGTTATGCATATAACTCTTAACAAAGAGCATTTGAAAGGCCCAGATTGGTGCAAATAATTTGATCTGAGAAATAATTTACGACTCGAGGGAACGAGTGTAAAAGTGACACGCCGTAAAATGCTCACGCCTGTACAACTGCCGTGTTAATCAAATGTTCTGTTTTTACAGCCCTGTCAGTGAATAATCAGGACTAATGATTTTACTCAAGTGTAAAACGCTTTCCCCCACAGGCCACAACAGGCCGGGACGGAGGCCGCTCCTCATCCTGGGAGTTCATGACCCTGTGAGAATGAGATTCTTCATTACACTCGTTGAAGTGTAATGCCATTAAAACTAATTTAGTACATTCATTTTAATTACATGGTAGTTTTACAGTGTAATTACGTCAGGGAAAGATTGGGGTTTTTTTGGCAAGTCCAATTCATGGAATTGGAATGATATTTATATGAGAGATGCCTTTATTATTTTACATTTCATATTCCAGGTTACATTATAGTTACACTTTATTTATTCCCAGTAATATAATTACTTTTTGGTCAAAGAAATGTAATTGCAGTGTAATGACTCTGAAATTCCTACTCGCGCATTACAGAGCTGAAAGGGAACATTTTCACCACTCACAGAGTTTTGTGTGGCAACGTTAAGAGGCAAAAGAGGAAAGGTAATGTAAAACTTATTAAAAACGAGATATTATCTCCACCTGCCTCTGCTTTACTCATTTTCAAGTAATGGGAAAGTGAGTGCGGTTGCATCAGCAGTGTGAATGGGCTACTGGAATTATTGTAATATAGAGCGAGAAAATTTAAAAGGTAAAAGAGAAGCCACACAATAAACAACAGTGCTGATCTTGGAACTGGATCAATTAAATCATTGTGCATCCCTTGATTTTGTTTATTGACAGAAATAACAGATTGACTGTGAAAATATACTGGATCAAGAAACTACTAACTCACTGTGGTGTAATTTGGTATTAAAAAGGACATCTGACCTAGGTTGGCCATTAGGTGAAAGTTCTATTGGAAGTGGCACATGAAGGAATTATGTCACCAGAATCACAGCTGGTCTGTTTTGCTAAAAAAACTCAAATTGAGATGAGGCTACTATTTATAACTGAGCCAAAGAAAAGAAGTAGAAATCTGCAGGAAAGTTTAATCTGTTTTATCAGGATTCATATCAAGATGTCCCTGGAACTGCAGATCTTTCTGTTCTAAAATAATAAATTATGTTCTGTGGCTTATCCAAAAGAATATTTACATTGCACTTTGTAATGAGCACAGAGAAGAGATAATTTCATTTTTCTATTTAAAAAAAACACCTTATTTTTTGTGAAATGCCTTTTCTCATTGTACAAATACCATCAGACAAAGTAGAAGCCATCACTGGAACCTACATCACTATTTGCTCCTTGTATTACGTTCAGTGATATAATTACATAATCATATACTTTTAAATGATTTTTTCCCTTCTCACTTTCATTTAAATAGCATATCAGGACACCACAGGTTTTTTGAAAACAAGGAACAGCTCCATATATATATATATATATATAAAAACATACTGTGTAAACACACATAATTTAGAAACGTGCAATGAGACTTAAATAGGTAGATGACAATATGTTTCAGAATTTAGTAGGAGAAGATAAACTGTAGTAGGAAGGTGCAGGAGAAAAAACTAGCATTTTAAAGGTTGCCTGAAGTGATTTTTACATTATTTTATAGTATATTTTCTTCCAAACAATGTAATATAAGAAGGTATTTAAACAATATTGTTATCTTTCTGAAGAGTCCCCTTGATTTTAGTTATTCATTATTACTGCTGTCTTTTTCTGAGATATGGTAAATCATGTTTTCTGCCTACTAGTAGACTATACTACATAGTGCTGTCTGAGTGCTGTCTGTTTTAGCTAAGTGGACACTTTTCAACTGTATTTAGCAGCTTATGATTTGTGTGGAAATGGTGTTACCAGCACTCATGTCTATTAAAACAAAACCTTTTGAATTCTGTGTTGTTTAGTGCATCACTTTCGAGTTTTTTTATATTCATAGATACTTGAGGCTTACTGAAAAAAAGAGGGGTACCGGGTTGCCTACAGTCTCTTAGAATTATAGCAGACACCTATTTGTGCCTGTAGGTTCCTAGATACCTTTGGAAAGATCTCGAAAATCTAATAACATTTCCCTTTAAATTTCAGTGGAAAATGTTTCCACCTCACAATTCTATTTGTCCTGCTGGTGGTCTCTTCTGAGTTGCAGATCATAAATCATTGCAAGATTACTGACGGGTTGTAGCACTAACATGCGATACCTTATTCTGGGACTTAATTATATCACCATCTGATGGCAACACCATTGAAAGGGGTTTGTAAGCGTTTTTGGTCCACATCAATTTTTTTTCCAAGGTGGATGAAAGCTTCGTATGTCAGCAATTTCAAAATTGTATCTGCTTGAACAGACACAAAAGTTGTTGGTCAGGGTTTGGTCTGACTTGTCCAGAATATGCTTTACTTTTGTGTATGTATTTTTTCCAATAGGGATTGAGAATAACACAGCAGCTTGTGTGTATTTTTAAAAGTTCCTGTTAAAAACTGTCCAGTATTTTTCACTTATTTAACTACTAATTATAGGAAAGATAAATTGCTGTTGAATAACAAAGTGTTAAATATACTCAGCATATACACAAAAGTGCTGTAGGGTGGGAAATAAAAAGTTATCAAAAATAATTACCTGCAAACTATGCCTCCTGGGATCATAATAAGTGAAATGACATTGGGATTTTTCAGAACATTTTCTGCCTTTGAAACAGTTGTGGAAAATCCAGGAGCCTTTGCAGCAACACACATTTAATACAGCATATTTCTTCCATGCTTGCACATTAAGCTTTTATTCATTTTGGATTTGTCCCTGGTAATGTTTTTCTGTCATAATGAGGAATTTATATTAAAATAATATATACTGTAGCTGGTTCTAGTACCAGGAATTAGTATTTTAATTTTAACTGTGATTAAAAACTTTAGCTATTTCCATGCTGATTCAATTTTTCTGAATGAGGCAGCAGCTACAGAAAGAGGATGGATTAAATCAGGTAGCAGAGATTACTTTATTGCTAACGCATCGAATTAATCAATGAGACTCACAATTTGACAGGTGGAAACAGTCCTGAGGGGGATGAATACTAATTACCAGGTGTTGATAGTCCAGGGAAAGTGTCATTTATGGCATCAATAGTAATAAAAGGAATCGGACGTTGGACATTTTGCTGCCATTTCGTTCTGCAGTACCGAAGTCACTGAAAAGCGTTGATGTAGTTGGCTGTTGGCTCAGGATCACGTCCATCTGGAGCACTCTGGCTAACACTGTTTTGTACCTGGGACTCACTCCAAATCCAATTTAATAAGAAAGATTTCTCAGCACATTTGGTAGAGCCACCTCTTCCACCTTCCTTGATCAATTTGCCTTGTGTGCAACTCTGCGCTGTTTTTTTTCTGTATTTTTTTGACTGTTGATACGTTCTCTTTTCCTCAAAATCTCCACACCATACTAATGAAAATATTTCCAATTTTTTCTATATTGTATCAATTTCTCTGAGAGCTCTGCCGCTGATGCTTTTTGTTGCAGTGAAGTCTTCCCAAGCTTTAATACTGTAGTCACTATTCTTGGCCCTCTCCTTCCTATATATTTAGTATAAATTGGCAACAATTAAAGGCTTAAGTGCCCAGTATTGTGAAAACAGCTATTGGAGCACCTCAGTGCCTGTCCCTTAATGTGAACTGTAACGTGCAGGATGCCAGAGTTTTCCAAACTGCCTCCAAATAATGTCTCAGGCCCTCGTGATGAGCAGCGTGACTAGAGCTGGGCAATAAAAAGCACCAGGTTGGTGGAAAGTCTCAGTTTCCTCCTTTCCTGGCCCATCTTCTCTTGGTACCTCTGTTGAGAAGTCTGGAGGAAGAACTTCCGGAGCCACTACAAGTGAACAAGAAGCATAAGTCCCATATTGACTGAAAATTATGGAGAGAGAGAAAAAAACTTGGGCTTCCCTTGGGGATGCTGTAATACCTACCCTGACCCACGGGCCCTTTTCACTCCACAGTGTCTCTTGAGGAGAAATCGGATATGCAGTGGATGGCAAACACCTGTAAAGAAAATTTATCACCTCAAAACCATAAATCAGTATTAACTTTTTCCCCATATTGGCAAAGGATGGAGTTTAATGCTCTGGCAGGGGGATTGGACTAGATAATCTTTCGAGGTCCCTTCCAATTCTTAACATTCTGTGATTCTGTGATTTTTGCATATCTCCTGCAGCACTAAGATGTTGTTTCTGGGACCAGTGCTCCATCTCTCTATAATATGCAGTTGTGTCTTTTTATTTATTGCATTCGTGATAAGACTTCTAATCCAGGCAAAAGGGCACCCCGGTTCGATTTCCTGGGTCAGTTTTACTCCAAAAGTAATAAAATCCATCCACAAGGCCAGTGGGTCCCTGCTCTTGTAGCAGAGGCTGATCTTCATCCATCCGGCTGAGCTGGGCAAGGACAAAAACCCCCACAACATTAAAAATTCATTTGATGAAAAAGAACACATGACTTGCCTGCACAGTTCCATGGATAACTCTTGTTTCTTGCTGCTGAGTATGGGATTGCTTTCTTCCTAGAAAACTAATTAGATTAATATAAAATATCAAGAGTCTTTGGAGCAGAAAATATGAGTCAGAATCCTCCTTGCCTCTCCTTTGTACTCAGAAGAATTTCTATACTTTTTTAATGTTTTTTTTGTTGGACCAGCTTCCTCTCAGGGATGTTTGGTAGGTAAAAGGAAAAAAGTTATTTTCCCCTGTGACATATTTCTTCTGGGAAGATGCAGCCTCAAAGAGCACAATTGTGCTCAGTCATTTTATTTTAAATTAGCAGCACTCTGGTTAACCAACACGTTTATTCTGACTTCATGCTTTCAAAAGCAGAAGTCAGCAAAATAATCCACTTTTTAAAATTATAAATATCTACTTAAATGTTTAATTTTAGCCTAGATTGGTCTTCTGTGTGTTGTTTTTCTTTTCTGTCACACTTATATTCACACATGAGGCAAAGTATTAATTGGCAGTACAACTGTATTAGAGAGTCCTATATTTGAAAGATCTGACGCATTGAGCTGGAGTGTTTTATATGCTGATATAAGAAAAGGTAAAACAGCTTTTCGGAAAGAATGAAGCCTTGACAAAGGTTTCAACTGCACAGATCTAGCCGGGCTTCCTACAGTTTCCTTCTATGGTAGTAACCAGGTGTGTAAAACTTTGGCAACACAATGAGAGCACAGCTGAATCCAAAACACCATAAATCACCAGGGATCACAGAATCCCAGAGTGTCAGGGGTTGGAAGGGAGTTGGAAAGGTGGTTGGAAAGCTCATCCAGTGCAATTCCCCCATGGAGCAGGAACACCCAGATGAGGTTACACAGGAAGGTGTCCAGGCGGGTTGGAATGTCTGCAGAGAAGGAGACTCCACAACCTCCCTGGGCAGTCTGGGCCAAGCTATGGCACCCTCACCCCCAACAAGTTTCTTCTCATCTTTAAGTGGAACCTCCTGTGTTCCACTTTGTACCCATTGCCCCTTGTCCTACCATTGGCAGTCACTGCCTGGCTCCATCCTCCTGACACTCCCCCTTTCCATACTGATCCCCAGGAATGAGTCACCCCTCAGTGTCCTCTTGTCCAGCTCCAGAGCCCCAGCTCCCTCAGCCTTTCCTCACACGGGAGATGCTCCACTCCCTTCAGCATCTTGGTGGCTGCGCTGGACTCTCTCCAGCAGTTCCCTGTCCTGCTGGAACTGAGGGGCCACAACTGGACACAAGATTCCAGGTGTGGTCTTCCCAGGGCAGAGCAGAGGGGCAGGAGAACCTCTCTGACCTACTGACCACCCCCTTCTAATCCACCTCAGGTACCATTGGCTTCCTGGCCACAAGGGCCCAGTGCTGGCTCATGGTCACCCTGCTGTCCCCAAGACCACCAGGTCCCTTTCCCCTACACTGCTCTCTAATAGGTCATTCCCCAACTTATACTGGAACCTGGGGTTGTTCCTGCCCAGATTCAAGACTCTACACTTGCCCTTGTTCTATTTCATTAAATTTTTCCCCGCCCAGCTCTCCAGCCTGTCCAGGTCTCTGATGGCAGCACAGCTTCCAGTGTCAGCCACTCCTCCCAGCTTGGTGTCACCAGCAAACTTGCTGACAGTTCACTCTAGAATCTCATTGCAATGCTTATTATAGCTTTATAATAAACAGTTAACGACTGGACATCATGTTACAGCTATCAGGCATGCAAAGCAAGAGTCTTCCTAACGTAAGTTTGCCTCACAAAAGGAAATAACACTCACAGACACTCTGAGTTCAGTTCCCAGTCCTGGCGTTCTGCTCCAGACAAAGCTCCAGTTCAGTTTAAGCAGCTTCCTAAAGAGAAAAGACCTGAGCTCTTATTTTCCTCCGACCGAGAACGCTGTGTAAAGAGAAGCTAAAAGGAAAATAAAATTATATACTCTTCATTTCTTTCCACTTTCTGCATATTTTAAAAGCCCTAACTTCGGTGGTGCTTTATTGACAATAACAGCCAAAGATTGTCCATGTGGTATTTATACAAAATCAATAGTTCAGTCATGCCCAGATTTTCAAGTGACGAGCACTCCTGATGGGGAGACGGGTTTTCAAAAGAAATCAGATGCTCATTTAGCCTTCAGAAAGTGCTCAGCTCTCAGCAGCAACCACGGCCATTCCATTAGACTAATTTTCAAAGAGCTCAATAACTCAAACATGAGCTCATCTGAACAACGTCCCCCTTGAAATCAGTGGGGATTTTGTCACTTGCCACAAAGGAATCAATCCCACAAAGGGATTGCATCCCTTTAACTGATAAGCTGAGCTTTTTTAATAACTCTGGGTTTGCTGCTTTTATCTGAAGGTCCTCCAAAAGTTTAATGAATGATTTTCACTATGATTCTCCGTACCAGGAAAAGAAAAATATCTATCATAATCCTGAAGTATTTGAGCTATGAAATCAACAACATTCTATCAAATTGTAATATAGCTTTTGTAAATGCATTAAGAACCTGTCCTATTGTGAGTATTATACTTTTCCTTTTGTTAAGTAAATGCTGGATAAAGCTCTATAGAAATATAAGACTGTATGTTCAATTATAGGTATATTAGAAAGTCAGCATCATCCATGAGAATCGAGAGCTTTGCAGTGCCATCGCAGCGATTGTGAACAGAAACCCAAGTTTTTCCAGAACAAAAAGGAATATCAGCATTTCAGAGTCACAATGAAATCTCAATAGAGTCACAGACAAGATGCAGAGTGTGGTTTCCTGGCAGTTTGCAGACACCAGTAACCCACACCAGGAGTAAGCAAATTTACTCTGCCAGAATCAAAAACTCCTCCATCTACCCTGTTTCCCCGAAAATAAGACAGGGTCTAACAAAATTTTTACTCCAAAAGGTGCTTATTTTTCACATGTGTATCTGCCTGGATGCTACTTAAATGGACTTTTAAAATTAACTGTAACTAGGGCTTATTTTTGGAGTAGGGCTTATACTTCAAGCATCGTCAAAAATCCTGGACAATCATGCTAGAGTTTATTTTCAGAGTAGGGTTTATTTTTGGGAAAAGAGGGTGTGTCCTTTAGCACCTAATTGTAAGGGACCACAATGTAGAACAAGCTCATCCAACACTGATGACTTCATGTTTATATCTATTGGGAAGTTGGCAGGGATGTGGCTGATTTTCTTTTCTTGCAATGAGCTTTAAAGGAGCTTCAGTGGGCTCTGAATCTAATTAACAAGCCACGCTTCCCATCTCTTAAAATGTATTCAGTGAAGCAATAATCGTAATAATGCGTTAGACAATTAAACTGCTTATGCAAAGCTGTTCTGCGGCCATGTAGCAGGAATGAATCTGACACACCACCTGTGGCTCCGTTATATTAATGTATTCAGTCCAGTTTCTAGAATTCTCTCTTGATTCCCCCCTTTAGTATTTTAAATAAGGAATAAACCTCAGGCAAATGACAGCCCTGACGTCCAGTTACCAAAGAAACCAATCATATCGTGACTGGAGAGGCACATGAAGCAGGAATATACCACAGCACGTGGAATTACAGAAGGACACAGCTCCTGTTTCTCCAGTAAGTCACCAGAGATTCTCCTCTTTCTATCAAACAGAATTTGTGAATGGAAAACATTCCTACAGTTATTCAAGCGTACCACAACTTTCTGGCTTGAGGTTCGTTATTTTATTAAACGGCGTTTCATTAATTCCCACTGGCATATTTCTCCTGTATACGGTAACTGGATCTGTATTTCCCAGACAGAAGGCAGTAAATTCTGAATTTAAGGCTAAAGAATGCAAATCATAGCCTGTGTTATGTTTTTTTTTCAGTGTGTTACAATGTACACAAGAACATTCCGCTGCCTGATGTTGTGCAGCATAACATTAACAATTTCCATTCATTTGCATCTCACTACAAACCTTCTGCAAACAAGCAAGGTCAAAAGCATTCCCTGGGAACTGAGTCCAGGACAAGAACCTTTCTTCCTCAGTTTATGGCAGATCACAAATATCTCACACTAAATAATCACTCAATATAAAGTGAGTTTAGAACACATACAGTGTAGTTAAGGCATTGTTTACAAGTTCTGTAAACTACAAACACTTTGTAGCACAGGGAAATCAGTATTTGCATTTAAAATTTCTCCAAATATGCACAGAAATGTGACAGGAAATACTCAGCATTGAGAAATTACTTTCAACCGAGAGACACCTTATCAGATGGGTGTGAAAATCTTGGCAGATGGAAATAACGATTCAAACACATATGCACAATTTTAGGTTAGACTTCCCAGCTATTAACCCTATTTTGGGCTCAGTCTATCAGAATTTGCTGAGTGCAGCTGTGATGGACAGGTTTTACGTTTTCTTATTCCTATTTTTAGTTTAAACAGGGGCACAAAGTACAGGTATATTTTGCAGTCGGTGTGCTCCACTCGAGTCTTAGATTTTGCAGAAAGCCCTTGAATCCATTTCCAGGACCAGAAAAAAAGATTGAAGAGCCCAGGGTCTTCCAAGCAATTCTAGGACACGTAGTTATGGAAAAGTATTGAGGTCACTCCCATAAACTATACACCAAATAGCAGAGCAAGGTCTTCCAATTTATCTTGGGGCAGAAACAGTGTAAGGGAGAAGTTTTTGTTTGGTTGGTTTTTTTGTTTTGTTTTGTTTTGTTTTATTTCTGGATGGCAATTTGAAAGTTCCTGAGATTCATAATTTTTAAGGAGCTGGGGAAGTTATGTTCATTGATCATTTGACAAGAGTAATAGTAAGCTGAAGGAAAGGTAGATGACAGTACATATTACACATCCTCTGAAATAACTGGCTTTTTATATGTCACTACATCAACTTAATATAATTTTCAGTCGTGTTTTTACCTTGATTTCGGAGAAGGATGATAGGAAGCAGGCACAGCTGAAATCAGATAGCTTAGTACTGATATACCTTGTGTTATATTGAGACATAAAGCAATGACAAATTTTATTAAATTCTACAAACAATTTTTGCCTTTTAGAGAACAAGTGATCTGCCTTCGATGAGATGAGGTATGATGCCACATTATTACACTAATGACTGCCATCATTTCAGACCCAAGCAACAGAACTGGACGTTAACATTTTGTAGCAACTAGCTACAAAATTGACTTTTAAGCTCCTTTGAACTTGATGAAAACAGCTGCAATGACCTAAGTTGTTTGTTAAGTTTGTTATGCCTTTTCCTGCTTGGGATGTGCATCTGTGCCTGGCTATAAAATAGGAGGAGAGAGATCTTCTCTGAGTGAGATGTACATGATTTCAGAACTGCAAGCAATCTTCTGCTTTTGAGCTCCCTCCAGCCTGATAAGCGATTGACTGCTTTACTATATCATGTCTTATTAATACAATTTATTGATCTAGTAATTCAGTGCAAGTTGACACTGTGCATTGCCAAAAGGAATAAAAGAAAAAGAGCATCGCGATAAAGTATCATCTCACCATCGCTGCAAACCTGATAGATGGCAGAAGTGAAGTCCACACTGATGAACTATTGCATATCTCATAGTGACACAGTTACTGTGTACTTAGGCCAAAAGACACATTGAAGAGTACGCCCACAGTTTTGGAAATATGAAACTCTGCCTTGACAGCACAGCCTGCCTGCCTGGCATAAACATGCAGCTCTTGTGAAATCACAAGTTGTTAAAACAGTCACAGACATAAACAGAAATTTCTCAATTTTCTCTTTTCTTCTTAGCCAAATGGTCCTTTTTGAAAATAGGAAACAAAACTTGGAGGTGTATGAACTATAATATTTCTCTCTCCATTTTTTGCGTTGGCCAGTGTCAAAGTAGTGCTCTACTTGTTCTGTGCAAAATCCAGAGGTGTAGGTCCCCAAATCTGGGAACATCAAAGATCTGAAAAAATATAGCACAATTTCCCAGAAAAGCAGGATACTCTAGATACAGTCCTGAACATTTTCAAGAGTCAGCTGAAGGGGTCCTGAGAGCATTCAGATATATTCTGTTGAATTGGAACTGATAATGTGGTGCAAAGAGGGTCCATGTACCACAGGACAACCCCAGCCCTCAGCTGGCTGATGGCTTTGAACTCCAGGAAGAGCAGAACCCAAACCTTTGGAGTTGCCTAATATTGAAGTGCCCCAGAACCAGGATTATGGTACCAAAAGTGGTCTTTATTATGCATCCTTCTTGTCATTGCTGCGAAGAAGCAGCCAATGAGGCCTTCTACAGACAGCTGGAAGCAGCTTCACAATCACAGGCCCTGCTCCTCACTGGGGAGCTCAACCAGGCTGGCACCTGCTGGGAAGAGAACACAGCTCAGGACACACAATCCAGGAGGTCCCTGTAGAGCACTGATGATAAATTTTTGACACAGGTAGTGGAGAAGCCAACAAGGAGAGGTGTGCTGCTGGAGCTTTTCCTAACAATATCTTTAACCTCTTTATCAATTATCTGGATGAGGGGATCGAGGGCACCCTCAGTCAGTTTGCAGATGACACCAGGTTGGGTGGAGTGTTGATGTGCTGGAGGGTAGGAAGGCCATACAGAGGGGTCTGGCCCGGCTGGATCCATGGGCTGAGGCCAATTGTCTGAGGTTCACCAAGGTCCTGCACGTGGGTCACAACAACCCCATGGACGCTGCAGCTGGGGAAGAGCGGCTGGAAAGTGCCCCAGGAAAAGGCCCTGGAGGTGTTGGTGCCAGCGGCTGAACATGAGCCAGCGTGTGCCCAGGTGGCCAAGAGGCCACCAGCGTCCTGGCTGGTCCCAGCACTGGTGTGGCCAGCAGGCCCAGGGCAGTGACCGTCCCTGTGCTGGGACCTGGGGAGGCCAAGCAGCCAACCCTGGGGGCAATTCTGGGCCCCTCATCAGAAGAAAGACCTTGAGGTGCTGGAGTGAGTGGAGAGAAGGGAACGGAGCTGGTGAGGGGCTGGAGCACAAGTGTGATGGAGCGGCTGAGGGACCTGGGGGGTTCAGCTGGAGAACAGGAGCTGAGGGGAGACCTTCTGATCTCTGAACTGCCTGAAAGGAGCTTGGATCCAGGGGTGGGTTGGTTTCTTCCCCCAAGCTGATGGACAACAGGGTGACCATGAGTCACCAATGTGCCCTTGTGGCCAAGAGGCCAACGGTACCTGGGGTGCATGAGGAACACTGTGAGCAGCAGGTCAAGGAGGTTGTTCCTCCCACTCTGCTCTGCCCTGGGAGGCCCCATCTGCAGTTCTGGGTCCAGTTCTGGGCTCCCCAGTTGAAGAAGGACAAGGAATCACTGGAGAGAGTCCAGCGCAGGGACACAAAGATGCTGAGGGGTCTGGAGCATCTTTGTGCTGAGGAGACACTGAGAGAGCTGGGGCTGTTGAGCTGGAGAAGAGAAGCTGAGAGGGATCTGATCCATGGATCAATAGCTCAGGGCGCGTGTCAGAGGATGGACCAGACTCTGTTCAGTGGTGCCCAACGCCAGGGTGAGGGGCAACGGGCACAGACTGAAACACAGGAGGCTGCATCTGAACATGAGCAGAAACTTGTTTGCTGGGAGGTGCCAGAGCCTGGCCCAGGCTGCCCAGAGCGGGTGTGGAGTCTCCTGCTCTGAGACATTCAAACCGCCTGGACCCACCCGTGTGATCTGCTCTGTGACCCTGCGTGAGCAGGGGGGTGCACTGGGGATCTGCAGAGGTCCTGAAACCCAACCAGCCTGGGGTTCTGGGATTCTGTGATCCACAGAAGACAAACTTCAATTTCTCTCTTGTTTAGATCCAGGGAACACATCTTATTTCTGAAATATTATCTTCCAGTATTTCCTGCAGCAAGTCCTCTTTCTTCTGAGGTGTGAGGGGATTTTAGATATAGATATATATATATATATATATATACACACACATATATATATACACATATATATTTATGTAAACCAAAATTATAGTAAAGCAATGAAATTACTTCCAAAACATGATTCCCTCAAGTTATGCTGTCCTCTATCTATTATACTTCAGTAATTTCCATGCCAGAAAAATGGGATTTTGCACCACTGTTCCAGCATTCATAAAGATTTACCAGAATTTATTGCTACTAATGAGATAAAAATGATACATACCATGGCGTTTTAAGTTTTGCTTTTTTTTTTCTTTTAAATGTTCGTTTCACACTACATATGCCCCAATGTGAACACCATTTTTTACACAGTTTGCAAAGGGATTTATTTCCACCTGCTTGACTGCACTACGGACTACAATGCAAAGAGAATTGCGTTTGTTTTATTGTATCCCTTACAAGATAATTTACTATGCTTACGTTCATGAAGAAAAATACACAGCAAAAGTTACATTGGATCAGCAGCATCTAACTCTTCATCGTAGTTTACCATCCATATGATTATACGGTAGACATAAAAGAAGAAAAATATGGATTTAAATTTTTGAAAGTAGGTTTCTTTCTTCTATCAAAACGAAATTTAATAAGTAATTAATGGGGTGTCTAACAATGATACAGAGAGCTAGTGCATTCTGACCTGGCTATTATGAGTCTGCAGGAGCGGTCAAAGAGATTTGCAGAAATCTCTGGTTAGATTTGAAAGACAAAAGTCTTATTGACAATAAATGGTAATATGATTAGAAGCAGATACCATGTCCTATTACAAAAAGTTCTACTGGCCTTAAAACAAAAACAAACTAACAAAAACCCCCAAAACCAACCAACCGAAAAAAAACACCACAAAGGGAACAAAGAGAGAAGTATTTTTATTTTTGCAGAAGATCAGATTAACTCAGAGACAGGTACCCAGTGGTTATTGGCATTGTTGTTATGGGTCAATGACAAGTGTATAACATAGTGTCTGTTAAAAGTGGTACAATAATTCTTCATGATGAAAAATACGGTTATTCTTCATTTCATGGAATGAAAGACATTTTGTGTTTCCCATGCTTGCATTTTTTCATGAATTTGATTTTTTTTCCTAATGCACATCAATGTTGTTTCTTAGTTCAATTGTCACCCTGTTTCTCACAAAAACTGTGGTATATTTTAGGTTGTTTTTTTTTTTTTTAATATATATTCTACATCAACAAGATGTAACACAATATTTAAAACAATTGCGCTAACCAATGCCAGTAAAACTTCCATACATTTGTGGAGTTCCTCTGTCAAGGACTAGGGAGATATAGTTAATTGCCTGATCAGATTTTAGGTTAATTTCTACTATAGTGTATGCACTAAAACCAATTTATATACCTAAGCACAAATAAAACTATTCATTTTAATAGGAACTCTAATAGTAAAACTAGTAAGTTCCTAATAATGTCTTGATGAAATGGAAAAGGAAAAAAAAAAAACAAACAAACAAAACAAAACAGACATTTAGATATTTTACTGAGATTAGAAAGCGGTGCTGCAAAATATTTTCCAACACACCTGTGAAAACCATGGGCTTTGCTTCACGACGTGACTTCTGCCTGGAAAGCCTTCATGGCGAAAATCCACCAGCATGAATCAATAACCTCATTTCATAGGAAGTGTTCACGGCGCCACTTTTATTCAAGCAGCCTGTATGCTCCTAATAGGCAGCAGTATATTTCCTAGTATAGATCTGAGAAGTAATTCTCTTACAGCTGCTGCTCTTGTTAACCAATTAAGTCTATTAACAAAGTACAAGAATTGTATAACTGCAATTCAATGTGTGAACAAAGCCGAGACCATATATTGGCTCAATGGATGCACCTCCTTAGGAATCAAAGGCTAAAAGATGGGGTGAACTTTTTCCTGCAGCCAAGTCAGAAGGAACACATGACATTCATACCCAGAAGCCACAGAAGATGTCACAAAGGATAGAGATCAAGGGACTTTTGTCTAAAAATCATCAGGGGGAAATCACCTCCTCATAATTCCTTTGCATATATTGATAATAATAACTTTCAGTGTGCAAAAATGAGCTATAAACCAGGGTAGGATGTGTCAATGGTTAAAAAGTGTATATGGAAGTCAGATTGTGCTCCCTTTCTATAATATTTGATAAGGCAAATCGTATTTCCTACTTGAATTTCTTTTCCTGTGACACTTTCTCCACAAGTTCTCTATTAAAGAGCAGAGGGCACAAGAGCGAATTTTTGAAGTCTCCTGAGGTGACAGATAATGGAGCACAGGAACTTCTTCAAGTTAGGAACTATAAGACTCAGATAATCAATTTATTCCCTGTGCTTCTACATCACTCTTGGTGATAACTCGATGAAAAAGGAAGATGAAAAAGACCCTGTGTGCCAAATGTTTTTAATACTGCTGGTTTCTTCTCCCTTCTGATTGGACTTCCACAGTCGACATAGAATAACTTGTGTGTTTCCCTCAACAAATCCATACCTGCTCTGCTTTCATTAGGAGTTTTAAATAAAGAAAACAGAAATGGTGTTGATAGCCCTTTTGACCAACAGTGTTGACAATGTTACACTTTTAAAACACATTTTTCCACTGTCAAAACAAATACTCTAAGAAAATAAAACTATTTCAATAGAAATGCAAGTCTGTGATAGTATAAATTACATATCTCTAGATTGCCGCTTGTCTTCGAAAATAGATCTGCATTATAGCAAGTCTAATCTTTGAGAATCCACCAGGTGTAATGCTGAAAACAAATGTAAAGTAAGGCCTGTCCAAAACATGTGGAGTCAAAGCCTTAATAAAAATTACTCCGTTCTGAGAAGCCAACAGGCGAAGCCCCCAGAAGGTTTCTGCTTCCAGGGAGTACAGAGATGTTTTTCTTTAACTGAAACAGATGATTTTTGTAAAGCTTTTCCATTCTTCAGAAAGCCTCCGCGGCTGTTGTCTGTGCCATCTTTTGATCCAGGGCTTTGCGGTCAACACCTACGAGATGTTTTTTCAAGCAGCACAACCTCTTAAATGTTTCTGATTTTCTTTGATATTCCAAATACACACTTTCATAGGAAAAGCAGGAAAAAAAGTGCTTGTCTTTTACATCTATCTTCTTCATTTACCACATCTGTTACCCTAATGTCTGGATCTGAACTAATTATAAAAGGGAAAAGGTATCTTCCACTATTTGCATTTAACTTTTTTTCTAGTATTAGTCCAAATGACGTAATTGGGAAAAAAACAGATAGCAGGACATTTTTAGTCCAGAAATGGAATAATTTGGTTTTTATGTGGTCACGTTCATAAGTCAAAAAGGTTTCTGTGAATATTTACGTAGGTGAGTAGTACATGACCTTTTCCTAATTTGATTAAGCAATTGAGTACACAATAAAAGAAGTTTTTATGAAAGTAATCAGTACTTTCAAGCAGTTTTAGCTACTAAATTAGAAGGTAGTGGGAGATACATTTGCAAACTATATTATTGTGATAAATTCACAGTGTTCATTTGTGTCCTCAAATCAGCTGTTTTCTTTATCTTACAAAATAATGGGGACTAAATAGACAATAGCTACTTATATCAAATTTGTAGAAATACATGTTTGTGCGAATATAAATACATGATTTAATGGAGCAAGTTTAACTTTTCTTGCTAAGAATTTACTAACGTACATTATAACAGTGCAGGTTAACTATCCAGATGCAGTTATGATTTAAACGTCAAAACTGGCTCCTCTTGTAGCGGCATTCTTCCACTTCTGATGTGCTTTATTATCAGAATATCCATTTCAGAGAGAAAAAAACAAAACCAAAACCAAACCTCAGAATAGTTTGAACTGCAGTTCTGGAAGAAAAATGGTGTCATGAGGTGGTCAGGTGTACTTCCAAAAGAATGCAACACGGCACATGAGTTGAAACGGAGAAATAAACTTTACAGCAGAGTCAATTCTACTGTTCAGCATCATTTTTTACTTTATCAGCGCTGGGGAGCTCTGGGGATCATCCTCCATAGTGTGCTCCAATGACTGGATGCTCTTGCATTGCTTATATTCACATAATTATTACATACAAAAATGTTGACATACAATAGCTCTATACTAAGAAATAATTGATGATGTTAGTTATAATTGTTTAGTTCCTTACTTACAATACATCTATTAACTATTAGTTATATATAAACCAAGCACTCTGCTTCTAAACGATGTATATCACTTAACCTTCTGTCTCCCTCTCATCACATAGAAGGATCTAAAACTTGATAAATATTCCCTCGTTTTGCAGGTGGTCAGAAAACATTGATCATGTCAATCACAGTATACATTAATTTAGCAGCTTCTCTTCAATATATTGTTGCAGTTTAAACCCGGCCAGCAAACAAAACCAGGACAGCTGCTCACTCACCCACCCCCCCAAACACCTGAAGGAGGAACTTGTGGATTGATGCAAAATAAAATAACAAAATAATACTTATATACTGCTACTAGTACTACTATATAAAATAGGATATAAAATGAGTGGTACTCAATGCAATTCCTCACAAAATCTGTCTGTGCCGAGCAGCCAGGCCCAGGAAGAGAGAGCAGCAGATCCTGGGGAAAGGCCCAAAGAGGCAGAAAATGCAGAATGGCGAGAGGCCCAAGTAAATGATCTCCTGAACAGAACTCAACCAGAAGGGAGCAGAACCAGAAAAGGTCTCCCCAGCCAGAAAACGCAATTCTTATAAACTACGAAGCATAACAATGCTAATGACGTGGAATATTGTTATTGACTGGTCTGTGTGTCAGTCAAGGTCTGTCTCACCAGTGTCCCACCAGTGTCCCTTCCCGGCTGCCTCACACCTACGGACAGAGTCCAGAAAGACCTTGGCTCCCAGACAACAACTAAGAGAACAGTAAGTTCTTACATTCTCTTCTTTCCAACTGAAAAACACTGGAAAGAAAAACATTAACTTCATCCTCTTATTATTCTCAAACTAAATCCAAACAATGACCACACTATCTACAAAAAAACCCACAACAAACAGAGTTTCTATCTGCACGAAGAAAACTAATTCGATTTCACTTAAACCAGCACATATATATAACTATATTACATTAAAAAGTAAATATTTTGAGTTTCATTGTTCCTAGGAATAAGATTTTCTTTTTTGTTTTGCTGATCTTTTTAGTCTTTCAAAGATGTTATCCCATCTATATCTATATTCAGTTAGCAGCACCAAACGGTTTAGAAGACAGTTTTCTGTTTTGGCAGCAAGTATCTTACTTAATATCAGAGTGGAGGTTGCTTTAGCTTGGCTGTTCATATCTTGAAATTATTTAAGTGGCCCGTAGGATGCTGTAAGAGCAGCACATTTGATTAGACGAACCAACAACAGTTCATTGCTTCTAAGATCCTAAAATGCCTAAGATATTAGAACAAAAGAAGTTCTTGTGGTCAGGTCTTTGTTCTTTTACTCCAACAGCACTTTTTTTTTTTTTTTTTTCATGTGTCATTATGAATTTCATCAAATGACATTAACTGAATATCAGAATAATTAACAAAGACATTGTTCAGGATGATACACTTGGATTGTCTAGAACATGATTATTCACTTTGTCTTGATATTTTTCAGAAAAAAAGTACACCTCTTGCTCACGAAGATCAATAAGGGACTACATATAAGGAAACAACATATAAACTAAGAAAGAATACAACTATAAAATTTAAAATTATATTACTAAAAGGACTACTTTGATTTGATTGCTTTTTCAATATATTTTAGGACATTTTAGATTTTTTTTCAATACATTACAAGGACGCATGAAAAAGGGAGAACTGAAGAATAACACAACTGTATAAGGCTAGAGATTTAGAACTCGCATGAAATTATGGAGGAAATAAGTTTCTCTAGATCTGCATGTTTGCCGCAACACATATTTGCATCAATTTATTTGAAGGATTGGGTCTTAGTATACTGCAATAGTGATGGATTGTTTTAATTTAAGACTACCATCAACCATTTTAAAAGTTCCCAGATAATTTAGGTGGAAAAAGTCCCTACTGCAAGTGCAGTACATACAATAGTAAAAATGTCTACTGTTGCTTTTTCAATATGCTTCAGAAAAATACAATTAAAATAATTGGAATATATAATTCAAATACTGGAGATTCTCAGGAATAGAAACATCTTACTCATCATCTATGTTTTAAAACTGTCTGACATCACCAAACCATGACTAATTCAAATACTTAACATACTTCACATTTCATCTTCACACACCTACACACTCATCATTCTTTTTCTGATCCTTTCCCTATTTAAGTAACCTGTTAAATTTTCTAATGGCTTTGGTATAGCTATTAATAAATAGATAAATCTGCCCACTGAACAGTGAGCTTTTACCAAGATGTTTTATGCACCATATCTAGAAAAAAGTTAGCAATTTTATGTCCTTGATTCCTGGCCAAAAGAACATATATTTGCACTCTCACTCATATACATTAATGTACGTGTACATTTGAGTTTTTGGGGAGGTAGAGTTGAGAGAAGCCATGATCTCCTGGAGAAGTTCATGACTATGAATCTAGGATTTCATTTGTATTACTGAGATTATTCAAGTCATTTAAAATTAGTGTCATCTAGAAACTTAATAAAATGATTGTGACACCATGCTGCTTGGCTTTCTACTGAGAATCACCTTTGTAATGAAATGTCTAATTCACGTCAGGCTTCTTGCAGTAAAGCTAAGACTACAGAGTCTTAGGGAGGTGAGCCTCCCTAAATTTATAGAGGGCTTAGCAAAGGGGAGTAGTTTTGTCTTCACAGAATCACGGAACAGTTGAGGTTGGAAGGGATGTCTGGAGGCACCTGGTCTAATCCCCCTGCTCAAGCGTGGCCACCCAGATCCAGCCATCCAGAACTGAGTCCAGATGGCTTTTGAATATCTCAAACAACAGAGATTTCGCTTCGAGGGAGGGGATTATCCCATTCTGCTCAGCCTCACCTGGAGCATTCACTGTGTGCAGGGCTGGGGACACAAGAGAAAAGGAGATAACGCTGCTGGAGAGTGTCCAGAAGAGGCTACGAAGTTGGTGAAGGTTTGGAGGGGAAGCCGTATGAGCAGCGGCTGAAGCCCCTGGGTTTGTTCAGCTGGAGCAGAGCAGACTGAGGGCAGAGCTCATGGGCTGCAGGTTCCTCAGCAGGAGCAGGAGGGGCAGGGTGAGCTCTGCTCTGTGACAGTGACAGAGCCCAGGAAACGGCAGAAGATGTCCCAGGGAGGGTCAGTGGGACATGAGGAAAAGGTTCTTCCCCCAGAGGTGCTGGACACTGAACAGGCTCCCCAGGGAGGTGTCACGGCCCAACCTGACAGTGTTCAAGAAGAGACTGGACAACGTGCTCAGACACAGGGGGTGACCTGTGGGGTGTCCTGTGCGGGGACAGGAGTTGGACTCCATGAGCCTTGGGGGTCCCTTCCAGCTCAAGAGGTTCTATGGTTCTGTGATTCTATGATTTACAAGCTCTCTGGGCAACCTTTGCCAGTGCTTAGTCACCCTCACATTAAAGAAGTGGTTTAATTTGTGCCCATTGCCTCTGGTACTGTCACTGGACACCCCTGAGAAGAGCCTTTTGTCAGAAATTTCTGTACACTGATGAGATCACCCTGAGCCTTCTCTTCTCCAGTATGTCCATGCGTCTCTTGTACTGGGGAGCCCAGAACTGGACACAGTCCTTCAGGTGTGGTCTCCTGAGTGACGAATAAAGGGGCAGGACCATCCCCCTTGACCTCCTGGCAATACTAATGCCTCCTTGGGATACCATCAGCTTTCTTTGCCACAAGGACACATGCAAATCTTGTATGTTTTAAAATCTCTGAATCCATGACTAGACTTCCAGATTACAGATAACAAATTAATTACTGAAGATATTTCTGATAACCACACAGAACATAGCTTTGAAGAGGACACCAAACTTGAGCAATAGGTTTTGGGGAATACCTGTACCTCAAGAGCTGAGAAAAAGGCCAAAAGTGAAAATGTCACATTTCATGTTATGTTTTGACTTCACTGATCTCCAACAGTTCGTTCCCCGAACTCTGCTAAATATCTCTCTGCAGAACTTATTTCCCACTGTCCAACTGTCAAACTATCTCACTAAAGGCCGTTCAAGTGGTTTCAAAAGTTGCTCAAAAGTGTAAGTTACATGAGGCTCTACTGATATCTGAGGTAGCTCCTAAGGATGAGCAAAAATTCTAAATGGAAAACTACACTACTGTTTTACAAGTCTAGTCTTATCCCAAGAGCACAATGTCAGCAGAAGCTCAAGTACATTTACTGATTAACAGAGGAATCAGAGAGATCACAGGAAGAGCGCTTTGAAAATGACCATTAACTGCCAAATACCTTCTGAACTTGAGCTGAGATGAAAGTTGGAAGGAAATCCTCATTGCCAGCAAGACCTGGAAATACCCTTCCAGATATCTTGACAGAGTCAGTAACGTTCCATACAAAATGCTAGAAACACGTAGTAATAAATACATGATTTTTTAAAATTTCCCTGCACTGAGGTCTCAAATTCTTTTCGTAACAACATGAAATAAAGCACAACTGGAAACTATTTGTGTAAGAGTACATGGAAGACTGGGCATGCTCCCTTAAGGTATCTGGTCGAGGGCCTTTTTCAGTGCAAAAAGGGTTAATAAAAAAAAGGAAGAAGTGATGAGCAAGAACATATAAGGACACAAAGCTGACTGACAAATGATAACAGAGGCAGAGATGAGACCCAGGCGTGGTCAGTCACACTAATGGTTGTGAGATGATTGATTATTCCACCGAGGTTATTCGGCTGGGGACAGTGTGAACTGAGAAACTGAGGGAAAAGCTAGAAATAAAATATACAGAGAGACAAACCTGACAAAACAAGCATGGAGAACTGTACTGGGTTCACGTGGCAAGATTTTGGTAGCAGGAGGCCTACAAGGGTGGCTTCTGTAAGAAGCTTCTGGAAGCTTCCCCTGTGTCCAATGGAGTCACTGGCTAAGGCTGGAAAATCTGTGACAGTGACAGTAAGCCTGTGATAACATAATTAGGGGGGGAAAATCCCTGCTAGAGAACAGTAACTGGTAGAAAGGAGTGAGAATATATGAGAGAAGTATAGAGAAGTATACCAATTAAACAAACCAAACCAAAACCAAATAGAAAACCAAACCAAAGTAAACCAAAAATGTCTTAAATTTAAATCTGTATTAATATTTGTGGTATTGTACAGTTAAGCATATAATATGAATCCTTTGGATTTGATTCTGAACAGTGCAGATATGTAGAGGAAAAGGCAGGAGAAAAATAAGTACAGTTACTCTATTCTTCTCAACCCTATACTTTGATTAACTATGACCTCATGAAATGCCTTTTCAAAGTGTTCAAAAGGTATTAGATATGAAGGGAAATATACAAAAGAAACAGGGATATTAATCCTGTTAACAGGGTGCTAATCCCTTCATGTCCTGCGAAAGCACAATTACTAGATTACAATAGAAGTAATTACTGGAGACACCAACAGAACTAAGGAAGCATTATTTTTTTTTTTCTGCAAAAAGCCAGAAGGTCCTAGTCGAAACCCAAGTGCCATCCATCTTTAGGAAAGTATTCTAAAAACATTATTTGCAGGCACTCACTGAAGCAACAAGATTTTGAAATGTCCGTCAGACATCCTCAATGGGAAAAGCTGGTTCCTCTGTGAAACTGTTAAATCTCAGAACATTCAATTCAGCACTTCAGGATGGGAAGACAAAACATCTAAGTGAGTTTCTTAGTATCTTGAAATAATCTTATAGCACAGTCACAGACAGAATCCAATTCTCAGAGCATTTACTGCTTTATTTGAAAGTCTCCTTTCTCTTCTTGCATTTCTTTGACCATTTATTTAGTTTTTCAATATCATGGAAGATATATCCAACAGACAACAGTGTTCCCTAGAATGTAAGAATCTCATCCCATAAACCTACTCTATGGGCACTAGAAAAGTAGAACTTTGATACAAAAACCTCATTCTAAAAGCAGAACAAGCTCTTCGCTCACATTTTCTTTTCCAATGCAGAACTCTTTGTGCAATGAATTGATAATACAGAAAAGAGAAGATTTGTGCACTCAGTTCAGGTATCAGACCATGCATCCTGAATGGCTTAGTGCACGTCCAGCATATTCTCAAATAAAAGCCTATTTAGAGGAAAGAATTTCTGATATTTAAGGTCCTCTACTCCTGATTTTTCAGAGGTCCAGTATTTGGATAACTTCATATTGATCTCCTTGGTGAAAACAAAAAGATATTGTTAAGATAAAGGATGCACATCGCCCTCAATTTATAAGCAAAGTAGACTAAGTCTTAAAAAGAAATGGGCTTGGAATTAACTGTGGATACATCTTGTTTCTTGATCATATCCTATTTCATTCTGAAATTAATGCTGTCAGATGTTTGGGGCAGAGGTTTGGAATAGTGGTTCCATCCTGATCCATTATTTCTAATCCTTGTTGCACCACAGTATTTTAAAGAACTGGAAAACTTACAGTCGTATCTTCCATATAACAGTTGTACAATTACGTTAAATCAGTTCACTGGACTGTTTAATAAACCAGTAGTCTTTCTGGTCAAATGATCAGTAGATATCATTACCTTTCATGGCATCATAGAATCATTTTGGTTGGAAAAGATCTTTAGGATCATCAAGTCCAACTGTTAATTTCTTTCAATGAAAATCAAAGGAATGATAACAATATCTTTGAGATATGAGTCTTAAGAGGTTGTACCTTTATGTCATATGCTAATATTTTAAATATGTATAATTCTGATAGCTGTGTCAGCCTTTAATTTATTTACAGCATGTGTAAATAAATTGTCTTGCTCTGTACCACTGACTTTTCTTCCTGTGAGATATGTTTACTGTACTCATCTCAATAATTTCTTTGAAACAATTCTCTTTAAAGTTCAGAACTACAGGAAAAATAAATGAACAGAGGTTGACAACCCATTTGGGCAAACACCACAAAACATACTCAGGAACATTTATTTGAAGAAAAGTAATTCCAATAATAGTATATTTGTCACTCTTCCATGAGTTTTTAAGAGTATTTGAGAATGTAAATGTTGGGTTTTTTTGTAAGAATGCTTATGGAAAATTGTTGAAAATATTTATGCTGATATTTATTTAGAGGAATATCCAGACAACTCATGCAGATAATTTAAATGCATTTTTGCGGTGTCATCCATCAGCGAGACTAGGTATGGTGAGCAGAAATCAGTTAAGAACAGAGAGAACACATGAGGAAAATCTTGCTGTAATTGAAACGATATGTTTGAAAACCTGATCCAAAAATCTCTACTTAAAATAAACCCGAGGAAGAAGTTCTGTGAACTGAAAACTGCTCATCAGGTTTGGTGAATACTCTCATCATGTTATCAATATTTTTTGCTGGGTAGTCAACCTCTTACCTCCAGTACTGTGGTTTCAAGAGGACTGGCCATGAGAAATACAAGACAGCCTGGAGATTGCTCCAGGCCCTGTGCAGACACTGCCAGCAACTCTGTTTTCTCTTTTCTGGAGAGCTCTTGAAAGGCATTTCTATTAAATCAACAGAACTAATATTTAGGACTAAATTTCTTCTCTGACAGTGGACAGCTTACTTAACTTGCCTTTGCAGTAACATCTCATCATCAGCTGGAAAAAACAAGAACATAACCATTGAGTAGCTGAAGGGTCTGTTCCACAAACAAGTATTCTGTATGAAAATGAGTAGTTCTAATTTCTGTAAAATACATGGAGGATTTTATAATCATAGAATCATTTTGGATGGAAGAGAACTTCCGGACCATTGAGTCCAACCATAACCTGCCCTGGCAGCGCCCCATGTCCTGAGAACCTCATGTCCGTCTGACCAACCCTCCAGGGATGGTGACTCCAGCACTGCCCTGGGCAGCCTGTTCCAATGCCCCACAGCCCTTTGGGGAAGAAATTGTTCCCCACATCCAACCTCATCCTCCTGTGGCACAACTTGAGGCCGTTTCCTCTCATTCTATCACTTGGTACTTGGGAGAAGAGACTGACCCCTCCAAGCTCCAACCTCCTTTCACGCAGGTCAGAGATCAGAAGGTCTCCCCTCAGCTCCTGTTCTCCAGCTGAACCCCCCAGGTCCCTCAGCCGCTCCATCACACTTGTGCTCCAGCCCCTCACCAGCTCCGTTCCCTTCTCTCCACTCGCTCCAGCACCTCAAGGTCTTTCTTCTGATGAGGGGCCCAGAACTGTCCCCAGGATTAGTGGTTTGTCCTCCCCAGGTCCCAGCACAGGGACGGTCACTGCCCTGGGCCTGCTGGCCACACCAGTGCTGGGACCAGCCAGGATGCTGGTGGCCTCTTGGCCACCTGGGCACACGCTGGCTCATGTTCAGTCGCTGGCACCAACACCCCCAGGGCCTTTTCCTGGGGCACTTTCCAGCCGCTCTTCCCCAGCTGCAGCGTTCATGGGGTTGTTGTGACCCACGTGCAGGACCTTGGTGAACCTCAGACAATTGGCCTCAGCCCATGGATCCAGCCGGGCCAGACCCCTCTGTATGGCCTTCCCAGCCTCCAGCACATCAACACTCCACCCAACCTGGTGCCATCTGCAAACTGAGGGTGCCCTCGATCCCCTCATCTAGACCATTGATAAAGAGGTTAAACAAAACTGGCCCCAGCACGGACCCTTGGAAACACCACTTGTGTCCGGCCAACAACTGCATTTGGCTCCGTTCACCACAACTCTTTGGGCCCGGCCCTCCAGCCAGTTCTCTACGCACCGCAGATACACCATCCAGGCCATGAGCTGCTGCTTCTCCAGGAGATGCTGTGGGATACGGTGTCAAAGGCTTTACTCAAGTCTAAGTACACAACACCCACAGCCTTTCCCTCCTCTACTGGGTTGGTCACCTTGTCATAGACGGAGATCAGGTTGGTCAAATAGGACCTGCCCTTCATAAATCCATGGTGACTGGGCCTGATCATAAGATTCTCTTGTAAGTGCCATGTGATGTTACTCGAGATCATCCTTCCCCAGCACCAAGGTCAGACTGACAGGTCTGTAGTTCCCCAGATCCTCCTTCCGGCCTTTCTTGTAGATAAGCGTCACGTTAGCCAGCTTCCAGTCAACTGGACCTCCCCAGTTAGCCAAGATTGCTGATAAATAATGGAAAGTGCCTCAGTGATCACCAGTGATTTTGAGGCCACTGGGGTTTCTACAGCCTACAGCTTCTACCAACTAAACAAAGCGTATCAAAATTCAACTACGTACCACTTATCAGTGGTAGAGGAGAGGTCTGCTGTAGAGATTAAAAGTCCTCAGCACCACGGCTTTTTTGCTTTGGGCAGATTAGCAGAAGATAAAAGGAGACACATGCACAACTTCATGGTTGTGAACATACTGTTATGGTGACTGTTAAGACAGAACTAAGATCCTCTTGCTTGGTGTAGGTCCTGCTCACTGAGCTATGGAAAATCTCGTATATCTGATGTCAGTACAGGACCTCTGACACTAAGCTCAGCCATTCCTGTCCCCCTCGGCTGTGCCAGGTTTGTCCTCGGCCATTTCATTAGAGTAAATTCCCTACGCTGACTCATCACGGTAGGTTTTAATCAGCCCAGCCATTGCAGTCCACAGCTTTTTACTCAGGCAACATTTTCTGTCATAATTTCATAAAGTAGATCAAAACTGTGGTGCCCAAATGCCTGAAAGACTTGTAGGAATAATATCTATTGGAAAAAAAAATGGCCCTTCTTTTGTGTTTTTTAATGAACCACAAGCATCTGAATTGAGTGATAAAAGTATTATGGAATTAGAATTACAAGATTTTCACTCATTTACATCTGTATTGTTTTCAGCTGCATGTTTGCAAGTCACATTTAGGGAACATTGCCAATACTGCAATAGCCTGAGGAACATTTTGGCTCAAACTCAGCGTGTAAAAATCCATGGAGCGTTTTTGTACTAAATTGTTTCCTACAAAATCCAGTAATACATGAACTGAAGAAATGAAGACATATGTGCCTTGAAAAACCATCAGAAGGTCTTCTACGGGTATGTCATAGTACATATTTCATAGAATGACCCTTTGTATTGAAAAAAAAGAGTATTTTTATATAAAAGTAGAAATGTTTCATGCCTATTTATCATCACTAATTTTCCTAATGTATCACAATTACATAAACACCTGTACTAAATAACATTTTTCTGATAACAGCTGAGGGCATGTGCAGCATTCAGTACCCCTCAAAAAATTCCCTGCTCTTCCAAATCCTCTCAGGTTGCTTTGTTTGCTTGATGGTGGTTTTTTATTATTTTTAAATTTGTTTGTTTGTTTGGCTTTTTTTGTTTTGACTTTTTTTTCTCTGCCCTCTTCAAGACTGCTAAAATTTCTTTATGCCTATATACTAGGGTAAACATACAGATTTTAATAAAAGTTACATATATCAGACATTCAAATAGTTCATTTGGCACATCTAGAAATAACTCAGCTTCTGAACTGCCTGAAGGGAAAAAAAAAAAATCTTGTTTATCTTAATCCCTTTCTATTTTTTACCTTGTTTCAAGAATTTTACTACTATTACTCTCATGAACAGGTTTATTGGCAGCAGCTGCTTGAATTTCAAGAGAATTTCACCAGAGCTGGATGATGTGCTCAAACGCTGTCACATCAGCAAAACCTGCCCAGCTTGCCAGGAGGTGCCCACAGCACAACCAGGAGCCCGTGGTTCCGCCTGGTCTGTTCTGTGCTGGGTTTACAACTCACAGGTATCAGTCAGACCCGAGCGGGGAAATCCCTCTGGCAGACTTTCCATATAGTGGCATTAACCTTAGTGTTCTCCACTCAGTCACAGGATCCCAGGCTGGTTGGGTTTCAGGAGCTCTGCAGATCCCCAGTGCACCCCCCTGCTCACGCAGGGTCACAGAGCAGATCACACAGGTGGGTCTAGGCGATTTGAATGTCTCAGAGAAGGAGACTCCACACCCGCTCTGGGCAGCCTGGGCCAGGCTCTGGCACCTCCCAGCAAACAAGTTTCTGCTCATGTTCAGATGCAGCCTCCTGTGTTTCAGTCTGTGCCCGTTGCCCCTCACCCTGGCGTTGGGCACCACTGAACAGAGTCTGGTCCATCCTCTGACACCCACCCTGAGATATTGATCCCATGGATCAGATCCCTCTCAGCTTCTCTTCTCCAGCTCAACAGCCCCAGCTCTCTCAGTGTCTCCTCAGCACAAAGATGCTCCAGACCCCTCAGCATCTTTGTGTCCCTTCCTGGACTCTCTCCAGTGATTCCTTGTCCTTCTTCAACTGGGGAGCCCAGAACTGGACCCAGAACTGCAGATGGGGCCTCCCCAGGGCAGAGGAGAGGGGGAGGAACAACCTCCCTGACCTGCTGCTCACACTGTTCCTCATGCACCCCAGGTACCATTGGCCTCTTGGCCACAAGGGCACACTGGTGACTCATGGTCACCCTGTTGTCCCCCAGGACTCCCAGGTCCTTCTCTGCAGAGCTGCTCTCCAGCAGGTCACCCCAGCCTGCACCAGTGCCTGGGGTTGTGTTTTGCTTTCTCATGTCTTCTATAGGCAAAAAGCCATCATAGCAGCTGCTTTTGATTGTGACATTTTGACATATACTTTGTGCTGCTAACCTCTGTCAGGACTAGAGCCAGGACACTCCTGCTGAGCGAAAAGAGACAGTGCCAAGACTCGCCAGCTCGTTATCCGCTGGAACAAACACCTCAGATCAGCAGCTCACACAATGTCCAATGGCACTCACTCCCTTCTTCATTACTTCTGTTGGTGACACCGTAACACCGGTTGTGGTGTCTCAAACAGTTGGTTCAATTTTAAATAGTTTAAAAGGTTTATCGGGAATTTGATGTCTGCTTCCTCGATACATTTTGTGGCCTCTATGGCAATTCAGAGATAAAACAACATCCTCTCCATCATCAGCAATTACTATTATGACTACTTTATTTGGAGTGGTTTGGGGCATTTGACACAATTCTCTTCTGTATTGTACAGAGTGTAACACACTTACTCTAGAAGTATTCCACAGCAATTTAGATACATTTTTGAGGTATCAATTGGCTGGCTTTCAAGACTTGGTAGATGTATTGGCTTTTCTCATTCCGTTATAAGCCTCAGCAAGTTTCAGTGAGGTCTAGATTATCTATAGATAAACTGGATCATCTATAACTTTGAGGTCCCCTCCGACCCTCACCATTCTATGATTCTGTGATAATCTTGGCTTTGTCAGTCATGTGAAATTCAGTCAAATGTTGCTAAAAATGAGAAGTACATGTTTCCTATGCCTTCTGCAAGATTTAGTTAATAAACACAAATGTTTCTTTCCAAAGTCTTTTCAAAATTCAGACAAGCTTGGATGGAAGCAGGTAGTGCTGTTAGCCTTTGTTTTCATTTGATCCTTAGAAATGGGCTTAATAATTGCAACTGTTTTGAAGTAGTCTTTGAATCTTTAGGATCTGCCTAAAATGCCCGAACAAGTGTTTCCCCTGTAACATGACATTGATTATAGGGGATTACGTATTGAAAACCACTGGAGTTAAGAGGAAATCACATCACAGGGAGAAGTAGGAGCTGAAAGCTGGTCTGGTAGGAACGTACAGTGGGAAAACCACTGGCTGGGGCATAATTTATATTCATGTGGTATCAACATTTGCAGTAAAATTTCTGTAAATGTGTTTCAGAAATAGAGGCCTCTAAAGGAGAGAGTTCACACCCTCTTTACAGTGTAAATGATGTCACTGGATGAAAAGTAACTTTTGGTTTCTACTTTTTTCCTTGGATGCTGCCTGTCATTTAAGCAAGTACTTTAGGCAAGATTTTCAAAAGACCAAAAGCAAGTTACATTGTCTGATTACTGAAATCTTTATGCTTCTGAATCTTACTATTCATTTTAATTGCCACTTTAAACAAGAAAGAATACCCTGTAAGACAATATAAACATGATGATATTTAATCTAATAATCAATCCCAGAGAAAGTATGTAGGTAGTATTAACAAAATTTTATCATGTGGCATTTAATACTGGTAACATAAGCAGCAGCACCACAGGGAAATCAGCAAAAATAACTTCTATAAGTGATGGAAAAATTAACAGATAAAAGTAAGTTTGCTAATGAGATGAATTAATTAATTCAAAGCATATAATCAATGAGGTGACACTCGCCTCACTCCTCAGTATGTCTCTTGCAATTAACTGATTTGTAAACTCAGCACTTGGGGGGATTTGGACTGAAAGGCATGTAAAAAATAGATTTATTGAATAAGAAGACAAATACACTTATGCCACATCCAACACAGGTCAGTGTAACTCTGAGGTGAGCATCTTTGCTAATTATTGCTGCTTCTCCATGTGTGTCTGTCCTTAATAATGTTACTTTAAATCAGTATTGCTCTATCCAGCATACAGAAACAAACACCACATTCCATTCTGAGCGTTACATGAACTGTAGTGTCACCAAAGAGTTCTGTGGGTATGGCAAACGTAAAACTCCTTTTTTCAATGTACCCCAAAGTTCCAATGCAAAGATCATGAAGGTAAAATGATGTGGAGAATTTAACAGCATTCAGTCCCCATAACATCTAAAACAAAATAGAACTATGATTTGATAATGAAGACATTTTCAAAATTATGGAAAAGAATATTTTTTATTTCCAACATCTTGCTTACTCTTTTAGCAACAGCAGTTCTCATAGACAGAAAACAGAGTCACAGACCAACAAGTGAAGTTTAGGCGGGATCTGAACTCTAAAGCTCTGACTGAGACTCTTTCCACCCTCCTGAGCAGACTGGAATTTCACACAAAACATTCAGGCTCCAAACCAGAACCTGTTAAAAAACAGATAAGTTACAGTTTTTACCTCCTTTTGTTTCCTTATTGTAAAACAGATTTAGTTGATTTCATGTTACTCTTTGGATTTAATGGCCTGAGTCTTATAATATCCTGGATATGAATTATGGTAAATTTATAATCTTTTGATTTTGCCAAAAAGCTGTAGTGTGATGTTATTATAGAGGTAGATTTTTAAAAATCCTAGAATATCTTTAACCAAAACTGATGAAAAGTGCAAGAGGGATAACTGTGAAAAATATTGGGTTTCCTAAGAGGGAAATCACAACCAAATGTGATCAAGACAGTAGATTTGTGGTTTTCCTGAAGAGTTAGAGGTTCTTCACAGTAGTGCAATTTTAGTGTATTAAATGATGAGCCATGTATCTAAAATACAATTGTCTTTCAAACCAGTTCTCAAAACCGAAAGAGAACTGGAGTTAAAATAAAGGAAAAAGAAAAAGTATTTCATTTCTTCAGGCTCATATTGTTGCAGGTTTTCCTCAGGCTTCACCAGATTTTTCACTATTAGTGTATGAAATACTATGGCTATGTCCCCTGATACACAGCTCAAAAATGCCAAGCTGCATTTGAATTCACCTCTTGACTTAAACTACCAACTTACCTGGCAAACTAAACTTATTTTAAGAATATACACAACCATGTAGACACAAATATATGTAGGTTTTTGTGGCATGTTCCCTGTAATTGTCTGGAGAAGAAAAACAAAAGCACTAAATCAAATTATATCCTCATAGACCTTATCCTACATGTAGCCATGCAGAGAATTGTGACACTTACAAATTGAAGTTGTGCTAGTCAGGATATAATTACTATTAGCTTGGCTTGAACCCAAAGCTGACAATAATAAAACAGTGGATTGGACAAGTGTATAGAAGCATTTTGCGTCATGGCAATTACACAGACACTATGAAAAAGCACTTCATGTAAATATATGAAATAAGGAGACTTGAGCACTGCTCTTTGGGAGAGATTGTAAGTCTTGTCCGCATCAGGACTGATTAAAAGGAAAGGAAATGTGGTAAGAAGCAGAGACTATAGCATATTATTTTTTCACTCCAAATAAGCATTTTTCTTTCAATAGTAATACATTTCTACCTACGAAAATTAGTCATCTTGTTCAGGCTTTAGACAACAAGATATTCTACAAATCCTTTGCATTTCATGAATAAGCTCTTAAATATCTCTTAACACAGGACATGCCCCCAAGACCTTCAATACCGGTTTCCACTTATGATGGAGCAAACACTGAGCAAGAGAAAAGCAATCGCAGCACATGCAGACTCTACTGTCTTTATTCAGTTCTTGACTTCCCTTGGCAAATGTTTCTGACCACAGAAATCAGTTCAGGCTTTTATACATTTCTATTTACTGATTAAAGAAAACAGATGAAAAGGTAGAGTAAAAGCAAACACTAAACGCCTCTTGCAAAATCACAGTATCACAGTATGTTTGGGATTGGAAGGGACCTCAAAAGATCATCTAGTCCAAAAATACTGATTTCACAGTTGCTTTGCGAAAACCTTGTGATGATGTCTCATACTTTGGCATCAAGAGTCCCTGTTAAGATTTTTCTTAGAAACCATAGACAAAACCTGCTGATAACGTATGATTTAACACTGGAACTGTAATAAAAGCTTAGTAAGAACTATAAAAATGCCTTGACTACAGACAGAAACCTCTTTTTAATATGCACAGGGAAAAATACAAAAATCTGGAGTTGAGTTCACAAAAGTAATTCCAAAGTGACTTTTTTTAAATTTTGTTCCCCCTCAGAAATGTGTCTCTGTTAGACTTCAATGACTTGTGGCCTCCAACACTACGGTTTCAGCTAATTGGCCACAATAGCTAAAAAGAAATATCTTTCCAGAAGATGAATGTAGGTTTTATTTCAGCATACTTTTAAAATCTAGAGCTCTGTGAGGAAAACAAAAGTCTCAAAAATACTATTCCTTTGGGAGTTGTGCTGGCTTATTCATCAAGGAGACAGAAAGACAATATCATACAATACCATGCAAGAGTGAAGATTGTGTTTTGGCACTTAGATTTATTATTACAGTAACAGTATTGTGGGATTTTTTCTTATCTGTACCCAGCGTAGCAACTGTCACTAAAGGAGTAAGGAAAAGCCAATTCAGAAGCTGTATGAACAGTGAACAAGAATGCCTTTCCTTGTGGTAGAGCACAACAAAGTCAAAAAAAAGAAAAAAAAAAGAAAAGAAAAAACAATTGTGATGCTCGTAGGTCAGGAAAGCAACGTGTGACCCCCACCTTGTCAGCTGGGCATGACGGGGTGTCCTCTGAGACCACCCCTGTCCTCACCACCAGGATCTACCACATACATACACAAATGTATATATGTACATGTAGGGGTGTACAAATAGACTCTGGTGATTAAAGAAGGAATTTACAGTTTGGCTGTGATTTTATGTAAAAAGCCTAAGTGGAAAAGCTTTGCAATTTTAAAGGCTGGAAGCACTGACTGTGCTATGAGTAGATCTAAAACATAAATGTGCCAAGGGAAGGGTCACCCCGGAACACATCGCTAGCATTTTTATACCCCACTGCACCACAGCATGTCTGTTTCTTCAGATCCAAGACCATGGCATTGATCACAACACAGGTTCACCAAGGCCAAGTGCCAGGTCCTGCACTTGGGTCACAACAACCCCATGGACGCTGCAGGCTGGGGAAGAGCGGCTGGAAAGTGCCCCAGGAAAAGGCCCTGGGGGTGTTGGTGCCAGCAGCTGAACATGAGCCAGCGTGTGCACAGGTGGCCAAGAGGCCACCAGCATCCTGGCTGGTCCCAGCACTGGTGTGGCCAGCAGGCCCAGGGCAGTGACCGTCCCTGTGCTGGGGCCTGGGGAGGCCAAACTGCCAATCCTGGGGGCAGTTCTGGGCCCCTCACACCAAGAAAGGCCTTGAGGTGCTGGAGCGAGTGGAGAGAAGGGAACGAAGCTGGTGAGGGGCTGGAGCACAAGTGTGATGGGAGCGGCTGAGGGACCTGGGGGGTTCAGCTGGAGAACAGGAGCTGAGGGGAGACCTTCTGATCTCTGACCTGCGTGAAAGGAGGCTGGAGCTTGGAGGGGTCGGTCTCTTCTCCCAAGTATCAAGTGATAGGATGAGAGGAAACGGCCTCAAGTTGCACCAGGGGAGGGTGAGGTTGGATGTGGGGAACAATTTCTTCCCCAAAGGGCTGTGGGGCATTGGAACAGGCTGCCCAGGGCAGTGCTGGAGTCACTAGCCCTGGAGGGTTGGACAGACGGACATGAGGTTCTCAAGACATGGAGCAGTGCCAGGGGTGGGGTATGGGTGGACTCCATGATCCTGAGGTGCTCTTCCAACTGAACTGATTCTGTGATTCTATCATCATAACACAGACTTTGATACTCATGAGTTGACTGGTTCACTGCACACTGCTCCATCTCCTTTCAGGTAAATGACACCAGATGAGCAAACTGAGTTCATGTCACCAGATCCCAAATCCTACAGCTACCTGCAGTTAAGGGGAAAGTCTTGTCTAACAGCTAAGAACTTCAGTCCCAATGCAATCAGCAGAGAAAAGATCCATTTTGTATCATTGAGGGAACTGATGTTGGTTTATGACAAAAACCCAGAGCAGTGATGCCTCCAAACTGACCATCTTAGATCAGTATCCCACCAGTAGGAACCAGGAGGAGCGGGGGAAAGAATCCACCCCCCACATCCCTGCAGTGACAGAACGTGGCCTATGGCAAATGGGAATTTTCTAAAAATTTCTGCAGCTTTTGGACAAGCAACCTTTGTCCTCTTTTCTGGTAACAAATATGGAAAACGTTAATTTGGAAAAAAAAAAAAATTGGCAAATGCCAAAGGCTTGCTCTCTGTCATGCATCAGAATGTTTTGTTAGTCAGCAACTGCTGCATTGGCGGCTGCTCTGTAAATATCCTTCTATCAAATTTGTGGAGGACTTCTTAATAAGTCTTAGCAATGACCCCTTACTTCCACTTCAGCAAATGCACAGGGTTGTGATCAATGATTTCATGAATTCTGCCAGTGAGAGAAATCGAAAAACCCCAGATTGTATTGAGTGTAACACAGGACTCCTAGCATCTTGTGCATTGTACAGAATTTGGTTTGTTTCTTTGCTTGCTTGTTTGCTGTTTCTTTGTTTCTCAGGGCAAGAAGGCCCATCCCATCACTCAGCATAAAACACATAGTATTAAGAAGGCCCAGGATAAGCTCTGGGCTGTATCATGTAATCCGTGTGAGAAAGATGTACCCTGGCAATATGGAAATCTCCCTCAACTTCATAGCCATGGGCTACACAAGAAACTTAGAAATAAAGTGATTGTTTCCAGGGTCAAGAGAGAATTTATTTTTTTCTTGCAACTGAGCAGCAAGGTGGAATAGGTTCTATCTCAGGGGGTCAAGGCTGACTTTTCATAAAGGCTATAGTTTATTTATGTTATAGATCTATGAATGCATCAAACAGGATAAATGAAAAAGGAATGAGAATTATAAAGTTCAAATATGACTAAACTTAGTGCTCTCGTGACGCTGTTCGCTGAGGGTTAAATAGAACCGGAGGAGTAGAACTGGTTAAATAGAACTTCCCCTTGTTTGCACGGATTTTATGCAGAGACATTACACATAATTAAAGAGGGACAGGGAAAAGGAATGTAATTTCCCTTCACTGATATGCTTTAAAAACACTGGAGGACAAAATTATCTCCTAAAAATCTCTATATCCTGAATAAGATATAGAAAAGTTATTCCATGTGGGTGTAGAGATATGTCTGGAAAGACTCAGATGTAAATGCCACCGGTCTTTAGGAGTCCAGATCTGGCTGACTCTCATATCTCATTATTCGGCTCTGCATTGTTTATTTAGCTAAACCGTGGCTCTACCATGTTTTTCTTTCTTCCATTAAACTTTTTTTTTTTTTTTTTTTTTTTTTTTTTATGCCTTTCTCCAGCTGTTTGAGAATTTCACAGGAGATAATTCACGAGGATCCAATTTTTCCACTGTGACAATAATTTCAGTGGACACCTCTGAATGTATTTTTTTTTTCCTTAATTCTGCAAATCATTGAAACTTTCACAAAGCTGTAATTTTCCAGAATTTGGTTTTTGGCACATTGTCAACTTAAGACAACAGAAAAATAGTCGATGCTCACATAAATGTTCACAGTATATCTAAATATTCTGCCAAGGTTTGAATATAGTGCGTTATTTTCAGAACATAGTTACATATATTTAAATCATACTGTCCACTGACTGAAACAGCTGGTTTGGCTTTCCACACCGATCCATGGTAAGCAGCTCTAAATTCTTCTGGTTTATCTTGAGTCCCCATTTTTCTCAGCAATGATACCCACAATTTTCTGTCCCTGACAATTTTGTGTTTGCATGCGACCACAATGGCCATTTTTGACACAGAATGTTTTTTCACACTTGGGTGAAACTAAAGAATGAAGGATTTGGGTGGGAGGGCATCTTGATCTACATCTCCTTTGAGAATTATTTTCTTAGTCTAATTAGTAAAAATCATTTCAGAAACGATGAGGCTATTATAAATCATTCTCCTTTGTGTTTTTGATTTTTTTTCTTTCCTACAGGTATCGCAATCCTAAGTGTCAGCAAGTTTTTACCTCACCCCTTATTTGAACAATATCTGTATTTCATAAGCAGCTCCACTCAACTTTCAAAAATCAGAAATGCCTATGAAATTAAAGTGCTTCAGAACCGTCACGTAGTAACAAAAACTGGCGGTGTTTCTTTGAAAACCATTGAACAGAAGCTAATCTTTGCAGTTACTATTTCTTTTTCAATGTGAAAAGTGTCACACACGTGTCAGGGACCAGAGTTTATCAAAGTTTTATCGAAGTTTCGCTGTTCCGGCCTCTCCCGCGAGCGATGACGTCACCCCCAGAAGCCCGCGCGGCCAGGCGAACTTTGCCTGGCAACAGGGACGGGGTCCCTTCGGCAGACAGCCAATGGGAGGCTCGCCTGGAGGGGGACGAATCACCTGCGCCCGGTGATTGGTTGGACCAGCCGGTCAGACCCTGGGCCCATAGCGGGAACCTTTCCCTCGCACACCCGCCCCGCCGGGCTCGTCTCTTTCTCCTCTGCAGGGACTGGAGTCCGGGCACTGAGCCCGTTGGGCTCCACAGAGGCCGCCCGTCATTGCAGCGCAGTCCAGTCCCTGCAGGGGCACCGGGAGGACTCGAAAACACAATTAGAACTGAGAAAAAACCCAAACCCACCACTTACACTCAGCTCCTACAGAGCAGCAACAGGCACAAGCTGCAAGGGCCCTTTGCCCATCCATAAAAAGCCACAGACCCCTCCAAAGAGCTGGACGAGACAAAACCGAGCATGGAATGGAGCAAGGAAACGGAGCTGCGAAATGGAGCATGGAAACAGAGCAGGCGCGTGGAAACGCCTCCGCCCTCCCTCCCCCAGTCAAAACCCAGCACGGTGAACACGAATTCCCTCAGGTTATCACCAAGGAGCTTCCATGCTCCGCAATTAGCCAAACTAAAGGCAGGATTTTAGTCATTCACCAAAAGAGTCCGAGATGGAATATGTGTGGAGGGCGCTGTTGTCGGAGGGGATCAGATATTATTAATTGAACAGGAGGCTGAGGGCTCCGGGGGCCAGGGGTGTTCTGAGCACCCGTGACCACACAAAGAGCAGCCTGTGGGGCTGGAAGCCTCAGCCCTTTGGAAATGGGGGACCCCCTGCCATTGTGGGGACCATCGACCAGTTAGTGGAGAACGTACAGAAAGCAGCATGTCTGCAAATGATGCACGATTGGGAGCTTAAGTTTAAACAAGAGTCCCCAGTGATGATAACAGTTGACCCAGAACAAATTACACCTCTCATACGGGTGCCACATTTGGCACTTTCTTCTGAGTAGTCTGACTATAGACAATAATGCCGTTTCTGGAGGCTGAAGCAAATAAACCTGAGTGAAACTGGGCCTGAACAAAGATCAGTTTCTAGGATGTAAGTATGTCCTTCTGGTCCACATGTAGACGTTTCCCCTGAAGGAAGATGCTTTCTGTCAGTGCTTTGTCAGAAGGTTCACGGTCTCCTTGTATTAGGGAATGTCAGTCCTGGGAGAGATCTTTGGAAATGATCATAGAATCATTTAAGTTGGAAAAGACCCTCAAGATCATCAAGTCCACCCATACCCCACCCCTGGCACTGCCCCATGTCCTGAGAACCTCATCTCTGTCAGTCCAACCCTCCAGGGATGGTGACTCCAGCACTGCCCTGGGCAGCCTGTTCCAATGCCCCACAGCCCTTTGGGGAAGAAATTGTTCCCCATATCCAATCTCAACCTCCCCTGGCGCAACTTGAGGCCATTTCTTCTTGTCCTATCACTTGCTACTTGATATGTACGCATCTCATATCTGCAGGGAAACCAGATGGAATTAACACTGTGTGAGCTTTCACAACCATTTCTGAAACACATGAAAACCATATTGTGATATTTCTGTGCTATTAAAAGGCTCAGGTAATTGTATGGTGTGAATTTTGACAAGATTGTGAAGAAAAGTACTAGGAAGCTTTGAATTTCTAGTTACACTGCATACTGGAAAGGTGACGCAAGGGGACATGTCCAGTGCTGAACAGTAAATCATTCCTCGGCACCCTGTAATGTACACATTATTTTCTCATAAAACATCCGTGCAGATTATGATGTGATCTTTTATGTTCCTATAATCTAAGTCCCATTTATAATATTCTTCATATCCTGTGGTAACTACATCACATGTGTGGAGAGGCAATTACAGGTACCTTTTTTCTGTTCTATGCATGTTTTAAAAACATAATTAGTAATAAAATATTCTCAGTGGTTTTATAGCTCTATTGCTTCCCATTAAAAACAGGCTGCAGTATTATAAAAGGTGGCCTGTTCCCTGTGACAGTCAGACCCAACAGCACCATTGACTAGAAACATATACTCTGCCAGAGCAAAACACATTTTTGAAGTCTCCGCTACCAATTTGATGCATCGCTTCCCAATGACAGTAAAAACTGACAGCAAAGCCTGGGCTTCTGCAGCCCACAAATGTGAGAAATTCCTAATTAGGTGGCAGCCCTCAGGTTTCAGTAGCTTCACCTCAGTAGAGGGAACCCAGCTCCCACACTTGTGATATCTTTATGAATTTGCAATATATTTCTCTTACTGTGAGAACCACCACAGAGCAAAATCTGTGGCATTGAATACCATTGCAGAATGAGATGTGTACATTTTACTTGCAAGATGGGGGAAAAGAGGGGCAGTCAACATGGCTTCACCAAGGGGAAGTCATGCTGAATCAACCTCATTGACTTTAATGAGGACATAACCAGGTGGATAGATGATGGCAGAGCGGTGGTTGTCGTCTACCTTGACTTCAGTATGGCATGTGACACAGTCTCCCACAGCATCCTTACAGCTGAACTGAGGGAGTGTGGTCTGGATGACCGGGTAGTGAGGTGGACTGTGAACTGACTGAAGAGAAGAAGCCAGAGAGTCGTGGTCAATGGGGCAGAGTCCAGTTGAGGCCTGTGTCTAGTGGAGTCCCTCAAGGGTTGGTACTGGGACCAGTACTATTCAATATATTGATCAATGACTTGGATGAGAGAATAGAGTGACTGTCAGCAAGTTTGGTGGTGACACCAAACTGGGAGGAGTGGCTAACACTGGAAGCTGTGCTGCCATCAGAGACCTGGACAGGCTGGAGAGCTGGGCGGGGAAAAATTGAATGCAATATAACAAGGGAAAGTGTAGAGTCTTGAATCTGGGCAGGAACAACCCCAGGTTCCAGTATAAGTTGGGGAATGACCTGTTGGAAAGCAGTGTAGGGGAAAGGGACCTGGGGGTCCTGGGGACAGCAGGATGACCATGAGCCAGCACTGGGCCCTTGTGGTCAGGAAGGCCAGTGGTACCTGGGGTGGGTTAGAAGGGGGTGGTCAGTAGGTCAGAGAGGTTCTCCTGCCCCTCTGCTCTGCCCTGGGGAGACCACACCTGGAATCTTGTGTCCAGCTGTGGCCCCTCAGTTCCAGCAGGACAGGGAACTGCTGGAGAGAGTCCAGCGCAGCCACCAAGATGCTGAAGGGAGTGGAGCATCTCCCGTGTGAAGAAAGGCTGAGGGAGCTGGGGCTCTGGAGCTTGGGGAAGGGGAGGCTGAGGGGGGACTCATTCATGGGGATCAATATGGAAAGGGGGAGTGTCAGGAGGATGGAGCCGGGCTCTGCTCGGTGACAGCCAACGATAGGACAAGTGGCAATGGGCTCAAACTGGAACACAGGAGGTTCCACTTAAATTTAAAAAGAAACTTGTTGGGGGTGAGGGTGGCAGAGCCTGGCCCAGGCTGCCCAGGGGGGTTGTGGAGTCTCCTTCTGTGCAGACATTCCAACCCGCCTGGACACCTTCCTGTGTAACCTCATCTGGGTGTTCCTGCTCCATGGGGGGATTGCACTGGATGAGCTTTCCAGGGCCCTTCCAACCCCTGACATTCTGGGATTCTGTGAGAGATGAATATACACAGAAAGAATGAGCAAAGGGAAATGCTGAGAAAATGAGAGGTTATCACTACTCGTATTTCAGTGGCAATATCAGCCCTGTGTATTCTCACACTTCAGTTTGTACTATCTAGTACTATGGAGTCTTGTTATGAGCTATTCCAGGAAACTGATATAAAATTAAAAAGGAAAGAAACAACTACGTTTCCAGCAGTTTTGTGTTTTTTACGTCCAGAAAAACATTTTTGATCCTGTTCAAGCATAGCTCAACATAAAGCATGTTGGCATGATACAGCACAGGGCTGGTACATCTTGCAGAATATTGCTGCCAAACTGGGTGTGTTGTGAAATCAAGGACTTAATTTCATTGATAGGACGTAATCTGAATATGAAACAGCCCCACTGTCATTGAGTTTTACCAATATTGTGCCAAAAGATTTTTTTTCTCTTTTTTTTTTTTTTAGGATAGCTTAGGAGGAGAAGTATGAGGCAACTGGATGAGTTTATTCTTCATTCCAGTCCAGTATGAGGTCCAGATCACATGCAATCTGTGATCTAAAATTGATACAAAAGCAGCACTCACAGAATCACAGAACCATGGAATGATTGAGACTGCTCAAGCATGGTCATTTAGAGACAGTTTCTCAGGAAAGTTTTATGAATAGATAAAAAATTTTTAAAAGTGATAAATGGATTTTCTGTCCATTACCTTTTATGGTAAATTAATTACAAGTTTGTTTACATTTGCACTGATAACACTACAAAATGGATTAACTGCTTAGGGTGAGATTTACTTCCATGCTTGACTTCCCAACCGCCCCTGTCATCTCAGGGTACGTGTTAAACTTTTGTGATTTTGAAATATATTTTGATCTGGGAGATCAGACATGAACATCTATGTTTGCTTAAATTGAGTCCTGAAGAAAAATCTGGAATGTAAGCTTTGATATTACTGCTCCGAGCATCCCTTTTCCTCTCTTCCCTTTCTTCTGCTTTGTTTAAAAATGCACCACCTAACAACGGTGAGGCATTTCTTTTTGCAATATCCAAGACTAGAAATGCAATTAAAATCAATATCTTGTCTAGTAGGTGATAAAGCACTTGGGCAAGTGTGTCTTTCTCCAGAGGCAAGACTTGCAAGTCACAAGAATGCCAGAAAAAGAAGCTACATGTTCCATCTTCACTTCTGTTTTCTCTACGTTAATTTTGCTTTGTCTTCAAGATATCAGGTCAAGATATCAAGATATCAAGATATCAAGATATCTGACCTGAATTTCTGACACGCGTAGAAAAATCTCAAGTTAACTTCTGCTCTTCAAAAGCACAGTATTTACCATGCTTAGAGTTTAATAAAGACATCCAGACTTCTATATTTGTTTTACATTATTAATATATATATTCTATATTTATATATTTTTTATCATTAGTAGTATATTAATATTGTGTTATTTCAGTAAACTGTGTCTGCCTCAACCCATGAGTCTCCTTTCCTTTTTGATTCTCTCCCGTTTGGGGCGGGGGGGGGATAGTCAGCGAGTGGCTCCCCTGTTTTTATTGCTAGCTCAAGTTAAGCCAGGATCCTTCCTGTTTTATTGTTTGTGGTAGATTTTGATACCAAAAAAATAAACAGCAATAATGGAACAAACATACAAAAAACCACCACGAACAGCAACAAATCTCCAAACCAGAGAAGGAGATAGTTAAGGGTATTTACGGAGATGCTTCAAGGCATCGGTGAGGTAGGAGGAACCATGGAAGCCTAGAAAAAATATCAAAACAAGCAAGGATGGCAGACAGCAGGGTGAGGAGATAAGCCAGGAAGAGCTGTGCATGTTGAAGTGGTTTAATTTCGGTTATTGGATAGGTGAGGATTTAAGGGGATATTCTAGAGGAGAACCTCAGGACCCTCATCGTATAAGATTGCCTCAAAACCAGGCACACCAGCCTTGAGGGCTATCCTATGGATTGCTTTGCACATCTGCACTTCTCCCAGCCTCTGGGATATGATTTTCATGGCTTCCAGATTCTTTGTTGACAAGTTGGAAGAGTGAAAATCTTGGGCCCACGGCACCTGGTTTCAAAAGAAGAAGCTAAAAAGGCCCAAGAGCCCTTTTCAATGTTGTGGTTTGTTCTTGTCAGCAGGAAGCCAGGAGACCTTGAGCTTCTTTCAAGTCTTTATCTTATATTTTTTTTCTTTTTTTTTCTTTTTTTTTTAATTTAGTATATTTTACTTATGCATAGACAATGGTTTAGCTCCATCTGAATGAAATCCAACTCTGCAACATGACAGTGAGAGCTGATAATCACTAGATTTATCTTAAAAGCATATTCCTTACCCGAAGTAGTAACGTAGAAACACCTATTCCCAAATTATCTAACTACGGAGTGATTTTAATTTACTTGAGACTTCTCTCCATTGTTACATAGGACACCATTAAGCTCCCATATATGCCAGTGATCAGGGCAGCATGCAACACAGATTTTTTGATGGAAGACAAACTTTTATAAGCTGAAGTAGAAACATCTAAGTAGTACGAAGATGTCTTTTGTAGAACAAAAGCATTTATAAAACACTGAACTATGCTACATTAAAATGAATTATTTTTAAAAAAGAGTCACTGTTAACATGTAAAAGTTTAATAGTTTATGTAACAGTGTGGTGCTGCCTGAGAGATGACCATTTAACAGATGTAAATTGGCCCTGCTAAAGTGACTGGCAGACCCAGACTCTTACAAATTGACTGATGATTTTGCTTATTAATACATCATGTATTTCCCAACAGCAAAGTTACAATAAAGACTACAAAGGGGTGGAAAGTGACCTTTTCCTTGCTGATGGTTTGTTCTATGCTTCCTTGATCTTGTGAAGCACACAACTCTACAGGTAGGTCCTTTCTCAGTTATCATCATTCTCTCCTAAATATCTTTCATTTGCTCAATGCTCTTAAACCTTCAGAAGGGAAGGCAGGGAGTATAGTCATCACGCTAAAAGGCCTAGACCTCAATTTTACTTTCAAGGCTCTTCAGAAGGATCTGATCTTATTTCAAAGTCCATACTTTTGAAACCTTTAACCACATACTTAAGCACACAAAAGATACTTAGAGCTTTCAAAGGCATTGAAAATACAGTTAAACTTGAAAATAATTGTTGCCTTATGAAAATAAAAGTGGGATTTTACTTCGGATAAATATGCTTTTCCAGTTTGTCCTTTTTAAGAAATTTATGAAGAATTTTTTAAGAAATTTATTGTGGTTTAACCCCTGCTGTCTACTAAGCACCACACAGCCACTCGATGACTCCCACCTGGTGGGATGGGGGAGAGAATCACAAGTAAATGTGGGAAGACTCACGGGTTGAGATAAAGGCAGTTTTATAAGTAAAGTAAAACGTAGCCCCAATACCAGCTCCTGTGAAGTAAATTAACTCTACTCCAGCCCAAACAAGCACAATAATAGATTGGTGTCCTCAATTATGATAAAGAAGAGTATTCTTGGTTCTAAGTTATTTATGAAATGTTTTGCCACTGAAAAGATTGTGTTCACCATTATTAGCCTTTAATTGGTTTAAGCATAAAGTAGTTGCTAATCCTTATCTATACCCTCATCATTTTCTCGCTTTTGCCAGTATGATTTTCATGGACCTATGTATTGAATTGACTCAGTGAACTTTTTCAGGTCATTAATAATTCATCAAAAATAGGTTATAAAATATTGTTGTTACTGTGAATTTGGTTCTCTCATGGCAAATGTGAAATTTCATTTGAAGAGAAGCAGAATTCTTGACGAAATAATTACATTCCTGGTCATAGAAACGCCTGTTGTTTTCATCTGCTTCATTTATTATTCAAATAATTTAGTGTCAAGGAAAGCACTGAGAATGCATTAGAGTCATCTTAATATTCACAAGACTTTAGAAATATAATGACATATATCTCTTTGTGGGAAGCAACAGGTGAACAAAATAAAGATTTGATAGTAGAGACTAGAATAGTGATTTCAGCTGAGTTGGCTGTGAATAACTAATCCCAGGATCAATCCAGAAAAAAAAGACGGAGATGTTCAGCAGAGTGAGAACAGATGAATTAGTGACAGAAGTAATGATTCAGCTGCTACACACTTCCATTGTAATCAGGGATTCTTGCACGGTTGAAAAAACAGCAATCTAGAAAGCACACAGAAAATTCACAATTAACTGAAGATCGGTCAGAAAGGGATGTAAGAGCTCAAACTACTGAGGGCAGAAAATACAAAGAACATGAATGGAAACAGCATAATAGGAAAAATGAGCTCAAAAGAGAAAATTCAGTACAAGATAGATTATAATGAAAAGAATGGAATGCACTAAGAAATATAAAAGAACAATGGAATTTGCACTCTGTTGTTGATTTGCTGGTTCTGTGGTTCACAGAAATCCTTCAGATAAGATCAATAATTTAATATAGGCAACAACTGACAAGACAGAAAAAAAAAAAATTAAAAAAAAATATAAAAAGACAACAACAGGAGAACAGGAGTCCGTATCCCAAGAGTCCTTATGTGAACAGCCGGAATAAGTTTCCTCATTTCCAGGTGAGAAGTTCAATGAAGTCCTCCAAGCTAAAAGCACCTAATGGGTTTTTTTTCACTTTATTGATCCCCTAGCTGAGCAGCCTGAAAAATGTAACAGGTTGTTTAACAGAAACGAAAAAAAAAAAATATTATTTTTTGGGAAAAAAAACCCCAATGAAGTTGACAGATGGATTCCTAGCAGTGCAATTTCACTGGGCTTACTTAGAGACAATCTTGCAGAGCTTCATGAGGCTAATTCTATGAATAACATAATATGTTGTTGCCACTCAGTGGTTTGTTTCTATTTATGTGTATATGTGTGTATAGACATGTGCAATCAGCTGCAATAATTATGAACAAGAACCTGCAAGGTGGTGTTTTGAAGAGATACTGGATTTAGCATTTTTCAGACAGTTTCTGAAACCTGTTCACTTCTATCTGCTGCTGCCAGCCACTCATTTTTGCCCTCATTATCAATCATTAGTCAAATATGAATAAAAGAAAATAAAAAACAAATGAAACAACAACAAACTCAAACCAAACAAATAGAAAAGAAGCAATCTGGATTAAAAATAATACTTTGGATAAACCTTTATTTTTAACCTGAATTGGTCTGGTAATCTGGTGTAGTGTGGCTTCTCAGAACTGTGATAACATATAGTGATATAAGAAGGAGATCAGATTTAAGTCTGGTTTACTGCTAGAGACTGGATTTAATCAAAATGCTTTTTCAGAAGAAAGGCTTTTATTAACGACCTTCCAAACAGCTGTCAAATGCTAGGTGTACTTCAGGATTCCTCATCAGAGAATATGCACTTTATAATCTTCAAGACAGGATTTATGAACAATAAGGTTTTTTATCTCCTTGATTGATTGTATCATCTGTGGACCACCAATGGAAACAAGAGATTTTTATGAATTACAGGAAAAAAAAAATCATTGTCCTGGTGTAATAAAACAGACATAACTCTGTATTTGCAATGTACCCATTAGGTTGTATGAGAATGTATCTTCCAGACTTGATAGAACAGACTTCTCTTGTTATTGGTAAGGTTAGTAAGGTAAAAAGAAAGCACGGTGTTTTATGCCATAAAGAATTCCTGATAATATTTTTCAAATGGTTCATTTCTGTTTATGATACCACAGTTTGCATAAAACACTGAACATACGAACATGCAATACAACCCAAACAATTCCTGTCCCAAAATAACTGGGATGTGGCTGAATGAAAGTAACTGAAACAAATGTGGAAATTAATTGTAAAATTGTAATATGTGAAAATACAACAGTATCTATATAATACCCAGAGCTGCTTCTTAAACACAGAAAAGTTATTTTCTAGTCATGCCCTTTATATATTAGTATGTAGGTTTATCTTGAAGTTCAGACATGAATATCTTAGACAGTACTCATAAACTCAATATGTTGTTGTGTTGGGTTTTTTCCCATTTTTTTAAATAGACTACTACTGCATTTAGAAAGCCAACGAGACAGTATATACATACAGAAAAGAATAAAAAAATACTAAATCAGGTGCTGTAAAAGGAACCTACAGCTCAGCTGTAAATTTCATTTACGTTCTTCTCGAATCAAGCGCTGTAAGAGAACTGAAATTTAATCGAAAAGTAGTAGTAGGTGGTAGGAATTCATTACAATCTTGTGGGAGCTCTGAAGTCAGAAGTATTCATGAGCAGTCTATAGTCTCATATTTCACATGTAGTCTGTTGTGTCATATTTCAAGAACTTTTTGTTCATGTTTTTATGAAGTTACAAGAAAAAAAAAAGAGGGGAGGGTGGGGGGAATCATTCCCAATTTTAGCAGGGGGAAAAGGACCAGTAATGTTCCTACATGAACAACCACGGTGAGGCAAAACACTAAGTGGTTTCTAGGTTGTCACTTAGATTAATGTTTTCAAATATTGCTGGTTGATAATTTATTTTTCCTTCCTAAGTAAGATATGTATGTGGCACAGGGTGGCTGCACAAAGCAGCGAACAGTGGCACTGGGGCTAGGGGACAGTGAGGACACCAGCCCAATGTCCCTGACACCCCCAGCTTGACCGGCCGGCTCAGGTTGCTCAGAGCCCCATCCAGCCTGGCCTGGGATGTCTCCAGGGATGGTTCATCCGCCACCTCTCTGGCCAACCTGGGCCAGGCTCTCACCACCCTCAGTGTAAAAAACTTTTCCTCATGTCTGTCCCAAATCTCACAATGTCTACTCATGACACAGAAATGTACCTCTCTTTTCCCATAAGTTCCCTGGGGGGAAGGAAACGAAATAAAACAAAGACACCAGCAAAATCCCCCGGATTATCACTCGTGGCCTCAGTGAGGCTGTTGGGGAAATGAAGGCCATGAGGGATGGTGTCCTCGCTGTCCCCAAGCCCCACAGCCACCACTCTGTCCTTGAGGCAGCTGCCCTGTGCCACGTACTCGGAGAGTTTGGGCAGCAGGCTGAGGAAGGCGAGACAGCTAGGGATACAGCTGGTTCTGGGGCAGTGACGGTGACACTGGGGCAGTGAAGGTGCCTCCGTTACCCCAGCACTGATGCCGTCCCCATGGTTTCTCCCCCGGGCGCCCATCCCCTGGAGAGATGCTCTCTGTCCCCATCCTCTCTCTGTGTCCATTCCCAGCCCAGCTCAGCGCCCTCAGGGTGGGCAGGGGCTGCGGTCACCCCTCTCGGCACACAAATGCCGCGGGCGGAGGCTGCACAAAGCCAACACTCAACTGGTTTAATGACTGAAGCCCAAAAGCATGATCTGGGAGGTGCTGGGACTGGAGAGGGTGGGTGGTTGCAGGGCTCTGCTCCACATCTCCTCTGGCTGTGGGAGCCATGGGGATGGTGCTGGAGTAGTGGGTTACTGGTGCCGTACTGGTGACTCTTTCCATGTTGGTGTCCCTCTGCACAAAACTGGCACTGTCCGGTGACATCGACAGGGCCACTCCTGTGGTTTGGATCCCCTGGTGCCCTAGCGGGTGGAAACGCTGGACGAGCTCAGTCGTGTGTCCCCCCGTGGGTGCGTCCTCAGCCCGGGTGGGGACGCTGCTCCTGGGGACGCCGGTCCCAGCGGGTGGTGGGGATGCCGGTGGTGGGGCTGTCAGCAGCAGGATGGGCAGAGCTGGTGGTCCCAGGGCTGTTGGTACCAGGTCGGGGGATGCATGTTCTGGGGCGCTGGTTCCTCTGGGTGACCGCGAGCTGTCGGGCAGGGCCGTGGCCTCTTCTCCAGGATTGGGGCCACCAGGGTTGCCGGGTGAAGGTGGCAGAACCAGCGCTTGGCAGGACCGGGGCCAGCGCTGTCGTGCTGGGCAGAGGGGGCTCCTGGTGTCCCTCATCTTCTGCTCCGCTTTGCTGGGATCTCGTGAAGCAGAGATGTCTCCTGCCCGTGGGCGTCTCTGGCTGGCGTGGGGCGCTTGGCATTGTTGGCCCCCACAGCTGCCGGTCCTGGCAGCCCCCAGCAGCAGCCGGTGCCCGGTGTCAGGGGCAGGCGGGGGAGCAGCTCCTCCATCAGTTGGGCCGTGGAGGGCGGCTGAGGCTGGGGGGCAGGTGGGGGACTGGACAGGGGGCTCAGCAGCGGGATCCTCAGGGGGCTGAGCCAAGGCCACTTCATTTCTTCTGGCTGGGGGGCCGGTGGGGGGCTGGACAGGGGGCTCAGCAGGGGGATCCTCAGGGGGCTGAGCCAAGGCCACATCAGTTCCTCCGGCTGGGGGTCCCTGCAGGGACTGGCCAGGGGACTGTCCTCTGCCGGCTCCTGGGGACTCTGCTCAGGGCTCTGCAGGAGACTCCTCTGCAGGCAGGGGGGCAGCTCTGTGGCCCCATCCAGTAGCAGCTCCGCTGCCGCTGGCTCCTCCGTGCAGCCGCCCTCTGCCCTGCGCTCCGAGAGGTGGGGAGATTTTGAGGGAGGGGGTCAAGTGGGGGACATGGGGACATGGGGGATGGTGTCCTCACCATCCCTCAGCCCCCCGCCACCACGGGCTCCAGGGGACAGCTGCCCTCGTCCACGTACTTGGGGAACTCAGGCAGCTCGTTGAGGACCTCGCTGGTCACACTGGTGCCACGGGTGGTACAGGTTGTGTCCCCGCTGTCCCCGAACAGTGACAGCACCACTTGGTCCTGGGGGTTGGTGATCTTGGCTGCAGGCTCCCAGAAACCGTCGATCTCCAGGAGGCTGTTGGAGAAATGAAGGCCATGAGGGATGCTGTCCTCGCTGTCCCCCACCCCACGGCCACCACTCCGTCCTTGGGGCAGCCGCCCTGTGCCACGTACTCGGAGAGGTCGGGCAGCCGGCTGAGGAAGGCGGGAGAGCTGGGGACACAGCTGGTGACCTCGCCGTCCTGCAGCCCCAGTGCCACGGGCCCTCGCTCTCTGGGGCTGGTGTCCTGTGCCCTGTGCTCGGAGAGATCGGGGAGCTCGTTGAGGCAGGTGCTGGGTTTGGGGTGTCAGAGACATTGGGCTGGTGACCTCGCTGTCCCCCAGCCCCAGTGCCAGCGCTGGCTGCTTTGGGCAGCCGCCCTGTGCCACGTACTCAGAGAGGTCGAGGAGCTCCCTGAGGAAGGCGGCCAAGTCGGGGCTGTCGGGGACATCAGGGATGGCGTCCCCCACATCCATGGCGTCGAGCCAGGCGGACACGTCATCGGCCGTGGTGTCCTGTGCCGGCTCAGGAACAGCCTCGGTGCAGGCGGCTGGTCCCTGCAGGGGCAGATCCCCCGGGCTCCCCAGGGCTGTCGGGGTGGTCACCGCTCCTGCCAAAGCCAACAAAGCCCCCAGGGCGGGCGATGGCAGCTGTGCTCAGCTCAGCCACCCGCCCGCGGGCTGTGCCAGCCCAGCACTCACCTGTGGGCTCCCCGGTGGTTGTGTCGGCTGGTGCAGCCGGGGTGGGCTGGTGGGGGCTGGCAGTGGGGACGCCCAGCTCCACGGCCACCCCGTCCCTGCCGGAGGCCTCCGCTGGCTCCTGGGCGCTGCCGGGCAGGGTGTGGGGCACAGGGGGGCCCTGCGCCCGATGAGCCGTGGGGCCATGGTGTTTCGGGGGCACAGGCAACTGGAAAGAGCCAGTGGGGGACAGGGGCTGCCCCTGGACCCCAGCCCACGGCCCGGCCCCATGGGCTGCTGTGGCACCAGCACAGTCCCTGTCAGCACCTGCTGTCCCCAGGGGTATGATGGGGGACAGGCAGCAGGGGCAGGGGTTAGCTGGACCCCCTAGGGGAGCTGGACCAGCTGGACCCCTTGCGGGAACTGGACCTGCTGCACCCCTGGGACCAGGTGGAGCCCTTGGGGGACCTGCAGGAGCTGCACCCCTAGTTGGAGCTGCAGCCCTTGGGGGAGCGGGACCTGCTGCACCCCCGGGACCAGCTGCAGCCCTTGGGGGAGCTGGAGGGGGTGCACAGGTTGGGGGAGCTGGAGCCCATGCAGCAGCTGCACCCCTTGCGGGAGCTGCACCAGCTGCCCCAGGGCCCCCGGCACCCCCTGCCAGACGCTGCCCTGTCCCAGCTGGTGGGTGACAGGCTGGAACTGGGCAGGCTGGGGGGACACCAGCAGCCCTGGGACAGAGGGCAGCACGTGGACAGGGACCGCTGGTGCCACGGCCGGGGTGGTGGAGCTCCTGGTCCGTCCCTTCGACACCATGGGCAGCTGCCGAGGGATCCTCTCTGTTGGGGAAGCATAGAGGGGTGAGGGCTTGAGTTTCACAGCACAACTTCTCATCCCAGGGATTTCCCGTCCTGCTGCTGATTGCCTGGCCTGGTTTGCCCTGAATGATGGTTTCCCATCCCAACAATGGTTTCCTAATAATGATGGTGAACCATCCTGATGGTTTCTTATCCCAACTATTTCCCATCCCAAGTCTGATTTTGGGGAGGTGGATTTCCTCACCTCAATTTGTTGGAGTGAAGAGGGCCAGGAAGCAAAGATTTTGTGTTTTCATCACCTGCGGTTTTTCTCTCCTGTTTTTTGCACCAGGAGGAGTCTCTAGGGGCTAACAGGCTCATGTTTGCCTCAGACCCACATGGTCCTTTGCCCCGCGCACCCCACGTGCTGCTTTTCCTGCAGCGGGGCAGACAGGAGGAGGATTTGCCAGCACGGAGGGGCTGGCTCCTCGTAAAGAGCAGCCGGACAGAATTTCCCGTGGTGCCCAAAGCGCTTCCAGCTGGTGATGAATCTCCCATCACAGCAATGGAGCCCGTCATTGGTGCTGAACTGGGGCAGGGAGGCTCTGAAACCTCCCCAGGACGAGTCCTGGTCCCTCACCTGTCTCAGCCGCGGCGTCGAAATGAGGTGAGGATGAGAGTGTTTGAGGAATGATGAGGGTGAGGATGAGGTTGGACGATGAAGGACAAGGATGAGGTTGAATGATGATGGACGATGATGAGGTTGGGTGAGGATAGATGAGTATGAGGATGAGGTTGGGTGATGATGAGGATCAATCTGTTGAGATTGGCCTCGTCTGCTCTTCTCGCAGTGACAGGCACTGGAGAGCGCTGGGCAATCTGACCAGACAGTTGGGCTGTCAGCGGCCAGATGGACTTGGGGACAGTGTGGGGTCGTCATGGCAACTCACGGTGACATCACAGAGGCCTTGGGAGCGTGGGTGGTGTCACCTGTGCTGCGGTGTCACCGCTGGTCGGGAGCTGTGGGGATGTTGACCCTGAGGAGAGGAGGATGCAGAGTGGAGATCACACCTCTGACCCACAGAACTTTCCGGAAGGTTTTCCGGAGCTGTGTGGATGTGATGGAATCAGAGCCTTGCTTCCACAGGCATGGAACAGATCTGGTTTTCTTTGGTTTTCCCCTTTTTTGTCCTTTCCATAGAACTAACACACTCGCATCATCCAGAACTTGGAAACTCATCCGCTTTTCTCTTTTAGTTGTTTGTGACCCTGACACCAGGAGAGATGAGCAGGAAGCCAGTGACTGTGAAATAAAAAGAAATCTGTAAACTCTACATTCCTGAGCGTCCTCTTCTAGTCCTTCCTCCACGTGTTACACCCGTGTTTGCTCCACTCACGTAAAGGCACTTTCCTCTCCAACCCCTGTTGTTCCATTTCGCAGCAGCAGGATTCATGTCCGTGTCTCCTTGGGGAATTTTCTGGTTTTGCTTTCTTTCCACCCCTCTATCAATGGCTTTTAATGAGTATATTTGCTGTGAAGGTGTTTAATTTTTTGTTAATAAAACAGTCTGAAAATCCACATCAGTCTGTCATATGCATAACACTGTTACAGACGTTTAATGCTTTATTCACCTCAGTCTTCAACACTGAATATGGAGTTGGGGGTCCCCATAGGCCTCGGTTAGAGAACCATGTCTGAGAGAGCAATGAACTCCCAATCAATCCAGAATACATTGTCCTAACCTACAAGGAGAGCAACAGGGATGACCCCGGCAACTGCAGCCCTGTCAGCCTCACTTCTGTGCCTGGAGAAATCATGGAGGAGATTGTTCTTGGAGTTACTGAAAGACATCAGAACAACAACACAGATGTTGGTCCCAGCCAGGACGGTTCATGAGGGGAAAGCTTGACAAACTTAATTTCGTTCTGCAACAACATTACCCACCTAGTCAGCCAAGGGAAGCCTGTCAGTGTGATCTTTCTGGATTTCAGAAAAGCCTCTGATAGTGTCTCTCACAGTATCCTCTGGACAAGATGTCCAGCACACAGCTGGATAAACACACAATACAACGGGTGAGCAACTGGCTGACGGGCCGGGCTCAATGGGGTCATGTTGGGCTGGGGACCAGTCACCAACGGGTTCCACAGGGTTCCTCTTAGGGCCAGCGCTCTTCAATGTCTTCATAAATGACTTAGACTCAAGACTTGAGGGGTTGCTTGGCAAATTTGCTGATGACACAAAACTGGGAAGAGCTGTTAGGACTCTGGAGGGCAGAGAGGCCTGGCAGAGGGGTCTGAGCAAACTGGAGAACTGGGCAATCACCAGCTGCATGAAGTTTAACAAGGGCAAGTGCCAGATTTTGCACCTGGGACCCAGCAACTCTGACTATACAGAACAAGTTGAACAAGTTGGGCAAGTTGAACAGGAGCCAAGAGTGTTCCTGGGGCCAAGAGGGACCCGTGTCCTGGTGCATCCAGCACAGCGCGGCCAGCCGGACAGGGAGGGGATTGTCCCGCTCTGCTCAGCCTCACCTGGAGCATTCACTGTGTGCAGGGCTGGGGACAGAGGACAAAAGGAGATAACGCTGCTGGAGAGTGTCCAGAAGAGGCTACAAAGATGGTGAAGGTTTGGAGGGGAAGCCGTACGAGCAGCGGCTGAAGTCCCTGGGTTTGTTCAGCTGGAGCAGAGCAGACTGAGGGCAGAGCTCATGGGCTGCAGGTTCCTCAGCAGGAGCAGGAGGGGCAGGGTGAGCTCTGCTCTGTGACAGTGACAGAGCCCAGGGAACGGCAGAAGATGTGCCAGGGAGGGTCAGTGGGACATGAGGAAAAGGTTCTTCACCCAGAGGTGCTGGACACTGAACAGGCTCCTCAGGGAGGTGTCACAGCCCCAACCTGACAGTGTTCAAGAAGAGACTGGACGCCGTCCTCAGACACATGGTGTGACCTGTGGGGTGTCCTGTGCAGGGACAGGAGTTGGACTCCATGATCCTGTGGGTCCTTCCAGCTCAGGACAGTCCATGATTCTATGATTCTAAGCTAAACACAAAGCCTGGCCTGCCAGCTTCCTCACAGGCCCATGTTACTGAACACGCCAGCAGCAGAGCTGTCAGTGTTGAAATCACGCAGGCCACATGTGTCCCCGGGGTATCAAGGAGAACTTAGTAAGGAGCATTTTTCTCAGCAGTTCAGTCCCAGCTCCCTGCAAATGCCTCATCACCCACCTGCGGCCTGTAAAGAGAAGAGGCCCAGGTGAACTGTCCTCTCCATCTGAGGTTCTTCTGCTTCCACCACAGGAACAGCTTCTGCTGCAGGAACAGCCGTGTCACCTGTCCATGCAGGTGGCATCATATGGGACTTCCAAGAGGTATAGAAACACAGTCTTGTGTGTTTGGTGGTTTGTTTTTTTTTTTCTTTTGTTTTTCCTAAGGGGTTGTGGAGTCTTGTTTTGGTCTCCTCAAGTGCAGTGGGTTACAAACCTCCTGAGTTTTTCTGCGATCTGTGCACATTTGCCATCTCCTTCCCAGCAAATCAAACCATAACCAAAAGGAAGCACTGAGGAATGGGGTGTGTGTCTTCAAGCACCTGCCTTAGAAAACCAAAGTATATTTATATTTTACTAAAGTGTTTGCTCTGCTTCTGAAACTGTTATATAGCCTGGGCTCTGTGAAACCAACCTCCTTACCTATAGACACGTGTTTGTACTCACATTGGTACACCAGGAGTCAGTGTATGGCTTTAGTGCTTCCGAGACAGCTTAGATGAGTTGAGCGCCTGGCAGCTGTTCAGCAAAGTATATCTATCAAATAACGATGTTTAGATTGGGATGAAGAGCTTTGTTTATAGCAGGTACTAGCAATACTAGCGGATTTGAGGTTTCTGTACTGATTTATATGTTTTTAAAGAAATAGAAGAAACATCAACAAAAATAAGCAGATATAGTCTTTATGTTACTGGGAGCTGCGTGGGCAATTTAAATGGATATTAAATGTAGTAAAACACTCTGGTCTCCGAGTCACTTTGGAATGAGGCCTGTGTGAAGACTGGCAGAGTATTTACCATCTTTTCCTGTGTTTGGGGAAAATGGCGAGTGTTCCCCAGCCCAGCTGGCTGACAGGAGCTGCTGTGGCCCTGCCGGAGCCGGAGCTCGGCCTGCGGCGCCGCTGCCCAGACACTCCGCAGCCCAGGGCTGGTTGCAAAGTGTGTTACAGGAGCTGAGTAAAGGAAAAGAGCCCTGAGATCATGTTGTGCTGCTGGCAGCCGTGGTGGCACCGCGCTCTGTCACTGCCCGGTGTCACTGGAACACATTGCATGTGCTACAGCAGACACCTCGACAGCGCAGGCAAACACAAAAAATTGTTTCCTGAATATGCTGAGTCAGTAAACAACCGTTGAGGGAAACAAGCAAAAATTGGATACAACGCCAAAATATTTTCCCTTTGTTTTTTAAACACTTTCACTAAAAATTTATCTTCCCTTGTAAGTGCTTGTGGCTGCCACACTGAGTTGCTGAGGGACATTTATTGCAGAACTGGCCAGGAAAAGGCACCTGGAGAGCAGGAGGCTGAGGGAGGTTGGAGCATGGAGGATGTTGGCCTCTTCTCCTGAGCAACAAGCACCAGGACCAGAGGAAACAGCCTCAAGTTGCGCCAGGGGAGGTTGAGGTTGAATGTGGGGAACAATTTCTTCCCCAAAGGGCTGTGGGGCATTGGAACAGGCTGCCCAGGGCAGTGCTGGAGTCACCATCCCTGGAGGGCTGGACAGACAGACGTAAGGTTCTCAGGACATGGGGCAGTGCCAGGGGTGGGGTATGGGTGGACTCCATGATCCTGAGGGTCTTTTCCAACCAAAACGATTCTATGATTCTATGTGGTGTCAGGTGCTCTGGACCCCCAGTCAAACCAGAGCAGCGTGTTCAGGCTCCACAGGAGGGAAAGGCCGGAGCTGCAGCCGGGCCCAGAACTTTCCTTTTGGGAAACCCCCAAGGAAGCAGAACAGACACTGAACCCCGATGAGCTGTGGGCGCAGGGGGTGTCATGCAGACCTGTCCCACCGTATGTGGTTTGACTATGGGTCAACCATTTTATTCCATAAATCTGACAGCCTGGGGGAGCTGATGTCAGCCTCTGCTGAATGACCGGCTGTATGGCCATGAACTCTTCCTACTCACAGATCACTGGATGAGCTCAATTTAAGTTTCATATTAATTGTTTAGCTTGAATAAATACCTTTTATACAGAACTAATCACTTAGAATGATAAGATTGTGTAATTTTTAATATACCATCTGCTTTGTGTTACTTAATAGCTAAATTTGCTGAAATCTTAAACCTTGTGTTGTAAAGTTCTGTTCAGATTTACCAAACTTTTGCTACTTGAGCGAAACAAAACAGCTGCAGGCCATCAACAGCACCTGCAAGATAAGGCCTGTTTTGTACCTTACTGAGCAAAATGGGATCCATTTGGACAGAATAACACCCTCAGGGCTGGCATGCAGCAGCTGCAGACTATCAATAGCATCTACAGCTGAACAAAACAAGGGTCTGTCTGAAGACAGTGAAGGGATCTTACGAGAACCAAGAAGACCCCAGACTCAACTATTGCTGTTGGACTGAATAACGGTGTGAGTGGCAGGTAAATAGTTGTGAGGTATAAAAACCTGGGGATTTCTATGCTGGGCTGGGACCTCTGTGAACGCACCAGCTTGAGCCTGCCCTGCTGCTATCCTACTCTGTTACATTATCTATTTCTATGAACTTTGATACCTGAGATCTTGCTTTGAGAGACCTGGGATCCAGACTTCGGAGCAACCTGACACCAGGAGGGGAGGTGGGCAGGTTGAGATGCAGAATGGTGAAACTTTGAAACCCCAGCCAAGCGATGTAAAGAATTGGGTGTGCACATACAACCCTTTGGCCATGAATACATGTAATCCCTTACTGGCTTTCCCTTAACCTTTATGTTTCTTAGACATGAACCGTTGACCAATTCTGGGGCTAAGTTTGGATCCAGCTGCACCCAAGAAGGAGTTTAGAAAGCAAGGGCGTCCATTCTGAACCTCATCACTCAAACATTTTGCAACTCCTGTCCCCATATAAATCACTTTAAAACAACTCTCACCTCATTCTGCTTGGCATATTTCCTCCATGCACTAAGTACTCGAGTGAACCTTGACATTGAACTCTGTTAAGTCGCACTTTTCTTCAAGTGCAGCAAGCAGTACCCTCAATCACTCATCTGCAACAAATGCGAATCTGTTTACAGGAAGGAGGACACTGCTCTCAGGGTGGGTAAGGACACATATATTTCTGTAAGAATTAAGCTTTCTTCTAAAGTGAACAAAAATTACCCAACAGGAAAACGAAAACAAACTTCCAAAATATGTGCCACATGTAACACTATAACAAAGTAGTTGCTCTTTGTCTTCATGTATAATTTAAGAAAATAACTTAATCAAAAATTCTGAAAAGTAAGCTGTAGATTAGACTGGTCCTCAGCAACTGTTTTTTTTCTCCAGAGACTGATTTTAGACTTGTTTGAAGGAGATTATTTCAGCCTTTCAAGTCCTGTTAAAATCTCTAGCAGGCATATGGTTGGTATGTTTTACAATATTTACAAAACACATGAGCAGGTTTTCTGACAGTCCCTCAGAATTTTCTCACCAAACAACAAAAAAGTGTGGTTAGAAAACAAGAGAAACCATACAGAGAAAAAATACTTTTTCTTATGGGATGCATATAAATCACATGAGAAAGGTGCCCCGTGTGCTATGGGACTCTAAATGGGGGGGTTTCTGCTTTGTTTTTTCACTGACATGGGAAGAACTGCTGGAGTCACAGATGCTTCTCCAGTCATACAGCTGGATAAAAAATAATTGTGTAGGAACAATGAATAATTCAACTGAGGGAAATCGATCTCATATTCTTTTGATGAACATAGTCTACTTAGTTTTCATCTGTGCAAGTTATAAAAAAAAAACAAAACCCGTTTCTTTACTTGGACTGTTCAAACTTATTTTATCATTCCGAGTATACACAAGTCCACCCTTCATACAATTTTCTTCTGTCAGGAAAAAAAAGGTGCTGTCAGAGGCCACAAGACAAAGTTGAAAACCTATGCACATGGAGAAACAGAGCTGTCAAGAGTGCATGGGGAATAGCTCTTTTCCACCAAATACTGAGAGGTTTATTTTTTTTTTAACCTTTCATCTGAGGAGCAGTCTCATGGACTTTTGTCCAGCTACTGCTTTTGTTTAAATACTGTTGTGCACATGAGTAAAAATTACGAGAAATATCATCTGCTTTTTGGAGTCATGTAGTAGGACTGCGTGGATTCATAAAACGCTCTTATTAACCATGTTCACTCACACTAATAAACTGTGAAAATGTTAAAGGAAAGAAACCCCATTTTTTCCGATAGGAAACTGATGGTTAATTAAGAGCGTGGGGCAGAAGCTCTTCATTGATCGGCGCTGAACAACAGTCACTGAGAAAACAATTACTCCTCTAAAAAGCAACGGGTCATTTGACATAAAGAAGTGATCGGGAACAAATGCAGGGGAAGTAAAAGATGTAATTGGCAAATGGATGCACTATGTGAAATTGTTCAACGTTGTAAATGACTTGGGTAGAATAATTCACTGAGTTGGAGCCAATGAATGACAGTGACAAAGGGTGACAGCGTCTCACGCGCGCTCTGTCAAGCTGCTGTCACACTTAGAAACTCCTGAACGAGGGGACCGTGGTTGCCACAGCCTCACCAGCAGAAACTGAGGGGAAAAAAATTCCATGTCATCAAATACAAGAGGGAAATACTGTTTTCTTTAGGGTTGAGAGATGTGAATTAGATCACCATTGAGAAAAAAAAAACAATCACTCTTTCCTACCATATGGAATTTGCTTTTAAACTTTAAAAATATTTGGAAAAAAATAAAAAGGAATAAAAACATTTTAAAATAATTGTATTTTCCCATCAAAAAGTACAGAGTGCATCTGTACAAGATCCTTTCCAATAGCGACTGGTATTTGTTAAAGAGGCAATCATTTATTAAAGAAGAGTAGAAGTGGAGTTAAAACCTTGCTCACTGTTTCCATAGCTCCTTAAATTTAGTTTCTTTGTTTAGTTTCTGCAGATAATTTGCAGGTGAATTAATTTAAAAAGTGAAACCATATGATCATATTCAAAGTTTAAGAGTTTTCCTGAATGGATGGAGTAACATCACCCATATCCCAAATTACTATCTCGAAAATGGGACAAAAACGCCTACGACTTTGATTTGTTACAGTGATCTATATAAATCCCTAAATTAAAATCAGTGAAACACAATATCCAACTGTAGAAAAACACATAAAGATGTTTCTAATAAGTTTCAAAATTAGACAGATCTTTATTAGAAAAAAATATAATTTGCCTTATTTTCTGTAGCTGCTCAACTGAATTTGCTGGGAAGTTCAGCTGCAAGGTAGATGCAAAAGACACTAATGTTATAAAGTGATCTTGCTGCTAACTATGTATTCTCTGAACTCTTACTCATACATTATATGTATAAGTAACAAGCTGAAAAGAAGCAAACACTGCAATTACATTTTCATTTTAGCATTTTGATAGCTATTACAGATGGTCAGATGACTGCAGTTTGGGCACAAATTTGATTTCCAGAAGAAATCTGATTATGATTCAATTAACCCTGACATAACCACAAGGGGTTTTTATTCCAATACATCTAAGCAGATATAGAAGAGAATTATTTTCCTACCAGAGCTACAATGGGAAAAGTCAGAAAGTTTTCAGGATCACGGTGGTCGTTCATCCTGTGAAACTTTAAATTACACTTTAAAATTTATTTGGTTTGAGGAACAGTTTCATCTTTCTCTTGTCCACAGAACTTTTTCATAATGTAAAAAGCCAGGAAACAAATGTTTTGTTTGTATTTTAACTAACTAGAAAAAGAAAAAAATAAATGCAAATTTGCAACAGCCTGAGAAATACGACACTTCTGGAAAATATACTCTGGCTTAGAAGGCTTGTGCCTTTTCCTTTGGCTCCAGCTGAACTTCCCCCTCATTAAACAATAATCTTTATGGTGAATTCCAATAAAGATGAAAAAAAAAGATTCTGAAAAGAATGCATAAATAATTCTGGTTGCCTAGCTGTGGCGATGAATTCCTGTTTGTTTTGCCACTGAAGGGTGAATGCAGCCCTTTGAGCAAGTGGGAATTCATTATCCTGGTGACTGAGAAATGATCCACTTAAAGAACCTAATTGGTTCTACAACAGTGATTTCTTTCAAAGCACCGTTTCCGGAACAAACAACAAAAAGAAGACAGCTCTTTGACTAGTATGGGGTCTACAGGGTACATTTGCCTTCCCGTGTTTCAGCTTTAAAAAGAAAATGTCACACACGCTCAGAACAAAGGAACAAAGAACTAGTGTTTTAAAAAGTACAGAAATGTAGCAGATCTTCCACTTCTTTCTCGAAGAGTAAAGCTGAATTTCAATAAATATTAGTGCATGCTCATGACACTTGAACTGTCAGTACGAAAGAAAACACTGTGCTGACCACAGTTCCAACTCCTTTCGAGAGCGATCATTAGTAGCCAAAAGCTACTTGAATATTTTTCCTTTCAAATGAAAAGTAAAGCAACATTATTTACCCATAAGTGCTACGGAATAGGTGAATTAATATGCCCAGCCTACTGAAGCAAATAGAATATTGCCATTTATTTTTAACCTAACAAATTAGAATATGCAAAAAAGAGACTCAGACGTGCAGGTAGATACAGACAGTTCTAATTTACATCTCAATAGTTACGCTTGAGGAATAAAAATCATATTCTGATTGTTGCATTCAAATGCAGAATCTTAAACAGGAGTTTTTCTGGAGGCAAGGTGCAGGTCAGAAACAAATCTGATTGAGGTTAATGGATGGATATCTATTTGCTTCAAAATGAGCTTCAGAATAGGCCCCCACAGAACAACAAATTCACATTCAGTCTGAAATCTGAGGAAAAACTTCCAATTCTCTACAGGCTCAAAAAGTAATTTAATGCTATTTTTAGAATTAGAATGAGTAATACAAAAAGAGTTAATGCATTGTTTACGCATCACTTTCAATGCATGTCCAGTCCCCAAAGAACAGAACTGCTATTACATACTCAGACTGGAACAGAAATCTCTCCATCCTTGTTATTCAATGCACGTGTCAACACAGTTGTAACACCCCCGAAGCAACAACAACCTTTTCTGTTCTCACAATGCACCTCGGTTTTCCCATTTGTGGCATCAGAGAGTAGTGTGGGTGGGCGGCAACAAGAGCAGACAACATCACTCGGTGACATAAAATCTGAAAATTATAGAGTAAGTGGGAGAGCAATTTATGTTCTATGACACATCAGCCAAGGCCCTGTCCTTCTGGTCCAGTTTAGACCAGCACCACAGACCCAGAAATCACCTGTCTGGGCACATTTGTGTCCCACCTGTAAATGTGTCAAGCCCTGGCTGGTGGTGGCTCCGTCATTTTGCACAGTGCAAACTCAAGTACAAACATCTAAACAGTTTCTTGTTTTCTCTATTAGTTGGTCAGGATAAGCAAGCAATGGCTTTGTTCATCCAATAGTTGATCCAATCTCCTTGATTTTCTGCATATTTAAATCAAATTTTTAATTGCTTCAGAGGGTTCTCCTACCCTTTGGTCTCCTCCCTGAACCTGTTAAAAAAAGTACAAAGTTTGTCCACTGCTGATATGAGCTCCAGACCAGAATAATCTAGTCAGCTAGTGATGGCCAGGTGTTGTCAAGGTCTCATCTGGATGATATCTTGACAGCAGGTATGTCCTTTTGTCTGCCTCACATCTTAAAATCTACTACCCTCTTGAGGGCTTAGTCTTTTCTGAGCTCATTTCTGAACTTCGGCTTCAGAGATAATAAATTTGTAGACACTCTGCCGGAAAGCTCATGGAAGTCAAAAAGCTGGAGATGCTTCTCCTGTAATCTCAGCTATTCTCCATGACCAAGCTGCTCAGCAAATTCTCTCTTGGGGACCTGTACCTTGACAGTGGATCGGCATTTTGCACCAATAACCAATGGCTATTGAAAAGCACAGCAAGAAACCAAAAAAATTCAAAGGAATGAAGATATGGCGACAAATCAACATTGTTACTTACCTCACGAAGGATTTTTCCCATTCAGTTGAGTATCTGAATGTCACAAAGACCTGTGATACCACACCAGCATGGCACAGCAACCAGCTAGAAGCACAACATGAATCTCAGGAGAATGTCCAAGATATACTGAAAAATGCTTGGACCGGCCATCATGTGTGACACCCTGCTTATTTAGCATATGCTTTGTATCAGTCTGAAGTAAATGAATCTTTGTGGTTTTCTACATCTACTGACTGAGCATACTATTACCCTGTTTCCCCAAAAATAAGGCAGGGTGTTATATTAATTTTTGCTCCAAAAGGTGTGTTAGGGCTTATTTTCAGGAGATGTCTAATTTTTCCGTGAACAGCAATCAATATTTATTCTTGAACAAAAACCCAACATTTATTGAAATATAGTTATGTCATCACTTTGTCACATCTGTCGCATCTGTCCTGCTGCATTCTACCGCCAATTAATGTTACTTTTTTACATGTATAGCTGCCTGGACAGTATTTAAGTTGACTTTTTAAAGAACTGTACCTAAGGCTTATTTTTGGAGTAGGGCTTCTATTTTGAGCATTCTCAAAAATCCTGGGAAATCACACGAGGGCTTATTTTCAGGGTAGGGCTTATTTTTGGGGAAACAGGGTAGCAAAAAAGTCTCATGCTTAAATTACTTTGTGATGGAAAAATATTTCTGCCTAATAGTTTATCAGCACGGTAACCATAAAGTTACACCAGGTCAAATGAGTCACTGAATATGCAGCGATAACAATTTCTATAACTTTTACTGGCTGCATTTTGAGGTACTTCTGTACCAATCCAATGTTTTTGAGTAACTACTGCTGTAGTAATTCTCTAGTAAAAGTTTCCTAAGTTTTATGATAGACTGACTTATATCTGTGTCTTATCTGGTTTGTTTTACACTTCTTACACGACTTTACACTTATTTACACTGATTTCAACCAGTTGCTCACCTTAAATATGATGCTTCAGGGAAAGTGGTGCTTCAGCAGATAGCTTAATCCAGTTATTTGAGAAAAAAATGTTGAAACAATGCTCGAAAACAACAAGAAGGTGGACATCTCTGCTTGTCTATGGGTTCTAACTGAAGACTTAGCTGAAGTCCTCTCGATTAGTATGTCAACCGAAGACAATTCCCACTACCTTTTCAGTGACTACTTAATATTTTAAAAAATACACCCTGAAGTCATTGTTAATTCCAAATTACAATTGAGTTGTGATGATTTGACAAGGTACTATTTTTGTGCAATCATACACAACCCCTCTCCTAAAAGTGAATTTTTTTGCTTTATCCTCAGTGGTAGATATTTAAAATTAAACATTTTAACTAACAATCACTAGCTAAAGGCTTTGTAACTAGTGTCCATATCTACCTGATATATATTGCAGGAGTCTGACAGTACCTGGGCATTGGACTAGACAAGAATTCCCTATTCTTTATAAATCACGTAAAAGTAAAGAAACGTTAATTACAGTTTGATTTTCACTATATTTCTGTGTAGCACAGGGTGTCTTCACGTTTTATTATTATCAGATTAACTCTGATGACTCAATTTAATAAACTTAATCCTTGGCATTTAGCAAGTTTTGAATTTTCTAGACTTCGGAAATACGTTTATTATGTGAAGAAGGAACCTGAATTCAGGATACCTGGATTTAGTTTCAGATTTTGTTGCATTGAGATCCCTACACAATGGTCGCTCCATAAATGTGGAACACTGTTTACAATGCGCTTTTGTTTAATATGAGTAATAAACGTTTCACAATCATGAAACTGGCTCACAGTCATCTAGCATTTAATTGGCACACAAACTAAAATCATAGCGTCAATTCATCAGGTTGATGATAGCACAGTCCCTTTTATTGGAACTGAACTGAAGTAAACAATTAAAAATACACCGCAAGTCCCTCCTGGGCACTTGATGAGCAGGGAGACACCGAGTATCATCTGTCCATCATGCAAACCCAGGCAGCTGTGCACAATTAAGCTTTCAAACAAACTGAAGTGAAATCACATTGCAGTGCAAACACATTATGCAGTCATTAGCACACTTACGCCACAGAAATGTAATAAAGCAGCTCTGATTAGCGCGCTTTGATGCATTAAAAATCCTCTTTTTATTTAATACTGTTTCACAGAGTAATGAGCAATTGTACAAAAAAAATATCACAGATCGCCACATTCAGCTTAGCGCGCCGTGGGGAGCAAGGGACCTGCGTAAAGTCAATTTCCAAAAAAGCGCATAACCTAGTGTACAGATGTTAGTGACCATTTTAGACACCTAAAAAACAAGCATTTTTCAAAAGGACTGGGCTCCTAGGGAGATTAGTTGAAACTCTTTAACTGGTTTTGCTCCATAAACATTACATTTGCAGAAGATTTTGATTTACAAATTCTGTTTTGCGTCTTCCTGCTCAAGGAGTTAACACGTTTTCATGCTCTATGGAAATAATCTTCCTGAAGCAAACAAGGTGTGCCAAATACTTACTAAATTATTTACAAACATAAACAGCTTTTATTCAACTGTTCCCTAAGTAAAATTCCATTTCCTTAAGGAGAACTCTGAACTCTTCTATCTTATCCATGCAAGACGATGGACAAAACAATGGCTACAGAATTAAGAAAGCACAGGAATAGACTCATCAAATGGCACATGCGGAGTGGCAGAAGCAACTAACAGAAATATCCAGAATACCAGAAGCTGGAGTAGCAGATAGAAGAAACTGTTTGAAACAAGAGAAAAAGGAAGTATTATGCCACTAATTTTGTTGCATTTCATGGGGGACAAGATTGAACTTTTTCCTTTGTAAGTGTCAAAAATAGAATTTGCTAAAATGTGACCAATCCCTGTAACCCAGCTACAATAGCTGGAAAATTTTAAGCGTGTTACATGAGTAATGGTGGAATAAGTCTCTCAGCTTCAAAAATGGTAGATAAATTATAGTACATAAAAAATAGTAAATAAATACTGTAAAAAAAAAGAAAGAAAAAAAAAAAAGTAGTGGTATTATTAAACCATGGCAGATGTTACTTAGGTGAAGGCTGGGAACCATTTTCCTTATCCCAGTCTCACAGAAGTCCTATGAGATTCACAGGTTTACAAGTTTCACTGTCTGAAATTGAGTCCTGTGAGTAAGCCTTTTTAATCATCGAATCAGTGCAAAACATATTAAGTGAACACAATCGTTTTTATTTTCTTTAAGGCTGTGTTCAATTATCTACTGTGAAAAACGAATGCTTCCCACTGAACTGTATTGTCTTTTAAGTACTTAAGCTCTAAATTTATAATTTTCTGGTGTTAATTAAATGCAGTTGGAAACAATTACAGAAATAAACAATATAAACATGCTCTATAGAAAATATTTTGAAGTGGAAAACAGTTTCTCTCCATCAGCATTGGATACAGACAGTTCTTAGGTCAGTCCATGGACAGGGCTGTAAGGCTTTTTAAGAAAAAGTTTATAAACATGCATTCTGTTGTTCTCATAAGCTTCTCATGCTCATTAGGAGCATTAATTACCATGTGTGCTCCTAGAAATTGAAACATACACAGATGTGATTATCTCTGACATACACAACCTGTTGATCCCTGTTCTGCAGAGACACTAATTATCGGGAACTGTCACAACAAGTCCAACTGGTGATAGAGCTTATGCAGATTTTCCTTCACACAAAGAAGGACAGAAAATTCCCTTTCTCTTACCTGATTTGCTGTTGGTTAAGTATGAAGCTTTTACTAGAGGAGTTTATTTGTAAAACCAAACATAAAACAAAAAAAACCCACCTTTTTTTTGGCCTTCTTCATGAACGACATTGAACCTAAAGATACTGAGATCATGCAAACAGTTGAAGCTGTAAAAACATTTTAAAAGACAGAATGTTCCTCTAAGTGAGGAGCAATATTTATCGGCTGTGTTGATGCGATGTATTGCCTGAAGTAATTTACTGGCTTATAGTGCATATTAAGAGGGGTTTAGGGCTTCCTCTTCTCAAGGACATCAGTTATTTTGTTAGAAAACACAGTCAGTCTTTAAAAAATTGCACGACTGTGCATAGTGCTATTCTCGAAGCGTCATCTTTCTAATCAGTTAAAAGAAGAGACCTCAAGGAGTTTATGACATTTACCAGTTTGCAAATATGACCCATTAAGGCTCAAATCTGTTCCTGTTTAAGACACCTAAAAAGTCCCGTTGATGTCTATGTAACCAGGTCAGATCCTACAAGATTTTTTTTTTTCTGTAGCTATTTTCAGAAGATACATGAGGATAGAACTGGTTGAAAGGTAGAATTCCAGTTCATGGAAAGGCATCTGGTTTTAAAATTTGATTTGGGGACAGACTTTTAATTTATCAAATAAAAATAATTCAAGGCAGGAGAAAATAATGTAGAAATCACAAGGAAATGGGCATTTTTGTTGGTTTAATCCTAATTACTGTCTTCTCAAGTCATTCCTGCTCATTGAGAGTACTCCTGGGGTTTACTGATTCCTCAGTCTTGACAAGCCTAAACCCTTCCTAATTTCAGACCAAGTCTACAGTGAAAACTGTAAAACCTTGACATTTACAAAGCTTTTAGACACCATGTTCTCCATAAGGCTAGGACCCATGTTTTAGGCTATGGCCTAAGCCCTTTATGTCTTGGACTTAGATGCTTCCCAGAGCTGACTCCAAGTCAAATTGAGTCTGACCCAGGACTTCCAAACTTTAGTATTTTGTCCATGACCACAGGCTTAGAAAGCTTGTCATGATGACCACTCCAGCATCCCAAATCAGAAGACATCAGAGTTCTGCAGCAATCCACTCCAGTTGAGTAGCGTTTCTATGGAAATCCTGTCTTCAATTCAGGGAAATCTTGGGATGTTTGATATACATTTCCATTTCAAATAATAACAAATTTTTGTTGAAGTGAATTTGCCTTGCTGAAAATTTTCCTTTGGCAATAGGTTTACACCAGTTCTGCTTTAAACTGAGATTGTCTTTCTCTTTTGAAGCTTAGCACACAAATAAAGGGGGAAAATTAGAAGGAGGATAAGCAACCAGTTTTAGATATGGGAAGTATGTAACACTGCAGTATCAAAGGAAATGGTAGATTTTCCTTAATACTGTTCTCTTAAAAGGAATTTTTTTAACAGTGCCAAGATAATCTTGTTAAAAATATATAGCAAGCCTTCAGAATTTTAAAAATAGAACACATCCATTACTATGTTGAGTGTGATTCCAGTAAAAATTCCTACAAATGGTTACAATTAGAAGAATCTATTTTTACTGATGTTTGTACATCGCTAATTTTAGTCCATGCTTATCATTCTTTGACCTGGTTTCCAAATAACCATGTTATCTGTTCTACAACAGCTTCAGCAGAACAGATTCTCTTCTCCTCCAAATCATCCTCGTTTTGATTTACAATGTGTCCTTCTGTTCTTAGTGATGGGGAAAATTAGAAGAGTCATGGCAGATATTCTCCCAGTAGGGACTACCCTGTTTTGAATGCGCATGCATTATTGTCAAAGCTGTCTTTCGTTTTTCCTCCTTTCATTTTTTCATTTGTCCTCTCTGAAAAAAAAAAAATAAAAATCTGTAGACTTTGTACAATATTCGAAGGTTTTTGCCAATTTAGCCGTGGAATAGTCACATTATGACCAGTAACGCGTAATGACAAAGTTCATGTAGCTGTTGTATTTTAATAGATTGAAATTCACACTCAGACTTTAATAACACACTTCCAACAATAGATTTGTGAATTAAATGTCACATTTAACCTTATTCTCTACAGGATATATATTCATGTCTGAAAACCCAGTCAGTATATTTTCAGTTTAAATGAGATTTCCAAACACATCAAGAGTTTTCTGGGATGAATCAGTATCAACAGAACTGTAATTTTTCTCCAGAAAAACAATTCCTTCAAAACGCCAATTTCTACTCTTTGTGAGTTAAAGTAGAATGACTTTTTTTTTACCCTGTAGTAGCCGAATTTTTATAAACAGTATGGTTTTCTTTAAAATATTACACACTGTAATTTATTTTTTTTTAATCCCAAGTATTTATTCAAACCACAAGAGTGGAAAAGCATCAGAGCTGTAATTCAGATTGCTCAGATAGCATCAGATTAAAATATTCTAGAAATTTACGTGTGCTATAGGAACTTAGAAAGAAAGCTCCAATGTGGAGTGGAAGGAATGTACAGGAAACACTTCTAATACTGAGCACACAGACTTGTTTGAACAAATATACAAGAAACAAATGAAAGGAAAAAAGGCACACATGCAGAGGCCAAATCCTGAAATGAAGTTACATATTCCACACTTGAAATCTTTTTAGGGGATTTTTAGTTCTTTCCTGCATAGGCCATCTCTGAGTTATGAACTGTGCAGCTCATTTCAGCTGAATTGTAAAGTTAGAGGAGAAATAATTCCTATATAAATATGGCTTAAGTTGGAAAGTAATAATGGTGTGATGGATATATAGTAATGAGAAATGGTCATGGATTATAGCAATGCTTGCAGCAAGCCAGTGTAATTTCTAGTCTACCGTGAAGTCTCATCAAGAGACCTCTCAATTACATGATTTCTGTTGGATTTTGCTCACAACAAATTAACTTGCATTTTATTTCCTACTGAATTCTTGTTTCCTAGCAGTTATTTTTTTAAAAATATCTTGCTTTCCTTTTTCCATTAGGCACACACATACTTCTAGAATACGAGGATTCTACAGATACTGTGAGACTGTGAGCAGAAGCGATGGATCTGACAACTAGACCTGATTTTGTTCTCTTCCCTTGTGTCGAGTCATCTCAGAAAGTTGTTTTGCATATGCATTGGAAGTGCAGGCTCTACATTTGTTTCTGAGGGTGAATATCAAGTGAGTACGAGACCACAGAGTGGAAATACATGATTGATGATTTGCAACAGTGCCAGTGTGACCTGAAATAAACGCGCTGCCCTGAGTTGTGCTAATGGGGATCAAAAAGGTAGCAGTTCTTTGCCAGAGGTGCTATAGACCTGCAGTAAACTTGAATCTCCGTTATTCAGATTAAGAAGACTCTTGTTATATTTTGGGTATTTTTTTTGTTTTTTGTTTTTTGTTTTTTTGTTTAAAAAAAACACCAAAAAACCAAAACCAAAACCAAAACAAAACAAAACAAAAAAAAAAACCAAAACAAAAACAAAAACCAAAAAAGAACAAAAAAAACCCCACAAACCAAAAGGTCCAGTTGGGCTTAAAGTCCTTTAATGGACTTAGAAAGGTGTACTATGAAATTTAACAGATTGCTTTGCTCAGTTATAGAAATTAGGACAAGTCTTTGAAAGCAACAATGACTACAATAATATCTTTATTATTATAAACAGCAATAATTCTATGTAGTTTTAAAATATTTTCATAGAAGTTTATGGTCTTTTCCCTTTCAAATCACCGGTTTCAAGGTCCGTTGCATTGTGAAGTCGAAGAAAATGTTAAAATTCAGCGACTTACTACTTTTATAAACATTATCCAACAGTGTATGTTTACCTTAAACACATAGGTACAAAATTAACAAGGCTGAAAGATTTTGCTCAGTTTCTTGAAATGCTTTTAAGGGCCTTTTAAAAGGTAAATAAAAAATGTTCATCATCAAAGCCAGATGAAAACTCAGTGCAATATTTTACATGAACACAGATCGTGTCTGATTGATCTCGCTCAGGAATGACGCATCAGCTAAAAAAATATGAGATTATTTGGAACTGTGATACCTATTGTTGTGTTCAAACTGACACAGAAGGAGGTTGTTTTTAAATTCCCATTGACAACTGTGCCACCATGTCACTGCAGATCAAACATGTTGGGATTTACTTTCATGCCCCGAAGATAAATTTCATCTTTTTTATGACAAAACAGTAAAAAAAAAAAAAAAGAAAAAAGAAAAAAAGAAAAAATCAGCTGTCAGAATATCTGACCTACACGGCAAGGAGGGAACTAAACTCCAATCGAGTCTTTACTGAACCAAGACCTACATTAGTTCTGCTCACCCTTATAGAATTTCTGGTAGCTTGCAGCTGGAATTATAAGACCATATTGTTTCTTAGTGTGCCATTTAAACCCCCAAAGTGCTAAAAACTTGTGTATTTTTACAAGTTCTAGGGAAAAAAAAGAATACATATGTTGCCTGGATTTGTCACTGCTGCTTACCTTGCACTCAAGGTAACTCTTTGGCATTCAGAGGAAGAATCATATTTCATACTTAAACTACTTGATAGCTTGCACCATGAAGATCTGCAAAGCAATTCTTTGTTCTGTCATTTAAATAGATAATTTTGTAGTGCTTTCTGAAGTGATAAATGCTCAATGGAGAAAAAAAATCTGTCTTCATGAGGTCAGGATATGGCATGTGAGGGATAGAATTATTCATTTTAACAGAGAAGTGTAGGAAATGGATATTTGTTAATTTTCCCAAGAAGACTTTGAAAATGCCCACTAATTTAAGAAGTTACAGAAATTAAAGGGAAAGAAAAATAAACCAGAGAGCCCATTTATGCGATGTTATTCGAACAGTTTTGAAAGTGCCTTTCCTGAGTCATGTTCACCATCATTTGGGAATGGAGCAGGACATAGATTAAGGAAACTGAGACATTCAACCATTAGATTTTTTTCTACCAATTTGCAGACTCAGTCCTTGGAGAGGGTGGAGTTAGTCCCAGCTTTGAAGATTATTACTAAAGATGGTGTGGTAGCAATTTGTGCTTTGTTCACTGTTTCAAGCTGAAAATCTCAAAGCGGTTGAAGAAGAAGCATCACTATGATAAATCCTTGCAGAAATAATTTTTACTCTTTTTAAAAATGCAAAACTAAAAAAAAAATCACAGCTGTTTATAGGTATGCACACATATATGATAAAAGGAAAACTTATTTTATACTTTATGTATGTAAAGTAGCCAACATGAGGGTTTATTTCTTTAAAATGTCACTTTGTTGTTGTTTTTTTCATCCCCAGCTCTGGTGGGTTGGTGCTGACCAGCAGCTAAACACCCAACCAATTTCTTTCTCTGGGACAGTCAAAAGATTCATGTGTTATCAACGCTGCTTTAGCCATGAATATTAAGCACAGCACCACAGGGAATGTTATATAGGAAGTCAACTCCATACCAGCCAGACCTGGTTCACTGACTTAGTTGTGCGCCTAGATCTACAGTCATCAAATACCTTAAAACCACTGGTAGAAAGACTATTTGACCTTTCATATTTTTCCATTTAGAAGAAGGAACTCTAATATATATATGAACATGAGAAACATTATGTATTGATAGCAAAGTAAAAGTCTAGAATTCTGGTGGCAGGAAATTTTATAAATCAAAATGAACAAACAAACAAACCCAACATACAGCAATGAAACAAACTCTCTCTCCTAGAAAAATGAACAAACTACTATGGTCTTTGTAAATTCAGTAGGCTTAGAATATCATCTCTGAAGTTGCAAAACAAACAGTTTTCAATAGATTTCTATTAAAATTAAGGAATACACAAGATACTATTACCATAAGTTGCCTAGAGGAGCGAGACTGGGTGAGTTGCTTGGTTTATATTTTTTTTCCTTTTTGGCAACTGGGAATAAGATTTTTTTCTGTCTGCATAAAATATAAATGAACTGTAACATTCTTACAAATAATATAATTCTCAAAGACCTCTCAACAAATTGCTTACAAAATGCAGTTCTTAAAAACCAGTAGATTAGTAATACATGCTAAACTCCTATGGGCTTTTCCATTATGGTGATTAATTTAAAACTTTTGTTCCCCAAAGAAAAAGAGAAAAGAAAGGGAGAAAGGGAAAAATTGCCTAATTTACCTCTGTTGTTCCTGGAAAATAGTACTGCAAAGTTTGGAAAGAACTGGAACACTTGGCTTGAGTAGAGGCATCTTACAATCAACATCACGTTCATGCAGGTGAGAAATACAATGACTCCATAACGAGCTTTGGGCAAAAGTGGTGTTTATCAGGCAGAGCATGTTACCGAAAAAGTATGGAGGAACACATTTATGGTAGCAAAGGTTCTTGTTCGGGAGTAAGGAAGGAGGACAACTAAGGAGATATTGCTTGGAGCTCCCTTACATCTTCCCTGCAGCAATTAGATGAGGAGGAGAGGAAGAAAAACATTTAGTGGCTATAAGAATAACAATTATGCACTCCTCCCTTCCCTATCCTCCTCAAAAATGGAAAGAACAGGCAATAAGAAGACTTAGATTAAGTGGGAGTACTGCTTTACATACAGTTGTACCTAAATATGTCAAGAACCATGGACCCAAGAAGCCAATTATAATTAATTACACTGTAAGGCATAACATTTCAAAACACTCCCAACATTCTCCTTGTTCAATTCTGTGTTATTTTGAAATTATTTCAGCATATGTGTGCTTACACCAAAGGTTGAATGATTATTTTTTTTTTAATCTCTATGTACAGTTAACTCTAGAATGATGATGAGGATATAATATATTGTTAATTTACATCAGCATTTTTCTTTTGCAGTTAAACAGGCAGGAAGAAATTGTGCACTAGGAAATGAAGCCAGTAAAAGGAAGTTTTATCTGGTAATTAAAGCTTCATAATTTTTCATGCTTAATAATCATGTTGTTCCTGCAGTTTTACCACCAAAATTAATCCTACATTGATGCAACATTTCCTAAAAGGGGCACCTCACAAGATACCCTTTTTCAGACCCATTATAATTCAAAATAGAACAGGGTTGGCAAATCACATATCTGTAAAGAAATGTGAGAAACTGTGACTCTTGCCCATGCCATCAAGAGTATTTTGGGCACAAACCACTAAAACCAAAAAAAGGTAGCAACCACAATCTTATCTGTTTCATTCACTGTATATGTACATTTTAGGAAAGGAAAAATCTACATAAACACCGTCATTTCGATCACAAGGTGCTTTTATACAGATATTTAAAGTTAATAACTAGTTTGCTGTAATTTCCTTATTAATACAGAGACCAAAAAAAAATTGCTTCATTTGGCAAAAATGTTCCCTCTGAAGTTTTGTATGAGATTTCCTTGCCAAAATCAAGCACAATAGAGTATGAGGTGCATTTGAAATTGAAAGCTTCTGATTCAAATGACCATTTTTCAGACAAAAGGAGGGCTGTGGTGTGACTGTGGTATCCCGTAGCATACAGCTTATTGAGAGAAGGATGGAATCTCAGGAGAAAAACCCACCTGACTGCAGGTAGGACCAGTCCTGGCACGTGACTCTGCTGCCTCAGTTTCCCCAAGTATCTTCATCTCTTTGCTTTCACAGTCTTTACGTTGATGCTCAGAGGGATTGTCACATAGGAGACCCTATTAGAAAGCAAACTCATATTGTTCTCCATAATTTACAGACTGCTTTGCCCAAGGAACATTGACATATATCTTTATATTATGCTTATCTCTGGTGAATCTGAGGGCTATTCTGTGCTTTTGTGCTCCTCTGGAATATTAGGCCATTGCTACTCAAAGGATCTCAAAGCCTTGAATCCGTTATGAAGAGGTAATTCCAATTTCTTTCTGCACAATCAGGAATTCACCTCTACTGTGAAAGTCAAGGTGGAAGTCTTCAGAACACTCCTTTTTAGGGTTGGGTCCTACTTTTGATGGGTAGCCTTTTGGGTTTCTGTGTTTAAATAGATGATATGATTATTCTTGCCAATAGTGCAAAATGAAGATGTCCCTTTAATTCATAAATCAATATGTTTAGAAATCTGATAATGTCCATGGTCATCTGATTTTACACTCCCCATGAAATAAAAAGAAGGGACCACAAGGCATCATATGTATATGTCCTAGCTAATAATGAATTTTATAGTTTTACATTATTGCAAATACAATAGTAAAAACAATGCAGAGTAAAAAAAAAAAAAAAAGCAAGATTTGTTATTGAACTTTTTTCTGGATTAAAATTTAAACAGAAGAACAATAGAGCAATGTATAAAAATTGCAATTAAATAAGGAAAAATAGAGTAGCTAATTTATTTATTCTTCACTTGAATTACAAGAAAGTACATCAGCAAAACAGATGAACCACTGTTAATGTGTTTCAATAATACCATAGATTTGTCTCAGGGAGACAGAAATAGACATTTTCATAAAGATGTTCATCACAAAGTTAGTTAAATATCATCTGATACATCGGATACAGTACTCACAATGTTATAGAAAATGCTACAAAATCCGAAAATATTGTTAATTCCTACAAGTTAAATAAGATGGGCTTATGAACAACTTAGCCTTAAATAAGTATTCAATATTAATTTGAACCTATTTAGCCTGAAAGAAAAATGTGACCTGAAATGTTTGGGTTTGCTGGGCAAACTGGAAGGATAAAAATATGAAAGCTTCTCTTATTCTTAGGTGAAAACACAACCAGAACTATGTTTGAAGCAAATGAAGAACTCACTGTATGTTTACTGCTAACCAAGTATTGAGTAAGGCCAGGAAAACAAAACTTGAAATCAGGGAATGTATCTCAATTCTGGGATTCTAAGTACATTTAAGTATGAATTTTACTTTGGTGATATTTTGTTATGTGTTTAACCGCTGTACGAATTCAGCAACATGAAATTGGCCTACAGAAGTAATAAACCAACTGGAAGCAGCCAAATTCTGCTGGCCTTACTCTGGCAAGAAATCATGTGAACTTCATTGAGAACCACTGAAATAAATCAGGTGGAATTCATAACCTAAGATTAATGTTGAACATCAAAGGGGTAACCCAGCTATTACATGACAACGCAACTGCAGCACTGAACGCCAGAAAATACTAGAATGTAAACAAAGATAAATTTTTATATTGTCAAAAAAAAAGAGTGCAGAAGGTATCTAAAAAATCTGAAGATGGAAAACTGTAAATAAGAAATGTGGGAGTTGGATTTTTTTGGCCAAGAATAGCTGTAAAGAGAATGATAGCTGTGATTTTATTTGACATATGTCAGTAGCATGAAAGTGCTCAAATAAAACAGACAATCATCATTAATGAAATGTCAGTCTGCTCCAGGCATACTCTGTTGAAGGACTCACTCACATGGACTGGGAGTGAGTATTTACTTAAGGCGAACTTCAGCTTAAAATATTTTCAAATTATTTGAATACCAAAACAAACATATTGAAATTTGCTCAAAAATCTGTCTTGAAAAATGTCTTGTGGCCAAAAAGAAGTAGTTAAACAGTAGAAAAAGAAAACAGTTGCACAGGAGAAAAGCTAAATATCTGAATAAATGACCTCTGGTTTATGAAAAAGGCTGGAAGGAATCTTGTTAAAAATATTGCTACAGTTATGAAGAGTATAAAACAATGTTTAGAAGTGTTTTTAAACCAAACTAAACCTCCAAACTTCAATATATACTCAGTGAGCCATTAACTGGTTGAACTTAACCTGCTGTATTAAGTCAGCTATGAATTCCACAGCACCCCACAAAAATCTGCTAATAATCCTTTTAACAAAAAATTATCTTTGTCAAACAATGACACTTCTTATCACTATATTGTTAAATTATGATATTAAGTATTGCTAAATAATGCTGATTTAAACACAATTAATTGGGAAAAAAAGGCAGAAGCTCCTGAAACCATAAACTACATATGTTCATAGTATCTATTATCTCTTCAATGCATTTCTTATTCAGGAAGAGAAAACTAGTTTACTGGTCCTTGGACTGATTTTGTTCCCTATACTTTCCTATGTAGGTGAATTGACTCAGCTGGTTCTTAGCCCGAAAATCTCGATTGCTGCAAGGTTATGACTACAGACCGAGATTAACTGTGGACCTTTTATTTCTATTACATTCCTGATCCACTAGTGAGGCATAAATCTCTTGTTGTCAAGGAGAGGAAAAAAAATTTAAAAAGTGAATGTAAGTCAATATTCTCACATTTAGACCAAGCCTAGATAAGCAAGCAATTAAAAATTCAGGTTGAACAGAGCTGACAACTAAAACTCTTTCCTCTGAATGTTCATCTCCAGTGGAATCTTTAGGGAAGCAATAAATCAATGTACTATTTAGCAGTGGGGACACCACGTTTAGAAAGAGTTCTAGAGTGTGCAGTTATTTTTCTTAAGTAAAGAAGCCAAGGAAGCCTTGAGATCATCATCCAAGTCTCCACCTGTGTTGTTACTGTCCTTTGCTCTTTCACGATCCAGGCTTTTCCTGATGATGTTTTCTGTTAATAACCATTAAGTGTCTGTTATTTGTAGTCCTTCTGTTCTTTTCCCGCTTTGTTTTCCAGAAATCGCCCATTAGCTTAAACCAATATAATTATATAATAAATTACCAAAAAATGTTTTCTGCACTGTTCACAAACTCTTGTAGAACAGATCTGTTTCTGCCACATCCAGTGCCTGTTTGGAAGTTACTAGGAGGAGACTAAGTTTATATCACTGCCATTAAAGGACAGTGGATGGTTAAAATATAAGAATATAGGAGAAGAAGATAAAAGCAAGAACAACAAAAAAAAAGCTTTATGACAGATAGCGCACTGGTTTGGTATCTTGCGAGGCTGGCCCAGAGCTCCTATTGCAGTGAAGCAACTGTAGTGCAATTTCCAGCAATATCTTTTAGGTCAGATATTCCAAACACAGAAAATAGGACAAGCTTTGCAGATCACAGTGTCAGGTAGGACAGCTGATTCTCTGAATGACTTGTCCTGCAGCGAAGAAAACCCAAAGAAAATAAATCCCACAATTTAGTACAGGTTAGTGACCCCAGTGAATGCCAATGACACTTCTGCATTATTTCCAAGCACGTATAAAATTCCATGAAGAATATTGCAGGAGTCCCAGTGCATGCAAGCAGGAGCTGTCTGTGATTTCTTGCACTGAATGTTGAGTTAGTAAAGCAGGAACAAAATAACCTGAGGAGTGAGAGCAACCCACTGGAAAAATGAAAGCTGCTTCTCCTGGTAGTTTAATTGTACTGTGTGTGCTTCCCAAACTAAAATATCTCTTGCCTGCAGCACAATCACTGAAGATATCCAAATTGCTGACATAACAGCTCAGACATTACAGTCTGCAGGTTTGGTACCTAAAGTAATAATCTAGAAAGATCTACCTAAGATTTAATTGATTATTCTGACTCATCAGCATAATGCAGCTTGACTGCTTCAGCACAAATGAGAAAACAATACAAACGACACCAGTGCTGAAGACGAGGAGTGATAAAAGCACTTGTATAAAAGATCATGTTTCCTAATTGATCTTAGGAGGAGGAGAAGAATGTCAGCTCACTGATTTATGGTGGAATTTGATGATCCAATAATATCCACAGGATACTCCTGCACCCTTAACACCTTGTCCATGCTTTTTCATCTGCATATGAAATTAACACGGTGATATAAAATTCTGCATATTTTACCCATCATTGTAATTTAAAAGTTTTCCCAACAATGCGACAGTTTGGGTCACTGCCAAGACTTCGTAATTATCATTTTGATATGTTTGCCCCATATTGAGGACTTACATAGTACAGATCTTCTGTAATGACCCTTTCCTCCATTATGCACACTTGATGAAAATGTAGTTTAGAGTTCGAAAATGTTATACTGAAAAACTGACTATTGGCAAAAAAAGGAAAAACATCCTAGATATAAATCTAAAAATTTACTGTTCAAGTAATGTTTTAACAGTCAAATTAAACTGACATTCTTTCTGTCACTTAAGGTTTCTGCTTTTCACAAGCAGAATGGATGGAGTTAGGTTCTGAAAAGCCATCAGCATCCTGAGATCTTTGCTGCAAGGATATTCATGGTAGGGTTTCTTTCCTTTTCAGTCTTTACTGGTCTTGGGGTTATTTTGGTGCAAGACTTTATGCCAGTCTGCTTCCTTCTCCCAGTCTGATTTCTGGTACCCAGCTGAAGTTTGAAAGTTGGACAAGGACTCCATGATTTTGTCAGGATGGTCATACATGTATATTCATAGAGATAAAATGTGTTAGGTGATTAGAACTTTATCACTAGAAAAATTGTTACAGCAAGAAAAAGAACAAAAGGCATGCCCAAAAATATCTGCAGACAGTCAGGCTAGTACAAAGATTAGCAGCTTACTAATAGTAAAAGTCATACTTGCTGAACTACAAAGAAAATGTATGAAATTCATACTGTTATTTGTATTTTTTTCATGCAAAATCACGAACAGGGAATGAATAAATAAAGTATCAGTTATTCATCTAGTCTGTAAATACTTCTAGAGATTTGCTATTCAGATATGTTAGACAGGATATAAATGACTAGTTAAAATGACTGAGTTTAAGACATCTCAGATTACAAGTGACTGGCTGAAATGTTTTAAAACTACAGGATGATCATGGAGATTAGATTTTGTATGTGGACAAGTGTTCAGAATTCAGAATTAATTAAGACAATCTACAGTAAATGTAAAGATATCGTGAAGCTAGGTATTGTTTTAGAGGGGAAGTCAAAGCATTTTCTTCTGGATTTTAGTAAGGTTTTTGATCCAGTCCCTCAAAGAATCCTTCTGGACAAGTTGTCCAGCTGTGGGATGAGCAGGTTCACAGTGAAGAACTGACTGAATGGCTGATCTCAAAGTGTTGTGATGAATGGGGCTACATCAGACTGCTGACAAGTCACCAGCGATATTCCTCAGGGCTCAATTCCAGAGCCAGTTTTGTTCAATATGTTTGTCAATGATCTGGAGGCAGGAATTGAATGCACAAAGTTGAAGGCACCAAGTTTGCTGATGATATCAAGCTGGGAGGTGTTGTCGACTCTTGAGGAACAAGAGTGCTTGCAGAGGGATCTGGATAGATTGGAGCATTGGGAAAGAGTTAATGGGATGAAATTTAACAAAACCAAATGAGTAATGTTAGGAACAAATATAAACAGGGAGAGCAGAGGCTGGAGAGCAGCCCTACAGAAAGGGACCTGTGGTGCTGGTCGGCAGCAGCTCAACAGGAGCCCACAGTGTGTCCTGGCACCAAGGGACAAACCCCATCCTAGGGGCATCAAACACAGTCTGTCCAAAGAGGGGATTGTCCCACTGTATTCAGCTTTGGTGTAACCTCACATGAGCACTGTGTGTCGTAGGTCCGTCAGTGTGTCCAAAGGAAGGCAACAAAGCTGGTGAAAAGGCTGGAATGTTTGTCTAGTTTAGAGAGAAGGAGGCTGAGGGGCAACCTCAGGTCTCTGCAGCTCCCAGAGGAGGGGATGTGGAGAGGGAGGTGCTGAGCTCTTCTCCCTGGGACCCAGTGACAGGATGCATAGGAATGGTTCATAGCTGCGCCAGGAAAGGTTTAGACCCGACATTGAAGCATTTCTTTACCAGGCGGCTGGTCAAACATTGGAACAAGCTGTCTAGAGATGTGGTCAATGCCCCAAGCCTGTCAGTGTTCAAGAGGCATTTGGACAAAGCCCTTAATAATCTGATTTAACTTCGTCAGCTCTGAACTGGTCAGGAACTTGAACTAGATGATAGTTGTCGCTCCCTTACAACTGAAATAGTCTATTGCAATCTATTCTATTCAAATCCACTACATTGTCTTGTATTGTTTGTATTATCTCCATGCATTTGATAACTACAAAGTCAAGACTAAAGTGAAGTGTAAGAAAACAAAGGTATGGAAGACCTATCTTAAAAGGGGGCAGGATGTGATTTTACCAGATGCGGACGGCAGTGTTTTGGCAGTGGGAAGCTGCAGGGAGGCTACAGCTATGGGAGAGTCCCGAGCTGCCATGTGCCAGACACAGCTGGTCCCAAACCATCATTGCAACAGCCCCACTACACCATGTCTGGGCCTGTCAGCAATGCTGGTAGCACCTTAGGGAAAACATATTTAAGAAAGGGCAGAACATTGAGGAAAAAAGTGTGAGAAACAGTGCTGCAGACACTGAGCTCAGAGGAGGAGAAGGGGAGGAGATGTTCCAGGCACCAGGGGAGAGGTTCTCCTGCAGTCCACGCAGAGGACCATGATAGGGTTGAAATCCACACCACGTTCCATGCAGGACCTCACGCCAGAGCAGGTGGATCCGCCCTGAAGAAAAACTGCAGCCCATGGGAAGGATGCACGCTGGAGCAGAGGAAGAGGCGAGTGTAGAGTCTTGCATCTGGGCAGGAACAGCCCCAGGTTCCAGTGTAAGCTGGAGAATGACCTATTAGAAAGCAGTGCAGGGGAAAGGGAGCTGGGGGTCCTGGGGACAGCAGGGTGACCATGAGCCTGCACTGGGCCCTTGTGGCCAGGAAGCCAATGGTACCTGGGGTGGGTTAGAAGGGGGTGGTCAGTAGGTCAGAGAGGTTCTCCTGCCCCTCTGCTCTGCCCTGGGGAGACCACACCTGGAATCTTGTGTCCAGTTCTGGGCCCCTCAGTTCCAGCAGGACAGGGAACTGCTGCAGAGAGTCCAGCGCAGCCACCAAGATCCTGCAGGGAGTGGAGCATCTCCCGTGTGAGGAAAGGCTGAGGGAGCTGGGGCTCTGGAGCTGGACAAGAGGACACTGAGGGGTGACTCATTCCTGGGGATCAATATGGAAAGGGGGAGTATCAGGAGGATGGAGCCAGGCTCTGCTCGGTAACAACCAACGGTAGGACAAGGGGTAATGGATTCAAATTGGAACACAAGATGTTCCACTTAAGTTCGAGAAGAAACTTCTCAGTAAGGTTAATAGAACACTACAACAACCTGCCCAGGGAGGTTGTGGAGTCTCCTTCTGTGCAGACATTCCAACCCGCCTGGACACCTTCCTGTGTAACCTCATCTGGGTGTTCCTGCTCCATGGGGGGATTGCACTGCATGAGCTTTCGAGGTCACTTCAACCCCTGATAATCTGGGATTCGGTGTAATGCATGGTGACATCAATCCCTTAATTCCTTTGCAGTATGTCGGTGGGGTTTTCCTGTTGTCCTCTGGTACCTCAGGAGCCCCTGGCTCATCCCCATGAGACTCCAGGAGTGCTCCAGTGAGGCCAACATGTCCCAGGGCCACCAGCTGAGGGTCCTCACTAGACCCCCCCGTCCTTGGCATCTCGTCCCACAGCTTGTCAAGGGTGAGCCCGACATCATCCCCCTCCTCATCATGTCTATGAAGCTGCCAACTGAGATATTCCTGTGGCCACAAGTCAAGAGCCACGTCCCGTATGCATGTAGAGCTGGAGTGAGGAGCAGCTCTGCACAGGCTTGGAGGCCACGGCAGCTTCCTCACGGTCCTGGTGTCCCTGATGAAACAGCATTAATTCTTCATTCTTTCCACTTCCTCGGCATCAACAGTAACCACAAGTGAGATTCTGTGATTCAGGGATTCTGTGAAGAGTGTGAGGAGGAAGGGTTGGTGGAGAAGAGCTTTGTGGACTGACCACAACCCCCATTCCCCATCTTGTGCCCCTCAGAGCAGGGAGGGATGCAGAAGAACTGGGAATGAAGGACTGAAGTTGAGACTGGGTAACAGGAGGGAGAGAAAAATGTATTTTAATTCTCTTTGTTCCAGTCATATTATAATAATCTAATATTTTAAATTAATTTTCCCCAAGACAGTATTTGGTAACAAATCTCCCTGTCTTCATCTTAACCCATGAGCTTTTTAAGTTTATTTTCTCCCCTTCTCCTCTTGAGGAAGAGCGAGTGGCGGATAATTGTCAGAAAAAAAGCAATTAGAGATAGCAATATAACCATGTTATTTGGAGCACGAAAATATTCTTTTTTTTTTTTTTTTTTTTTTTTAATGGAAGAATATAGCTATAGATTAACCAATTTCCATGGGGCTTGGAGGGTTTTTCTTTAAAAGAAAAAAAAAAAAAAGGTATTAAGAATACGAGTGCCATGTAATATGGTTTGAAAACCATTTCACCATAATGTTATCAACCAAAGAAATGTAATGATTGCCATTAGAATGGATACTAGTCACAGTCTAACTGGCAAAGGCTTTCAGGAATAACTGGGAACCAAAGTATGTCCTCCTACCCACTGACTAACAGTTATTATGGCATCTCCTTACAGGAAAGTTCAAGCAGTTTAGCATCACTATTATAATAAATGGCAACATAATGGGTGCTTATTTCTAAGAATTATACCTATTTATTGCTTTACATTTGTGGACTTGCTTTTCTTTCCTGTGATGCACTCATTACTGTTTCAGAAAGAATAAGAGCAGCATTCAGAAAGTTCCATATACACTGGATTTTAGCTCTCCTCATTTCAAAAATCTAGGTTATATTTATGTTAGTTAAGATTTTGGGAAAAAAGTTATGCCACTGTCTGCTGCAGTGGCTTATGCTGGAGTAAAAAAAAAATTAACAAACTAAAAAATCAAATCTTTTCTGGGACATTTCTTTTCCCATTTTATGAAAATGATGAATAAAAGACTCTTTGATCCAGAATCATATCCATATTTTTGTGTTAAATAATATTGACTGAATCTCTCTTCCATAAATTTCTTTCATCATTATATTGTCCTAGGTATACTGTTGGTATCCAAGGCACCTATGATAATGAAATCCAAAATGTATTCAAATATTATTCCCTTTTTATTGGTTCTAGAATGTATATGCTGTAGTTTCATTTAGATGCTTCCTGTTTCTCACATGACAAGAAATACTGAAAAAAGGGCCCTTATTCACCTTCTTTTTGAGATTTGAGATTGTTTTAATGTCTTCATCATAGTCTTCTTGATGTCTTTTCCAAGCAGAAGAATCTCAGTTTATGTAATGTATCCATTTGCAGAATAAAATAGATTAAATTTTATACCTGCAGTTATATTTGTTCCTCTTCTACATTTATTATTTTTAGGTCTTTTATGTCCCTGTGGTTTCACACAGTGCAACAGTGATATCTTCTGCCTTGTTCTCTGTTCTTTTCCTAATTTTTAACATAATACTTGCTTTCTGAACCACCACGAAGCACTAGAGCTGAAATTTTCATATAATTATTCACAGTGATTTCAAGAGCACTTTTCTGAGTGCTGATACTTGTTCAGGCCCTACCACATGTACAGGCAGAGCTGTTTCTCAACAAATACCTTATCAGCAGCTATCAGTGCTGAACCTCATTTGCCACATTTTTGTTCAATCACTCAGCATTGCGGAAACATTCATGAACAATTCATGATGTGCTCATTCTCCTTTGCATGAAGAAAATTTTTATCGCTCAACCTTCGCAGTCTCTATCATCCACAGTAACTTCTAATGTGCAGAGGCCAATCCAAGATGCAGTTTAAACAACAGTTCTATATCAGTGAATTATCATTTCAGATCTTCCGGGTGTCCTCTTTGGACACTGTGAGGTACAGTGAATTACTTAGACGTACTTTGGCAGTTTGTTCTGAAATGAAAGCTTGGCTTTAGCTAAATCTTCTACCTAGTGCCTTGTCAGCAAGGATCCAATGTAAGAGACAAGACTTGCATATTTTGAAGCACATTTTTACTTCTAATACTCTGCTAATTTCATTATAACAATTTTATGCATGTCTATCCATGTATATTACACATTGTTATTGATAAATTGTTACTGCATTTTTCCTTACCATCACAGAAGTACTGATACTCTGTCTGCTTATTTATTAATCCATTATTTATTTATTAATTTATTTTCTGATACCATAAACAAAGGAAATTTACTCTAAAGTCTGAAAGTAGCCTTGGGGAATTTGTCCTATATTGTCACTTTCTAAACAGATATTTCTGTCCTTATAGGAAGTGACAGATTCTAAAGTCATCTCATAGAATCAGAAAATCACAGAACCATTTCAGTTGGAAGAGACCCTCAGGATCATCAAGTTCAGCCATAACCTAACTCTGGCATATATTCACTATTTTAAAACAGATTAGTTTCTAATTTAATATTGCATAGTTTTACTTTTCAAATCTGCTCTATTTATTTGGTATTTATGTTTCTCATTTTCTCTTTCACACAAACTACAGTAGCTTTTTTTTTTTTTTTTACTTTATAGTGCTTCATTGGTCTAGGACTTGAAGAATGCTATTATAGTCACTTTTCAGCAACGTCATTACTATCATCTCTATGGTGTTTCCTCTTGGGTTTACTCAGATATTACTCAGTAATTTCAGTGGTACTTCAAATTTCCATTTCTGGCAGTTTAATGCTAGCTCGCACTATTGCTCCCTATCTGCCAAGATGAAAGTCATTAATAATTATGGAAATTATTTGATCCTCCACTTGCTGTGAGCTTGGCTGGAGTGTGTGGCAGTGACAAATCCATGGACTCTGACCCGTGCTCGAGAGGCCTTCAGCCAATTTGTAGTCTTGTGAGAAGGGGCTGGAAACCTTGCACAGGGGTGGCAGGTGCTTATGTCCAGCTTCCATTTATTATTTAACTGACCCTTAGGGACCGCAGTGGCCTGAAGTGCTGCAGATTGGGGCTCGGACGGGTCCCGTGAAGGGTCCCCAGCGTGCTGATGAAGCTGCTGTTCATGGCTGGTGCTTGCGCTCCTTGTGCTGCAGTTCTTATTTCTGCTTCTCAATCTTCTGGGGACTTCTTCTGGGACATCCAGAGCCAAGCTACTCCTGGTAAAGCCTGACTTCTAGTCCAGAAATGACCAGCCACTTAAGCTAGCGCTAGAGAGACAGGCGGAGGGAAAGATGCCCAGTCCTGAGCACAGGTTCCAGGAGCAGAATTTTGCAGGGCAGGTTGTGCACAAGGACACAGCAAACGCAGCTGCACTTTGGGATTGAACAACATTGGTGGTGATATGAAATGGGTCATGGTCCCAAGCAACCACCCCAGTAGATCATGGGCTTTTTTTCAATCCAGTTTCCTGGCGCAGGATGCTCTTGGGTCACTAGGGAATGATGGGGCTGGAGGAGACTGCAGCCTGGGGCTGAGCGACGTAGCAGTCAACAAGGGTCAAAGGCAGAGTACAGAGTGATGAGGGGAAAGAAGAATGGGAACAAATAGGGTAAAGACACATCCACCTCAAGTGTGCTTGTGGGTCTGGAGTGCTGTGATGGACAAGCTTTCAGGAAACAGAAGCTGGGATGACAAGGAACGAACGATACAGCCCTTGTGTGTGGCTGGTGAACAGTAAGAGGGACACGAGCCAGCCCTGGTGAGGGCAGCAGCATCACGGGTGTCATGAACAGGGCCACGAACAAGGGGATGTGTTGTCCCCCTCTGCTCAGCACTGCTACAATGCATCCAGACACTGCACCTGGTTTTAGGCCCCTCAGTACAGAAAAGGTGTTGACAAACTGGAGTGAAGTCAGTGAGACCCACAAGGGGGTCAGGGCTGGAGAACCTGCCCTAGGAGGAAAGGTCACAGGAGTGGGGCCTGGTCATCCTGGGCCAAGAAGGGCTGGAGAAGATAGAACCAGGCTCTTCACAGAGGTACATGTAGGGAGAATGGGACACAACAGACAAAATTGGAAACAGAAGAGGTTCAAGCTGGATATAAGGACATGAGGAAAGTGGAGCAATAGAAGAGGCTGACCAGAAGATTGTGCCATCTCCATCCTCAGAAGTTTTCAAGATTCAAGTGGGTCAAGCCCTGAGCAACCTGGTCTGACCCCAGTGCCATGAGCAGGAGGTTGGACGGAGACCTTCTGAGGCCCCTTTCAGCCTGAATTAACAGACGAGTGAGCCTATGACATCTTTTATCTTAAAGCACACTGCAGCTATCAGAGAAATCTTACCACACCCCTGTACAGAAGAAAAGAAGGAAGTCCAAAGCACAATGTATTTCAGTTTCAAGCAGAGATCTCTTTTTCTAACTGATAAGAGATGAGTAAGGATAAAGACATACACACACACACACAAAATTAATTTATTCTGAATGGAAACTAGATATTACAGATGTAGAAAATAAATAAAGTTTTTAGCAAATCCATCACCAGAAAGCCCAGAATACCAAGTTTTGGTAATATAAAACACATTTGCAAATTCATTCTTCTAATTAAATATCATGCCTATGATTTTTTGGATCTGATCAATTTTGAACATGATGTTGAATATTGTTCTCTATTTTCTGAAGATTTCTGTCACTATAATAAATAAAACAATTGAAGAAAAAGGGTCCAGGACATGAAAGATTATTCCCATCTCACCCACCCTCACCAGGAGCGTTTTTGATAAATTCCTTTCCTTGAGCCAACAAAATTTGCCCCTCACCATAAATTGTATTGGAAGTTAGCTATAATCACAGGTTCTGTGTCCAGCCAGCTCTGATCTCCTTTCAAATACCAAATCCCTCAGTAAAATTTAATAACATTTATTCACATAGAACTGCTTGTGCTTAGAGATGACACCGATGGTGATATCTTTCATCAAAATTGTTTTTGAAATGGTGATAAAATCAAGATGAAAGCACTGTCAGTCTGTACTTTAACAGCAGGAGAAACCAAGATTTGTAAAAGTCTCACTGGACACATTCATACAAAGTAATACAGATTACTCATTAAATTCCTTCAAACTCTTTCTGTATTGATTAGCAATCAGACTGTCAGGGATCTGACCTATTTGCTCTCCCATATAGCACGCTTCTGACATTTAAGGGGAAATATGGCTCCTATCCAGTACTACCTTGGTAGCGAATAAGGAAAGTAAGCGCAGGAGCAAAGCAAGCAGGAAACTGGGAGGAGTGACAGACGTACCCTAATTTGCTCATTTAAATTAATAATAAATTATTAAACACACATTCTAGTTATTATTTTATTTACTGTTTGGACTATGGAAATAAGAAATGAGGGAGTCACACTTCCATCTTTTGTTTCCTTTGGGTGGTTACACGGCAGGTAGTACTTCACAAAAGTATTCAAAGACCTTAAATCATAACACAAGGGGATCTACACAAGTGAAGCATCGTTAATGTACGCTATTATCTGTTTTATGTAAAACAGGCAGGTACTGGCTTCTCTTTCTGTCTTTGCAGAATAGAAGAGTATGATAGTATTCATATTCATTATGAATGGCAGTTTAGGAAATATAAAGACATACAAAGTCATTGTTCTTCAGATAAAGCATTTTTCCCTCACACTGCATTTCACAGCACTGTGACCAGAGGAATGCATCTGGTTCTGTGCAGCGTACAATAGCGAACAGTTTAACTGTACATTTTCTTCTCTATCAGGTCAGATATTTTTGCCCCAGCAAGGATGAGGCATAAAGGAAAAGCAGTGGGATTTCAGTTAACAGAGCACCCTCTCAATTGCACTATTCACTTTAAACAAGCACGCCAATTGATGCAGAAGAACTGGCTGGGACCGATGAGTCATGCACTCCCAGGTATGGCATGAAATTGTTCTATCTATCAGAGGCTGGAGTGCTCTCTCTCTACTGTACATGTAAAAGTACATTAAATTAGGACTATTGTACTGTGACACGTCTATTCTAGACAATTGCAAGTTAAGTCAATGCACAGTTTATCACCTTTGAATGTCTAGAAATAGTTTGCTGCACAGTGCCTTGTCAAATACTTTGGTGTGAATATTTACTCAGGGGAGCTGTGTAATTCTGCACAGGCTGACTGAGGCTGTGATAAAAAAGATTCTCCATTTCAGAAACAACGTTGTTCATATACTTGAGCACAGCAGTAATCTGGTAACCCTCTTCAAGTCCTAGCAGCAAACATAAAACTGGAGTAAAGCTCTCCCTAGTCCTTAACCACCACGGAATTACGCTCAGTCTGGGAAAGGGTCTGCAGAAGACATCATCAAGTCCTGGTAGCAGAGCTGGATTTGAAGCCTGAGTGGGATGAACAAGAATCTGGGACTTCACCATTTGTTCATCGTGGTAAAAAAGTGGAAGCAGGGCAGCAGTGAATTCCTCGTCCTCATCTCTAGTTAGGCCTGAATCAGAATGAAAAATATGACAAATAAAGTCACGTTGCTTAAGTAAAACCAAAACACTGAAATTACAGACAATACCGAGCCCAAGATAACTGCAAAATGTACAATTTATGGTAGTACTTACATTAATGTTTTTTCTAAGAGTATTTAAAATCACCACCTAAACATTTATCTACAGCCTAACCTATAACAGCCAAATGACAGTGATAAGGTTGGAAATAGGCTGTACAAAATAAAAATAACTGACTAGCTAACTAATTAACAGTAATCAAGTAGGTAACCTAGCATTAAATAGAACTGGCTCTTGTTTTCAAATTTAACATTTCTTTGCCTGTTTGATGCCATGGGAGTAAATATAGCTTTTAAAAGTAAAATAGAACTAATTTATTAATTTATTCTTAGCACCTCAAGTATCATTAATGATAATTGTCTAGTTTTATGTTGCCAGTGTTTAATAGACAGCTATTAGAAAATCAGTGCGTAATGATACTACTGAACTATTAACTGTTCTAGTAGCAACAGATTCTTGACTCATCAGTATTTGTTCACATGTAATAATTAGCCATGAAAGTTGTTAATGAAATAGCTGTATTCTTTTTCTTTTTGAATAAATAAAAATAATATTTTGGGAAGAATATAGTTCCTTTTTGAAACTACAGGCATCCTCACATAATCCAAGTGTGGTGGGAGATTGATAAAAATGTGAATAGAACATTTGCTGTTAGAGAGTACAATAAAGCATCCAAAGCTCTTAGATGCTTCCTCAATATCAACAACTTTTAATTAGCAATGGAATGAAAAGACACCAGACCTTACTGCCAGTCACTCATGTTATCCATCAATCAATTATGTGTATCATAATTAAGACATTTCCTTCCTTCTTCCCAGAAATTCTAACAGTCCCCAAGAGCTACTTTGTAAGAATAAAGTAACCAACTGTCTTGAAGCTGTTTCTTAGTCTTAGCACAGTATAAAGCATATAATAGAATTAAACTAGCACAGTTGGATTGCAAGTACTCCTGTCCCTTAACTTTGCACAAATACACAAGAGCTAATAGTGCACAGTGAATCACTGCTTTGGCAGTTTCTACCCTGTTTCCCTGAAAGTAAGACAGGGTCTTATATTAATTTTTGCTCCAAAAGATGCACACTTTTTTACATGTATATCTGCCTGGACACTATTTAAATTGACTTTTTAAATGAACAGTAACTAGGGCTTATTTTTGTAGTAGGGCTTATATTTCAAGCATCCTCAAAAATCTTGAAAAAGTCATGCAAGGGCTTATTTTCAGAGTAGGTCTTATTTTTGGGGAAACAGGGTAGTGGTAGAAGACAGAGAGACTCTATAAAGGGCTTCCAAGGTATTTACAGGAATAGCTCTTGCCTCTAGTACTTCACATTCAACAAGCCTCTGTCACTTTTTTCAAAGTTCGGTCAGTCATCTGTTAACATAATAATGCTGACAGAGGGCAGGGCAGGCCAAGAGTTGTGGCAAGTGCTTTCTAAGACTTATGATGAATGGAACACAGAGAAGTTCCATTAGTGGTTAATTCAGAAAGAAACATCATCTCACACTCAGCATAAAAAAAATATATAAGCCCTTTTTACTTGTAGTTTTGAGCACATCCAATTTACATCAGTCAGTGAAGAAAGACAAGGAGTATGAGAAATGCTGCAAGCTCAAACCAGAAAATAAGCCTTGATTTATCCCTAAAGATACTTAAACAGAAATAATTCACATTATGAGTGCAGAATGGGGAGCAGCTAACTGAAACCAGTTCTTTAGGAAAGGATCTTAGCGTAATGAGAACATTTGTATGACTCCATTACAATGTGTCCTTGCTCAAAAAATAAATAAAAAAATAGGACATGGAACAGATTTATATAGCTTTCTTTGGCTTCCTTTCCTGAGGTCTTCTTCATGTTTTTTGGGTTTATTATGAGTCAAAGTTAAAATAAATCTATCACAAACAGAACAGGAGACAATAATGTCATTGTAGGAGAAAGGCAGATGTCATACAGGAAATATAAAGATGAAAAGCAAATGCACATGAAGCAGTTCTTCTCCCCTTATCCAGCATAAAGCCACAGCTGAATGACTGTAGAATATCTTGAGAAAATATGACAGAGGACAACAATAATGATCAGAGGTCTGGAAACCATGACTCATGAGAAATCACTGCAGAAAACTGGAAATTTCACAGGATCCCAGGCTGGTTGGGTTTCGGGACTTCTGTAGATCCCCAGTGCACCCCCCTGCTCACGCAGGGTCACAGAGCAGATCACACAGGGGGGTCCAGGCGGTTTGAATGTCTCAGAGCAGGAGACTCCACACCTGCTTTGGGCAGCCTGGGCCAGGCTCTGGCACCTCCCAGCACACAAGTTTCTGCTCATGTTCAGATGCAGCCTCCTGTGTTTCAGTCTGTGCCCGTTGCCCCTCACCCTGGCATTGGGCACCACTGAACAGAGTCTGGTCCATCCTCTGACACGCGCCCTGAGCTATTGATCCATGGATCAGATCCCTCTCAGCTTCTCTTCTCCAGCTCAACAGCCCCAGCTCTCTCAGTGTCTCCTCAGCACAAAGATGCTCCAGACCCCTCAGCATCTTTGTGTCCCTCCCTGGACTCTCTCCAGTAATTCCTTGTCCTTCTTCAACTGGGGAGCCTAGAACTGGACCCAGAACTGCAGATGGGGCCTCCAGGGCAGAGGAGAGGGGGAGGAACAACCTCCCTGACCTGCTGCTCACACTGTTCCTCATGCACCCCAGGTACCGTTGGCCTCTTGGCCACAAGGGCACATTGGTGACTCATGGTCACCCTGTTGTCCCCCAGAACTCCCAGGTCCTTCTCTGCAGAGCTGCTTTCCAGCAGGTCACCAGCCTTTACTGGTGCCTGGGGTTGTTCCTCCCGGGGTGCAGGACCCTCCATTTGCCCTTGTTGAACTTCTTCATCAGGTTCTCCTCTGCCCAGTCCAGCCTGTCCAGGTCTCTGGATGGCAGCACAGCCTCTGCTGTCTCAGCCCTTCCTCCCAGTTTCGTGTCATCAGCAAACTGGCTGAGGATGCACTCAGTGTGTTCATCCAGGTCATTGATGAACAGGTTGAACAGAACTAGACCCAGTGCTGACCCCTGAGGAGCCCCACAAACCACAGGCCTGCAACCAGACTCTGCACCATTGATCACAACCCTCTGAGCTCTACCATCCAGCCAGTTCATGATCCATCTCACCGTGCGCTCATCCAGCTCACACTTTCTGAGCTTGTCTATGAGGAGGTTGTGAGAAACGGTGTCAAAAGCCTTGCTGAAATCAAGGTAGACAGTGATGTCCACTGCTCTTCCCTCATCTACCCAGCCAGTCATACCATCAGAGAAGGCTATCAGGTTGGTCAAACATGATTTCCCCTGGGTGAATTCATGCTGACTACTCTTGATAACCTTGTTTTCCTCCGCATGCTTGGAGATGATGTCCAGAATAAGAAACAAACAAACAACTACAACAAAACACAAAAAGCTAACATAATTATTTATTGAAGATGGTCATTAATAAGGAAATAAGTTATCTAATAATTGTGGACTCTTCCTTACTAGAGATATGAAAAGAATCTGTTCTGTATCACATACATATTACTGATCCCAGTTTAGGGGAGCAGAATGAACTTGGTAATATGAGATCCTTTCCAGTTTTGCTTTTTCATGACTCTATTAGAAGAAAAACTATAGAACAGAAAAAATGTCATCATGTTTCCTAGAAAGCTGATTTGAAAATTGTCTGTATTCTGATTTTTCTTGTAGACCAGCATACCTCATTTTGCTGGGATTACTAGAGATCAATTACAAGTGCACAGATCCCCCCACTTGAAAACACACATGTTGTCTCTTGCCAGATGTGTGTATTTGTATCAGATGGCCTCTTCTGTGGTTTGTTTGTTTGTTTGTTTCTCAAGATTTTTTTCTACATATGTGTGAATATATGTGGTGGTTTGGTGTTACTTTAAAAAATGGGAAGACCAACTTCATAGTCAAAGAGCACTTGGAGTGAGATTGCATTCTCACTGTCTGATTAATTAGACTGAATTAGATTTGGCCACTGTAAAAGTGGTCAAGAATTATTTAGGCTAAGTGGACATATTAACTCTGTGATTTCATAAGCACAAATTTGTTCTTCAGCTTTATTCAGGAATAGAAAGAAACTGCAGGGAACAGGTAGAAACTGCAATAATCAAAATGCAACAAGGAGTGAGTCAAAGTCCACCTTGCGTATGGCCCATTTTCTGCTGTTCTTAGTGCACAGACCACCTTTCTGTTGTGTAGTTCTTCAGTGCCCCACACGATGAATTCCAAACTGAAGAAATAATTTAGTAACTAAATGGAAATGAAATTAGCTAGAAAACTGGTGTGCTATTGTTGCATGCATTTATTCTACAGGTTGATAAATTCCAGTATGAATAATATATTTTTTCTTAATATCTTTTTGGCCAGGAAGGACAAAATTTGCTTTAATGCTTAATTTCCCTCAGTTGAATGACAGAAAAATCCTGATTATATGCTGTCAAACTATTTCAGGTCTCATTTAGCACTTGTCTACTGCAATCAGCTGTCATCTTTACCTGTTAGCATGAAAAAGTGGCACTTCTGGACAGTGGATTTTTCAAATCAAGAATTGAATGCCAAGATTATTTTAAGAGGGACTTTTTAATGATGGTAGTAACTTGAATTGTGATTCTCCTATTCCTTTTAAAGGGTAAAAATGCACAAATATAGATATTTGAAAAGACAGTAGGGTGGCAGTATTCTGGTTCCTTTATCTTTGCTTTCTCTTCATATGTATAAACTCCAGTTTTGAAAACCTCCCTTCAAGCATTTTAACCATGTTTCATCAGATGAACAAAACCATAATTTCTAGTGAAGAAATTAAAGCAATTCAATGGGAGTGTCAATAGATTAAATAATATACTATATGTTAGCATCCACAACTTAAATCATTGTAAAGCTTAAAACGACTTAGGGAAGTTGATAGAAATCTTTCCTGAGACCTCAGTGATGTATGAACAAAAGGTATAATGATTGGCTGGCAGATCTGTGAACAAAGGCACATTCATAATTTGGGGCAGCAAAGCAAAATATCCAACAAAAGCCTCATGACTATTCTACAAGACACTTCAATGAAGTTGGTCAGCACTGAAAGTATCCTGTCCAGTAACAACAGAGTAAGACTTGCATTTGAGGGAGCAATTTACCATATTAAGACACTGAACATAATATAACCTCTTTCTCCCTCTTTCCCTACAAAAGAAAATACACTGTGTTGACCATGACTGGATGGCAGGTGCCCACCAGAGCAGCTCTGTCACTCCCCTCCTCATCAGGACAGGAGAGAGAAAATGTAATGAAAGGCTTATGGGTCAAGGTAAGGACAGGGAGATCACCCAGCAAAACACCAGGGGCAAAACAGGTGTGATCTGGGGAAAATCAGTTTACTTTATTTCCAACCAAATCAAAGTAATGAGAAATAAAAAGTAGATTTTAAAACACTCTACCCCCACCCCTCCTACCTTCCTGAGATCAGCTTTACTCCTGTGTTCTCTACCTCCTCCTCCCCCAGAAATGCAGTGGGACAGAGAATGTGAGTTACGTTCAGTGCCACACGTGTTGTCTCTGATGCTTCTCATACTCTTCCCCTGCCCCAGTGTGGGGTCCCTCCCATGGGACATAGTTCTCCAGGAACTTCTCCAACATGAGTCCTTCCCATGGGCTGCAGTTCCTCATGAACCGCTCCGGAGTGGGTCCCTTCCATGGGTGCAGTCCCTCAGGAACACACTGCTCCAGCATGGATCCTTCCATGAGGTCACAAGTCCTGCCAGGTGCCTTGTCCAGTGTGAATTTCCCATGGGATCACAGTGTCCTTCAGGCATCATCCCCCTGCTCTGGTGCAGCAACCTCCACCTGGAGATCTGCTCCACCATTAATGTCCATGGGCTGCATGGGGACAACCTGCCTCACCATGGTCTGTGCCCCGGGCTGCAGGGGAATCGCAGAACCCCAGCTGGTTGGGTTTCGGGACTTCTGTAGATCCCCAGTGCACCCCCTGCTCACGCAGGGTCACAGAGCAGATCACACAGGTGGGTCCAGGCGGTTTGAATGTCTCAGAGCAGGAGACTCCACACCCGCTCTGGGCAGCCTGGGCCAGGCTCTGGCACCTCCCAGCACACAAGTTTCTGCTCATGTTCAGATGCAGCCTCCTGTGTTTCAGTCTGTGCCCGTTGCCCCTCACCCTGGCATTGGGCACCACTGAACAGAGTCTGGTCCAGAGTCATCTGGAACCGACTCTGTCAGACATGGGGAAGCTTCTAGAAGCTTCTCACAGACACCACCCCTGCAACCTCAGCCCCCCACAAAAAAGCCCTGGCCACACAAACCCAATACAGGAAAAAACAATAGTGAGCTACATAGAATAATTATAGATTTTCTAATCTTTGTGGCTTTATAAGTTATAGTGAGAGTTTAAAATTTTCTTTTTTCACTAGACATGATAATTTATAATTTGTTATTCATAGTTCGAGCACCTGAGTTTTTATATTATTCCCAGTTCAAATCAAACCCAGCTGAAACATTTGCACATTTTTATGTTTTTAAGTCTTGATATCAGTCTTTTTTTTTAATAAAGGAAAATGGTGAGATTCACTTTTCTAAAAATCCCTACACTTAGAAACCTTTGCAGGAAAACAACAGCAACAAAAGCTGTTTCAGGAACGATATTCCTGCCCCACTGAAAACCACTAAAGTCACTGGGAGTTTGGTTGCCTGCGAAACAGTGGATTGAGCCTTGATTGAATTCTTAGTTTTAAAGCCTTCTTAAAATTCTTATTTCTTTATGCTTGACCCTCACAGAGCCTTTCTTGACTGTTTAAAATGTTCATTTCCTTAATAAATGTTGGATGATATACATGTGCAGTACATGACATAAGTAAAATATTAGTGATTGTTAAATTAATTTTAAGAAATGGTAGTGGAAAACAAATAGCTTAGTTATCATTCTCATGCATCTAATCCATTACTAGCAGGGATACAGCTTCTGTCCATGACTGTTTTCAATTAGTCTGCTGAAGAAAATTTAAAAAAAGGAAAAAAAGACAAAAAGGGATCAACCAGTGTTCAACTTCGTATATAGTTTAAAAGCCCAATTCTTTTCCAGTTCGTGTCTATCACATTGTCAAACACAACTTACCTGACAGTGATGGCCAGAAACCCTGCAAAGCGTATTTTTGCTCTCATTTTTTCCTATTTTAACCAGGAAATCATGATCAGCACATTCTTGGTCAGAGGACAGGTTGAAAGCAAACGCTACACAGAAATGGGCAAGCTCTTCCCTCTCACTGTGAGTGCTGTGAAATGTCAGCAGGCCTTGGTTTTGACCATCTTGCTAAAAGATTCAAAGATGGTAGCTTTAATTCATTAGCAGTAGGAAAATATTGAACGTTATTTTAACAGCCTATTTAAAGTCTGATTTAAAAAAAAAAAAATAATAAAAAAATCTTTCCATTGGTTGTTTGTAATTTCTGAGGCATAAAAATGCTAAAAAATGGTTTAAAAAGCCCTAGTTACTTTAGAAACCAATTTGACTTTTAGCCCACACCTGGGCATGTCCGTACAGTGTGCCCAGAACTGCAAAAATGGGCTGAACACCATCATTGTTTTTGGAAAACGGTTGCCTGGTCACCAAATCTGCTGCCACTGAGCATCCCCATTTGCCCCAATCTTTAATGTCCTTTATCAGAAGCTGTGTTATGCACATATTATAGCTACTAACACATGCCTACCACACATAGATCAGAAATAAATTTAACACAAAGAATCTTCAGTCGTCAGTCATCTGGGATGACAGCTGGCAGTCTGGCATCTCCAGACTTATTTAGTTCTTGGATGCTGCTGTATCTATAAAAGAAGATCTATACATGTATAAATAAGCATAAATATATTACACAGCAATGCTGTCGTAGTGTTATTTCAATATAGTTGAGAAAGCTTTGAATCAAAATTCAGAGAGCATTTTTGAGCCTTTGGATTAATTTTTGGATTACTGTGGCAATCATTACATGCGATTTTCCAATTCTTTATTCTTTACTCTTTACTCTTTATTCTTCATTCTTTTTATTATATTTTCTTTATTCTTTTGGAATAGCAAAACAATAACTTTGATGGAAACAATTGGCTGTGGCTGAGGTGGATACTCAGTGGCAGGCAGATTTGGTAACTCCACAATCATTTTGTAAACACAGCAATGATAAGATGGCACATTTTAAAAGGTATGGACATATTACATGGTTATTCCAAATAAATTACATAAATTTAAAGTGTGATGTCAGAGTATATTATTTAAATGTCAGTAAATGTTTCTGCAGGCACATTACTCACCCGTATTAAAGCAAATCTTCAAGGATTTAATGCTATTTAGAAAAAAAAAAATCATATTAACTTTCCTATTTTCTTCTACAGAAAACACTTTACAGCAATCCACTATTTAGAGCAGAGTGGGATGCACACACACAAAAAATCCAATCCAAGACATGCCGATACTATTGTTATTAAGTGCAAAGTAGGGATTTGGAAGTAATAGTTTGGTCTAAAGAGAACTAAAATGAAAACAGTTCCTGAAAGGAACCTCAAACCACCACATGTATGTTCTGGTTTATTTCTGAAAAAGACAACAACAAAACATTTTTCATAGGAGAAATGCATTTCACATGGAGTGATACTAAGCTTATTGATTTCTTTATCATAGTCAGCATTTGTAGACTTTAAAACGCAATAAAAATTTCTGGATTTAAGTACATCTTGTTTGGTACTATCAAAAGTAGTTCATGATCAGTGACAGAAAACACGACACAGGATTATATAAGTGTGAAGAATGTTAAAATGAACATCTAACTGTGAATTCTGCATTTATTTCCATTCAGATCTTGCATTCAATGTTAACAAAGGTGACAGTGATCTGTATGGACAACATTTAACAAGTGAAAAGAAAGGAGACACAGGGTTTCAGCCATCAAGCTTCACTTCAGCTAAACCAGAGAAAATCACCCCCGGGGAAAAGTAACACTAGGACAAACAAATACACATCGGTCTTTGGCAGCAGTTATCACGTGAAAAAGCAAAGTTATTTGTCAATAACAAATAATAATTTGACACCAGGACTTCAGTTTGATACAGACTAACTTGAAGTCTACTGACTTCAAGAGAAACATTTGCAAGCCATGAAGGACCATGTAAGACAGATGCACAAAAAATAGCACTTTCTCAGCAACTGCAGTTTGCTTCTTTCTTTCTCTTTCTCTTTCTTTCTTTTTCTTTCTTTCTTTCTTTCTTTCTTTGTCTCTTTCTCTTTCTTTTTATCTCTTTCTCTCTTTCTTTCTCTCTTTCTCTCTTTCTCTCTTTGTTTCTCTCTTTCTCTCTTTGCCTCTTTCTTTCTCTCTTTCTGCCTTTCTTGCCTTTCTTTCTTGCCTCCCTTCCTTCCTTCCTTCCTTCCTTCCTTCCTTCCTTCCTTCCTTCCTTCCCTCCTTCCCTCCTTCCCTCCTTCCCTCCTTCCCTCCTTCCCTCCTTCTTTCTGGTTTCGTCTTTTTGAGCTGGAACGTATAAAAATTGCCACCGGGCTGAACTCAGGGCACAACAAAAAGGTTTCCATAGCTCTTTATTTTTCTGTAGCGAGCCATCAGAGGAGGAAACTCTAATAAAAATTGATTTTTATTGTTAAAAGGCTTAAGGTTCTGTGACACGTGAATGTTATAAATACCCCCTGTGAATGTTTATATTTTTCTTCAGTATTAAACAAGTGTTTTTTCTTAATAGAATGATTGATTTACTAAAGGAAAGGTTGTATCACAGTGGAACCTAATACCTAAGAGACAGTTCTTACTAAAACTATATTAGCTTTGTACTCCTGTCAGAACTTTTGAAAGTACTCTCAGTTTAATGCTCAGAAATATTCTTCCAGAGAATGAGGAATCTAGAGTAATGTTTTTGAAGGCTTGGAGCTATTGTCAATATCACATATTACAGTGTTAAAAGCAAATTAAACTAGAAATGACAATTTTTTTCTTCCCCAAAGGGGCAAAAAAAAAGGGCTATGTTTAAAATAAAAGCATAAGGGGCATGAAATGTGGCTGAATTATCCTAATTAAATATTATGCAAATTTTTTCTTATCAGAATGTTTTTATAATTGAGATACAGAAGCACTAGCATATCAATCATTTGTTGTATTGATCTAAGATGATTTGAGAGCATGTATGATTCACTGATATACTCCATATAATTTAATGCAAATTTCCAGTAGCATTATAATAATTATGTGACAATAGATGGCAACTGTTTTAAAGAATGCTGTTAGCTGTGTTTCCTTTATAAACTGTATCATTAAAATGATGATATATGAAATTATTATTATTTGATTCTTAAAGATACAATTGACATCGTAGTTGCTCCTGCTGGTACTGGTGATCTCAAATACTTGTTTTGACTTTCAGCAACTTGGTATAATTCTATATTAATACTGTTTTGTGTTTCTACCAAGTTTCCATCTGCACAGTAGTAAACTCTCTTCTTGACTTTGATGGACATTTAAGAGACTAGAATTTCACTGGAATTATGTGATCAATTATTGCTAAAAGGCTATTTTTGGGAATTTAAATGGCCTACAATAGCATAGAAAAGTAGCTTAGGCCAACATACAGAGAAACTCCAATAAAACTGGAATTGCTTTTCACTGTTATGAAAGTTTTACTTTAAGGTCATGTTTCAGCTTTGACTTTTTAGTGATATTTATATCACAGCATCTTTTGCTCTTGCCTCGAACTTACATGGTCCTAATCTTCATCCTCACACAGCAGTATCACCAGGAAAAAAAAAAAAAAAAGAATAATAAAAAAAAGTACGTCAAATCTAAGCATCTTACACTATTAAAATGATCGGTAGTATTGGGTTTATGTGTCAAGATTTTGGAAGCCAGCAGGCAGCTTCAGTGAGAAGAGACGAAGAGCTGCCCCCATGGCAGACATGGCCTATTCCAGTCAGGCCCAAGACAGACCTGAGCCCATCAGTGACGCGGGTGACACCTTTGTGATAACATCTTTAAGAAAGGGTAAAAACCACTGCGCAGCAGCTATGAGAGGGGAGCGAGAAAATGTGAAAGAACAAATCATGTAGACACCAAGGTTGGTGCAGAAAGAGTGGGAGGTGATGCTCTGGACACTGGAGCAGACATTCAGCCCGTGGAGAGACCATGGTGGAGCAGACACCTGCCCATAATGGGCCCTACACCAGAGGAGGTGGATGTGCCACAAACAAAGCTGCACCCCATGGAAAACCCATGAAAGAGCAGGTTTTCTGGCAGGAGCTGTGGCTCTCAGAGGATCTATGCTGGAGCAGTCCATTCTTGAGCGACCACACTCCATGCAAAAGACCTATGCTGGACCCAGAGGAACATTGTGAGGAGGAGAGCGGCAGAGGCAAAGCGTTATGAACTGACTGCAACCTCCATCCTCCACCCTCCTTCACCACCGAGGAGGAACAGGAGATAGAGAAGTTGGGAGTGAAGGCAAGAAAGGGGGTATCAGGGGAAGGTGGTTTTAGTTTTGTTTGGATTTTTTGCTACCCTACTCTGTTACTAATTTGCAATAAATTACATTAAACTTCCTGCATTGGAATCAGTTTTGCCCATGCCAGAAAGTAGTGAGTGATATCCCTGTCCTTATACAACTCATGAGCTTTTTAATCTTATTTTCTCCCTCTGTCTTGCTGAGGAGGAGGAGTGAGAGCAGCTTGGTGGGCACCTGGTGACAGCCAAGGCCAAGCATCGCTCTTTCTAAAACGAGGTGAAACATGCATTCAGGGAATGGCTCCACAGCATCGGTGCCATGACAGCATCTTGTGTTGGGCTTTTTTGTTGTGTTTTTTGTCTCTTCATTGAGCTGGTTAAGTGCAGCAAGCTAGTGGAAAGCTCAGTGAATAATATTGTTTGTTCCTGGGTTCATCTTCTACCAGACGAGCTTCCTGAGTAGCTCACTGAGAATTCAGGGGAGCGCCCATGCGGACACTGTTTTGACTGTGCAGATGCTGCAGCATCACCCAGGCCAGGGGTTTGTTGAAAATATTGTGAAATCACATGAATGAAAGTCACATTTGAAGGACTAAAAAGAAAAGAAAATAAACACTGTTAACAATAGGGTTATAGAATTACCAGTCTGTATATAAAAGAGAAATGTGCAGGTGTACTCTCCAGCATAAAATTCAAAATGACATCAGCGCACCAGTATGTCCTGCTCAGAATCTTCAAGAAGTCCCAGACCTATTCCAGACTACTGTGTGGCTGAAAAAAGTGAAATAATAAGTAACTTCGTTATGTCACAGGGAATAAAAAAAGTGCCTCGATCTCAGAAGCCTTTCTCCAAGGTCTTTGATCCCAAAGCATCAGTTTTGATGTTTCATAAGCCTAGGACTACTCATTGACTTACATTTAAGTCTTAATACAGTGAAGGGAGATTAAAGACCTGGTTAAGTAATTTGTAAGACAGTTCAAGTTATTTGGAATGCACTAAAATTAAATGAGGACTATGAACTTAAAAAAAACCCCAAAAAACAGTGTTTAAAAATATCTGAAAACTTATTTAAAAATTGGTTCACGTTGATGCAGACATCTGCCTTAGACATTGTAACTCATGACCGAACTAACAGTACCAGCTTGACTTCTGATTCACTCTTTGTGTTCCAGTTTTACACCTTTGCAAGAGGTTTTTCAGAGTTCCTCACGAAGTGATGATCGCCGCCTTGCTTAGCATCCCACCACCTCATTTCCCAGATATGACCTGGAGGGTCAGGCCTGTACACACCGTGGTTGCCAGGACCTGCACAAGCAGCTGTTGCAATATTTCAGACTCTTAATTTACCTCTTGGGAGGTTCAAAGTAGTGAACGCCGGTCGGTGGTGGAGAAGGGGTTGCTGCAGCAAGCAGAAACAACAGTTGCATCGTATATAATTAGAGGACAGAATCTGCTGTACAATTTTTATGAGGCATCTGAAAAGCACTTTAGGAATAATAGGGCAACAGCTTTTATTTCTTAAATGTAACTAAAAATTGTACTTAGCCAAAAACAAAGAACAGACCCTCCCCAAGTGTTTCTTGAAAAATATTGCTACTGCACGTATTTACCACAACTTTCATTCTTTGCAGAATATTTAATGTTTCTGTGATTTAATTTTTTAAATATATGCAGTATAAATGACAGAAGTTACCTCAAGACAAAGTACGAGATGTTGTTCTCTGGCAGAGAAAGAAAAATCAAGACCTTTTTTTCATTTTTTTATTTTTTCTTTTAGTTTTCTTTTAAAGCAGTAGTTGGATTTAACACATTCCTCTTACATAAACACAAAGGAAAAATATACACAATAAAATGCTAGGCGAAAGTATTATGTTTTCTTCAGTGCAGAAGGAAAGGCCTGATTTCTGCTCATTTCATGTCCATTCTATAGTAGGAATAATCATTGGTACTGTCCTCCAATAAAACGTTGAACTGTTCAGTAAGTTTTTAACAACAACAGCAAAAAGAATCAAACGGACTTACGACAATTAAAAAACCCAAAGCATTGTCCAGAGTCACACGATGCCTTTTCATGGGATAATAATGGGATAGTGTCATAGAGGTTCTGTCAGCGTATGTGACTCTGCTAACCCCCCCGAGAAAATCTATTGTTTGTGCTCTGACCTAGAAAAATGAAAAAGTACACAATCAGTTTATGCAACTCTTAGAAAAGACTAAATGGAATATTCACTCTTCCTTTTTTACAAAATAATTGAGGACTCTAACCCAATGCAACTTGGACCAATACCTGTACAAACAACTTTTAACATATTTGCTGAACAGTGTCTGACCTGGCGCTACCATTCCTTTAGAATCCACCACAAATGTCATTTATCACAGGGCGTAAACTCCGCACGTTCAGAAACAGACAGACAATTCCTCTATATTCAAAGACTTCCCTGTGCAATTATGAGTTTCAATAAAACATTAATATATAACTATAAATATAAATACAAATATATAAAAAATACTCTTAAGTGACTTCTAAAATAGGTCTCAGAAGAAGACCAGCAATACAGACAATATGACAGCAACACAGAGAAGATCTGTCCTAACCAATATAAACAATTATCAGCACTGTAACTTTCATAACAGACTTGAAATCATTATAAGATACTAAAAACAGTTTTTGGATGCATCCAGCAACCAGATTCTAAAGGCTGTTCAGTGTTAAATATATAAGTTACCTTGCGAGTGTGGCTACGCATGTTGACCTAATAGTTTATCCTCTACACAAGGGATATGCAAAGGAAAATGCTAGGTTTTCTACATCCTTTATTTCCTAATAAGGGACCAAAAAACAATGCGACCCAAAGGCAATATGAAATATAAAAGAGGCTAAGGATCACGCCAACAATATGTACCGGAGCTTTGCTTCCCATCAGTACTGTCTTGCTACTTTACTTGGAAGAAAAAACAATGCAAAATACACAGTGCATTGGAAAAAAAAAGAAAAACCAAAACCAACCAAAATCAAAACCACAAACAAACAAAACTAACCATCAAACAAAAAAGGATAAACCTATCAGATGAACACGTTAAAAATCTTCGTTAACCTCATGACTTATCTGTGGTGCTCCCCACTACGTGTAGTCAAGCTATGTTCCTGTGATTTTAATCACTGTGTATTTTGTGTACTTTCTGCATCTTTCATATGAGAAACAGGTGTTAATATACTTAGTGTTCATCTTGCTATGATGACAGTATTGCATAGACAAGCTTGTGATCTATCAAAAAGTTAGATTGAGTGTTGCTATGACTTTCTATAGTTATGAGCTATAGGTCTCAATACAACAAAGAGATAAATAAAAGAACCACAGTTCATATGCATTCCTCTAATGGGCTTCACTCGTTTCATGGATATTTGCACTACAGAAAGAAAAGAGGTTATATTAGCTTCAGTAACAGAGGCATGAAATTCAGAAATTACTAAATTTTGTGTGTTTACAGTTTCTGAATACTTAGATTTTGACTTAATTTTAGCAAATAATAGTATTGCTGCTGGGTGGAATTAGATAAACTATTTCTGCCCAGAACAGTAGGTATTTTTGTGGAGGCTTTTTTTTTCACTGAGTTGCCAATTTCAGATAACAGAGGCTTGGTAATGAACATGTTGAAATAACTCTAGCAACCCAAACAGCACCACTGCAATAAACTGCAGCATAAAAATTCAAATGCTGTTAGAGCTTATAAGCTTGGCTTAAATGGAGCAAAGCCTTACTTAAGTTTTATCTTTTTATTTGTTTGGATTCAGCATATTTTATGAACAGACAATATAAAACAAGTCATGACTGTTAGGGTCTGATTCCCTTCCTTTCTTTATATTAAAAATACATTGTGAAATGGGGCTCATACTCAAAAATATCTCAGAAAAGACATATTGGAAACTATAATACCATGGCTGTTTCCATTTCAAATTCAGAAATATGACCCCCACTACCATTAGTGGCCATATCAAAGGGAGTACGCCCCTAACAAACTGCTGGTATGTAGTTTCTGGTAGGAATAGAGGAACAATGGTCTGCTGTACAAGGCAAAAATTAATAACCTTTAATATTAATCCTAATTCAGTCACTAATTTTCAGGGATCAGGACTTCAAGCACAACATGAACACAAAATGCTAACACAGATGGGTTAATTTATAAGCCTTTTCTAGTAGAAATATGTAATTGGGAGCAAAGATTACCCTATAAACTCATCAAAGGATAAATACCATAGATGAAGAACATATATAAGCACAATGCTGGCACAAGTAACCAAGCATATTAATTGGTTTTGAATAATTTTAGACTGGAGCTTATGAAAAGAGTTTTACCACCTTGAGGAGGCTTTTAAAGAATGATGTATTTTGGAAGTATATAGAGAGTTTTGTTAATTTGGGGGACATCTGTACGATATGATGTGCTGACCTAGTCAGTGCCTGAGAAGGCATCTTTTATTCCTGTACTTTTAAGAAATGAGGAGAGAAAAGCTTGTTTATTTTCAATGTTATATTTGTTTTTGCAGCTTTCATTATGTGAAAGTCATCAACCAGCTGCACCATAGTCCTAAGCGTTTTTGGCTTGGTTTGTTTGTTTAATAACATTTTTTAGAAATTCTGTATGGTATATGTTGGATTATTTCTGATGTTTTTCTGAGCTTTAGTTTTATTTAGGTCATGCTTTCAAGGTTTTTACATTTATTTGGTTTTGTCACAACTCAGAGGACTGAAAATCCTGTGGTGAGTGCTACTTACACAAAGAACACAAAAAACCTTACACAAAAAGCTTGCAAGAAGTCATATTGGCAAGATCATGTAACTCTAGGGTTAATTTTCATAATAAACAACAATATTTTGTAAATATGTGAACAGAATTACCATTGTATTAAAAAAAAAATATAAGCAGCATAGCGGTTCTTTTTTTTTTTTTTCCCAGAAGTTAATTTTCTTTTCTCCTTTTCTCATACATTTCTATATCACTCATTTCTTATATGTATTTTTCACTTGCATAAGTTACATGACTTCATGAAAAATATGGAAACAAATGCATGGCCACACTCCTTCTATAGTTATATTTATCTAGAAGTGCAGAATTATTGTAACTGCTCCCTGACCAGCCACCTCTTTACATTCTACTGATCTTCTTTGTCCTCTCTGCTTTCCATTTCCTCACACTTGTTCCTCCTGCATCAAACTTGATCCCTCCTTACCCTGCCTTTGGCCACTAAACATGCTGCAATAAGTTTTGTACATTCCCACTGTTCCTTAAAGCATCCCATAGAAAGTTTTACACCCTCCTGTCCAACATCCCATTATAAGTTTGCTCCTTCCATGGTAATTCTGTTTTCCCCTTTATTACAAGTGCAAAGATCCCCTCCAAGATGCTGAGCGGTCCCTTCCACTATTCATCCATCAGGGACCTGAGGGAGACCTCAGATCTTCAATATTATCTCCGTTGTCCTCCTATTAGTTAGAGTTTATCCATCTAAATGTCATTTATTCCCTTCTCCGTCTCGTCTCTGATTTTATAACAGATAACCACTAAACAGATATCCCCACAAACCAGACGACCTTGCATTCCAAGCATCCCCGTGTCCTTTGCATTCCACGTCTTTTACTTTCCTCACATCCCACATAGCCTTAAAAAGATTATACATGGAAAAAATAGTAATAATTAAAAAAAAAAAAAACAAAAACAAAACCAAACCACAACCAACCGGAAAAAAACCAGGAAATTAAAGACCTGAGTCAACCTGTGTTTTGTCACCAATAACACTTATGTCCTCTTTTACTAAGAGGTTGTCCAGTGACAAGAATGCACTTGTTTTCCTTAGTTGCAATTTCTATGAGGCTGGAAATGAATCTTGAATTAAGCTGCCCTAATCCTGCAAATCTTTTTGTTTTTTTGCAAAGCTAACCACTCATTTAAGAAGAGTTGCAATTAGGAGCACTGAAGAGCTTTCATGATTAGGGATGCTGTTTGAAAATTTGATGTAAGCTTATTATGTTACTGCATATTGTATTTATAGGCATAAGAGAGGTCATTGTATGTCAGTTGTTGTACATTTGGTTACTTCATCCTCATTCACCACACTAAAGAGAATAATTAGTTTTCCAGCTGGCATGTTCAGGATCCAGCAGGAACTTTTGGTTCCATCCAGTGCATCTGTATGAGCAGCAAAGGGATTCTCGCTGCTGGAGAGACCCAACTATGGAAGCGATCAGGCCAGTGCAGTATCAACTTGGATTTTCTGGAGAAAAAAACTGTTTGGACTGTCATCTTAGTCTTCTGAATCTTCATTTGACACTCTTTACCAATTTTCCAGTTCCCAGTCTCCATTTTCCAATTACTACTGAAGGTTTTGCTTTTTTTTCCCCTGATTTTTAAATGATACATTTTTCATAAATGTGTTTCACCTTTTGTCTAAGTATGTATTAAGTCTCCGACTGTTTGTTGGTTTGTTTTTTTTTCTCTGCATGTAGCTAAATAAAATTTTCAGATGAACTTGCACAAGGAGTATCAGCTGAAAAGCTTTGAAAAGTATTAAGGCAATATGATCATTACTAACCATTTTTATGACCTGCTTTAGGACACTTCATATAAATAAATAAGTCTCTCTTTTTTTTTTCTTATTTTAAAGCCAGTGCAAGCTCAAATAAGATATGGGAAGAGTTGTTTGGTATTTGCTTCTATAGTTGCTGACAGAAAAGAACAAAATGCTGACAGAGGTAACATCAAGAGAGTCTGATATTTGACTGAACTTAGTCTCTGAGAACATATTTTGCTAAGGAAAGACCAGCTAATGGTTGAATACAGTATTTGCTTTTCAACATGGATTGAGTGAAGGCAAGTTGTTTTTTATTTCTCTGAGACTGGTAATTTTTACATGCTTGCATCAGCAATCATAGCAAGAAACCCTTTTATTTTCATGTTAAAAATCAAGAGCCTTGTTTTTTAAGATTCATTGTCTTAAGCAAGCCCTGACATCTGATCGCTTCTGGTTTTAGGCCACTGGGATAACCAGAATTACTCTGTAAAATTTTGAGTTTGCTCTCTGTCAGCAACCCAGAAGCCCACCAGTACTTCCAGCCCTGCAGGGAAATTAAGCCCTTTGCATGCAGCTCTACAATTGTATGTTCTTGACAATGCCAAAAATAGACTTTTCAAAATAGACCCTTAAGGTGCCCAAACTACTTTTTACATATCTGAAGTCTGTGACTCAAAACTTGGAAATTCTGCTTATAGTTCAAAATCTGAAACCTTCCCAAACTCCTTACATTTGATCACTGCATTTTCCTAATTCTGGTGATTACCCCGGAAAAAACAAAAATCTTTTCTTCCCAGCACAGTGTTTTCTTCTTAAGAAAATAGCTCCACAAACTCTTTTACATGGAACAATTTTAATATTTATTCCAATTCAAAAGAAAACTTCACCTCAGAATGTGCTGAAATGCAAGTGATTCAAGGGAAAGAGAAACTGGGGAGGAATGAGCAGTGACATGCCTAAGAACAGGGGAAATAAAGATATCTTTGAAGTTCATTTTATTCAAGCCGTTAGTATAAAAAGGAGATCTATGCCACCATCATGTCCAGTCTGAATCTCCCTCCTTTAGTTTAAAACCATCACCCCTTGTCCGACCACAACAGGCCCAGCTGAGAAGTCTGTCCCCATCTTTCTTATCAGCCCCTTTTAAGTTTGGAAAGGCTGCACTAAGGTCTCCTGGAGCTTCTCTTCTCCAGCTGAACACCCCAGCTCTCTCACCGTGTCCTCATAAGAGAGGTTCATCTCTATGGAACAGTATAAACACGTATGAAGTTCATGTAAATTGCTTAGTAGCATTTGTAAATTACTTTTTCTTAGTATAATTAGTATTTTGCATATTTAAACTTTTCTCAGTTTAAAAACTAAGGTGTTTTGTTTGTTTGTTTGTTTGTTTGTTGCATTTCTGATCTTTATTCATAAAGGAAAGCGTAATACACCTTCAGAAAGAATGGCAGAAGTGGGCAATACAATAAACATGTGATTATTCTACTTGATTCTAATATCTCATCATTTATACTTCCATTGTTCATTTTTCAAACCATAATTTCAGCCACTACACTGAAGAACTATATCCGAAGGTATCACCAAGCTTTGGTACTTAGAATCATTAGTTCACAGCTAATGGAGCAGGATGCCAAAGCACATTAAATAGATCATTTCCACTGAATCCTCCTTGTAAAACTATTTTTTTTTTTTCTAAAGAAGGGTCAAACATTTAATTTCAACACAAATTATGTTCTACTTGCAGATAATAATAATGAGTGAAGAGTTGGGAGAGGAATACAGATTGTTTATTATATATGCAAAATGCCATTAGTGCTTGTTGTTTTGTTGGGTTAATACTTCATATAGAATTTCTGAGAACTCAGGCCTTCAAAATTAAATGCTGCTTTTTATCACCAATGTACTATTCAAAACCTGGGGATATTGTTGTCTTTTTTATAATTATGCATTGTTAGAGAATTAGTTTTTAAATTCTGAAAATCGAGCACAGAAGAATAAAACTGATGACAAGAGATAATTAATTCAGGGAAGCACATACTGAAACTCATTAAAAGGCAACAGATTGATGACATCTGTTAAAGTGTTAAATATGTATCCCCAAAGCAATAATGTTGGTCTTTGATCCTTTTCTTTCCAGCCAAATGCAACAGATTTTTTTGCAGGTCTTTGCAATATATTTTTATTTTTTCCATTTAGATTAGTGGGAAGTAGACTAAAATGTCATACTATTTGTTCATAAATAGGATATACCTGTCTTCCTCATGAACATGAGAGCGATAAAGTAGTAATAAAACAAGTTAAGAGAATAAATAGTCACTCCTGTTGAGCTTAAAAATACTTATTCAAAGTCACAAATTAAGCTGCATGGAAAGTAGGCCCTCAAATGGCCTAAGCTGAAACCAATTAATTTAATGGTAGAATTGCAAATGACATTCCTACACATAGGTATGACCTTTTGTCACAGACATTTAAGTACGACCTGTAAGTATAATCCTTACAGAGCTCTCCCTGAAACATAAATCTTAATATGTTCCCACTACAAATCCTTTAAGAATGTGCCTGCACTGGCTTCCACAACAACCTTATAGAGAAAACAATGATGTATGGGCTAGATAAGTGGGGAGTGGTGTGGGATGAAAACTAGTTGAGCCGTCAGTCTCAAAGAGTTGTCATAAATGACAAGAAGTTCAGCTGGAGGCCAGTCCCTGGTCATGTACCCCAGTGGTCAGTCCTAGGATAAAAATGTTTAACATCTTTATTAATTAGCTCTATGGCAGAGCTGAATGCATCTTCAGCCAGTTTGTACACAATACAAAACTAGAAGGTGCATCTGTTACACAACATGGGTGTGCTCTCATCCAGAGAAACCTGGACAGGCTGGAGAAATGGGACAACATGAACCTCATGGAATTAAACAGAGGGAAATGCAAAATCTTGCAGCTGTGGAGGAATACCTCCAGGCATGGGTACAGATTGGTGAACACATGACTGTAAACCAGCTTTGCAGAGAAGGACCTGGAGGTCCTGGTGGACAACAAGCTGAAAAGGGGGTGAACAGCAGGTTGAGGGGATGACCCTTCCCCTCTGCTCAGCACCTATGGAACGCTGGGCTCACCAATACATGAGAGATATGGAAGTCATCTTAGGTCAAACAACGAACGTTCAACTGGGTAACCTACACAATGACTGCACTGGGAAGGTACTGGAATAAATGCAGCATGGCAAAGCAAACTCTGGGGAAGGTCCTCCAAAGATTCTTATGGAATGGCCACCCACACACCCAGCCACTGTGAGGAAGAGTTATTTCTGTCAGATAATACTGATCAATAAATCCCAAGTCCACCCCTCTGATGCAACCACAGCCACACCAGGTCATCGCCTACCAAAGCACAACATGCTACACGGGCAGGAGGGTCTCAAGGAGCTCCGTGTCCATCTTTGCCTTCCATGGCTGTGCTGGAACTAACTGCTGGGACCACTGAAGCATGAAATCCTTTCCCTTAATGAAATGATTTATGATATCCTACATCCTGATCTCCATATAGGTTGTACCATTAAAGACATCCTATTCAAACACTAGGGCACTTTAACCATTTATTAAATTACTGAGGAGAAAGAAGCTTCCTTGGATTGTTTTTCTGCAATATCTATTAGGAACTGCTTTCTGATGATAGGAAGAGCTGCATATGGAAATACAACAGTTCAGCATGACCTCATAATGCTGTTAGCCTTTCTACAGATTTCTTGGATAGAGGATAGAAACATATTTTGAGGTATTTGGAGGCCTGTACCTAGTGCAGTGCCTCAAGGGTCAGTACTGGGGCCAGTATTATTCCATATATTAACTGATGATTTGGATGAGGGAATAGAGTGCACTATCAGCAAGTTTGCTGATGACACCAAGCTGGGAGGAGTGGCTGACACACCAGAAGGCTATGCTGCCATCAGAGACCTGGACAGGCTGGAGCAATGGGCAATGGGTGCAAACTGGAACACAGGAGGTTCCATTTAAATATGAGAAGAAACTTCTCCCCGGTGAGGGTGGCAGAGGCTGCCCAGGGGTGTTGTGGAGTCTCCTTCTCTGCAGACATTCCAACCTGCCTGGACACCTTCCTGTGTAACCTCATCTGGGTGTTCCTGCTCCATGGGGAGACTGCACTGGAAGAGCTTTCCAGGGCCCTTCAACCCCTGACATTCTAGGATCCTGTGATTCTGTGATTCCTAAAGAGAGAGAAAGAAAGAGAGAAAAGGAGAGAAAAAAAAAAAGAAGATATTAAGACATTTTCTGATACAGTTGATACAGTGAGATCAGAAGATGACATTGAACCTTGGCTTATTAAATTGCAGAAATCTGCATGTGTTTAACAACCATCAAAAAGCAAAAGTAAGATAGTAAATGTCTGGAGTCACAGATTGGTAATTTGTTTTATCTTAAGTTTATACATGTTCATTGACATCTTGATTCCAAAAGATGCTGAACCACATTTGGCATCAATACAGAGCCACTGCCAGAAAGAGGGAAATGGCATCACATGCCACCTTTGTAATACTGACAAAAACTAAAATGTGTCTAAATATGCAAACATATGACTACTCTGCCATAAGGATGTGTTGATCAAGTTAAATCTCTCTTAACAGTAATAACACTGTCACATGGCAGACAATGTACATGATTTTGCAATGCCACATAAAATACGTTGTTTAACTCAACAATGCTTTAAATAATCCTAATTAAAAAGACATTTCCTACTAAGGCAAGGAGCTAGGTTTATCTGGTTTTATTCAAGCAAATATTAAGGGTTAAAATTTTATTGAACAGAACTCTGTATAGCAGTTAAATTGCAAAAATAAAACCTGGATTTTATGCAGCCCTGTGTGGCTATGGCTAAGTGACAGACATTGAGCTCCATACTAACCTGGCCTGTTTTAGCTCACTAAGGTGTAACAACAGTGTTCCTAAAGACCAGGCAATTATGCCCAATTTGTTTTATTTAATCTTTATATGCCATAACCACAATTTTTAGATAGACAGAAGTGACCAGAAGTCATTGTGTTCTGAACACTATATTCATTGTTTCAGCCAATACATAGTTTGAAGGAGAAGAAAGACAAGCAGGTCCGAGATGCAGGAACCTTGATTCTTTGTCATAAGAATTTGAGAATCACAAATTGTAACAATTACACAATTAGTAATAATACATGTCTCTGATAAAGAATAACTTCACCTTTATAACACAGAATATGATGTCAAATTATATTTGTTTGCTATACGAGCTTTACATCTACCTCATTGCATGTGATTTAGTTACCTTAAAATGTCATTGTCTATATTTACTTTGGAGAAAACTTAATTCTTCATAAGAATATTAAATGACTTCTCTGATTACTATTGTCTTTACATGTCATTCAATCTTATTCTTTTTTTTATAGTCTAAGAAATAGCAAAAAAGTGTTTTGTTTTGGTTTTTTTTTTTTAGAATTGAAATTTTATACATCATACCTCATCATTTTCTTAGCTTCTCTGACAACTAAATAAATCTATTGCTTTTTCCCCCCATAAATGAGGTTTCCATGTTTTTCAGAATAATTTTCTCTTCCTTAACATCATAGCCCCTGAAGTGATGTGAGTCTCTTCATTTACTACAATAATTACAGCATTGCTAAATACCTTGGTGTCTTTAAACAATTCCATGGGTTTCCTTTCCTGTATCTTTTTATTCAAAGGAACCTTCACATTTTCTGGATTGTATTCTGGCACTGACCTACAAGCATTTTGTGTCTAAAGTTACATTTGTTAAGAGGGTTTGTTTTCAAATAAGAAGTATAGGCATATAGCTACACCAGTGTGAATACTGCTGCTTATTGATCAGGTCTGAATAGACGCTATAGTATAACATATTATAGCATGACAGTCTGCTGACTGTTGAGGTTTAGTGATTATGGAGCCATGGAAGAAATGAGAACTCTCAAGGATCTTCAGACTAGCACTGCTGTCTGGAGACAGTTATCATTTCATCAAAATCATAGTGTGACAGGATCAGTTTGATTCAAAAGACCCTCAGGATCATGTCCAAACATAACCTAATTCTAGCACTACCCCATGTCCTGAGAACCTCATGTCCGTCTGTCCAACCCTCCAGGGATGGTGACTCCAGCACTGCCCTGGGCAGCCTGTTCCAATGCCCCACAGCCCTTTGGGGAAGAAATTATTCCCCAGATCCAACCTCAACCTCCCCTGGCGCAACTTGAGGCCGTTTCCTCTGCTCCTGGCGCTTGTTCCTGGGGAGCAGAGCCCGACCCCCCTGGCTCCAAGCTCCTTTCAGGCAGTTCAGAGATCAGAAGGTCTCCCCTCAGCTCCTGTTCTCCAGCTGAACCCCCAAGTCCCTCAGCCGCTCCCATCACACTTGTGCTCCAGCCCCTCACCAGCTCCGGTCCCTTCTCTCCACTCTCTCCAGCACCTCAAGGCATTTCTTGGCATGAGGGGCCCAGAACTGCCCCCAGGATTGGTGGTTTGTCCTCCCCAGGTCCCAGCACAGGGACAGTCACTGCCTTGGGCCTGCTGGCCACACTATGGGTGTGGGGCTTTTTTGTGAATAATACGTGCTATACTCAACAGTCAACTGTGCGTTTCTTCTTAGTTTCAGTTGCCTCAAATTCATTAAAATAGATGGATTCAGATGATATTCCAATATTGGAGGAGGACACACAGTTATACAATGTGCCATATTGTTCTAAAAAAAAAAAAAAAAAAAGAGTCACATTGAATCATGTTCTGCAACTTTGATTAAGGTAAATATCACTACTCTGTTCTGTGGGCCTGCTTGTCTGGGAAGATACTAGAGATTATTAAGAAAAACTGCATGTGCCTACTGTAAATAAAATAAAGTATGCTTCCACTGGAGATCTTAAAACTGCAATCATCTAACTCTAACATAAATTTTAATGCTACTTTAAAAAATCACATAGCAGAAAAAGAAAGTCTCAGAAGACATTTACTCATCTGGTGTCAAAACCAGCAATTTTTGAGACAGAATGGGGAGAAATAATCCATAAATTTCCATCATTATTAGTTATCATGTGTTGTCAGAAACTGTCACATTGTGATTTACATAATGTTAATGGAATGCCATCATCAATACCAGGATATCTAATAGCATTAGAGAATAGCATTACTAGTAAATTGCAAAATCTTGCCATCAAACATCAAAATGACAACTTTAATAGTAACATCAGAAGTTTAATGCCCTAAAATTAGTCTTCTTCCCAACAGTTTTCAATGTGCTATCTTATCAAGGAAATCATACTGTAATTAGCTTTCACTATGACTTGTACAATGTCACAGTACAAATGTTATCTTACCCTTCATGCTTACGTTGCAGTGCGCAATGCATTGATATGTGCTTTAAGCTTTACTTCACTTTCTTCTCTCTTTTTTTCTTTCACTTACTGAGGAAGCAAATTACTTTTCCATTATAATGTAATGATGCAGGAGAGTGGCATTTTCAAACAATAGAAAATAAAATGTAGCTGTCTTTCTGAGCATGAAAACACTTCACAACTATTGGGAAAAAAAAGAAAAAAAAAAAAGAAGGAATTTAAGAGAACTATGCTATAAAACAGAATAGAATTGGCTTCCAGTGGATATCATGATAGATAACAAATTAATGCCTGAAAGAAATTTGCTGCTAAGGCTCCTGTTTCCGTTGCCTGTCTCAAATCAGCTTTAGTAGCTAGAATTATGCCTGGCTTCGGGAAGCAGTAAATATGAGTGGTGATGCATTTATTCGGGGTAGTAGTCTGATGTTTATAATTCATCCATCTTGAGAGTCACCACCCGTCCTTTCCGAACTCCTTTTAAAATTGATTATTTCAGAAATATTTAAACATACACCTTGAGTTAAAAACTGTTGAAGATCATGTTTAATGACAGACAGGATTGCAAGTCGAAGTGGCAGGAAATAAATTTTCCTGGAACAAAGCTACTGTTTTCTGTTAAGATTTAAAAGACATTGTCACTTGGTCATAAATATGTACAGGAAATGCTTTCTTGTCCTTCTAAAAAGGTGAAAGTTATCTTAAAGTTCCTATTCATTAGAAAAATCTTTGCAAAATGTTTATAAAGACAGATGAAGACCACTTTCTGTATTTCTAGTACCTTGACACTCCACATTCACATTAAGAGATGAGATTCAAGTCTCTCTTTTATTACTTCTGCCTGTAATTAATTATTTTTACAGTTTGGAACAGAGACTGTCAGCTGAGAACAATAATAATGTGGCACTAGGGCAAAATAAGTATTCAAAACTAGATTTCGCACAACGTGGGTAAATGTCCTTTATTGCCACTGATTGTCACATCTTGGCCTCGCAAAGACACTCTCCTACTTTCCATCTCTTTTTTGTTTTTGATAACTGAATCTCATAGTTTGAATATCTTGAATTTTGGATGCAATATGATTTTCTTATAAAAATGAGCAATATTCCACTTGAGAGCAATGTATGTCTTCGTAATATTTTATATCCTCACATACGTATTGCTTAGTCTTAATGTCCACAGTGTCAGCTTTCAGATTGATGTGTTCTGCATGAGTAAGGAGTAGAAAAAAAAATCAACAATTAAAACTGATGTTAGAGATATAATTTGTTTTTAACACCTTTTTCACATGGCATCGACCTAAAGCTAAAGGAATGTCAGTCGTTACCCATTATGCTGCAAGTGTCAATGGCCTCTGTCCAAATGAACATTTACAGAGGACCCTGTCCCATTCAGAACCAGTTCAGAACTAGGTGAGCTGGGGACCTTTATGCTGGGATGCACCTTTCCAACCACAGCTGAAAAACTAGCATAGTATCTTCTATACCCACACCGGGAAAAGACTGGTCATGTCAGGTGGCATAGCAAGAAATTAATTTTAATCAATAGCACATTTTTATAGCTTCTGGGAAAACTATATGGGAACTCAAAAGCAAAATACATGAAAACAAAAAAAACAACAACAAAAATACCCCTAAATCCAAAATATTCTTGCATACAGTGTGTTCAGCAATAAGATGACCTTCTGATGTGAGGCTGTCCCTAAGAGGTTAACTTTAAAATGTGTATTCCCATCTGCATTTGTTTAGTGAGCATATTACAGAGTTCACAAAGAACCTGATGAACAGTGATCAGAAAAAATTATCTTTGATTTACGTCATCGTATCTTTACAAGTATAATAAAAGTATAGCAGTTTTCTCTTGCAGTGAATCATTGGTAGCAATACTAACAGCCTATTCAAGACCACAGATACAATAAAATATTTTTTTCCTCCTTAGAAAAAATGTTAAATCTTCTGTATGACTCAAACACTATAAATTTTGGAAGTGCATTTCATTGTAAAAAATCTAAATATGCAAGGATAATGTAAAATCATCATTAGTGCTGGCTTGAGGTAATTTTACTCAGTTGTGGCACCATTTAACAATCATGTGTGATAAATGCAAAACAATGACATGGATCTAAGCCTGAACTGACTTACAGTAGTCAGTTGAACAAAACAGTGTCATAAAAACTATTTCCTTGTTCATAATGCTGAATATGTAGTTTAGAAACATACATATGGAAAAAGACAACATGTCTACCTTTAAAAGCATGATTTAGCGAATCTATGGAATTTAGTTTAACTACAAGAAGCTTACTAGTACATAACAATTTATGACATTTAGTTAAGTATAGTCAAGTGCATAAATATAAAATGGAAAATACTAGGATAGGATGGAGAGATACAGAAAAAAAAAAAAAGCACAAGAAATCCCAAAATATCATAAAATGTGTATGAGATATATGTGTTTGCCTTCTATTAGTTCTACTAGGCTTTTGTCTTAGGAAAAATACATTTATTAAAATCATAATAGTTCTCACCTACAGATCCTCCTTCTCCTTTTGTGTACGCTTCATGTGGCAATATTACCGAATGCATATGATTACACAAAAAAAGAGCATGGATTTTTGAGGGGGAGAAGAACAAGGAAAGGACTCAAAAAATATATGGAACAGAAATTTCTAGTTCAACATGCAGTCTTACATGAATACAGTTATGTGCCATTTGGAAGATCTTGTATGATATGTAGAATACTTTAACATCTTGCTTTTCTGGCACATTTCATCCATGAGATTTATAAAATAATGAAATAGTTACAAATTAAACAATTTGCAATTTCATTAAGAAGTTAATTTCTTAAAATGTTCATTATTTCTCCCCCTGTCTCTGAAAAAAAAAAAAAAAAAGAAATTAAATGAAATTGTTGATACCAAATTCTCACCATGTATAAAATATTATTAGAGTTCAGGAAGCAACAATGACTATACCACATAAAGTAATCTAAGAAATATAGATTGATACACTTCTTGTCACTCCTGCTCCATAAAATATGAATCCACTTTGTGCTCATGAGCTAATAAAAGTGGTGAGGACTCTGAAGCCACTACTTTTTTTACCCTTATTACTTAATAGACTTTCTACATATATATTCCCATTCGGCAGGCAAATTACATTTCAGCTCCAAACTCTCATGCTTTGGGATTATGAACTTCTTCATTATATCTTTAAAGCCCTTCTACGCTATTATTCTCCTAATGCTAAATGTGCAATGAACATTCTATTCTGTGTCTTTTTGCCAAATGCCCCTTCTCTCCTCTTTCAAATAATTCATTAAACCCACATCTTCCAGGAATCCTTCCTACTTTGTTTTTTCTGATCATTAATCTCTTCATGCTTTTCACTACTTTAAATCCTGTTCAAATCCTTATTCTCTCACCATCATTAGGTGAAGCAGATGCTTCTTGTAGTTTTGATTAAGGCTGAAATGTAACTCCCTCACCATGTGGAGCCTTTATTTAAACAACCAGGAGGAGAGAAAAAGAACAAAAAAAAAGGGTTTTTTTCTCCTCATAATTTGCAAAGTAAAAATATTTGGTCAGAGGAGCTCAGATAGACAGAAGAATCCTTGCTGATGGCTTCCCCTGCATGACTTCATAAGAAATTGTTTATTCCTGGTATAATATTAATTATCTGTCAAACTATGAATGACTTGGCATTGCAAATTCTTCAAGGAGCCCTTAGAAGTGCATTGATTGAAGCAGTAAATAATTTTACTTCCTTGTTACATGCCCAGGTTTTTCCATGTGTGTGCCTGTCATTACGGTCAAAATTTTGTTACAATTCAAAATTTCATTACAAGCAGAGCAGCGCACATTCTGAGGAAGCAGAGCACCAAGCTCTCCTTTGGAAGCGTGATGCTGTTGGTGGAGTTTTCTTCCTCCTCAGCCAAGGGTGTGCTTGGATATAGGCATTTCATTTGCACATTCTGCTTCTTTTCTGTTGACTTGCAGCTGAAGTTTCAACGTTTCAAAGTAGTCTTAACCAACCTAATAGAGGACTATTATTTGTTACCCAGTGACAACCTCATTTTCTCGGATTTTTATTGTATGGCACTGGCAGTGCTGAAATAAAACCAGTTAGCCAATAGCCACTTGACCATACGCAAATGTTACCGCAGCTAAAAAGTACTAAAACCAGCCCATTTGAAGGCAGGCCCAGAGAAGTCCAACATCTGCTCTGTCAGGCCAATACAAAAACTTACTAGTCAGAGAAAAAACCAGAATTGCCGAGCTATATCCTATCCACATGCCAGTGATCAGATAAAGAGGATTTATATACGTCAGAACTTGCACTCTTGACAACAGCAATGTAAGAGCTGAATTTGGATCTCTGTCTATTCTGCACATACACGCGATCCTGTGGTATGTAGGACACGTCTTCTGAGCCATATATGAGGGATATAGTAACTTCAAAGTTGTCACTTCCTTGCAGTATGTCTCTCACTTCTTCCACAGGATTCTCCTTCCCACAGCAATTACAGAGAGGGAGATGAACTTTACATCATCACTGTTCAGCATTTAGCAGGTGAGGAGTTCAAAGGAGCACCGTCCTGTTCCACTGCAGTCTCTGAACAGCTGTAATCGGTGGCATTGACTAAAGAAGTCGATGTTCCTCACACCTTAATGTATCACCAAGCCAAATATAAGGCCACCAGGTCCAATAGTGAACTGGAAGAAAATAATATTTAAATGAAAGTTTGAATAATCTGGGCATATCTTTTCTATTTATGGAAAAAAGGCAGTAATGTCTCTCAAAAACTATGAATGTAAAATGACAATTTTCACTGTTTATGGACCCAGACTGAGAATTCATGTCATCCCCTTTGCATTGAAAACCAGTATTACTTCTTCCACTTACAGCTGTTTCTTCTTTTTTTCTCATTTCAATAAGCTTGCTCACCTGCCACCCTCTTCTCTTGTTGTTTTAATCTCCTCAATGCAGGGTACTAGTATCTCTTCCCACCTCTGGTGATTTAATCACCCTGAACTATCTTTTATGACAAGTTCAACCAGGTTATCCTTTGCATATTTGGTGTGTTAGCTGCCATACTAATGCTATTAATAAATACTGGTAAAAAAATACTGGAGTTTTAACATGCTTTACTCTCTTATATAGGATAACCTGCATTTTAAGTTATTTCCATACCCTTACATATATCCACAAATAATTACTAAATTTCTGCCAGTGTCAAGATACGAAGACAACACGTAGTCTTGACAATATATATAAACTACAATTTTTCACTTTAGAAACTCCATAAGCTTCTCTTAGTACTTTATACTGCACAGGAAGTATTTACTATAATTAATTTGTTGGATTTTCCCTTCTAAAATTTCCTACCTTACGTTTTCGCACAAGAAATGTATTTAGTGATGTTTCCAGTCTGTCTTAGCCACAACTGAACACCATCGAAATTACAGCTGTGTTTCCCATAGCGCTTCCTGTTACCTTCCCTCCAGTCTCTGGTTTTGTACCACCTTATTTTTACAGCTGTTAAGATCTTTTTACTAGACTATTAAGTAAGAGAAAATTGCTCTGTTTATGACCCTGGGACCTATGATATTCCATTAGTGACCTCCATCTTTATCAAAGCGCTTCAAATGCTGAATATTGCAAAGCTTTAATATACAACATAGTAGGTTTTAGAAGCCCATTTCATTGTCAAAGCTCCGTAAATGGGTCTATGCAGAACTCCATGGTGGGTTCCCTGGGGATGAGCTCTGCTCTGACTGGTGTCTCTGTTCCACAGCTGTGGCCAGAGATCCTGAGGTCAGTGAATGGACCTGAGAATCTCCCAAGTGTGATTCTTTCTGTGTTGCACCACAGAATCACAGAATCCCAGAGTGTCAGGGGTGGAAGGGCCCTGGAAAGCTCATCCAGTGCAATCCCCCCATGGAGCAGGAACACCCAGATGAGGTTACACAGGAAGGTGTCCAGGCGGGTTGGAATGTCTGCACAGAAGGAGACTCCACAACCCCCCTGGGCAGCCTGGGCCAGGCTCTGACACCCTCACTGAGAAGAAGTTTCCTCTCGTATTTAAGTAGAACCTCCTGTGTTCCAGTTTGTACCCATTACCCCTCGTCCTGTCACTGGTTGTCACCGAGAAGAGCCTGGCTCCATCCTCCTGACACTCCCCCTTTCCATATTGATCCCCAGGAATGAGTCCCCCCTCAGTGTCCTCTTGTCCAGCTCCAGAGCCCCAGCTCCCTCAGCCTTTCCTCACATGGGAGATGCTCCACTCCCTTCAGCATCTTGGTGGCTGCGCTGGACTCTCTGCAGCAGTTCCCTGTCCTGCTGGAACTGAGGGGCCACAACTGGACACAATATTCCAGGTGTGGTCTCCCCAGGGCAGAGCAGACGGGCAGGAGAACCTCTCTGACCTACTGACCACCCCCTTCTAACCCACGCCAGGTACCATTGGCCTTCCTGGCCACAAGGGCACAGTGCTGGATCATGGTTATCCTGCTGGGAATCTGAACCCATGTAATGGCAAATAGCTTCACAGAATTAAATTTGGTATTAAACACTAAGGGTCCACATGTGAAATATTTAATGAAGCCCTCAGAGAGTACTGGACTCTGATAATTACTGGTTCTCACATCGGAGAGTATTTTGCTCTTGTCACTCTTTCGCTGTACATCATCAGAACTGGCCTGGATGCTCAGCCTTCTTCAGACTCCTCATATCTTCAGTCTCTCAGGATGTGTGTTTTGAAATAATGACAGTAACACTGTCCCAGTCTGCTAGCATGGTCTACAAAATTCAAACTCAATTTTTTTATTTCTTAATTATTTTTCTAAGATAATTTTCTCTGTTTGTTAGTTTTTTTGTGTGTTTAGTGTTGTTTGATTGGTTGTTTGCAGGTTTTTTGGGGTTGTTTTGTTTAGGGTTTTTTTATTTGGTTGTTTGGTTTTTTTTTTTTTCTTGTGGTCATTTTTGTTTTCTATTATTACTGATAATCCTACAGGAAACACCAAGCAACAGAAAACAAGTATCAGCATCAGCTGATGACAAAACCATTTTTTGATATGTGCCAGTCTTTCACAGTTCCACTCTTTATTGAAAGACGTATTTCATTGTTCATCTTTTTTGACTTATAACTTTTTCTAGCATGTACATTTGAATTCTTTGGCACACTTTGCACATCACTGTACAAACATCAAAGTAATTTTATCAGGACTCATTACTACATAATAAATCCTAATATATTTTATATGTATTTTATATGTATTAGTAGCAATAGTAGTATATTAGTATTATTTGTTATTTTATTAATCTGTGTTTATCTCATTCTATGAGTTTCTCGCTTCTCTTTTGATTCTCTACTTTGGGCACGGGCAGGAGTGAGTGAGCAGCTCTCGTGGTTGTGATTGCTGGCTGGGGTTAAAATGAAACAGACCTATAGTTGGATAAAACAAATTCTTTTTTGGTCTTAAAAATTTCCCTTAAAAATGTTTGAAGTGTTTCATCTTTTCTTGGGAACAAACTGATGAACAAACAGGATGTTCTTCCAGGAGCCAGGGAGCCAAATTTCCAGTCCTCTGCAATTTACCTGCTGTATTATATAATCTGAATAAGTAATTTCACTGTGTTTCCTATAAGGAGACAATTTTTGTTCAGTTTAAGGCTGAGAACAGGGTATGAGAAATTAATGAATTCAACAAGGAATTATAGATAATTTCTCAGTGCAGGAATTAAGTTGGGATCAAGTCACGTTCTTTGACTTGTGTAAGTTTTCATGTATCGTATTTCTGGACCTGGATGATAATTTTAGCTTTTTGTTCTCCTTTTGAACTTTCTCCATTACTCAGGCTGGAAAAGCAGATCTTCTCTTCCATCTGTAGTTTTGGTCTAGAATAAATTTATGAATAACTTCTCCCAAGACATTCAAGCTGACATAATTGATAATCTTTTACAGTACAAGCTAATAGGACGTGGCTACTCAGTGATGATATTTACCCCAATAATTAATATACTCTTTGAAATTGTGTAAGGGAACACATTTTAGTAGCAAAATTTTAGATTTTAAACAAGGTCTAAATTTGCCGGTCCTGTATAAAAATATTCACAACTTCATAAGCCCAGCTGAGGTCTGGACTATCTTTTGGTCAACTCCTAGTTACCAAGTTAACCAAGCATTTAATTTTAGAGGTCCATCATTATTTATATACATACAAGATTTCTGTATAAATTATTTTTAATTATACACATATATATTTATAATCTGATGTTTTTGAAGCCACTTTTCTACTCTGTCCCTGATTTCTACAGGATATGAAAATGAAGATATAATAACAGATATGTATAAAGGTTTGCTAATCTTTTCAGTACTAACTGATCTTCATTGAAAAATGAGAGTCACACACACAGAGGCCTTTCTTTCTAGAACTTCCTAAAATAAGCCAACACTGAAAAAAAAAAAAAAAGAGAGAAAAAGTGGGGTAAAAAAAAAAAAAAAAAGCCAGCCTTCTGGCAATAAAATGACATATTAAAAATTTAGACAGACAAAACCAACATTCTTTAAGATATTCCTGGTGTTCTTGGAAATTGTATACATAATCTGCAACTTCTGAGGGATTAAAATGAAGAGATGAATAAATATACAAAGAAAAGAAAGCCGATTATAAGATTTCAATTCAAATTGAGCTGTACAGACATTTTCCAGACTTACAAGACGTAAAAAGAGAGCAAATCAATGTGCTGAGTGTTTCTGTGCTGGGTATGAGGTGGTACAGAACTGCGGAAAGAGACCTCAACCACAATTCCCCTTTTGCTCCCCAGAGTGCAAAAGGATTGTTTTCTCAGCCCTTACCTGAACATGGCATATGGTTCAGTCCACACTTCCCAAATATTCTTGCTAGTACACTAATCAAGAAGCTAAAATACTATTTTTCTTTTTGTGATCCGTCTTGGAGGAAGAACATCTGGTAGAACCTGCAACTGAGATATGGGGCTGTGCAGGCAGAGGCCCACTAGGCATTAGCCACAGCCTGGCCTTTATTTGTGTTTCCTTTCCACACTAAATATTACATTAGCAATAATTATAATTATGTCGTTCTCCTTGCATGGGAGCCAATAATTGCATGGAAAACTTGCATCACAATTGAAAGTTATTTTTCTTTTTGTTCCTGGCCATTATCTTATTAAAGGAAGGAATTGTCCCATGAACTATACTGGAATGGACCTCAAAACCAAACCTAAAGGATGAATATAATGTCCAAGCATTATACATTTTTTCCCATTGTTCAGTATCGGTAGGAAGGAAAGCATTTCCCTCTCCTTTCAGTCCGTCTTTCCTGCTACGTAATCCTGTAAGAAAAATCAATTATTATATTAGAAGTATCGGTGTGTTGGCATAATGAAAAAATAAAAATACACATAATATTAGCAGTTTGTCATAAAATCTTTCTGTAACTTTGCAGGCGAAGATAAGTGTGGTGGGGTGAAGCCTTTCTGAAAAGACATCTTGACTAGATCTGCCCCAGTCTAACTTATTGGAAGATACTGGTGTGTAATGGGAAAACAAAAAAGCAGAGATAATTACAATGGAGAAGCTTGTCCAAAAGCTCTGGACTATGGCTGCCATGATTTAGGGATGTGCTGGAAAGAAACAGATGCCCAGAACTGTTAACAGTTTTAAAACCTTGTAACAGTTCGGGAAGGGGGCAACACTAGGCAGCAGTAGAGATCCAGATAGGAATCTGGTGAAATAGTGAAATGGTGAAAATAGTAAATCCTCTTGGGGAACATCTATAAATGGTTTTGCGACGTTGTTTTAGTGCCAAAGCTCAGTGTGATTATTAAATTCAGGGGCCAGACCACCAGCTGGGACTGGACACATGGAGCGGTTGGAGGTGGATGTGTTGGTCCCCTGGCCCATGATGCTGGGCCTAACTGGGCCTCCTAACTGAGGAGCAGAGCCTGGGTGGTGTGTGAACTGTAATGAACAGTGGAGAACAGAAAACTTAGAGTAGAAATTATTCTGCACCTGCAGTTCTGCATCTGTTCTGCATCCTGCTTCACAAATAAGCTTTAAATGACTTGTTCTTAGAGCAGTTTCCACTATGACAAAAGTAAAAATCCTCGTTTAAACAGTGATGAGTCTGATAATTAAGAAGACGGGAAACCAAATGTGTGAAAGGTAAAAGGATTAAGTAAGTATGTATGGAAGTTGAAAGTTTTAACCAGTGTGAAAGTCTCTTTTGGAGGCACTGCTGTGGAAGCAGAATCTGTGGGTCCTTAGTCAATGTGTTTATTTTCAACTTTGTCTTGGCCACCCACCACCACTAATCGGATACCATTGGCACTTCTCATTTGAAGGCAAACATATTCAAGACCTGAGATTCTTCCTGGACAGCAAGCATCTAAAAGTTTATCTGCACACAGTGCTTCATTTGAATTTGTTTACTTCTGAGGAAAACAAAATTAAGAATGGAGCATATGTTCTAGCAGACCACTGAATTTGTTCTGGATGATAACACTGGAAAAAATTTCCATTCAATCAAATTCAGTGAATCAAATTCAGATTATGGTGAATAAGTAGGTTCTTTCCTGGTCACAATATTGTTCTGTCTAACTTGGAGGGCAAGTAAACCAGACTTCATGTCTCTCTCCTAATACTGGTTCAGGGTATAACCCCAAAAGCATCAGAAAATCTGTACTGAAACTAAAAAAGTTAAACAGTGTGGTGATGCTTCACCATTTTCCTTCTTCTCTTTTCTGGGATTAGGCTCTGAAATGCAAAGGTGGTAAGTGTAAATCTTCTCCGATTCCATAATTAGCACACTATGTCTAGCTTATGTAACATTTTCCTACTCACATTTTAAGAGACTGCATTAATATTTTATCATGAGAACTATTTACTGTACCTGTATTTTATTTATTACTCATAATGCAGATGTATCTATTCACAAAACTGTAGCATTTTAATCATGCAGATAAGAGCTCTGGCATTTAGATTATTGTTTCTTAGTTATTTACCTTTGTTGCCTTATTTCTGTCAGTTGTAGGTCTTAGTTCACCACAAAAGTCTTGATAATTTATTTGATGGGAGGTTGTTCGGTTGTTTGTTTTGGTTTGTTTTTAAAAGCAAATGTTTTAAAGTCCAAAAATGTGCACAGACCTTTAGGAAAGAGATGGTCTGACTGGAACTGCAAGCTTCCTTCAGGGAAAACAAAATTTAAAAAGAGGATCCTGAAACAGATTCATTCTTTCTACATAAAGAATATAAAGTTAAAAAAAAATAAAAAAAAATAAAAGAAAAAATCAGCCAGGAGTTGATTAAGAAGCCACCCAATTTTAGTCAGGACATGACCGCATTTCTATCGGTTTTCTTACAACCTATTATTTGCAGATTTTCAACTTATTTACTTCTTTATTTATTTGGGTGTTGGGTATATTTGAGAGAAAAGGTGGATTGGGATGAAAATAATAGAATGAGACTGCATTGCTTCCGTAAAAGTAGCATTTTGAAATATTGCAGCTTCATCGTTTTACAAGCGCTGCTCTTTTGGGAATACTTCCCCTGGACAGAAATAAGGCAGTTCCTCAACAAATGGAAAATATTCATTTTATAGCTGTGACAAACCCTGAAGATTTGCACTCACTACACCACATTTTAAAATGTATTTACTTAAACTTCTTGGTGGATGTCAACATCAAATCTGATAAGACATCAAAGCCTTCTTTCAACATCTTGTGGAAAGAACTCATTGTGTTTAAGGATAGCGAAAGCTAAGATAGATTGCTTTGTTTGTTGTTTTCCAGAAAGAAAGTATTTATGGGAAAAAAATACTAAACATTTTTTGTGGGTTTATTCCTTCTTAATTTTAATGGCATTTTGGGCCTCAATTAAGACATTCAAGGATACTGGAATTGAATGAGTGTGTATTGTCCACTAAGGGTATCTGTTTTCCCAAAAGGATGTCTTGACATTTGTAATAAGACAAAGCTTACTAAAAAAAAAAAAAAAAAAAAGTAGAGTAATACTAATGAAAGATTGTTATTTCTGAGTGGAGGCATTAGAGGTTTAAAATTCATGAATGCATATTGATATTTCAGAAGTTATTTGTGAAAGTAAGGGAATAGGAGGTAGTAAACAATGAGGATTGACAGGCTTTGATTATATTTAATTTTGTTTTGACTTGTTTGGAATGCAGAAAAGATTTTAGAGCATACGAGAACAAATTCCAATTAAGAGAAGACCAGAAAGAGAAAAAAATATCATTGAAGCTTTTGATCTAGATGAAGACATTTTATTTTATTTTATTTTATTTTATTATTTTATTTTATTTTACACAATTTTTGTGGTGGTGGTGGTGGTGTTTATTGGTTTGTTTTTTTAAGCATAGCCCTTGAGGGAGTATATTCTAGTCTGTGCTACTTTTCAAATAAATGAATTTCCATATTTGAACTCAGCACTTCGTCATGCAAGCATGAACAAACAGATCTTTTTGAATGGTGTGGAAATATGAGTAAACAATTCCAAAATAATTATTGTCAAGTCCACTTTGCTGCCAAACGTTAATGTTGACCAAAGACATGCAATTAAGCAAAAGCAATTAAAAAACACCAGCAATGCAAGTTAGTATTAATAGGCAAAATACTAATACAGTTGTTAATAGCTACTGAAGCTCTTCAAGCACTGTATCTGCGGGAAAAAAATAAAATCCCAGAAAGAATGTGTCATCATTTCCTTAACAGCAGTCACCAGTCACCATGCTGGCAGGATTTTCAATGTCAGTAATATAACTCTAGATCTAGACCTAGATTTCCCGTTGAGTGCAATGGTTACTAAGGAGAGAGGTGAAACAACAGATTTACCCCTATTCATCTATTGGGGCAATATTTCCTCTAAAGCTCTGGTGGGGCAGCAGAAGTGGCATCACCCAGGAGGACCAACCTGCTCCTCCTTATGCCCTTTGCCTTCACCACCAGGATCAAGGAGACACCCCCACAGCCTTGACCTTCAACCCAGAGCCCTGGAGTCACTCCTAATGCACTCAAGGTCCCTCCACTGCCAGCATCCTCAGCAGAACCAGAGGCAGATACTTACATGTGCTGCCAAAAACAGGGAGTTTTCATCCTCCCACATCATAGGAGTTCCAATTTGGCAGGTGTCCCATTTTCTCCCTTCTTAGCAACATGAGCTTTAGGTTCTTTACCCTGTAGTGTTTCTGGAAAGACCATGTTGATCACAGAATCCCAGAATGTCAGGGATTGGAAGGGACCTGGAAAGCTCATCCAGTGCAATCCCCCCATGGAGCAGGAACACCCAGATGAGGTTACACAGGAAGGTGTCCAGGCGGGTTGGAATGTCTGCACAGAAGGAGACTCCACAACCCCCCTGGGCAGCCTGGGCCAGGCTCTGCCACCCTCACCAGGAACAAGTTTCTTCTCAAATTTAAGTGGAACCTCTTGTGTTCAAGTCTGAACCCATTACCCCTTGTCTTACCATTGGTTGCCACCAAGAAGAGCCTGGCTCCATCCTCCTGACACTCACCCTTCACATACTGATAACCATGAATGAGTCCCCCCTCAGTGTCCTCTTGTCCAGCTCCAGAGCCCCAGCTCCCTCAGCCTTTCCTCACATGGGAGATGCTCCACTCCCTTCAGCATCTTTGTTGCCCTGCGCTGGACTCTCTGCAGCAGTTCCCTGTCCTGCTGGAACTGAGGGGCCACAACTGGACACAATATTCCAGGTGTGGTCTCCCCAGGGCAGAGCAGAGGGGCAGGAGAACCTCTCTGACCTACTGACCACCCCCTTCTAACCCACTCCAGGTGCCATTGGCCTTCCTGGCCACAAGGGCCCAGTGCTGGCTCATGGTCACCCTGCTGTCCCCAGGACCCCCAGGTCCCTTTCCCCTACACTGCTCTCTAATAGGTCATTCCTCATCTTATGCTGGAACCTGGGGTTGTTCCTGCCCAGATGCAAGACTCTATCTTCTTGTTCATCCTCCCCAGTGATCACCACTTCCCACAGCTCTGTCCTTTGGTGCCTCAGCACCTTGACCACCACACACCTCCCATAGATGAAGCCAACACTGTCCCCAGTGGAACCAGACATCACGACTTGCAGCCAACACCTGGACATCCACCCCCTCACTCAGGAGTCCTTTCTGGTCAAGGTCTGTGGTATGCTAAGGACACTCTGTGTCTCCAGTTCCCGTTGGCCACAACACATGTCACATCACTCTGCTACACAGCCTTCAAAGGAGACCAGAAGTCCCTGAAGAAGGAGCCTTGAAACTCTGCAACAGCTGCTGTAGCTCAGTGTGCTGCTCCTGGACTTAATAATCAGACTTAATGATCTTCAGAAAATACTGCATGTGAGATGCCTCTGATATTAATCAAAGTTTAACAAAGGCAAAAGTGCTGCTCATTGAATATAAATACTTGCACAGACAGATTTAGCATTTGTTTAGTGAGCTTAATTAAAAAGCTCTACCTGATGTGACTGGTGCCCTTTTGAGGATCTCGGTTCCTTGATAAAGAAGATTTTCACCTCACTTAAAGTTTCCTTTTCTTTGTAAATGATGAGTGGTTTCAAAGATCAAAAGGTAAGGCCTTAACTAGTATCTTAATTTAAAAGCTATTTTAACATTTTTATAAACCCAGGAGTTTTGCAAGACTTAATTTTGTTTGCCTCACTGGTCAATGAACAAAGCAGTAATTAACCAAAGTTAGATATCTCAGAAAGAGCCACGGTCTGTGCATTTAGTACGGAAACATTAAAATTTACATAGGAAGGACCTCATCCATTAATGATTAAACTTCTTTGTCTGCTGTTTAAAACAACTGACTAATTTCAATGAAGGTCAGATTGTGAGAGGAAGGCATTATACTGCATGTAGATGTAATGACGTAGAATTATGAAAATGGAAAGCATAATCAATAACAGAATGATGTGGAACTAAACTCTTCAGACAGAAGCGAATGTGATAACATTTTCCCATAGCTGCAGCTAAGGAAGGTACTGAACTTCTCTGCACATTGACCAATTGATTGCACCAAGCAAAAAGTTTCAAAGTCTTTCTGACCTTACAGTTTCTAGTATGATTTTCATGCAAGGTTTTGTATAAGTACAAAACCTACACCTGAAGATGCCAAGCCTGTGACAGGGGAAGGAAGGGAGGAAGGGAGGAAGGGAGGGAGGAAGGAAGGGAGGAAGGGAGGGAGGAAGGGAGGGAGGAAGGGAGGGAGGGAGGGAGGGAGGGAGGGAGGGAGGAAGGAAGGAAGGAAGGAAGGAAGGAAGGAAAGAAGGAAGGAAAAATTTCTGTCATGTCATGTGAATGAATTGCCCTGCAGTGTCAGTTGTCTGACTCTTTTATTTCAGGAATAAAGGTATAATATAATAATGTCCAGGATTAAAGGGAACAATGCACTTGGTATTAAAAAAAAATCCAACAGTTACTGGGTAAATGAGAAACTATAACTCAGTAAGATTTATATTGGCAAAAGGTTTTACTATGAGTTTACACAAACAGATATAGCTCTAATTTCTACATCTCATTAGAAACATTTCAAAAAGTGTTTTTGCAGACACTGATGACTTGTCTAAGTGAAAGCAAGCAAGAAATCTGAAACAGTAAAGTATACAGACTGAAAAAATTCAAAATAGATTATGCATTTAAAATGTTCTAATATTCACATGGGTATTATTGTAAAATAATAATAAAATAATAAATACTAATATAGTACTGCAGTAAAATAAATTACTTCAAATCTATATAAATACCCTATATTTCAAAATTATCAAGAGAACATTTACAAGTGTTAGGGAATAGAGTTTACCTTCTCCATGCTCTTGGGTACTAAATTATTTATTTTTAGGTCATGGAGTATTGCTATGAGGAAAAAACACCTTTGAATTCTTAGATTTTCCTGGAATGGAAAATTATGTTAATCTAAAGTTAATTGGCTTTCTTTTTTTTATTTTATTTTATTTTTTTTATTATTATTATTTTTAGCTTAAATTGCCAGCGGCATTTGGGGCTTACTTCTTCTTTTCATTAGGAAAAAGAATTTATGACAGTCAGGTATTTGGCATAAGTCCATTCAATTAAAAATAAAGCACAACATTTCTATTGGTCTTAACACCAGAATAAATACTAGATGGTTCTTTTGTGCAAAATTCAAAGTCCTTGTCAAAGTCCTTGTTATACCATCATTTACCTGTATGGAAGCTGACTTAGCAACCCAAAAGGATTTTATGATCCATTGGTCAAATTCAAGTTTGCTTAATGTCAAAGAAAGGCAAGAAAGGAAAAGTCAAACTCACAGAGCAAAACCTCAATCCAAAGCAAACTGAAGACACAATACTTTCCATCTCTGTAGTGGACCTGGGAAATGCTTCTTATATTACTGGGGGAGATACTGTCTAGCATTTTAAACCAGTTTTTATCATAGAAAACAGTATTAATGTGTCTGAATCTAGAGAACCAGGAACAAATCTGTGGCTTCATTTTCTAAATAGCTACAAACTCACAGACATTCCCTTTCCCAAAGAACTTGTCCAGTACAAACACATTGAACTAAAAGTGAGTAACAATTACTGTCATTTTTGCAGCTATAGAAATGCGGCCTAGTTAAATACCTTCAGGAATTTCATCCAAGCTTACACTGGAATCTGAACAAAGAATTATAGCTTTTCACTAGTGATTTCTGTCACATCAACATAATCCTCCTTCCCAAACAGTGATTTCAGATGACAGAGACTACTTTGGAGACATTCAGATTACTGGACATCAGTAATGACTCCCAGTTCTACTGGTTCCAGTAGTAGTAGCTTTTAGTTTTCTTTTTTGTTTTGTTTTGATTTCTTTCTGCTCTTAGAAAGCACTGTGCCCTTGTGGCCAGGAAGGCCAATGGCATCCTGGGGTGTATTAGAAGGGGGGTGGTTAGTAGATCGAGAGAGGTTCTCCTTCCCCTCTACTCCGCCCTGGTGAGACCACATCTGGAATATTGTGTCCAGTTCTGGGCCCCTCAGTTCCAGCAGGACAGGAAACTGCTGGAGAGGGTCCAGTGTAGGGCAACCAACATGATTAAGAGAGTGGAGCACCTCCCTTATGAAGAAAGGCTGAGGGAGCTGGGTCTCTTTAGTTTGGAGAAGAGGAGACTAAGGGGGGACCTTATTAATGTTTATAAATATATAAAGGGTGAGTGTCAGGAGGATGGAGCCAGGCTCTTCTCGGTGGCAAACAATGATAGGACAAGGGGTAATGGGATCAAGCTGGAACACAAGAGGTTCCACTTAAATTTGAGAAAAAACTTCTTCTCAGTAAGAGTGACAGAGCCTGGAACAGGCTGCCCAGGGAGGCTGTGGAGTCTCCTTCTCTGGAGACATTCAAACCCGCCTGGACATGTCCCTATGCGACCTCACCTGGGCGTTCCTGCTCCAGCACGGGGATTGGACTAGATCATCTTTTGAGGTCCCTTCCAACCCCAAACATACTGTGATACTGTGATACTGTGATAATTCCCTCACAACATGCTCAGATTAATTTCTATATTTTACTGTCAGGGTTCTGACAAATGTTTTTTAACTTGTAAGCTTCTTGAGCAAAAATGCTGAATAAATATGGATGGATATATTCTCCTGGTGCTACCTTCAGTCTCCAAGTTGTACTGAAGAATACGAAATTTCAGATATAGACAGCCAATCTCTTCCTGCCCCCTTAAGGACAACCAAAACTAGACTGGTCAGGCTTTGATTTATATTTCATTACAAAAGATAAATCAAAATGCAGACAGGTCTCACTCTATATAGTCCCAGTTCCAACTCGGAAAGCCCCTTTTCTTGATTAGAACACACCATTTTAGCCTACTGTTGCTGAAAACAATGAAATTATTAACCATCTTTCACTGGTGGATTTTGGTTGCAATAGCTGTTCATTGGGACTGGACTTGAAGGAGTACTGGGAAAACAACAACTTCAGGGACTTAGGTCAACTACAGCATGTGTCACTTGGAAGATATGTTTGATTTTCTTGGCCACATAGCTAACAAATACGGATTTATCTGGGTATTATCCTAGCATATCTCAAATGCCACCCAGCGTGACTACATCTTCCTTCTGATACCATAGTGAGAGATGCGTGAATATCCACAGACTTCAGACCACCCACGGGACACAGATGTTCACTCCTTCTGTGGGCCGGCTCCCAAGCAGCCTCTGCAGACAGATTGTACAAATTTTTTTTTTTTTTTGCATACAAAAGGTACCTCTTTATGCCTTCTTTCAATCTGCTGCCTAATGATTTTGCTTAATGCTCCCCATTTTAGAACAAGAGAACTGTATTTTTCTCCTTTTTTTTTTTAATCTTTTTCTTTTTTCTTTTCTTTTCTTTTCTTTTCTTTTCTTTTCTTTTCTTTTCTTTTCTTTTCTTTTCTTTTCTTTTCTTTTCTTTTCTTTTCTTTTCTTTTTTCTTTTCTTTTCTTTTCTTTTCTTTTCTTTTCTCTTTTCTTTTCTTTTCTTTTCTTTTCTTTTCTTTTCTTTTCCTTTCCTTTCTTTTCTTTTCTTTTCTTGCCTTTCTTTTTTCCTTTCCCCTTTCCTTTCCTTTCCTTTCCTTTCCTTTCCTTTCCTTTCCTTTCTTTTCCTTTCCTTTCCTTTCCTTTCCTTTCCTTTCCTTTCCTTTCCTTTCCTTTCCTTTCCTTTCCTTTCCTTTCCTTTCCTCTCCTTTCCTTTCCTTTCCTTTCCTTTCCTTTCCTTTCCTTTCCTTTCCTTTCCTTTCCTTTCCTTTCCTTTCCTTTCCTTTCCTTTCCTTTCCTTTCCTTTCCTTTCCTTTCCTTCCCGTACCTCCCCTCCCCCCTCTCCTCCCCTCCCCTCCCCTCCCCTCCCCTCCCCTCCCCTCCCCTCCTCTCCTCTCCTCTCCTCTCCTCTCCTCTCCTCTCCTCTCCTCTCCTCTCCTCTCCTCTCCTTTCCTCTCCTCTCCTCTCCTCTCCTCTCTTTCTTTTTTTTAGCTGATGAAAATAGCTTCTTTGATCCCTATCTATGGATGTCTTTTTCAACTCTTCTCGTTCATCTCTTCTAACTTTCCAAGAAGGGAAATCACTCTGTTTCAGATTTGTGTTTGCCCCATGTCTTAACTAAATTATGCAGGCACATTACTATGTCCTAGCCTGAGACTGAGCTGACTGAGCAGAACATGGGAAACTGCTGCAGCTGACCTGAGAAATTGCTGGGCACAGCAGATAACAGAGAGATAAACCTACAGGAGGTACAAAGAGCACCATCAGGATGGTCAGATATCACAGATAATCTGTGGGGAGCATTGGGAACCCTTCAGGAGAACAATCCTGCAAGGCCAACAGCTCCTTGGTAACTGTACCTGTGATACTATATCAAGCCAAGATGTCTTTGGTATCGTAAATACTGAATTTCGATGCACCAGAACTGAGGTCAAATGGGAAACAGTAATTAGGAGCATGATACAGGAGACAAGGGTGGAGAAAGAGATGAAAGTCAATTAGAGAAGGGCAAAGCATGGGTCAGTGGAGGGAAAGGGGATGCGAGGGGCTGGTGCCGTGTGGGTGGGCTTGGGCCAACACGTTCGTCTGGCCGAGCCCTGTGCCTCACCACCGCCATCCACCCTCTCTTCTTCTCACATCCCATTCCTAAATATCTCCTGTGTGACCTCACATTCTACCTAGGAAGGGCAAAGAGGTGTCAGTGCTAGACCCTTAGGTCTGGGTACCAGTAACTGGTGGGACCAGGGTGCGGGTGTCTTTCCTTGGTGAACTTCAGCCATCGGTGCTGACACGTCTGAGCGTGTTTCTGTCTGGATTACACGTTAATCCTTGCTCCTGGTCAGACCTGCGTGTGGGAACACTCGCAGCCACCTGAACTGGGCTGGAATAGGATATTTTGCTGCTCTGAGTGAATTTTAAACCATCATCAAACTATTCACTTGCATTTTCAGATCATGAGTGAACACTCTGAACACCAAAGATTTCGGCATAGCTCTTTGGAGGATTTCACTGATTAGCTGTTACATTACAAGAACTATTTAAAATCTGTCTTTATGTTTTCTCTGAAACCTCTGTTAAATCTACTCAAGTATTTTTTTTTTCTAAAGTTCAGCACTCCGTTAGCAGTAACCACTTCACGCCTTATTGAAATGGGGTGGCTTGAGACTGCATGTGGTTAACAAATATAAAGGCTTATCATTTTTAGATGTTTAGAATATGTCTGCCAGATTTGTGGCCAAAGATTTGATTTAAAGAAATAACATAGAGTGGTTTTCATTCTAAGTCACCAATGTCTGCATACTTCAGAGCACTTTTTCTCTTTATAGCCCCTTGACAGAGGGCATGCTTTCTCTTAAGTGAAAACTATTATCTCTAATGCAAAGACAACACACTTTCATCGGGTTACTGCATATCACAAAGAGGCTAAGGAAAGTTAATTGAAGCTCCTCACTGAAAATATACTTTAAAAAATACATAAGATGGATAAATCTCCTGAAATTGCCTTGTATTTTAAAGAAGTTTGGAGAATATTTAATTGGAGTTATGTTTTAACATGCTTTCAGGGTCTGTAATGTTTGACTGTTACAGAACATTAAAATAATGAACAAATAACAGCAAACATTACAAATGTTCCTTCAGTTAGCAATGAATCTTGATGGACTTCACATCATGTTTCAGAATGATCTGTGAAAATTGTTATTGCTTAGATAGATGCTATTCTGATTTTACTGGTGAATAAACATTAAACAAAACAAGAAAATAAAAGACCAACCTCATTCTCAAAAGTTGGTGGCTGAAAAGAAAGATTAAAATAGTGAGTCAATTTTTAGTTTCCAAGTATGTACAATGTTACCTCAAACACACAAACATAAACATATGTCATAACATTTATCTAAACTTATTTATTCTTCTTCTGTGTACAGAACTATATAGAACTGTCAAGCTTTATCCAATATAGCACCAAAACTTTGAGTACAGAAAAAAGAGGAAATTATTCTTACAGAAGCATCAAAAGCCTAAATTAGTCTTACCAATGTAAATCTGTGAAAGCAATTTTGACAGCAGTACCAAATGCTAAGGTTTTAAATTTTTGTTACTATGTAACCACTTTGTTCTACTTTCTCGTAAATTAAGGATGTTGCTGAGCTATTCTTGCACTGCTGAAAAAGATAGAGCTGCTAATCTGAGTGGTCCTTTTTTTTTTGTAGTGCTTTCTAAACAAAGCAGTTGCCAACTGTAACTTCTAGAGAAAAAATATACGACAGTCAAGGAAATTTGACCTTCAGAAAAGAATAGACTTGAAGACATGGCCTCTGAAGTCCTATACAGGCCATCAAATTTGAACCTGTTTGCAAACCAGTACAAGTTCGCATGTAGCTTGTACTACATGCAAACATACAATGTAGTTACAAACTTTCCCTGGAAAGGAAATGCATGGGGAAATCTTCCTTCTGCTATTTTTGTTTAAAAAAATAGTTTCTATTCGTTCCTGAAGAAAGCCTAGTGTTTAGACAATGGTAGTCAAAATTGAATATGTAGACATTATTTTATGATTAAAAATAGTCTACTCCAAAATTTACAGCAAAAATCAAGGCCAGTTTTACATTCTGTTTTCTCTTCTTAACTGACATATGAGCCTATTTGTCCACTCTTCTTTTGTTCGGGGAGTCTAAAAAGATAATTTTCAACTTTTTGATCAAAAATCACAAGCCACTGCCAACAGGAATGGGTGGGGGGTTTTAAGCTTTATATGTGAAAAAAAAAAAAAAAAGAAATATTTCTATTGGCCATGTTCCCTTCAGCACATAGCACTGCTTCAGAATCCTGAGCATTTTCAGACACATTATCGCCTCTCCAGCAACATTTAAAGACAATGTGGTGATACTCCTTAATTCTATTCACTACTCAACCTAATGAAGTATGTTTTGCTATTTATCTCCAGCAGAAGGAAAAGTGGTGGTTGGTATTGATTATTTTTTTTCTTTGTTTTTTGTTTTTTGTTTTCCTGAGAGTGCTCTTTATTGCACTACAGCTGCTATACTAAAATACTGCATCCTTCCTCCCATCAGACCCCAGAAGAATTGGTTATTAACTCTAAATGGGCATTGCAGGGCTGTGTGAAGAGATTTCTGCTCTTAAATTTTGAGATGAATTGAAAATGGAGCCAAGAACTCCCCCACAGCTGTGCTGGGACTAGAGTGATGAGCAAGTGAGCTGGGAAGGCTTGTAGGGGGGACGCTATGACTTATATTTTGGCTCCAGTCCACACAGTGTGTATTTCCTGAGTCAGTAACATTACCTGCAATAATCAAATTTAGTTTTCATTTTAAACTGAGTTTATGATAAAGACATCCTGTTGTACTTTTCACTCTAAATCACATATTTGTCCCTAGTAAAGTTGGGGGGAAATGAGCAAACACCCATAAACTTTCAAACCCATTTCATGTTCACTGAAAAACTGATATATTTTCCTATAGCTTTGAAAGAAAAATAGAGCAAACTTGGTGTTTATTGCATGACCTGAAACTAGATTGATTTTTGGAAGATTTATTACAAAAAATTATGCATTGCTATTCACAACACAATTGCTAAAATTCCCGTGGACAACAGATTGTCATTTTGGAAGATTTTCTGAGTGGGCGATGAGAGCAGCAGAGCTCTGCATGAGGCCCAGCATCACTACAGTGTGTGTGCACCAACGGGAAGCAAGACAAGATCTCCAGTTCACCCAGAATGCAAACGCATTGTCTTCTTGTACCATTCCTGATTTGAAAATTCATACGGTCCTCTGTGTACACTTCATCTTTGCTTATGAACTACCTTAATCACTAAATGTTTGGCAACTATGTTTTGCCCTTTTTGTTCCACAAGAGCCAGGCATCTTACTTGGATTATAATACAATTTGTCTTCAAGTAATACTACAGGAGGAAGAGATCTTAATCTCGGATAATGTTATTGCAAATACTAGTGCTAGCTAATAAAAGAGCATAATAAAACATGGATATCCGCAAGGAAGGAGAATTTAGGTATCATTAGAACATTTCATTAAATACAGTAATTTTGGTTGTTTTTTATCAGATTATAAAAATAAGATATATAGTTATTATATTCAGACATAATCTAATGAAAATAATCCAAATAACACAGAAACAGAAGCCGGTACATGCTTCAAAAGGAATGCTTTGACCTTTTCACAGTATAACTTTAAAGTGCCATCTTAACGATCACATTATAGTTTTTGACAACAATAAAAATGCAATTAGAAAATTTGCATCAGAAGGACTTTGACCAGCTTTCATCCCTATCTACGTTCTACCGCAATGCCAGTTGCTCTTAAAGTCACTAGGAGATGTGGGAAAATATTAAATGTGACTATTACTGAGAAGAAATCTTGTGACCATCTCTTCTTTTCACTTCCGTGAATGTCTCTTTATTACCTGCTCCTTTTCGCCAGTAGTTTGTAATTCTATGGTGCAAACATGCTCTTGTCTCATACATACAGTCCCTACCTAGCGCTGGTTGCCAACTGCAACTACAGAATTCTGGGGAAAGCCGGGTAGTTCTTTCCTCTCCTAGCACAGCAAAGTTAATGTCAGCTTCTCATGATCTACCTCTACTCCGTTTTTTATTTTCTGTAATTTTAAAATTCATCTTTATGGTACATCGAAAATATCAAGTGCGCAGTCAAGTATAATGAAAATTTGAAACTACCCAAAACCCACAACTAATTTCTGTTATTTCTGTTATTAATTGCTAAAAGACCCTTTGGAAATATCTGCATTGATGTTTTTAGGAAACTCTGAGTTTCTCTGTGTTCTCAGCATAATAACTGCAATTTCAAAGAGGAAAAGGTGATAAAGTAATAAAGGAAAACATGTGCAATTATTTTCACACATAACGAACCCAACTCAACCAACCAAAAAACCACTCAAACCCTGAGCATTTCGTTAGATGATCAAACATTATGTGCAATTTTAAGACTGCAATCATATCTCTCCAAGAGAGATAAACTAGATTACACCAGTTACACCTACAAGCTGGAACAATAACAAAACTGTAACGAAAAAGAAGATGTAGCACAAGAGTCCTAACTTGGTAACTGAAACAGTTTTGTTATGTATTATCAAACAAAAAAATGGGTAATATGTGTTTTAGTATTAGTTAATCTTGGATTTATCTAAAATTTGCCAACGTTGACATGGAAACAAAGGTAACTTTCTTGAGGTAAGACTCCTGCTTCACGTTACGGTGTGGAAAATGTCAGGCCCTTTTTGGGTGGGTAACTAAATGTCTCTGCTGTTGAGAATGGCAGAAGTGAAGGAAACTTAGAACTTGCTCTTTTTGAAAAGGGAGAGAGTGTCTTATTAACTGAAAATGACATATTTTGTAATTCAGATCTTTCTACCACATACTCTGAATTTCTTTCACCAGAAAGAAGCATATCCTGCAATCAGAGCTGTAAAAAAAAATCAACATTAGAGTAATTTTTAGTCAAAAGTGCATGCTAGGTTGAATATATATTTGATTAATTGCTTGAATTTATAGCTTTTTTTGCATTTGATTTGGATAGGGTTTTCTCTTTATCTGCCTTTGTATTTTGGTTGCCTTATTAGTTTTTCTGTTGGGCACACAAACAAAAAACATGGATTTCCAAGGGAGGTTATTTATTTTACCTGAAGAAAACAAGAACCCATAGTAAAGAGACAACACACGAAGAAGGACTGATCTATTGCTTTTAGGTGAATTCGAATTCACCTGAAGTCTCTGTGGAAAAGAAAGGAAGGTTGTTTGGCAGTACATAGATATTCTTTGAGACTTTTTGCCCATATGCACAGTCACACTGTACTGGTGAATATTCCCCTGCACTGAAGTCAGAGACCCCCCAGGTGCAGTTGAACTTTCCATGAATGCTGTGAAGCAGCACAATACTACGCTCCACACTCAAATTCTCTTATCACATCATAAAGAATAATACATACCAAAAACAAGAGAGATTAAGACCAGAAAGAAGAGGTCAAAATATGAATATACATGTTCATAGAATCACAGAACAGTTTGGGTTGAAGGGCCCTTCCCAGCTCCCCCAGTGCCCCCTGCCATGAGCAGGGACATCTTCACCAGCTCAGGTTGCTCAGAGCCCCGTCCAGCCTAGCCTGGGATGTCTCCAGGGATGGTTCATCCACCACCTCTCTGGCCAACCTGGGCCATGCTCTCACTACCCTCAGGGCCAACAATTTCCTCCTCATGTCCAGCCTGGATCTCCCTCCTTTAGTCTTAACCATTGCCCCTTGCTCTATCACAACAGGCCCTGATAAAAAGTCTGTCCCCATCTTACTCATCGGTCCCTTTTAAGCACTGAAAGGCCACACTAAGGTCTCCCCAGAGCTCCTCTTCTCCAGCTGAACATCCCAGCTCTCTCAGCCTGTCCTCCCAGCAGAGCTGTTCCAGCCTCGGATCATTCCTGTGGCTCCTCTGGCCCCTCTCCAGCAGGCCCATGTATGTCTGTGCTGAGGACCCAGAGCTGGGCCAGCACTGCAGGGGGTCTCACCAGAGTGGAGCAGAGGGGCAGAGTCACCTCCCTCCACCTGCTGCCCATGATCCATGGCAGCTCATGTCCCATCTTTCACCCCCCAGCATCTCCAAGTCCATCTCCTGGGGGTTGCTTCCCATCCATCCATCCATGCCCAGCCTGGCCCAATAACAGGGGTTACCCCGACCCAGGCGCAGGACCTGGCACTTCACCTTGTTGAACCTCATGAGGTTCACGTGGGCCCACATCTCCAGCTTGCCCAGGTCCCTCTGGATGGCATCCTGTCCCTCAGGTGTGTCACCTGCACCACTCAACTTAGTGTCATCCACAAACTTGCTGAGGGTGCATGTCTCAAAAAACATCCCAATACTGCTTTTACTTTTTGGTGACTGTGTATTGTCAAGATAAAACTTGTTAACTGACACTCCCACCAGGAGGTGAGACAAAGTTGATGGATCTGCCCAAGAGAAAAATACATTTTAGCCACTCGTGCTTCTTTTGTCTGGCTGGTGAAGTAAAAAAATACATTTTCCATGTATGTATTCTACAAGAAAGGAAAGGTGCCCGATGAGTCCATCATAGAGGAGGGACCACGAGGAGAGAATTTATTTTATTACCTGGGGAAGACACAATGAGCAAAAACAGAGAAACAAATAAAAGGAAAGAGAACAGCAAAAAAACCAAAACAAAACTGAGAATACAAAGAGGATAAACCTCAAAGAATTATTAGGTCTGGATGAGCCATCGAGGAAAAATTCCAACTCAGCAACATGGCTGAGAGAAATTAAAGACAAGATCAAATGTTTTCCCCTTCACATTTCTCCAGAGGAGATGTGAGCTCCAAGGCACGTTGCTAAGAGTGAATATCTCTGGAGTAGCTGGTCTGTGAATACAAACCATGAGTAATAACTCAAAGACAAAATCTAAGCATCTCTTTTCAAAAAGAGCTTTTCTGTTCAGCTGTTTCAGTTTCACCCCTTAAGAGAAAGGGAAGATTTCCTGTACATACAGGTACACACACACATGGTAAAATAAACTAATAAGCGGGAACACAACACTGTGCATGGTGTTGACAAGCATCAACATTTAAGTGCTAGATTGTCCTCATGTATTGTAGTTCTGACCGACACTTCAGATTTATCACAGCATAAGTGATCCCTTCCAGGCAGAATCGCTTTATGGTGCAGGCGCTGTGTGAGCGGCTGCATGGAACCGGTGGAGAAAACCAGTGATAACCAGTGATTTCTCAGCAAGCTCCTCCTTCACATTCATCTCTCTTGGAACATGTCTCCTGCAAAAGGCAGCAATGTTGCTGGGAGCCACAGAAAATGCAAAATTAAAACTGAAGGTGATAGAGAGAGCAAAAACTGATGTTGCCTGCAGGGTTTTCCTTGTGTAACATTGCCCACAGGCCAGTGAGGACCAGGGGCTGTTACTCTGAGCTATAGGACATGCAGATGCTCAACTTGGTTCTTAACAGTGACAAGACCTTTCTAGTCGGAGTTCAGTTGGAATAATTTATTAGTATACCAATCAGCATTTTCACTCTAGGCAGTTATAAGCAGCTGCTTTGTTTGTGATGAGTATTTAACTATACAAACAAATATTCCCATCTGCGCTAGTAAATAAATCTGTACCTAAATATGCCCGGTGCTGGTAGCATCAGTCAGAGAACCTCTCTTTATTTTAAAGACAACAACAAAGGTTTTCATTGGCATAAGTAGAGTTAAGTTTGTGCATTTATATAGTTCATTGAGTAAGTCAGCTCAATAACAGTCAAAAACAAAAAAGGTGTTAAGAATTGAGCAAGTAATGAAGAGAAAACATGTAATATTATGCCACTAATTCTGCACCACAATTCTTGTCTTTTTATGTGTAGCTTTGCTTTAACAGTCTCGGAAAAATAAATAGATAGATAGATAGATAGATAGATAGATAGATAGATAGATAGATGAATTAAACCCCCAAAAATATAATATAGCTAGCAGAGATATTGAGATGAATTGTTGAGGGTCATGGAAACAGAATAATTATTTCAGATAATTTGTTGCTGATATCAAACTGGGAGTTGCTATTGACTGTCCTGAGGGACAGGAGGCCATGCAAAGGGACATGGACAGATTTGAGCACTGGGCAATGATTAGTGGCATGAAGTTTAACAAGACCAAATGCTGGATTCTGCACCTGGGGTGGAGTAATGTTGGGTACAAATATAAACAGGGAGAGTAGTGGCTGGAGAGAAGAAAGGGACCTGGGGTGCTGTTCGGCAGCAGCTCAACAGGAGCCCACAGTGTGTCCTGGCACCAAGGGACAGACCCCATCCTGGGAACATCGGACACAATGTGAGCAGCTGGTGAAAAAAGATGATTCTCGCACTATATTTAGCATTGGTACATCCTTATCTTTAGCCTTGTGTGCACATCTGGGCCCCACCATTTCAGAAGGTCCTTGAATGCACCCAGAGGAGGCCAACAAAGCTGGTGATGGGGCTCAAAGACATGTCCTGTGAGGAACCAAGGACTCTGGATTTGTCTGTTTGGAGAGAAGGAGACTGAGGGATGATCAGGTTCCCTGCAGCTTCCTGAGGAGGAGACACGTAGAGGAAGTTGCTGGGCTCTTCTCCCTGGGACCCAGTGATAGGACACATGGGAATGGCTCAAAGCTGCACCAGCAGAGACTCAGACTGGACATCAGGAAATATTTCTTTACTGGAAGGGTGACCAAATCGTGGAACAGGCTCCCTGGAGAGGTGGTTGATGTCCCAATCCTGTCAGCACTTGAGAGTGGTTTGGACAAGGCCTTAATAACACGCTTTAGCTTTTGGTCAGCCCTGAAGTGGTCAGGCCAGTAGAGTAGGTGGTCATTGTACGTCCCTTTCAAATGAAGTTATTCTATTCTATTCTATTCTATTCTATTCTATTCTATTCTATTCTAAAACTTATTTCTGTCATGTTGCTTATGATTGGCAAGGTACCTGAAATGATCAGCCTTATTCTATAATATCTATATGTCAGGATCTGCTCTAATCCTGGGAATTCATTTCTTCACTAGAAGAAAAATAAAAGAGAAAAGCAAACAGCAACCGATGGCAGTTTACTAATGGTCACAGAAAATACATATTTCACCATGAGTAAATGCTATATCCTCTGCTGAGTGTGTGATCTTTCTCTGAATTACCATATAATCACCCACCTTTATTCACTTTGCTTTGAGACACAGTTACATATTTCAAGGGGTAGAAGTTAAAAAGAAGTTAACTACAACACAATATAGACTCAATACAGGATGATTTTTTTTTTTAAGTACCGTTAAAATGAATTTTGTCTCACCATTAAGCCTACAACAAGACATAGATGATGACTTTTGCAAAACAAAATTAAAAAAAAGCACTCGGTTTTAACTGATGGTAAGATGCCACCACTGACTACTCCTTTAAAAACAGAAAATAGAATTTAAAATCAACATAAATGCAATGAAAGATGCTTTATGGTGGAAAAGGGCTTTGCTGTCAATAAGGTATTTTTTCAAAACAAACACTTATAAAAAAATATATTATCTGATGCGAGCTTAGTTTGGTTATCTCTTTTGAGTTTCTCCAGAGCACTGAGATTTGTTACTGACTCTTATGCCCCTGAAGACCAGGCAATAAAATGTCTGGTACATGATAAAACACAGACACTGAAAGGGAATAATGAATAAAATTACGTGTCTCGGTGGGCATGGTCTGAATTAGCATCACTTTACTTACTAAGGGCCATCTTGACTTACAAAGTCATGTGTGTACTCGGGGTATCTAGAACTCTAAACAGAAAAATTCTTGGAAATCTATAACCAATTAAATAAGCATCATTTTCTTAATAAGCAGGGCCAAGGATGGTATGGAAGAGGTACCATCCCCTATTATTATATACAAGATTCTTTACTAAAAATAGCACCAATTTCTGGTATCCCTTGTAACCTCAGTTTCATCTTTCATAACCCTTTGAGATGGGCACTGGAAGCATGAGCTACTCAGATATTTTATTAAAAAAAAAAAAAGAAAGAAAGAAAAAAGGAGTACATAGAAATTCCCAAATGTCTACACAATGTAAACGAGGCACTTTCATGTTCACACAGGCAGAACAAAACCAAAAAAGAATCCCTGTAGCAACAAATTCTCTGTCTTCTCATCTTAAAAAGAAAAGAGTCAATCTTAGAGAAGCAAATTCACCCAAAAAAGTATCCAACTGTCCAGCTATGTTCTTTTTTTTGAGAACTGATCAAAATCCTGAGGACAGAGAGAAGTAGCTGTCAGAAAGCAAGGCCTTGTTTCTCTGCTTTAGCAGCATGAAACAATGAGCTTATTCCACCCACTTTCAGTCCAACGTCCCTACAAGCCCTCTCATTTCACTCAGTGGGGCGCTTACAAAAAACAGCATTGGAGATTTTTATATAGTGATTTAAATTAGTTTTGGTCTTAGTTTGTTTAAAGCACCAGTTTTACTACACAACTCAAAATTTAAAAGTTCTTGTCCCTTTATTGGCCAGTGCTTCAACATGAAGAAGATACAGACATACCCGGAGTTCTCCTGGCTTTGAAGAGCCTTTATATAAAGCTTTCTTGTAAACGAAATTCAGGTGTTGTGAGAGACCATCCATTACAGATTGCTTTGAGGAGATTGGCACTCATATTTATATTCTGTGGGATTTAAAATTTGCATTATTTCTTTGTATATTTTTTTGCATGGAATATCCATTTCTTGTTCTGTTTTCCCCTCCCAAAGCAGAATGAACAACAAGTCTTCCTTTAGGAGCTACACTTAGCAGTAAACCCAATGTATTGTATATTCTAGGGATAATAATACTTTCTTGATAAATAATGCCTTCTTATAAGGAAAAAAAAAAAATGCTAAATACAAGAATGTCCTCAAATAATTCTAACAGGAAAAAAAAGGCTTCAGAAGCATTCAATCTGCCATAGAAACAATAAAAGCTGGGGAAGGGAAGGGAAGGGAAGGGAAGGTGCGGGAAGGGAAGGTGCGGAAGGGAAGGTGCGGGAAGGTGCGGGAAGGTGCGGGAAGGTGCGGGAAGGGAAGGAAAGGAAAGGAAAGGAAAGGAAAGGAAGGAAAAGGAAGGAAAAGGAAGGAAAAGGAAAGGAAGGAAAAGGAAAGGAAAGGAAAGGAAAGGAAAGGAAAGGAAAGGAAAGGAAAGGAAAGGAAAGGAAAGGAAAGGAAAGGAAAGGAAAGGAAAGGAAAGGAAAGGAAAGGAAAGGAAAAGAAAGGAAAGGAAAGGAAAGGAAAGGAAAGGAAAGGAAAGGAAAGGAAAGGGAAAGGAAAGGAAAGGAAAGGAAAGGAAAGGAAAGGAAAGGAAAGGAAAGGAAAGGAAAGGAAAGGAAAAAAAGGAAAGAAAAGGAAAGGAAAGGAAAGGAAAGAAAAGAAAAGGAAAGAAAAGGAAAGGAAAGGAAAGAAAAGGAAAGAAAAGAAAAGAAAAGAAAAAGAAAAGAAAAGAAAAGAAAAGAAAAGAAAAGAAAAGAAAAGAAAAGAAAAGAAAAGAAAAGAAAAGAAAAGAAAAGAAAAGAAAAGAAAAGAAAAGAAAAGAAAGAAAAGTATTCTGATTCTTTTCGGTGTATCAGTTATTATGGAACACTTCTATAGGCCAGCATAAGCTGTAAATACATAGATTTAAGGAACATTTGTGCATAATCTCCTTGATTTTCCACTCAAAGCTGAACAACTGAGCATGTGACATGTGCATGAGCAAACCAGGTGCAGAAAAAAAGAACTTCAAGGTTTGGGGTATTTCTTGTACTGTTATGGGTCCATTTTAACATCTGAAAAATTTTCATAAATATCTGCCTAACATCTGTGAAATTTACTCAAATGTACCAGCCAAGTAAATAAATAAAAAATTGGAGCCCTTTAAATGTGCCATTATGTGCTGAAGATGTCAGCTGATTCTTTGTTCTTCTATTCCTTCTTCTAAATTGGGAGGGAGGGACGGCATCTCTTTTTTTTTTTATAATTTTCTGCTGCTGACAGAATGTTTACAATTTATTCTTAATTAACCACTGAATGGTTCTGTAATCAATGGCAAAGTTCAAAACTGTAGTAAGTAAGCATTTGTGAGTATATTTTTAAGCAATTCATTGTAGTTTGTTCTCAAGCTTTCTATGGTTTGCAGAAGTGTAGAAAGCCGAAGTTTCAGCATACTCTTGAATATATGATGTATCATATCAAAGCAAGCAAATGATTAAAAGGAAGAAATAATAAGGTTTCCATGCATTTATTTAATTTCTAAAACATTTGTCTGTAATAAAATAATTGTATGCGTGTCTTAAAAACTATGGATGGTCCTTCTAAAAACTAAACGCACTGACACAGGCTGTAGTAAAATGAAGAACCAATATATCAGATGTAGACAGAGATGCGACCCTAGAGTCATGAATTAAATTACACAGCCTCAAAAAAGATGAAAAAATTAAAATTAGATACAAGGAAGCCCATTCCAAAGCATGAAGGATATGTTCCTAAACCATTTAGAAAAGCCAAAAATCTGTATATGAGTGTTTTAAAAGGGAATTATTATGGTCAGTGTTGGCAGATCTGACTGGTGTGCAGCTGAGAAATGCAAAGCATAAAGAAAAAATGCACTTGAGAAGAGAAAGGACTTTTTGCTTGACATGTAGGGAGAGCTTAAACATAGAACAGCTCTTTTCATTCTCTGTCTCTCAAGGTCAATGTGCAGCTGGTTGGCCAGGCCAGGAGTCATTGCCTGGACTGACTGAAAATAATCAAGCTGTGTTGGAAATTAAGTAAGCAGACAATTATCAGATGTGTACGTTAGTATAAAATTAAATTTAAAATATTCAATATTTACTTCCTGAGAAATGTTAGCAAATTTTGGCTAAACTTAACCATTATTAGTGCATATTTTCCTTTTTTCCTGTGTTTTCAGAGTACTGCAAAGTGGTGACGATTCATAATGACGATTCATAATAACTGCAGCAAAATGCAGATGACACCAACATGAGTGGTGCAGTCGACACACCCATGGGAAAGGGTACAATTCAGAGAGACTCTGACAGGACCTGAGGAGTGGGGACATGTGAACCTCCTGAAGTTCAGCAAGGCCAAGTGCCACGTGCTGCATCTGGGTTGGGGTGACCCAGGTTACATCAATACAGGCTAGGGATGGAGGGATGGATGGGTGGGTGGATGGGTGGATGGATGGAAGGGTGGATGGGTGGGTGGATGGATGGATGGGTGGATGAGTGGGTGGATGGGTGGGTGGATGGGTGGGTGGAAGGCTGGATGGGTGGATGGATGGGTGGATGGATGGATGGGTGGATGGATGGGTGGATGGATGGATGGATGGGTGAATGGATGGATGGATGGATGGATGGATGGATGGATGGATGGATGGATGGATTGATGGATGGATGGATGGATGGGTGGATGGATGGATGGATGGATGGGTGGATGGATGGATGGATGGATGGGTGGATGGATGGATGGATGGATGGGTGGATTGATGGATGGATGGATGGATGGATGGGTGAATGGATGGATGGATGGATGGGTGGATTGATGGATGGATGGGTGGGTGGATGGGTGGGTAGTTGGGTGGTTGGATGGATGGGTGGATGCATGGGTGGGTGGGTGGATAGTTGGGTGGTTGGATGGATGGGTGGATGCATGGGTGGGTGGATGGGTGGATGGATGGATTGGTGGAAGGGTGGGTGGGTGGATGGATTGGTGGAAGGTTGGATGGGTGGATGGATTGGTAGAAGGGTGGATGCATGGATGGATGGGTGGATGGGTGGATGGATCAATGAATGGGTGGATGGATGGGTGGGTGGATGGGTGGATGGATGGATGGGTGGGTGGATGGATGGATGGGTGGGTGGATTGATGGATGGGTGGAAGGGTGGATGGGTGCATCAATGGGTGGATAGGTGGATGGATGAATGGATGGGTGGATGGTTGGTTGGATGGATGGATGGGTGGAAGGGTGGATGGTTGGATGGATGGGTGGATGGATTGGTGGATGGATGGATGGATGGGTGGATGAGTGGATGGATCAATGCATGGGTAGATGGATGGGTGGAAGGGTGGATGGATTTGTGTATGGATGGATGGGTGGATGGGTGGGTGGATGGGTGGATTGATTGATGTACGAGTGGATGTTTGGGTGGATGGATGGATGATTGGAAGGGTGGGTGGATGAGTGGCTGGATGGATGGATGGGTGGAAGGGTGCATGGGTGGAAGGGTGGATGGATGGATGAGTAGATGGGTGGGTGGATGGGTGGGTGGAAGGGTGGATGGGTTGATGGATGGGTGAGTGGGTGGATGGATGAATGGGTGGAAGTGTGGATGGGTGGGTGGATGGGTGGATTGATGGATGGGTGGAAGGGTGGATCGGTGGATGTATAGGTGGATGGATGGGTGGTTGGATGGATGCGTGGATGGGTGGATGGATGAGTGGAAGGGTGGATGGATTTGTGTATGGGTGGATGGGTGAGTGGATCGATGGATGGGTGGATGGATGTATGGGTTGAAGGGTGGATGGGTGGGTGGATGGATGGATGGATGGGTGGATGGGTGCATTGATGGGTGCATCGATGGGTGGATAGGTGGATGGATAGATGGGTGGGTGGAAGGTTGGGTGGTGATGGATGGGAGGTGGAAAGGTGGATGGGTGCATTGGTGGATGGATGGGTGGATGGATCGATGGATGGGTGGACGGTTGGGTGGATGGATGGATGGGTGGAAGGTTGGATGGATGGGTGGATGGATGGATAGGTGGGTGGGTGGGTAGATGGGTGGTTGGATAGGTGGATGTATGGATGAGTGGAAGGGTGGATTGGTGGATGGATGGGTGCATGGATGGATGTGGGGATGGTTGGATGGATGGATAGGTGGATGGAGAGCAGCCAGGCAGAGAAGGATTTAGGGGTGCTGGGGCATGAAAGATGGGACATGACATGGCCATGTGTCTTTGCAGCCCAAAAGGTCGATCCTATCTTGGGCTACGTCAAAAAAGTGTGGGCAGCAGTTGGAGAGAGGGGATTCTGTGGCTCTTACCATGCACTGTTTTGTCCTCCAGATTCCAAAGTTACTTTATGTCTCCACTAAAAATCACACACTTCATTACATATACCACCACAAGCACCAGAAATGAATAGGGAAGAAGTTTCAGCTCCAACTATCTTTCTTCTGTCTTTTAAAATAATTTTGCTTCGGAAGGTCTCCACAGCAACCAGCTGGTATTGCCATGCGTTTAGAAAATTTAAACTGTGTATGTATTCAAATGTGAATTGACAGGGGTAAATACTAAAGTACTTCAAATGCATTCTCGAGACAGATGCCATTATAAGCAAGCTTAATAAAAACAAAATAATCTTTTGAAAAAGAAAAGAAGTAAAAAAGAGGACAAGCACATTAATAAATAAAATAGCCTTTGGCAAGGGCAAGGTGTCTGAAACAATAACAAAATCTGTGGGGTGTTTAATGAAGCTTATGTTATTGTGATATAAGGAAAAAAAGTACAGAAGTGTTAAATGAAGCTTGCAGCTGTTTTGCAGATTTATCCAATCTTCATTTGTTAAGAGTCTGAAAGGCTGAGGGGAGGGACAGCTAAAGAAAAAAAACAAAAAACAAAAACCAAAAAACATTAAATGTAGCATTTAAAGAAAAACATCAACTGCAAAATATCCATCATCTTGCACTGTGATGGCTGGTTACTGAACAACTTTTCTGTGGTTACAGTTTGAAAACCTTTCATAAAGTGAAAGCAATGCTGCCCCTAGGAAAAAGGGATCTGTTTGATTACATTTCATGGGTTACTCATCGCCATGACCCACAGCCACCTTGCTCTGGATGTGGGGAGTGTCTCTATCCAGCGAGGTTGTGCCCAGGGTACAGGTGTCTCAGCCCCTCCCCAGCAAGACTGCCATGGGCAAACACCTCTTGTTCCCTTCCCCAGGAGACACCCACACACAGACCAGAAACATGGCTGCGCATACAGGCTGATCGGGACTGTACTTTGCTCCTGGGGCACTGGAACACCATCATTGTCTTCAATCATGTCCTTGCTCACATCCATAGGTTGCTCTGCCCCTAGAGTTGACCTTAATCCTGTCCAGCATCTCCCAAAATCCCAGGCTGGTTGGGTTTCGGGACTTCTGTAGATCCCCAGTGCAACGCCCCTGCTCACACAGGGTCACAGAGCAGATCACACAGGTGGGTCCAGGAGGGTTTGAATGTCTCAGAGAAGGAGACTCCACACCCGCTCTGGGCAGCCTGGGCCAGGCTCTGGCACCTCCCAGCAAACAAGTTTCTGCTCATGTTCAGATGCAGCCTCCTGTGTTTCAGTCTGTACCTTTTGCCTCCTCACCCTGGCGTTGGGCACCACTGAACAGAGTCTGGTCCATCCTCTGACACCCACCTATTGATCTCATTGACCAGATCCCTCTCAGCTTCTCTTCTCCAGCTCAACAGCCCCAGCTCTCTCAGTGTCTCCTCAGCACAAAGATGCTCCAGACCCCTCAGCATCTTTGTGTCCCTCCCTGGACTCTCTCCAGTGATTCCTTGTCCTTCTTCAACTGGGGAGCCCAGAACTGGACCCAGAACTGCAGATGGAGCCTCCCCAGGGCAAAGCAGAGGGGGAGGAACAACCTCCCTGACCTGCTGCTCACACTGTTCCTCATGCACCCCAGGCACCGTTGGCCTCTTGGCCACAAGGGCACATTGGTGACTCACGGTCACCCTGTTGTCCCCCAGAACTCCCAGGTCCTTCTCTGCAGAGCTGCTTTCCAGCAGGTCACCCCAACCTGTGCTGGTGCCTGGGGTTGTTCCTCCCCAGGTGCAGGACCCTCCACTTGCCCTGGTTGAACTTCATCAGGTTCTTCTCTGCCCAGTCCAGCCTGTCCAGGTCTCTGGATGGCAGCACAGCCTCTGCTGTCTCAGCCCTTCCTCCCAGTCTGGTGGCATCAGCAAACTGGCTGAGGGTGCATTCAGTGTGTTCATCCAGGTTATTGATGAACCCGTTGAATACCTTTGGGAATATTAAACACCAGTAACTTGGGCTCATTTTCCTCCAGTCTCCAGCTCCATATTTGAGTATGTCCATATTCTAGTTTCCTCCTCCATGCCAACTAGTCCAGATTGAAGTCTGCTAGTGAATCACACACACACAGACAAACAAAGTCACAAGTAAAATATAAAATTTAAAGTAGTTTTTCATGTCATTAACCAGACATGCTCACGAACCAGATGTCCTTGCAATCCACATATCCTCACATTCCTGATACCCTTCAACAGCGTACAGCTCTGTGCTGACAACTTTCAATTACTTCAACAGTATTAGTCTTCCACTGCAGGCTCATCATGTTTAATGCAATACACCTGCTATTCATGAATATTTTACTGTGTCACTTTTATGAGTAGTAAACACTGTAAAGAAGAAAGCCCAGAGGAAACCACACACAACCTCCTGCTGCAAAAAATATCCAAGCTTTCATGAACCTGTACCTTACCATGGAGGCAATATCTGAGTTAATACCTGCAGTTATTCCTAAACATTTCTGCCCAAATTATCAGCATATACATTGTGTGGGCTTTTCAGGAAGAGAAAAAAAAAAAAAAAAAAAAAAAAAAAAAAAAAAAAAAAAAAAAAAGTGCTCTCATTCTTTAAATTCACTATCAATTGTATTATTCTGCAAATAAAAAGCCAAATTTTGGGGCAATAACAATAGAAGCAGTGCCATTGAATTTAAAAGGGAGATATTGACTGAGAACATGAGGTCTTTGTTGCAAGGTTTTCCATTTGTTAGATTGAAATCACATTAAAATGTCTATTTTAATACAGTATTTTCATGGCATTACTCTAAGCTGCAGTTTGGGGATAGCTATCCAAAGTTGGCTGTCTGTGTCTAATCTCCAGTCACTACATGCATTAATCCCATTTTTTTGCATATTTTTCCCATTAATCCCTTAATTTTGCATAATACACATTTGTCAGTTTACATGCCCATATGGAATTCAGTTTACAAGATTCAGTTTATATAGAGGCTTCATTTTGAGATTTGCACATTACTCAATTTAGCATGCAACTATTTTCTCCTACTGAGATATATTATGCAATAAAATCAGGGAAAAATGCCAAATCTGTAGGAATTTTTCAACATGTACATATTTAAAATTGACTAAAAAAAATAGCTGCAACATTTATACTCTTAATGTGCAAGTATGGAAATAAACGTGAACTTAGAACCAAACAGCTTCTGCCTTCAAGCAGCCTGACATTTGCATCCCTAATAGTCCCGAAAGTTCTAAGAGCAAATCAAAACATCCCTATCTGTACATCGAAGAGTGGAGATATAAATATACATATATGTCTGTTTATATATGCGTTAGTTAGAAACATTTTTAACCACCTACAGCCTATGGCAAAACAGACTTTTTACAGGGTTATTCAAAGAGAGCTGCAAAATGTGTCAGCACAGATGGAATACTAATCTGTTTCACACTTCATAATCATATTTAAATAACTGGATACTTCCCAACTAGCATTTTCCTAAGAGCCTTTTAAGAGCAGTAATGTGTCCAGCAGCATTAAGGTTTGTTATACATAAAAACTTGTAAAGTACATAAGACAAATAAAAAAAAATAATATTAAAGATTCGCAACAGCAGTATAATAATTTAACTGATTTCACTGAGTATTATTCATGGTGCAATTATTTTTTCAAAGATTTTTCTCCTGCTAGTTTACTATGAAAAGCCATTTTGTAAAATGATGTAATGAAGCTCTGCGTTTACTTCCAATAGCTTTTTAGGTTAAATGATCCCAAGTAAAATGAAGATTGCTTTTTATTTCAGGGTTCATCCTTGATGCAGCCCCTGGATCAGGCGAGATCATCTAACGTGTTATTAATTTGAGAACAGGAGCTGAGGGGAGACGTTCTGATCTCTGAACTGCCTGAAAGGAGCTTGGAGCCAGGGGGGTCGGGCTCTGCTCCCCAGGAACAAGCGCCAGGAGCAGAGGAAACGGCCTCAAGTTGCGCCAGGGGAGGTTGAGGTTGGATGTGGGGAACAATTTCTTCCCCAAAGGGCTGTGGGGCATTGGAACAGGCTGCCCAGGGCAGTGCTGGAGTCACCATCCCTGGGGGGTTGGACAGACGGACATGAGGTTCTCAGGACATGGGGCAGTGCCAGGGGTGGGGTATGGGTAGACTCGGTGATTGTGAGGTCCTCTTCCAACCAAAATGATTCTGTGATTTTACGTGCACTTATCAGCAAAATCCAATGAGCTTTCAGTGAAGGTTAATACTGACTTTGGAAAAAGCCAGGACTAACTCGTGCAGAGTCAGCACACCCTGTGTTGGAGGAAATCTTGGTGAACAACTTGGTGTCAAACTCGGTGTGATTCAAAGTTATATCATGTCCTAATTGTTTGGAATAAAATGGGGAGAGATTACTAGGGTTTGGTAAGAGCCAACCAAGCCTCTGTCTAAAACCAAAGCCTAAACCAACCCCAAAGGTCCTGGGACAGCACATAGAGCCCCCTGTGATAGGGAAGCTCAGAATCAACACGTGGATGTACCATGGCAAATATGAGATGGCAGCACAAACAGTGGGAAAATGTCAATGTTGTGAAAAGAGATATAGGGGTGCATACAGGTGTGCACATGTGCCTGTGTATTTCAGTATAATAACCTGTATACCAAGCTCAAGGGGATGGTTATATTTATGTTTTTTTGCAGTTCTGTCATGTCTCCGTTGCCCTTGTCCTCCATTGTGAAAGCGAATTAAAAGTTGTGTGTGCTGAAATCCTAAAGGTGCACCCAGGGTTTGCACTCCTCACTCTGGAAATTTTATCTTCCAAAACACTTACATATTTTCTAAAAGTAGAACAAGAACATTAAGATCAACATTAGATGACAAGGAGAAAATTAGTTTCAGAAATTAGATCTTTCTAAGAGTTCTGGACCAATCTGACATGTAATTAAATTCTGCATTTCATTTTTGACCTAATTAACTTTTTTTTTAATCAGTTAAAAAATGAAAACACGACTTTAAAATGAAAGGATATGTTTCATTTAGAAAACGCTGAAACTAAACTTTTGACATAAAAAACTCTTCCCATATGAAATTAATGACTGCATTTTATCTATGTTTATTAATAGCTTTGTTCATTCAAAATATACTTTTCAACGATCTTAATAATCTTCAAAAAATTGTGTCCATCTCTTTTCAGTATCAATCTATCTCTTCTCAAGAAGTCCATATTGCTTCTGCCCACCTCTCTGTGTCACCATTATCTGGGGCTACATCTATGAAAAATAGTGCTTTAGAAATTATTCATGTCTAAAATAATGCTTGGAAGATAAACCTAAGCCAATGCAAGTTTAAAAGTGTTTTGTTTTGTTTTGTTTTTCCATTTATATATTTCCTAGAGACAGTTTGACGTAAACATCAGGTTCTGCAGGCTGGAGTCATGGACCTGTAAGTACACAAATCCATCAGGAGCTTATCAATGTACCCAAGGATCATGGCAGTTTTCAGCACACTGAAAGCTTGTGGCAAGTTCTGTCTGCACTTTGAAATTGCAGCATCATAAACTAATTCAGATTTTCTCTTCTTCATGGTAAATATTTATAGCACCGTGCTAGGACAAAATTTCTAGAAGAAAACAAACAAACAAACACTGAGTTTTAAAATGCTATTTGCAAAAAGTGCAAACGTACTTCCACCCCTTCCCTCCCTGCGCCCCCCCAAAAAAGGAACAGAAAAAAAACAACCAACAGAAACCCACAAAAGAGGTAGATCAGCCCCTCAGTGATTTGTCCTCATGTCAAAACCAATGAAGCAGAGATGATTTTTTCATTTTGTCTAAGCTGTCCATGAAAGTTATAACAATTAAATAATGACATTTGCATTAATATTTTGCACTGTTGTGATCCCTTGTTTCATCATTATATAAACATACCTGGGTGTGAAAATAATCAAGAATCCTCGATTCTGATATTGTGCTGGCCCACAGTCTCAAAAGAGAAAACACCTATGAACCTGGAATAACTTAGATGTCATATGCCAACCCATTTCAAGTCAAAAGGGAAGTTGTAAAAAGAAATTGAAAATTAAGGATAATGAACTCGTGTTTATATGGCACTGTAGGGAATCAGTCATTTAAACTACCAAACCCTCTGGCACAGAGTACAAGAGAGGCTGCTAATTAACAGTAGTTGGTTATTAATCACACTTCTCCCCTCTTCATTCATTCCAAGAAGTGCTTGCGCTACAAGTACTCTCCTTGATTTGAGAAGAGCAAATGCATTTGTTCCTGTGTATTCAAACAGGCAGATGTTAGGACTTCAATTTTCATACATTTCACTGAAAAAAAAGTCTTATTGTTACAATCTCAAGACTACTCCTCCTTAAGGTGAAACCTCTGCTCCAACATTGAATACGGAGCCCTTGAGCATTCCCAACTACAGTGAATCAGAGAATCGCAGAATGTCCTGAGCTGGAAGGACCCACAGGATCATGGAGTCCAACTCCTGTCCCTGCACAGGACACCCCACAGGTCACCCCATGTGTCTGAGGACAGTGTCCAGTCTCTTCTTGAACACTGTCAGGTTGGGGCTGTGACACCTCCCTGGGGAGCCTGTTCAGTGTCCAGCACCTCTGGGGTGCCTTAGGAATTCATTAGAGGTAAATATAAAGTAAGGAGGGAGGGGAGGGGAGGGAAGGGGAGGGGAGGGGAGGGGAGGAGAGGGGAGAGAGGAGAGGAGAGGAGAGGAGAGGAGAGGAGAGGAGAGGAGAGGAGAGGAGAGGAGAGGAGAGGAGAGGAGAGGAGAGGAGAGGAGAGGAGAGGAGAGGAGGAGAGGAGAGGAGAGGAGAGGAGAGGAGAGGAGAGGAGAGGAGAGGAGAGGAGAGGAGAGGAGAGGAGAGGAGAGGAGAGGAGAGGAGAGGAGAGGAGAGGAGAGGAGAGGAGAGGAGAGGAGAGGAGAGGAGAGGAGAGGAGAGGAGAGGAGAGGAGAGGAGAGGAGAGGAGAGGAGAGGAGAGGAGAGGAGAGGAGAGGAGAGGAGAGGAGAGGAGAGGAGAGGAGGAGACACAAATTTATATTTGGCTCTAAGATGATCACTCAAGAGCATATTAGTGTTGTGATGCACAGGCCCACAAGGACGTCATCTCAACAGAATTAAAAGTCAGACAAAATATTAGAAATTATTAGGGAAGGAAGAAAGAACCAAATAATGAATGCCACTGTTTAAAACCAAGCTTATACATATCTTAAATGTTATCGCAAAATCACAGAATTGCTAATGCTCGAAGGCACGTCTGGAAGTCATCCACTCCAAATGCCTAGTCAGGAAGCGCCAGCTACTGTAGGTTTCCCAGGATTGTGATCAGCAACATTTTGAATGTCTCCAAGGACAGTGAATCCACAGCCTCTCTGGGCAACCTATGCTGGTGTTTAATCTCTCTCACGACAAGAAGTTAACAAATAAATAAAATTTCTTATGTTTAAACAGAATTTCCTGTGTTTCAGTTTGGACCCAGTGCCTCGTGTCCTGTCGCTAGACACCACCAAAAGAGCCTGGCTCTGGCTCTTTTATACCATTGGGTATTTATAGACATGGATAAGATCCCTCCAAGCCCCCATTATGCAGGCTGAAATGTCCCAGTTCTCTCAGCATCTCCTCATGCCCAGCCCTAGATGGTGACCTCCCCAGCACTGGACAAGAATCACCTCCTTGACCTTCTGGCAATGCTCTGCTGGTTGAAAACTGTTAAAGGTCAGTGAAGTAATAAGGAAGAAATGTCACATATTGGTGTTCACCTTCTCACAAATGAGGAACAACTTCTCAGTTCTTCAACACTGTAGTAAAAGTGACAGTAGACGGGCAGACTGTTGTTTTCACCTTGCAAGGCCATTTCCACATTCAGATGACTTCCAAAACACTTTTCAGTATCAAGGACCACACTTGAACCTGATTCTATCCACTGCTGAAATGCAGCAAATTAATGTTAGTCCATAGGTACACAGCTCAACAGGTTAGGACAAGAAATGAAGAATAACTAATTATTTCACCTCTAAGGATGAGAACAAAAACTCCTCTGGAACTGTGAGATTATTGCCTTTTTTATGTTATGCTATTGATCTCATCAAACTCAAAGACAGAAAATTATAACAGTCCATGAAAATTGTAATTTTAAAATGTGTTATCACCTTTCTTCTTCAAATTAAGTATTGCCTTATTTAATAAAATACAATTGTATAGAAAAACTTATTTCAGCTTTCATTTGATAGATGTATTGCTGCTGTGTGCCAATATAACTCTTAATTCTAGAACCAAACATTAGATCAGCTATTAAAATTGATAGCAGACGTGAGTTAACTTTATATAGGTAAAAACATAGCTAGAAGTTTGTGAGAATGTGGTATACATATCAATGATAACCCTACATAGTATATTGCCACCGTGTTACTATGCTGAACCCGAGAAAAAAAGCTCTCCTTAAGGGCTTCTTTCTGAAGAAACACATACCCATAACTTTGCACCATTTGCTTTCAAAAGGAACTCATATACATTTTGTTTGGCAAGTCTTTCTAATATAAAGCTTGTTAACACACCTCTGGCGTTCCTTAGCAAGGAAATCTAATCTTCACCACACACTTCTGATTTTTTTTTTCCTAATTCAGATCCTCCTGTTCATCCAGAGAAAAATAGGAATATTTCGGAGTTAAAAAGTTCAGTACTTTCCAAGTTTTCACTAGCACAGATGTATCCCTGGGCTGGTTGATGCCAGCCAAACCATGCAGTGAAGAATTCCTTGACCTTTTACAGAGCGGAACTTCACGACCACCACCATCTGCCACATTGAAGTCTAAATCACACAGTACTTGAGGAAAAAAAAATCAAAAAGTGGGTAACGAGGTCTCAAAAATCATAAATAGAAGTTTTGATTTTCAACTAAAGAAATTGTATTTCTCTTGATTTGAATATCAGGTCTAGAATCAATGGGAGCTAAAATCACTGCAGTTACTCATCTGAGCTCTAATAAGTGAACCGGGCAACAGTAGATACAGAAAGGCACAAAGAAAGGGCCAGTAATGCTGCTCAGACCTTCGCACTCAACCTCAGCAATAGTGGTGATGCACCACAGGGCACAGTCCCCAACAGCCGCTGGAGAAACTGTCCTTGCAACATTGGAGGCCTTGGCCCAGACAGAGGTCCGGATGTTCTTCTGGCCTGCAGGTGTGCAGTTGTCAGGTGGCTGCATTTCTAAGACAAGGAGCTGCAGGAGCAGGTCAAGAGACTGTACAGCTCCCCAGATAAGGAGAAAAGATTGACTGGACCTCGTAGTTTCAAAAGCGCAAACATCCAGATGAAGTTTTGAGATGGGCAAAGCCTGTGACTACAGGGTTACAAAGTGGAAACTCCCATGATGGCAAAGGCTGGAAGCATGCGACTTCTGGCACCAGGAGGTAGGCTCCTGCTCCACCTGAAGGTTCATGGAATGGCTTCACCACCACCACCCGCTGATTAAAACCTGGGAGTGCTGTTGAATGGAGCATCTCTCCAGCTGAGCCTGAGCCACTGAGGGGCAATGGTGGGGGAGGAGGAATGCAGCAAGTGTTAGCAGTGGGAGACTGCAGGGGGCATCTCCCACCCCAACATATCATCTACTGAGGTTTACTGCTTCCCCAGGGCTCAAAGTCAGGAAGCAATTAAGAGGTCGCCATGACTAGGCCAAATCTTAGACTGTGATCCCTGATTGCTCTTCTACATCAGCACCAGCGATACTGCCCAGGGAGGGCTGAAAAGCATCAAGCTTAACCACATTGCTCTGGAAGTGATGGTCAAGGACAGGGTCATGTCTCCTTGATTCTGAGAGTGAGAGGGATGTGCTTGAGAATGACTGGACAACCCTGGAGGTCAAATCGTTGCACAGCTGAGGGTGGCAACGTTTGGGTTTCTGTGATCATGCAGCAGTATTTGAAGACTGATAGCTGCATGTAAAAGGTAGCATCCACCTGACAAAGTGGGGTGAAAATATCTTTGCCAAAAGGTTGGCCCATCTGGAAAGAAGACCTTTAAGAGAGGAACTGGGAAATCAGCATGGCCTCTCTGAAGTGCCTTTACACTGCTATGTGCAGCATAAGTTAAGTTTCTTTTCCCTAGGTTTCCCAAAGCAGTGACTCAGGAACGGATTCCAGAAATAGTTCTTAAAAAAATCATTTACTTATAAGGTACAGCATAGAGAGCAGCTCATGCTAGATGACTTCAAAAGAGGAACCCCGAGCAAAGAAGGCCCTGGGTAATTATACCCTGACAACCTAAACTTTTCACTCGTGGCATATCAATTCAGGCTTTTTGTAAAATTAGTGTCTGAAGTCTCCCCATTCTTCATTAAATCTCTTAATTTCTGTCAGGCCAACAGTTTCTTATCTCTGCAGATAACTGTTTTTCACCAACCAGACTAGACGTCGACTTAAGTTCCGTCCCTCAGTTGCTATTTTATACCTGTAGCTGGGGAGAAAAATAAGTCCTTGGCAACAGCCAAAATATTCTTCTCTTTCTCATCTGCTTTAGACATGCCTTTCCATTAATTTACTTTTCTCTAGGGATGCAGGTCCTGCTGATGATCAAAAGCTCCTTTATTTTCTAGCTTGAACCAACTTCTAGGCAGAAGTTCACAGCTTGTGGCCTAAGCAAACTTAGTTATTTATGCTAAGCAAGGTCTATATAAGCAGTTTCTAAGCAAGTTCTATAAGCAGCTGTATACTAAATAGTTCAATAAGCTAAGGCAGTCTGTTTCCTATCATTTGAAACAAACAAGAGGAACTGGAGGTCTGTGTACAGTTACAGGGCCACAATGTCCTTGGGATATTGGAAGTGTGGTGGGATAACGCACATTCCTGGAGCACTGCAATGGATGGACAGGAGTCCATGGGGAAGGGCAGGCCAGGAAGGCAGGAGAATGCACGGACCTCTGCCTAGAAACACCTGTTAAACCAGCTCAGAGCTTATAGGTCAGGAGTAAAGGGCAGACCGACATAAGCAATACTGTGGTGATTGCTACAGACCACTTGATTGCAGTGTGCCCTTGTGGCCAGGAAGCCAATGGTACCTGGGGTGGGTTAGAAAGGAGTGGTCAGTAGGTCAGAGAGGTTCTCCTGCCCCTCTGCTCTGCCCTGGGGAGACCACACCTGGAATATTGTGTCCAGTTGTGGCCCCTCAGTTCCAGCAGGACAGGGAACTGCTGGAGAGAGTCCAGGGCAGCCATCAAGATGCTGAAGGGAGTGGAGCATCTCCCGTGTGAGGAAAGGCTGAGGGAGCTGGGGCTCTGGAGCTGGACAAGAGGACACTGAGGGGGGACTCATTCCTGGGGATCAATATGGAAAGGGGGAGTGTCAGGAGGATGGAGCCAGGCTCTTCTCAGTGACAACCAGTGATAGGACAAGGGGCAATGGGTTCAAACTGGACCACAGGAACTTCCACTTAAATTTGAGAAGAAACTTGTTCATGGTGAGGGTGTCAGAGCCTGGCCCAGGCTGCCCAGGGAGGCTGTGGAGTCTCCTTCTCTGCAGACATTCCAACCCACCTGGACACCTTCCTGTGTGAGGAACACCTCATCTGGGTATTCCTTTTCCGGCGGGGGGATTGCACTGGATGAGCTTTCGAGGTCCCTTCCAACTCCTGACATTCTGTGATTCTGTGATTGGGAAGAAGTAGATGAGACCTTTGGACAGTTGGGAGGAGTCTCGTGTTTGCAGAAATTCCAAAAGTAATCTCATGAAATTCAGCAAAGGGAAATGCCAAGTTCTGCCCTTGGAATGGTAAATCTGTGCTCTAGTCCATGCTGGGGACCACAAGGATGAAAATCAGCTTTACAGAGAAGAACCTGGGGGTCCTGGTAGACAGGAAAACTGAACATGAGCCTGAAATTCGCCCTCACAGCAAAGTCAGTCAGTAGCCTCCTGGGCTGCGCTTGGGAGAACACAGCCAGAAGTTCAAGGGGAGTGATCTTTCCACTTTATACAGCACTAGTGAAGACACAGCTGGACTGATGTGCCCAGTACTGGGCTCTGCAAGATAAGAGGGACACATTTACCGGGGTGACATCCGCAAAATACTTTATTTGATGCTGCTTTAAGGAAGGAAGGTTGGACTAGACAGTCTCCAGAGGTCCTTTGCAACCTCAACTATTCTGTGAATCCGTCCTCCTGTAATACTATTTTCCAAAGTAGCTTTCAAAGTAGTATCTGATGTGGAAAAAAAAACACCAAACCTGAACCTGCAAAATTTTGTTAGGTGCAGAACCAAGCATTTCCCTATAAACAGCTGTAAAATGCCTGATAATAACCCTTACAGGCTAAAAGCACGTTTTAAATATTTTGTTGAAAGCATCTGTGAGTGCCCAATGCTTTCATTAATAGCAATTCTTTCAAACCTAATAAGTGGAATGAATTACAATGAAAGGAGCATCAAAGTGAATTTAAAAATATGAGCACATTGACAACAGATGTTCTTTCAAGGGTGAGAGCTCCTGGTCCATAAACTATTAAATCAATGAAACTTTTAAGTGAAATTTAGGAATGACATCAGTTAAGTAGTGTCTACACCTGCAAAATGTATTTCGCATTCATCTCAGTAATTACACGACATCCATCACTTCTGAATCTCTTTGCCAACAAATTGCATAAAGTTAACTAAATTCTCCAACCTGCCTTACTGTATTGGGATCTCATTTCTCTTTTAGATAATTTCTGTTGCTTATCTTAAGGATGTGCTGCTGAGCCATTACTCACACATTTTCCTTCTATAAAAACAACAATGTGCAGACTAGTCTCACACTTTCTTCTGAAAGCAGCAAGACTGGGGCCCGATCTGAATTTATGGTGATAAAAAAATTCATATTCTAGTGCCAAATACTTTAAGAGCCTTGTGCTTGGTCAGCTCTGGAGCTCTTAGCAATTCCAGTTGTTATAGTGTTTTTGGAAAAATAAGCATTTAGTCATCACACATTAATGTGGGTACTCGATGTCTGGTCCGAGACTATAAGGAACCAATGTATAGCAATAAATCATAAAGATGAGCAGTAAAGTCCTCTCCTTCAAAGGTTACAATATCAATAAAAACCTGAAAGTGACAAATGTATAAATATTCATTAAAACATCTGCTTCCAGTATAGAATTAATTTTTATTTACAATTGCATTGAAGTTCCCTTAGTTATTTTAACACTCACCTTTTCCAACTGGAACTCATATACAGGAAAGATGCATTATTTACCTGAAACAAGTAGACAAAGTTGCATAAAGTATTTGGGCTGCAGTTATTGTGCTGTAGAGATTATAGAAACCAGAATATTCCAAGCATTATACACACCTGCATAAATATTATTGCAAACCATATTCACCTGTGAGAATCAATTGTTGACGCTTCTCCATAATATTTAAGACTGTTTCTTGTGTATGTTTGTTTGTTTAGTGATCTCTGCACTTAGCATGACTCAAATACAGAAGCAGAAGCTATTGAATCATCTATATCTGATGGAAAAAAAGTCCACAGATCATGGGTGCATCACACTGGAGGCTGATTCCTCCATCTTCCTGCTGGTTATCCCCACTTGGAGAAATTGATTCAGCAAGGATGGCGCTGATGAGGTCAGGCAAACCTTCTTTAAATAACCTAATTCATGTCAATGCCCCCTTAGGTAAATAAAAAATATAATAATCCTGTACTTATCTCACTGAAATAAACTGAAATTCTTCTGTTTACTTCACCTGTGTTGAATGTGGCCCTTATTTCCTTTCCCCGTGCCCCTCCCTGCAGTCCTTCACCAGCATCAGAATTGCCCAGTGGGGTTAGTATAGCACTCGTGCATATTCTGCTCCATGAAAGAAGATATATGAAATTGCCAATTGCACACAGAGAAGTTCTCAGGTGTTCTTCCAGGGAAGGAAAATATTATAGTTAAACTCTTGCCTTAAATCAGAAAATGCTTTTTAATAATGATAATGCTATAGGGGTGGTTAGGTTTGGGGAGGTTTTGGTAAATAATGTTTAAATAATAATATTTTAGAATTCTGAAAACATCTCTAACAGGAATATTTATTTATCTACTTGCTTTTCAAATAAGTAAAATTAAAAGCAGTGAGTAAAGCAAAAGAAACAGAATAATTTTATGAAACTGCCTGTGGCCTAAACCTATCACAAAAAGTACACGACCTATTCATGGCTGCAAAGCACTACCCATGGAAAAAATACAAAACAGTTCTTAATCACTATAAACTTTTCAGGAATAATCAGGGATTGTCAAAGAAGCTGCAGTTATTTGCAAATCTGATGGTCTTTTTGCTTCCAGCAACAATATTTATGTAACAACTTTCGGTGCTATTTCACTTCGATTGCCTTTGCCACTTCTACACTTTATCCTCAAATAAAATGCCGTTAAATTAGGCAGATAAATTCAAATATGAAAATGATGCCATGTCAGGGCAAGGTCTTTTGCGCATATTTATTACTTTCTATTTTTTAACAAACCAGCAACAACAGTTACCATCAGTCTCAACACTTCGGAATATTGATCTTTCCTTTGCGGCACTGTTGGTGGTGGGTTGACCTTGGTTGGCTCTCAGATGCTCCCCCAGCCACTCGCCTCTCTTCAATGGGAAAGAGGCAGAAAATAAGATGAAAACTCAGAGGCTGAGATAAAGGCAGGGAGATCATTTATCAGTTACCTTCACCAGTAAAACAGACTTCATTTGGGGAAAATTAACTTCATTTTTTGACAATTAAAATTAATTTGGATAGCCTGCAGCACTCTCCTTCTTCTCTTACCTGGATGTCACAGGGCTCTTCCTCACAGGTTTTTCTTCTGTCCATGCTGTGCAGTGTTTTGCTCCTTCTTAAATACATTTTAATGCAAAATTAAACTACACTTTTAATTATATTTATAATGATTTCATTATTGCTAGCTAAAAAGATAATGCATCACCAAAGTATTACCAAAAGACATTAAAAGGCCTCCTATAATGGAAAATATGTCAATGTCTACTGGATTATGCTTTTCATCTTTACTGAAATAGGTAGGTTTTCTATTTAATTTGTGTTAGTGATAAGTTCCCCACTAAAGTCTAGGTTAAGCAAAGAGAAAAACACCTAATATGTTTTGGCATATTAAGAAAGATTTTCAGATTTGTCCAGTATGGGTCAGATCAGCATAGTTCTACGTAAACAAGTTTTAATTACCTAAAATGCAAAAGTACTAGTTTTTACCAGTTTTATACAGGGCTTTCCACATGATTTAAACAAACGAATATTTATTTAGATCAAAGAAAGCAAATAAAGATATTTGGACAAATTTTAATTATACAAAACATATTTGTATTTCTAAACCAAAGCTGATTCTATTTTAAAATGTTTAAATTATTCTCATTCAGAGAGTATATTAACCCCATAGATTTCCAAAAAGCTTAAAAAAAAAACAAACAACCAAACCTTTTAACTCTGTTTTTTAGCTCATACCACAGGGAATCACAATAAAGTCACCTTGTGGCTGACACTTTATTCATTTTTTAAACTTGTCACTTAAACCACCTGCTCGTGTGTTCAGAGTAGCTAATGAATTACAAATGGTCGCCAAGAGCTAATGCTCAGATAAAAGCTATAAGGAAGGGGCCAGGATACATTATAGCCATTTTAATTATACAATTCAGTCCTCCCACACTTTTCCCTCCTGGCCTAAGATATTATTTATATTAAAAAAATTCAAATAATAGTAGAAGCAGAAATATGCAATATTACAGTCTACTCTTTCACAATTAATATTTTCTGTGCACCTCATAACACTGGAGCCAGTGTTATTATGCTACAGCATTAATTATATCATTCTGTTCGGAGTTGGTACAGACAACTTCTCAGCCAGATATGAGAAGCAAGCTGGTCTCCACAGCAAACTGTCCATGCCAGGGGGCAGCTCGGATGAGATGCTGGGGTGGAGTTGCCATCAGGACTGAGCCAGGAGCAGAACTTCCCTCTGAACCACACCCCTCCTGTCTCCTCAAGTCCTTCTTCTGCTGGTTTCCCTCCATCGAGATCCAGAGGTGCGACCTCTCAGCACCAATGCAATCCTGCTCCTTCCCAGCATGTGCAAAAGCCATCACCCCATTCTTCTTTCTTCTTCAAATCTTCTGTTGTTGTGAGGAGCAGGAAGGGGAAGAAGATAAGCCTGTGGCTGCCCCACCAGGGAAAGGAAACACAAAACAGTGCAGAAAATAGCTCAGAGGAAAAGGCATTTTTCTGCCAAAGGTGGTTTCTCTGACTGTCGCAAAGAGCTGACCTCTAAGTAATGCCCACCTGTTGTGTGCCAGGAGGAGAAACCAGTCTGGGACAGACCAGATGAGTCTCCTCAGCTGCAGGTGGCTGTGCTCTGCCTCCCAGTGTTGACTGCTGTTCAAGGTGAGCACCTCTCCACCCTGGGAGTTGAACCAGCAGTAAAAAAAAGAGTTTAAGCATAAAAAGTGCCTCTCCATACTTCCATGTGCTACTACTAGTAGGAATCGATAAAAATAAGAAGAGACATAGATATATCATATGTTCCAGAATATATATCATTATTGTTTATAAATATGGAAAGAGGGAGTGTCAGGAGGATGGAGCCAGGCTCTTCTCGGTGACAGCCAGTGACAGGACAAGGGGCAATGGGTACAAACTGTAACACAGGAGGTTCTACTTAAATTTGAGAAGAAACTTGTTGGGAGTGAGGGTGTCAGAGCCTGGCCCAGGCTGCCCAGGGGGTTGTGGAGTCTCCTTCTGTGCAGACATTCCAACCCGCCTGGACACCTTCCTGTGTAACCTCATCTGGGTGTTCCTGCTCCATGGGGGGATTGCACTGGATGAGCTTTCCAGGGCTCTTCAACCCCTAACATTCTGGGGTTCTGTGATATTTTTATGCAAGGTACTTAAGCCCCCAATTACAGCAGTGAACACACAGAAATGCAAGCTGAGCAACATTTTCACAGCACCGATCTCAAGCCAAGGGTAGAATACTAATTTCTCTGTGCTTGGGATTGTTCAGTGGCTCAAGCTTTGCTCAGTTCAACCATAGTGACTAGTACCTCATGCAGGTTCAAATTCTAATTTTGCCAGGAACACCACAGGATGTGTTCCACTGTGATCTCATAGTGATGGAGTAACTTGAGGAACAAAATGCTACCTGATATGAGTAATGCTTCAGGAATCAACTTCTGATTACTGTAACTGCTCCTTAATGTTTTCCTGAAGAAATGAGGTACAGAAGTGGTCAGGAAGAAAAAAAAAAAAAAAAGGAAAAAATGTGGAAAATTGTGACACACAGTGAAAGAGGCGTTACTGTAAACTCTAAATATTTTTTTTTTATTATGTCATAGAGAATGTCTGAGCAGTTACAATGTGTTTATAACAAAGGATTGTATCTATATACATATGTCGAGGGTTAAGATTGCAGGGTGACAATAAAACCCTGGCAGATGTATTGTTAACCCCCTCTTCTCCCCCCCACTTCCTCCTTTTTGCCCCTCCCTCTCCCTCCTTTGTACTAAGGAGAGGCAATTGGGAGGAAAAGAAGAACAGAGAGAAGAGAGTTGGAAAAAATTAAAGATGTTTTACTAATGCTACTAATAAGAATAGAGAATATAATACAAAATATACAAAACCAATCTTGAAAGTCTCAGCAACTGCAGAGCCGGCATCCGAAGTCCTGGACTGGACTCTGCAGCCAACCGGAGCTGGATTCAGTCTGTTACTGGCCTCAGTTCGCAGGGACAACTAGCAAGGTCCTCTCCTAATGTCAGCCATAAGCAGAAGGGAAAAGGAAAAGGGACGAGATCCTCGTGATCTCCCACTTTTATATGAAGTATTCACGTGAATGGAATGTTATACACAGTTGGTCAGTTTCTTGGTCACTTGTTTCTTGTTGCCCCTCTCTCGAGATGTCCATCCGTGCTTATCAATAAGTTTGCATTCCATTGCTAGGTTTACCAAAACATGTGTCTGGTTCTCCAGGAAAATGCAGCTCATATGAAGGCTTTAGCTGACAGGCAAAATTCACTGAAAGAGAAACTTGTTTTTAACAAAACCAGGGCAACATAATATGAAGGTGTCCTTTAGGAAAAGTGGCCCTGAAAGAATGCTCTAGGAGAAGCATACAAAATAACTTAAAAAAAAGGAAATAACAAGAAAAGAAAAAAGCAACCACAATCTGCTTAATGTACAAGGGCAAGAATTGTCCCTCTAGCCTTTCTTTTCAGTACTTGTGCACAACTTAGTTTGTATGGGTTTTTTCCTTCACTTCTTTATATTTCAATTAAAGTGTGAAGCTAATGGATGAACTAGAAACCTCTGTTATGGAAAAAAAATAGATGTAACACCTTTTTATTTACCAAGAACAGCCAACTTCTTGTTGAGAAGTGAATTGACTCTTGGGCTATTCTGGCAAAAATAAAGAGACATTTAAAATACCAACTGCCCACAGAAATTCAACACGATGCAGCATTTTTTCATCTAGTGGGGTACATCTGTTTTCAGTATCTCATCTAGGACATTCTCCTGCTGAAATAAAAACACAAAGAGACATATATCGAGCATTAGTGACGGGCAGAGTTCATCCTACTGCTTCTGGATAAGATCCTGACAATAAACAGTAACAGACCAAACCATATCAATCTCAGCTGAAAATACCATTTATATAATCTGTTGCTAGAGACTATGAGGAATGAGGTTGCTGCAGTAAATGAAAAAATAAAAATGTCTGCTCCACGCAAAGGAAAATACTGTTTTGTATAAGGATGGTTTACTTTATTGTTACTTTTTTCCTAGCATCTGTTCTTAAGTAAAAATAAATATAACTTTATGAAGTAAAATTAAAATAAACTAGTCTAAACAAATCACCATCACTTTCCAGTTCTTCTTTTAATTATGTCTCAATGAGGAAAGCATGATGATTAGCAGAATAATTTATATAAGAAAAAGAGTAAAGAACTTTTATGTGAAGACTACTGTAAGAAAGCTCCCCAACAAGGAGAGTCAATAGGAAATTTAGGTAAAATTCATATACATCAGTTGAATACTGCTGGAAAAATAGCATAGATCAACATTAGATTCAACATTCACAAAAGATAAATTCAATACAGAGAAGAGGACATACGGGTCGTAGAATCTGATTCTGTATTTTTAATACACCATCCTTCTTTTGTCAAGTAACCTAAAAGCTTGTTGATGCTCAATCTTGTAACATTCAAATATCCTCAAAATCTTCCTTTTCAAGAGCTTTTTTCCTAATCTAGGCCTATGAGAACTTCTTAAAAATAATAAATATGTGAGAAAAGGACTGTTTTCTTGGGAAAAACAGAACAAAACCAAACACAACACACCAAAAAAAACCCAACAAAGCAGAAATACAATAAGTACTGAAAAGATAGTTCATTTTCATTACTATACTTCTGCAACCAAAGGATAAACATCTAGGCAAAGCTGTGATGATAAAGAAGCATTACTTATTTCAGCTTTTTTACAGGAATAAGAAAGATCCTTTAGGATATCATATTCTAGGCTAAAATGTATTTAATTTTCAATTATTCGAGTAAAGCTTTCTTTTGCCTATAAACATGGCCTTAGAATTGTACACACATAATTTGGTCTGTCATGAGCAGAGATGTATTTTGAAAATATATGACAAAACAATGATAAAAATATTATGAATTTATGGAAAAGAAAATATATCCCCATTGTTCTGTCACTTTTACCTTTTTAGCAGAAACATCGAACAACTTTCATAATGAGAACTTCGCAAATCTCCGGGATGCTTGAGCACTTGTTCCTCTGGAGGGTCAATCAATGTACTTCAATATTTTTCAGAGCAACAATGGATTAGAATACAAATTAAATTGAAAACACAATGCGAGTGAGTGGCGACATTACATTGGAGCAAGAATTTCATCGAATAGTAAGAATAATATTTTTTAAAAGAGGCAAGCCTAGAGAGAAATTTTATAAAGACAAAATGTTCCGACACTAATTTTCAAAGGTGATACTGTGACTTGAACAAACTGAGCTCTAATGATGCTTAAATTCTGTAGTCTTACATGGCAATAGATTTTAGATGGCCGCGTTGCTTGGGGGGCTTCAAAAGCTTTACGATTCTTCGCAATCTTTTAATAAATGTTTTAACTGTCGCAACGTCCTTTTTCGTAATTTTGCCATCCCATTTCCAGTTCTAATCAACGACAATGTCTGAGTATTTATACCAAATGCATGTGTGAAATTGAGAAGTTTGAGTTCATCCAGAGATACCTGAACCCAGCAAAATAAAATAGCCTGACATAGTTATAGGTGAGGGGTAGGAATTGAAACACTTTGTATTCAGGAGCCATTTTCCTCAGCTTAAAAGAAACAAAGTCAGTTAAGCAAAATACTGCAAGAGAAGTTTTGAAGTGTAAAATACAAGGATGGCTTTTTATAGAAGACTTTTTTTTATCTAAAAAGCTTAGCTACTTCACTATTTAATTTTTTTTATTATGTACTCTCATCTTACAGGAAGTTACTGTTGATATTTAACTCTTTGGAAGTGTTGAGTCTTTCAGCTGGAGTACTAACTGCTTTTTTGATATCTTTCAAGCTTAAAATGAAAAAATTCACCTAACAAATCATCCGAACATCTCTTCTTGATGTTTACTAGCTAGCAGCATTGCACCATATATTATTTTAGAATGACTTTTTAAAAAATATATTAGCAAGAAGGCTATGTTATGTGTGTTAAAATAGAGTTTAACCACCTACCTGGCATCCAAGACCAATGCATTAACCATCAGAACCTTCTTTTGTTCCTTCACTACTGAAGGATGATAAAGACGTTAAGTTCTCTAAATTCACCTAGTTTTGATTCACTTTTTTTTTTTTTTCCATATCCAGTGAAATGATGGCTGTTGTCACACGAGGTCCATCCGGCCTGTGAAAAGGGGTCTAAGTGTCACTGCAAACACTTTGGCTACAAGACCCGTTGTCTTTTCTTTCAGTCCTGAATGATTACAGACCTACAACTCATGTGATCTAGAACTCAAAAAGTGCAGTAATGCAAAGTAATTAATGAGAAACCAAAAATTATTTCTGAAAGGATTTAATGAAAATGTTAGATTGTTTTTTACCCAAATTAAAACTTTTTTTTTTTTTTTTTTTAACAGGATTAAATAAAAACTGTTTTTCTTTTAAGGAAAAAGAAACAGGGATGAAGAGGAAAAAGATAAATTAGGCATAATCTTAGTCATATCACCTGTTAGGTAATATTTGTCTTCAGCTTATGGTATGAAATTTAGTTTTAAATGTCCTTCAGAGGCAATGAGATTACCTCTCATTTCTATAACCTCATTAGGCACATAATGAGATTATTTCTTCTGCTTCCACAAGCTAAGGAATTACATCTGTCTTTTGCATGTGTTCTTCGAGTTCTTGCTTGCAAAACAAGTTGGAAGTAAAATCTAGATGTTTTCCAACAACATAAATTTATTTTTTTTTACTGTGACTAGCCTCTTTAAGTATCTTGATGTCAAAAGGTATTAAATGAATGTAGATTTACCCTGAAGGAAGTGAGTTACTAACAAACTGACAGTGAAAATTAATCCATGCATTTGTATTTAAACAGAAATCAAATAAAAGGAAGTTTTCAGAAATAAAGAATGGACTATGAAGTACATCCCAGAACAGGAAAAAGGCAAGTATGACAACAACAACAAAGCAACACACAACTCAGTCACTGTGATATAAAATAAATCCACTCATTTATCACAGTGTAGTGTAACCTATGAGGGCAGGAATTCCAATTTCAATTCCTTCTGTACTTCTAGGGTATTACTTCTATGAAAACTACCCATATACAGATTTAAGTTTAAAAATCATGTCTTTGTTTTATAAGTTGGGATTTGGAAAGAACTTATTTGAAAGGACAGATTAATTTTGTAAATGCAAAAAAAAAAGTTTTAAACTGTGGATTTTGCATATGTCTAGAAACTGGCACACATAAGACATGGATGTAAAACAGCATTGTCTTTGTTTCATACCAGCTGAAGATATAGCATAATTAATTGCCTCTAAAACCTCTCATGTAAGTCTGCTGCATCAACAATAATATATTTTTTAAGTATTTGGCATCTTCTACTTTTCACTTTTTTCCTTGTGTTTCATACAAAGTGTCTGAAAAACCTACACAGAATTATATTTAGCACATCTAGCTACTGACCAGAATATAGCACTCTAATTAATACTCATTAATTAGCTTTTAATTTGCTCTCTAACCCCTTGCCAAGGAACTAGTCATCCTCTTAATCCTTCTCCAATAGCCATGCCATACCAATCCATCTTCTACAAAGTATGGCAGTGCCAGACTTTATTTCAGCATTCAAATGAAAATTAACGTAAAAATCACCCAGAAGAGATGTTTCTGACCTGAAATCTCTTCCCAATATCCCTGTCTTTTATTGCTTTAACCGATCATTTCTAGCTGCACTGGTGTCCAAGCAGTAGGCTCAAGAGATTAAAGACTTGCATGTTGCTCAAACTTAACTTTGAGGTAACAAAAGCTCGTACACCAGCTATACTGTGAAAAAGAATGCAGGAATTCCACTCAGGAATGGGCAAACTCCCTTTGAATAGTCTATGAACACACTCTGTCCTGATATTAACACATTATGAATCATGACCAATATTAGAGAGAGAAATCCTTAACAAGCATAGATGCAGGTGAGATGTATTGCACACACATGCAACAAAAGCAAAATGATAGTGCTCTAGAGATGGCAGAAGATGCGTCAAACAGGTTTTGATTTTGGGGAGGCTTTGCAGCATTGCGACGGGTGCCCTGGGCCCCCAGTCAAACCAGAGCAGCGTGTTCAGGCTCCACAGGAGGGAAAGGCCGGAGCTGCAGCCGGGCCCAGAACCTTCCTTTTGGGAAACCCCCAAGGAAGCAGAACAGACACTGAACCCCAATGAGTTGTGGGCGCAGGGGGTGTCACGCAGACCTGTCTCGCTGTCTGTGATTTGACTACAAACAACCACTTTATTCCATAAATCTGACAGCCTGGGGGAGCTGCTGTGAGCTCTCCCTGCCAAATAAGCTGGCTGTATGGCAATGATTTTACTACTCACAGGTCGGTGAATGAGCCCAATTTAAGTTTCATGTTAATCATTTATCTGAAGGAAATGCACACTAAACATAATGAATCATCTAGAAGTATAAGGTTGTGTGATTTTTAGATTTAGAGTACTCTGCTTTATGTTCCTTGGTAAGCTGGATTGGCTGAAATCTTAAGCTGTGAAGTTCCGTGCGTATTTACCAAAAGCAACTACAAACTACAGTGAACACTTGCAAGACAAGGGCTGTTTTGCACTTTTCTGAGAAGAAAAGGATTTATTCAGACAAAACAGCACCTGCAAGGCCATGGGCCATAAACAGCATCTAGAGCTGAACAAAACAAAGGCCCATGTGAGACCAGTGAAAAGGATCCGGAGAGGAGCAAGAAGCCCCCACAGAGCAGTGCTGCTGTTGGGCTGAATCACGATGTGAATGGTCTGTAGATACCAAAGTCTGTGGTTTCTATGCTCAGGTTGGGCCTCTGCACAGGTCCCAGCTTGAGCCAGCCCTGCTGCTGCTCTGCTCCGTTACAGTCACTGATCTCTGAGGGTTTTGTCTCCGCACAGCCTGCCCCGCACACGTTATCGGCCTCCCTGAGAGTTTGCGTTCGGAGCTCTAAATCCAGACTGGAGAGAACGGGTGTCAGGGAGGGAAGGGCTGAAAGTTCCTCTGTGAGCTGGAGAGCAGGTCAGCAGCGCTCGGCTTGCGCTGAATCACACAGAGAACCCCCACCAGCTCTTCTAAGTCACACTTCTCTTCAGAAATCTAAATATTGTTCTGCAGTGAGCAGAACCCTAAATGACCCCCTTGCAACAGGCATAAGCCATTTATTGCTCTATATTCTTACGTCAAAGTTTGTGAGAGGTGCAGATCACTCAGCTGTATGTCTTTCACCGGTCTTCTCCTACACGGCTTTCAAATACTAAAACATCAAAGGATTGACAAATCGAGACATGTCAGTTGTCTTCTCTTATCAGCTCTTTTTGTTAGGCAATAATATTGTCTCATCAGAGTCATCTCAAGGAAGTGGGATGGGAGTTGGGTGAGATAAGCAGAGCTTATGGAAAACATCAGCATTACTGGCCAGCATTATTTCCTCCATCTTCAGAGCTTGGAGTTGAATCAGACAGAACAGTGAGGAAAAATATGGGCACAGAAAACTGAAAATAATGTAAAATAATTAATCTGTACTCAAGGACAGTATATGTGAGGACAAACAGAAAACAGACCCAGATCAGGATCAATCATAACATAATTAGTCATCGTAATGGAAGTCAACCATAAAATTCACTGTCTTTTCAATAACTCTTTGACCAAGCAAAAGATTTTAATGTTGTTGTGAAAACATTTTTCATCACAACTATATTTATCCTTTTAAGAATCCAGTAAACATCAGAAATTATGCAACTAGGCTGTATAGATTGTTGGGGACAGGAGAGACAATAAAGGCATATATAGGAAAGTTTGTTTTCATGTCATTATGTTAAACACACATACAAGTTTCAGTAAGACTCCTGAAACTCGGGAAAAATCTTTGATATCGTGACATTTTTTTTCCTTAAAAATCACTGTTTATAAAAATGTTGCTTTAGCATCACGAGACTTGGAACATTTATGACTGCGGTTTTGAAAACCAATATGCAGTATGGAATAAAGCAAACGAAAATTACATGCTATTTAGCATGCTTATTAGCTGATTAGCATGTCAGTTCAATATAAAGACACATCTAAATATTTATTAGGATTTTATTCCAAACCAGGCATCCCTTGTGTAGAGAAACAAGAAAATGCAATGCTGTGATAATCTCATTCCTGTTGCTGTGGCTTCTACATCACCATACTTTTCTTTTTTTTTTCCTAGTACAATATTCTAAGTCAATACTGACTATCAAACTCTGATATAACACCAAGCTAGGACATTTATCTTACTGTTACAGCAAATGTGACTAATTAGGTTGTTGTACTAGTAGAGTCAAGAAGTAATTTTTTGATAAAACTTCCTTGTGGAAAGGAAACGTTTCCTGAAATCCTAAAGAATTACCAGAAAATGTTTTGGTTTACAGTAACCGGTGGGTGAGCTACCAGTGAGTCAAGGGTAGACCCTAACCCATTTGAGAATGTGAAAATAAATATTTGCTGAATTCCTAGACAAGCCTTCCTAAGTGGATATGTGAACTAGAGCCTCTCTTCCCAGCACAAGAAAATTTCTTATGGCACAGAGATTCCTAGTTTCAAATACAAGCACATACATTTTTTCCAAGCCCTATTTTCCATGTGGATGATAGCAATTCAGAACTGATCTAGAAACTGTCCACCCCAAGTCTCTCCTCAGACTCATAGCAGACAGTTACCCAAACTTCCTGTCCTGGTTTTGTTAAAAACAAGTTTCTCTTTCAGTGAATTTTGCCTGTCAGCTAAAGCCTTGATATTAACTGCATTTTCCTGGAGAACCAGACACATGTTTTTGTAAACCTAGCAATGGAATGCAAACTTATTGATAAGCATGGATGGAGATCTCGCAAGAGGGGCGATGAGAAACAAGTGACCAAGAAACTGACCAACTGTGTATAACACTCCATTCATGTGAATACTTCATATAAAAGTGGGAGATCACGAGGATCTTGTCCCTTTTCCCTTCTGCTTATGACCGACATTAGGAGAGGACCTTGCTAGTCGTCCCTGTGAACTGAGGCCTAGAGAGTGACTGAATCCAGCTCCGGTTGGCTGCAGAGTCCAGTCCAGGACTTCAGATGCCGGCTCTGCAGTTGCTGAGACTTTCAAGATTGGTTTTGTATATTTTGTATTATTTTCTCTATTCTTATTAGTAGCATTAGTAAAACATTGTTAATTCTTCCAACTCTCTTCTCTCTGTCCTTCTTTCCCTCCCGATCGCCTGTCCTAAGTGGGAAGGGGGGAGAGGGAGGGGCAAAAGGGGGAAGTGGGGGGGGAGAGGGGGTTAACAATACATCTGCCAGGGTTTTATTGTCACCCCGCAATCTTAACCCTCAACACTTCCTAAAGGAGAGCTTACAATAAAACTAAGGGTAGAAGTTCCTTAATAGTCAGAAACTGTTATTTTTTATCCTTAAATTCAGTAAGGAACTAGTTTGAAAGATTTTCTTTGAGCAGCCTGAGAGAAGACATGCCTTTCAAGGCTTCAGCAGTTGAGTAGCATAACCTCTGGCCTTCAATTTCATGAAGAACTTCTGTGCAGGTTTTTAAGGAATAAATAAATCATAAATCTGCTCTGATTTTTTTTTTTTTTTTGGTCAGAAAACTGTTCTTGTGTTTTAACACAGGTGGCAATTTGCTTCTTGAGGAAAAGCAAAATACATTGCAAGATGATACCCACAAATTTGAAATGATCTCTTTGGAGAATAACACATCTGAGCTCAGCAGCACATTTCTTACTCATGATGAGCATGTGTGAAGTTCTTTAATCAGTGTATTTCACACATTGTTTTGTTCAGCTCTACTTTAGATGGTTAAATAGGTACTTGGGGATTTTTGTTTGTTGGTTGGGGTTTCAATCCATATGGATTCTTTTGTCGTAATCACTAGGGCTGGAATTCACTAGAAAAGGAAAAATATGGAAGAAAAATGAAGTTAAAATTATGGGTATTGAAAAATATCCATTTTTTACATAATCATAGTGCATTTTATTTTGAGTTTTACGCACCTCTAGGTGGTAAAAAAGCATGAATAACAGGAGGAAGAAGTTATTTTTTGAATGCAAGGCTGCTGCTTCTGGCTAACTCCAGGACATAGACAGTTCATAAGACTAAGGAGTCCACCTTAGGTAAATTACTAGATGTTGTCCTTTTTCATAGCAACTTTAAAGAAAATAATTAAGAATCACAGCAGGTAGAATCCGCAGTGGTTGGACAGATAAGGGCACCCCTCAGAGCTGAAAGACACAAGAGCAGATGCCTGAACTATACACACGATATACTAAAGCAGAGGACTATTTCACAGATAATTATGAAAGCATGCTAAGCAGGATTAAAAATATTAGTTTGTAATAATCATCGCTATAGTAATATTAGCTTGTTTTGAACTCAGTTACACAAATACAGCATAACTGGTGAATAATATCTAGGCATTTTTTTTTTACCTAATGGTCCAGTAAATATGTTATTGTCATTGACAGGAAATTGCCTCAGGTCTTAAACTAACAATGCCTAATGCTGACAGTGCCCAGCTACAGTCCTGGTCTGTTAGGCTTGTTACTGACTTGTAGGGTGGAAAAAAGCTTGTTATCACACCTCTTGTTACAATGTGCAGCTTAACTGTGAGACAACAGCAAACACCTTGAAAATATGGGCGCAGAATCACAACAAAAGCCCAGAACTGGAGCCGTTGAAGAAAGACAATCTTGAGAACTGCAAAAAACATTGCTTTCTAAGCATACCAACCAACCAAACAAACAGAGGCAGCTAAGAGAAAACGCAGCCAAGAAACCTGATAAGGCATCTGCCCTGGCCTAGGAAACTCAACATACACCATCACTGGGTCATACAGAGCCTGGGGAGCAGAAGCCAACAGGTTAAGAACTATCTAAAGAGTGAATTGCCTTGAGAAGGAGACAGTCTCACACTGGAAAGGGAGGGAGAGGAAAGTAGACGTTCAGTTTTGGCTTCCTTCGTCAGTGAGCCCTGGAGCCCGATTGCTTTGATCTCAGCGACTAAAAGCCATCAACGGTGGTGGAGCCCTCAGTGAAAAGAACAGGGTCAGTTGCCTCTGAAGATACTTCTTGGCCCTGCAGGCTGTGAAGACCCTGTAGATCTCCTGTTTAATCTACCTGATATTTTACAGTCACAGAATGTCCTGCTGGAAGGACCCACAGGATCATGGAGTCCAACTCCTGTCCCTGCACAGGACACCCCACAGGTCACCCCGTGTGTCTGAGGACGGTGTCCAGTCTCTTCTTGAACACTGTCAGGTTGGGGCTGTGACACCTCCCTGGGGAGCCTGTTCAGTGTCCAGCACCTCTGGGGGAAGAACCTTTTCCTCATGTCCCACTGACCCTCCCTGGCACATCTCCTGCCCTTCCCTGGGCTCTGTCACTGTCACAGAGCAGAGCTCACCCTGTCCCTCCTGCTCCTGCTGAGGAACCTGCAGCCCATGAGCTCTGCCCTCTGTCTGCTCTGCTCCAGCTGAACAAACCCAGGGACTTCAGCCGCTGCTCATACGGCTTCGCCTCCAAACCTTCACCAACTTCGTAGCCTCCTCGGGACACTCAGTTTTCTCATTTCCTCTCATGCTCCTTCCCTGATGACTGAGCACCTCAGCAATGGCACACACTTCCCACAGGCAAGATCATCTTAGTCCCCAGAACAAGGGAGAGGGACTCTTTGCAGTCCATGACCTGTGGGCTTTCTGGAGCACTGAGACCTCACATATGCCAGGAATACTTTTTCGAGCCAGATGCAAAACCATGTGCATGGACATCATTGTTACATAGCCTCTAGCAGCCTCACACGACCTCAAGGAGAGTTTCTGGGCCTTTCCCACCAACTAGTTTTTGCACTGTGGACCTTCTCCTGCCAGTTCAAGAGCTGCCACCTAAGGACAATGCAAACCCTTACTCTCCAACCTAAAAAACTCTTCCTGTTAGGGCTGACAAAAGCAGAATTCTCCAGAAGCAGCAATTCTGAACAGCAGCAATCATCAGACGATGATTCCTGAGAAACTGTTACCTGAAAAAACATCTGAAAGCTGCTCCAATAAGTGCTGTGTCTGTGACAGCTGCCTTTCTTTAGTCTGCTCACTATAAGATCCAAAGTATTTTTCCTACCTCAGCCACATGGAGTAGTTAGAAGTATGGTTTTTTACTTTCTGTATATAATAAAAATTATCTGTTAACATTTAAATAAGTGTCAAGTGTGCAGGCCACTCCTGCCTCTACTTCCAATCCAAAAGGTTTATATTTGCAGAAAGGAAAGTGCTGAAATACCTCATCTAAATTTATATCAATGAAAAGTCCAGGATTTAATGATTGAATCATTTTAATGGGCTTTGGATCTGACCATTCACTCAATTAAAAGGTTACACAGTGAGGTGCTTTTCTGAATTCAGAGTCTCTTGCTATGAGCATGGAAAATCCCCTTCTACTAATTCCTGAGGTTAAATCTCTCTCTTGTCTTTACTTTCATATTAGAAAGAAGGAATCAAGTACATATTTTAAAATTCAAATTACTCTAAACTAAGCAAAATGGTTCAGCAATAGTAGAAGTCTTCTGCAAAATCTCTCTCCATTACACAAATAAGACAATTAGTGACAGATAAATCTCTCAGAATAAGGGTTTATTTAAATTTCCAAAAGATTCTGCTCTAATGTAGGAGAGAAAAAGAAAACAGGTAGTTAAAATGCAAAATCCAAGTCTTCAGGTAATGTATCTGAAAAAAAGTCTTGTGAAAATAGTGACATTTTCCTTCCAGAGACTTGCCTCAAAGTGTGGTGAATCGTTCAAAGGAGGAAAAAAATAGGGAACTACAAGTACAAAACAATTTGGTTTAGAGAATTTCCTAGAGATATGTTTTTCAGATAGAAGAAATAACTTAAGCCGCATGCATATGAAAATCTTCATCTCTTGTCATAAAGGAAGATGAGGTTGACAATCTTATCAAACACCTAAATAAATTAAAGTAAGGCTCAATACCATGTAAAAATGGAAAATAAAGACTTAAAGCATAAAATAGCAGCCATATGCTGGAGTTGATCGGAAAACTGAGTTCACAAATCAAACGTTATGATTTAAATATTAAGAAGTCAAAAAATGGACTGTGATTGATGGAAACCTTAATTAAGACAAAGAGCATTCCATATTAGCAAAGGTTCTCTTTCCTAAAAAACAGTCTTAGACACCCAATGGAAGAGGATATTTTAAGAACGATAAATAACATTATACCTCATCTAAATTAGATTGCAACATTTATTTACTTTCTTTCCATTATATTCACAATGATATAGCACAGCTTCTGCTTAACCTACCAGGAGGGCCCACGTGGATTTAGGTCAGGCTTAACTTCAATCCCATGATCTGGTTTTGAGTCTGATTTGGCAGCCTGAAGACAATGGCCATTTTTCTTTTTTTTGTCCCAAAAGAAAAAAAAATCATGGTATTTAGGATCTATCTGTTATAATCTGACTGAAGAACAGGAGTTAGAATTTCAACAGCTTCTACGGATTTCTAGAAAATAATTGGTCTGGACATACTCAACTTATAACTATCTAGGTAGTGTAAGAGTATACAAACCTCTATTCATCTTGGACAACCTAAATTTATTTCTAAGGGTAGAAAATAAGACTCAATGCATCTCAGTATGGTAATTTAGTATACAGAGTAAAGGAATTCGCTTCAATGTAAAGTCATGCTTTTTTTTTTCTTGAGATAACTATGCAAGATTCACAGTGAAAAGTGTTTGCGGATGTTCAGATGGAACCCTTGTCCTGTCACTGGGCACAATTTAAAAGAGAAGATTTGGTTTGGGCTTGGAATTAGAAGTAAAAACAAGTCAAACTTCTCATTAAAATGTCTCATGATGTTTTATTCTCAAAAAATATTAAACACAACTTAAATCTCATTTCATGGAATCATATTTCAAGCATCTGTGGGGGAATAGTTAAAAAAATAATAAGGAACATTATGAGTTTTTTCGGCTGTTGCAATTTATTAATTAGGTGTCATAGTTGATTGCAGTAAGTTCAGGACTTTGTGTTCTTCACATTGAAACTTCTAATGAAACAATAATTTTAATTATCTTTTTCCGCATTGCTGCACTGGCTTCATAATGAAGTTAATGGACATAAGGCTCATTTTAAAAAATATAGATATATTAATTTTTATATATGTATGTATAATTTATTTGATATCCAACATAATTACAGAAAGATGCATTGCAGACATCTCCAAGTCTCAGTGTGTCTAGTGCAGCCAATACTTCTTCTAATCCTTCCCTGTGAATGTGTAATTACACAGATTCTTCTGTCCTACCTAAATCTGTTAATGCGGTGGCGAGAAACAAAGACTTGTTTGTCATGATAGCTGGATTCTTACAACTTATTGAATCCTGACATTATAGCTAATTAATAAAATATATATATATTTTTTAAGGTGGTACTTTTGTGAATTGTTTGGCCTCTGCTTCTAGCACTGCAAATCATAAAGACATTCTTTTCTCTTCACCCCCTTCCCATGACCTATCATCTCTAAGTGTAATTGTCAGAAATGTAATATCCAAGCAGAAGCAGCTCCTTCAATGTTTGAAATTCACCCCACAGTTCTGCTCAGTGGCAGTTTCCCCTAACTGAAAAGAAAACAGCTTCATGCCACCCAATCCTGGCTGATGTGACAGTCCTTACTTTAAAGTGAATTAACCTGAGGACTCTTACATCACAGGAATCAAAATTAGGGCCTAGAGAAAGGGCCTAATGGTAATTTTTTACAGAAACCAGAGTTGAGAACAGTGCCAAGAGCTGGGAATCTGCTCCAATTAAGGGGTTTAGTATATGTAGTCAAAAAAGGCATTTAGATGAGGTTGTTAGGGACACGGGTTAGTGCTAGAGTTGGGTTATGGTCAGACTCTATGATCCTGAGGGTCTCTTCTGACTGAAATTATTCTGTGATTCTAAATGTACATTAAAAAACAATCTCAAATGTAGTCACAGACAAAAGAAACTATGACAGATAGCTTTGAAAATACTCAGTTTTTAACCTCCTTTGATAATCAAGGTAATTGTATATGTGTAAGAGAGAAAAAGTGGAATAGGACTCTTTTTTAATAAGAGTACTTTATCTTAGAAATTATAGCTGATTGGTATGCATTATGGGAAAGATGGCACGTTAAATTAGGAGAATGACTTTCATCTTACATTGTTGAAACAACAAAAAAACCACACCCCTACAAATTTAATCAAACTTGAAAAATCTAACTAACAAAATTTGGATTGAGACTGAAAAGGATGAAAGCTGAGGAGGTATTTCAGGCTACAAAAATTATAAATAAAAAGCTATTTATTTAATTCAGTGTGAAACACTGCCACTTCAGATTTCTGAAAAGTCTAATCTAATTTTTTTCCAAATTCAGAGGCTACTCTGAATCAATTCAGTACCATCAAAAGCCTCATTACACAAAATGACAAATATTTTTAAAATATTTCATCTTTTTCATGTATACATATATAATGTCAATTTTCTTTAGACTAAATACTAACAATGTTATATAGTATTTGCAAACACAGTCTGACAAAACTCACACTTTCATATTGATGTGCAATCTAAAAGCAAGCTGAGAATGATTTTTTAGTTATTATATTACTGAAAGGAAGCAAATGAAGCTGCATTTTTAGAATTTTCCTCTGTTGTGGATGTTAAAGCAAATCGAGTTCCTAGAAAAGTTTCTGTTTTAATGAAATTCCATTTTCAAACTAAAATATCTTCTATTGAAAAAAGTACTTTTCACCCATATTTTCATTGTCAGATTATAGATTCCCACTGTTGACAAGATACTCAAACATATCCTTTTGATTCCTATATATTCATTCCAGTCAGAAAAATGGCATTTCATTGTCAGATTGCTCCAGTCAACAAAACAGGTGGGTAAACGCCTCTGTCTGCACAAGAAATATTAAAAAAACAAATGGAAATAGGTGTAACATGCTTTACTCCAGGGCAATAAACAGCTGAAGTAAATAAATAAGACCTAAATTAGGAGTTTTTTAGCACTGATTCACTCAATTCATAAACAAATTGCATCAGTTTGATGACTTTAAAGCAGAAACAACCAAATTCACTAAACTGCAAGAGCTCCAAATGGAGCCCATGGAGCTGAACATGTTGAACTTCAGAAGTAGAGCATATGCAGCATGAAATGGAGTATATTGTTCTTTACAACTCCTATAATTCATCATAAATTCGCTAAAACATATTGATGAGACATTTTTGGGGAAGATTCTAAAAGTCATCAAAAGGCAAACTATTCACTGTACCAACTGGATTTAAGGGCCTAACTTCTATTAGTTCTTTTTTGAAGATCTCCTTTCTTATCTTACTCTCAAAAACACTATATTCCTTCACAGTAGAACTTTCATGCTCCTTAATTACTACATGATTTCTTAGGCTAAGATCAAACAGCAGTACTACATTGATAATTTTCATCAAAAAATATAGGAGATGCAAAAATTTGGGATTGAGACTCCGATACTTCTTGTACCCAAGGAAAACGCTCTGGTGATTTAGTTTTCAAGATCAGTATCATTGCGATGCATCTCACATGCTAAGAAAAGCTGGCTGCAACCTTTCCTGTGAAAATAATCCCCTGAAAGAAATATGCTTTCTATTTATTATTTGTTTGTTATTATTTCTGTTTATTACTTGATTGTATGATGTTGGTTATTTAGTGGCCTTTTTTTCCCAATTTGCAATCGTTCCTCGTTAGAGAGGCGGAACTATTTGGTTTTCACTTTTTGGTTTTCATCGCTTGTTCCCTTTACATTCAAAAGGAAAATACCCTCTGCTGTCGCGGTATCAATTTTCTTCCAGGAGTAATGTTGTGCTCCTGGAACAAGAAGGATCCATCCATTTCCACATCCCACAGGAATGCTCAAGGTTTGAAGAAAATGATTTACATCAAGAAGTACAGGAATATATTGCTAACCCATGCATATTATATATGTATACATGACAAACAAGTCTTTGTTTCTCGCCACCGCATTAAAAGATTTAGGTAGGACAGAAGAATCTGTGTAATTACACATTCACAGGGAAGGATTAGAAGAAGTATTGGCTGTACTAGACACACTGAGACTTGGAGATGTCTGCAATGCATCTTTCTGTAATTATGTTGGATATCAAATAAATTATACATACATATATAAAAATTAATATATCTATATTTTTTAAAATGAGCCTTATGTCCATTAACTTCGTTATGAAGCCAGTGCAGCAATGTAGAAAATATAATTAAATGCATATGCATTTATTATTATTACATTCTTGTAATAATAAGCTAAACCAAACCAAAAGCAGTTCCTCACATGTAGCGTAGTTCTGCATATGAAACACATGATGTACAGGACATACTGGAAGAGGTCTTATGGAATTTCTGTCATAAATAATAATATGAATGAATTCACAAGGATGTTTTTCAATTCAGTTTTAGCAAACATATGTGGCTTTAGCCAGCGTCATGGGAATTTACCTATATACATATTTATCTGCAAAGGTAGGACCCACTCATATACTCTGCTAATGATTTATCATTTTAAGCAGTTTACAATCTTTCCTCCTCCTAAAATGTTCCTTAATATTAAATAATTTTCACATACAGATTTTGGTTCATTTTAATTTCCTTGGGTTGTTCAGGTGTTTGCTTTTCTGTTAATAGAAATACAAAAGTGCCTATAGGAATAGAGAATAAAATGTGTGATTTGACGAGACCATAAAAGCTCCAGAGCACAAGGCAGATGTAACATGTACACAGTATAACTAGCTTTTCCATGAACAAAAGCATTAACTTTTTCTTTAAAGCTGTAATAATTATCATGTAAGTCGGCTTGTGACTCTATCGTCCCTTTGATATATGAAGGAGGTGCACATTAAAATCCTATTAATACCCTGTGCCACTGATAAAATAGACCCTTTCAGCTTACAAATCATTTAAAGTACAAACACTCACGCTTCATAGCCTCATTCTGGAAAACATTATTGTTTTGTGGTGTTCAACACAAAGTGCTGTACAAACAAGGAATGAAATGAAGGTCAACACCTTAAAATGTAGGAACGTGCAGAAAAGCCACCTGGTTGTACACCCAGGGAGGCTTTTGTAGAACACTCAGCCACAAGAGGCTCCTCAGGAGGTTTTTACATCTAATCTAATCCTAGACGAGCAAGTCTGCATATGTTATACAAATCGAGAAGACTTAAGAATTCTATTAATTAACAATTACACCATTATTTAATTACCACACAAGCTGAATTTCAGTCCTCAGTAGAACTTTCCTGCTCGAAATAATATTTTTGAAGCCTATTAATTTTGCAATAGATATTTCCAAAGGTCATTCGAGTCAACAGCTGAAACTTTGGTGACCTATGACGTGGAAAAAGAAACTTCAACACAGAGAGGCAGAGAAGAGGCTGGTCTGGCAATCCTTATTCTTTTAATATCACTAAAATTACTCGAAACAAGAAGGCACCTTGTTTTGGTTTTCAGTTAGAGGGCTTATATTTACAATAGTGATGCGATCAGCATTTTTCATTAAATTTGGAATATTGGTTTCGTTTGGAGACCTTTCCAGCCTTTCACTCAGTTATCCATCAAGCTATTGAGCTGTCAGACAAAGCATGTAATGACTCAAATTTTCAAAAAAAAAAACCAGATGTTAATGTCTCTTGACAAGGAAATATTTTCTTATCACAAAATTATGAGATGCCTTTAGGGCTGTTAGTGAGACATAAACAACATTCATCAAACTTGATTCCCTTTTCATCTGATGAGGAAGCTGCACAAGTTGCTCTTTTTTCTGTTCAATATCCTTAGAATAACTGTGTTAATTCATCATTAACAGCATAGCAATAATATAAAATGACAAAAAAAAACCCCAACAAACTATGTTTTGCTTAGAGGACAGTTATTCATTTTCCTTGTTTTGTGGTAAGGTGTTTTTACCATTGGAATAGCCCACCTAAAGAAATTTAGAGGTAGCTGGGGCTTTTAAACTAAGACTGGAATTTTTTCTTAAAGATCTGGTCTTGCTTTACTGCAGTTTGTCATTCTTAGTAATAATCCCTTAGGGATTATTATTAGGGAATACAAATCCCTTCACTATAAAAATCACTGGGTAAAATTCTAAAGGCTGCTTGTTATGCAGGGAGTCAGATTAGGTAGTCATAGGTTTCCTTAGCTTTAAAGTGAAGAAACATAACTTTCTTCTTACAGAAGACTTTCTCTATATAAACAGTGATTCTCTACAGTGATTTTTAACAATTACTACTAATTCATGATTGATTATTACCAAGCAAATTCTGTGTCTCAGTTTTACTAGCTGAACGGCATAATTCATCATAACGCATTCCTATGGAAACGCTGATGCTTCCAGGGACATTTTTATCATTATTTTGTTTGTTTAATTATGTGTAAGCCAGGAGCTATACATAAAATTATTTAAGATCCAAGCAGTTTTGTTTCAGGACACTCTTGGCATCAGGCTCAGTTATTCCGATTCCTTTATCCCACAGCAGAACCCTACTGCAATCCCTCCTGGTTTTCCGTCCATGTACATGATGCTGAAGTTTCGCTGCTCTGTGACTGGAACTGGAATTTCTCCTGACGTGTCTGTGTGTCCTGCAGTTCCAAGCCTGTGATGTTTGGGGACGTTCCAGAAATTTGACCCGATAAAACCAGGAAACTTGAAAACCGCAGGTTGTTGAACTGAAATGTTGCAGACTTCTCATTTTCTGATGTAGTAGAATTTAAGTTCTGAATGAAATAAATGCATTTCAACACAAAAACCCTTCAGTTTCTCCAGTCAAGAGAGACTGTGGCAATTCGGCACCATAATGAACAGAGGTGAGTATGGAGTTACAATATCCCAGAGGAACCCAGTCCATTCTTGCCTCTCTTTATGTAAGGTAAATGAATGACATATTTTAGAAGCTGTCATTGTAATCCTAATAATGACTTAATGTCTTTTGTCTTCATTATAACACCTATAGGCATTTTTGAACAGAGATATCGTGTCAAAAGGCCATACAATGCTCTTTCCCAGGTTTTAATCCTCTTGCAAGAAGCGTCCTTTATTACAAGCCTAATTTTAGAGTTTAAATTCTGACTGTAAAGAATTTCAATAGATTCCACCTCTGCTCCATTTTACAATACACTTTCAATCAATTTTCAGATGATGGTATTTTCAAGATCTAAGCTAATAGAGACTCTTCTTCACTGACACTTCAGTATTCTTTAAAGTTCCTATGATAATACGAGGAATAAATTTACCTGCGGAGGGGTTTCCCTCTGCATGATGGTGGGAAAAAGGAGTTGAAACCTCAGGTTCTCACTCCGAGAGCAACATGGTCCGGATGTAATTTAGTGTAAAATTTATCCTAACATCAATATCTAACTTCTTTGCCCAGCTTCTCTACCAGGCTGTTTTACAATAAAGGTGGGTATGTAAGTAGATGTAAGTTTACATCTGTTTTATCCTCTGAGCACGAAGGAGATCTTGGGTTTCAATCTCGGCTCAGCATTTCTTAGTGTTACACAGGGTAGTTCTTTGCAGTGATCCTGCTGAAATCCTTGGGATCAGATGCTCTGTATTATTTAGGCATCCAACCCACATTATTTGAGAATTACAAAAAAAAAATAAAGCACATTCAGTATAATAACCCACCACTCCACTTCTTGGAAATAAAAGCCTGATTTTCTTTGAAATCATCTTATTACTGGCCATACAGCACTACAAGCTAATAAAATAGCACACTGTTGTGTCAAGGGAATCAGGTTTGTAAGTATTTCATATGACACATTCCTGTATGACTTCCTAGTGATTAATGAACACAACGTGTTCACACAAGACTTACAAAGTGGTCACCCAAAATTGAGTACGTGGGAGAACTGAGAGTGAATAACGACAGGTCCACAGCAGCAGCAACAAGTGACCAACATATGCAGAATTAGCTGAAGTTCAGTTATCCCCATGAAAACTCCTCCTAGGAACAGTGGAGAGAAACATAGGATTTTAAAAGAAGAAAAGGATCCATATGTGGCTTTTGGAAAACAAGGAGTCTTTATAAATAATGAGAAATGAGCTTCTAGATCAGTATCTCACCATGCTTTGCTTAAAGGTTTTTCCTGGTCGGATTTTGACTTTGCAAAATTTCACCTTTCTTTTAAAGGAAGAATTTTTTGTCTTTCCTTACGTTTGATCTGAACTGCCATCTTGTGTGAAAGAAAATAAAATAACATAGCCGTGTTGAACAATACATGAGTATAAAGTCACTCATGGTTTTCCCTATATATTCACAAACTAAGTTGTTCATTGGTAAGGATGTATTTAAATGTTAGGACTTTTGTGTTGTGAATGTGTGGAAAGTACAGGAAAGCAAGTCTGAAAGACTACCATAAATAGATCTTATTTTTTGATTATTTTAAAAAATGTGTCATTACTGCTTCTGTTATGCCCAAATTAAGAATCATTCACACAGTTACGGAAATAGCTTGACTGTGGCAAATTTTTACCTTTCTCTAATCAAGGATTTTACATTCAGATTAAATGGCTGGAATGACTTCACTGTTACTTGTCCCACCAAAAGAGATGAGTTTTCTCCACTGACATTTTTCTGCTTATTTTGGCCCAAGTACTGCTTCCCCTCACCAGGTTTGGTATCCATCTGACACTTCCTTGAGCCAATTAAATGCACTATTTAGCTTTCTTGGTTTGTTTTGTTTTTCTGGGAGACTTGTCTTCTAGACAAGTAATTTAAATTATTTCACTAAAAGTTGAAATGGGTCCTAGAGCAAGCATAAGTGAGACTGTAGGAGGGTGTTAGACACACAAATCGTGCTATGGGTAAAAGAGAACACACCATGTGTGTGAAGCTCAGAATTTGAAGCTGGTCTAATTAAGTTCTTAACAACTTATTTAGTATACAAGCAGTTGTTATCATTACAGAAAAAAAGAAAAAAATGATTACAATGCAGTTAAAATAATTACACAGAAAGCTTTCCTAGAACCTATGTCTTCTTGGTGTTCTGTTCACCCTTCTCTGTCTCTCTGTGTTCTATGGCTGAAACATCAGCCTTCAAGAAGAACAGAGAAGGGTGACAACAGGTCTTTGCTGTGCTGAGGTCTTTGTTAGGGGGGTTTTAGTCTTCATGGGTCTGTTGGGGGATTGAACTGGATGATCTTTCAAGATGCCTTCCAAACCCTGACATTCTGTGATTATGCTGTTCGTTTGGGTGGTGTGTATTGTGGCGTCTTGGTCAGCGAGGCATGAGGGGCAGGGAACTCAGTGAAAAGGAACATGGTTCTACAGGAGGATCTAGCCAAGAGCAGAGCAGATTCTGGGAGAGCAGTTGGCATCAACTCCAGTGTGCAGTGACAAGTTCCTGTCCATCAGAGATGTCCTCAAACACAGGCAGCCCTGGTGGCATGAGTGGATCACAGAATCCCAGAATGTCAGCGGTTGGAAGGGCCCTGGAAAGCTCATCCAGTGCAATGATCCCCATGAATGAGTCCCCCCTCAGTGTCCTCTTGTCCAGCTCCAGAGCCCCAGCTCCCTCAGCCTTTCCTCACACGGGAGATGCTCCACTCCCTTCAGCATCTTGGTGGCTGCGCTGGACTCTCTCCAGCAGTTCCCTGTCCTGCTGGAACTGAGGGGCCACAACTGGACACAATTTTCCAGGTGTGGTCTCCCCAGGGCAGAGCAGAGGGGCAGGAGAACCTCTCTGACCACCCCCTTCCAATGCACCCCAGATACCATTGGCTTTCCTGGCCACAAGGGACCAGGGCTGGCTCATGGTCATCCTGCTGTCCCCCAGGAGGCTCCAGGAGCACATCAAAAGCTGAACAATAATCTTCCCAACCTCTGCTCAATTCATTGGTGCCTTTTTAGTTCTCTCCTACAAAAGATAACTCAGCAGTTTTAACTAAATAAGAATCTACAGCTACAGCTGGGCTTTAACTCTTCAATCTTTTGTAGTAGCTTCTCCAGTACTTGGTCACTTCAGGGCAAAGCCAAACAATGTGTGCTAAACCATTGCTTGTGGTAACTTCTGCTAACCTGTTTCATTTGTGCCTATGAGAAACTAGGTTTGTTTATATAGTAAATTACAAATTGAAGTCAAGTTTGGAGGATGCTTTGCAGATCTAAAAGTCTAAATATGATGTTTAAGGACATATGCTATGGGCTGAACACAGGGTGCTGCTAAAGACTATTACTTTCCATTGTGTTTAATTTATGGGTAAAGTTATTAACCACTTAAAGGCCACATGACAGCAGGAAGTAAATCTAAACATGATTAGGAATTGATTAAATGCATGGAGAAAGAGATGAGTCCAAGATTGCCTGGATTCAGGCTGGTGTAAGCCTGACATAAAGCAGGAGACATAAATCTCTCCTACTTGTGGTACAAGGCTTGCTACATGCAATGGTGCACTGAAGAAATGTGAGAAACAAGTCTACTATCAAGCTGGAAGGAAGAATAAGATACTACATTAATTTCTAAACATTTGGGATCTCTTTCTAATTGATAAACAGCATTTTGGGATTTCTTGAATGTCAATGCTGACTAGTGAGACCCGAAGGCCAAAAAATGAGAAAAGCAAACCACTGAAAGACCAGCCAACGTTAGTTTCTTTGGTTGATTTTCGCAACCAACATATTCCTAAGTGTTTGAGATATTTAGGAACATTATCTTCAGTAGTCCCATGAAATGACCTTAACTTGCATCAAAACTGCTAAATATCCAAATTCTGCACTGGATGAATAAATATATATACACACTATATAATTTGAGATGCTTTCATTGTGTAAGCAGGATACATAATCTATAATCAGTTTATTTATAACTAAGATGAATCAGCTTGGTACATAATGGACAGAAGCAGGGATTTCTCTTATTTCATGCAAATTTCCAAGCAGACATTCAGGTCATAATATAGAGCTTGTTCATAGACATGCTTAGAAAGGAAAAAGCGAAATGCTGTTCATAAAACACAAAGTGATCCTAAATGTTTTGAAATTAGTGCAATAGGTTAAGTTTGCATAGGTTGAGCTCATGTTTTGTACAGGTGGACGACATAGGTATATGTGTATGTCTGTATCTCTCTGTGCACATGCACTTGTGTCTGTAGAACTTGTATTATGCAAACCAGATGTACAAGTTAATTTTTGTATGTTTACAAGAATTCTACAAAATAAAGTTCTTCCATAGCAGCAGGAGCTCTTTTAAATACACATTCTAAAAGGCATGCACGGTTAATTTTAGGCAGAAACATTAAACCTCCTTATGGAAACAGAATTAGTAATTAGTCGGAAATAGTGAAGACCAAGGTTCTTTGTATCTTTCTATTCAAAGTCCATTAACAGCTTAAGCTTATTTTCGAAATTCAAAGTAATGAAAATAGTTCAATAAGCAATGAAGTCTGAATGCATTAAAATAAAATCACATCTGTTTTCTACAAATCTTAATGAATAGACCTAATTTAAAAAAAAAAAAAAAGTAACAAAAAGGGGAAGAAAAGTTGCTCCATTCTGTCTTCTCTAATTCATGTAAATGCAGAGGATAATATTCTTGTGTTTTTGTACAGGAATGTTGGTGAGCAATCATTATGAAAAGCTCAGCACCTCACTGACTGCAAATGTGAACAGTATTGTGCAACAAGCTGTACCCAACAAAAATGCCTTCAAAAGAGTCCTCAACTTTTATGACACTGATTTCTATAATATATGTTCTGAATTTAAAAATAAATCCCAACCCCCACTCTCTTAGTCCTGAAGAATGTGAACAAGTAGACAGGAATGGCTTTGGCAATAAGGATCAACCAGGTTACCCATTAAATATTCCAGGAGTTCTACAGGTCATGTTCAGCTTTTGGCTATAATCGTAAAAATTTCCTGTATTTGTTTGTATCTCACAACATGAGCAAACATCATTTTCCTAACCAGACAAAGGAACAAACTACAGGTTACCTTTTCTGCATACGCTGATTTCAAAATAATTGCAAGAATGAAAACACTAAAAGTATCATTCAGAGTTGACTTGGAATGGTCTTTTTGACGCTTTTGTATTTATTTGAATTCATATCTGAAGTGAGTTTGGTTAAGGTCACTTTTACTTTTAGTATATATATATATTTATTTATTTATTTATTTATTTATTTATTTATTTATTTATTTTAAACATAGGTAGAAAAGATTGGCACAGAAGAAAGAAGGATCTTTGTCTTTTAAATAACTTTTTTATGAGTTTCCTCAGAAAGTACAGTATCTCATAGAGCCTTTTTAGCCTGTATTGCAAGAATAGACATGATAAAAGCTTTTAAGATAAATGCATATGGCTGTCTCCATTTCTTCATCGGGTGGCTCAACCTACATGAAACAGGACACAGATTATGTCTCTATATCCTTCTTTATCTCACAGTGTGGGGAGAGCAGGGGTCAGAACTCTTCTACTGACTGGTCCTTCTGCCAAGAAAGCCTAAGTCAGATTTCATAGAGCAGTGCAATCTGTAAAGGGCTACACTGAAGACACACCTATGAAAAAATAATTTCTGCGCTGGTTTGACTGAAAGCAAGTTATTAATATTTCCCAGCAGGCCCACAGCACATCAGAAGTGAGATCAAGCTTGTCAGGCTGTGAAGTGCGATCACATCTGTAATCTCACAAGTGCATTTCTCACTATATCCCAGCAACATTGCATACGGGGGTTTGCTTGTGCTTTAGTTCACATTATGTGCACACTTACTACCACGCGGTGCAGAATGGATTGGTGAATTTCTTTAACAGACTATGTGATCAGTCTGGCCAAAATGTTTGGGATACTTCTCATTGGACTTTGTTTTGAGAGTAAAATAAGACTGAATATCTTTTTTTGTTTTCATAGAATCATGGACTGTCCTGAGCTGGAAGGACCCACAGGATCATGGAGTCCAACCCTTGTCCCTGCACAGGACACCCCACAGGTCACCCCGTGTGTCTGAGGACGGTGTCCAGTCTCTTCTTGAACACTGTCAGGTTGGGGCTGTGACACCTCCCTGGGGAGCCTGTTCAGTGTCCAGCACCTCTGGGGGAAGAACCTTTTCCTCATGTCCCACTGCCCCTCCCTGGCACATCTTCTGCTGTTCCCTGGGCTCTGTCACTGTCACAGAGCAGAGCTCACCCTGCCCTCCTGCTCCTGCTGAGGAACCTGCAGCCCATGAGCTCTGCCCTCAGTCTGCTCTGCTCCAGCTGAACAAACCCAGGGACTTCAGCCGCTGCTCATACGGCTTCCCCTCCAAACCTTCACCATCTTTGTAGCCTCTTCTGGACACTCTCCAGCAGCTTTATCTCCTTTCGTCCTGTGTCCCCAGGCAAAGATGCTGAAGGGAGTGGAGCATCTCCCGTGTGAGGAAAGGCTGAGGGAGCTGGGGCTCTGGAGCTGGACAAGAGGACACTGAGGGGGGACTCATTCATGGGGATTAATATGGAAAGGGGGAGTGTCAGGAGGATGGAGCCAGGCTCTGCTGGTGACAACCAGTGACAGGACAAGGGGCAATGGGTACAAACTGGAACACAGGAGGTTCCACTTAAATTTGATAAGAAACTTGTTCATGGTGAGGGTGTCAGAGCCTGGCTCAGGCTGCCCAGGGGGGTTGTGGAGTCTCCTTCTGTGCAGACATTCCAACCCGCCTGGACACCTTCCTGTGTAACCTCATCTGAGTGTTCCTGCTCCATGGGGGGATTGCACTGGATGAGCTTTCCAGGGCCCTTCCAACCCCTGACATTCTGGGATTCTGTGTGACCTGCACACAGTTCTGTTTTGTTTTCCTCATTCATAATGTGGTTCTTACTTTAGGTCGAGTTTAGTTTGCATTTAAAGAATTCATATTTTCCCATGCAAATTGCTGGATCTCTGGTTCCCCACTATCACCAGGGAAAAGCACTGCTATACACCATGTGGGAACACAATTTTCCAGCAAAATTAGTGTCAGCCAGGAGTCATCCCAGATTTCAGGGAATTGGCATCACCACAGGCCTCCCAGCACACAGAGCAGCCACTGAATTTCCATCTAAACAGTCAAAGAGGGAAAAGTCCACCACCCTCCCCCTCATTTCTCGGAGACCTGGATTAACCAGACAAGATGTTTCGAAGAAAAATAACAGGTGCTGCGTCTAGAAAAGAATCCTGTATTCCTCCGCACCAGTACCAGTACCAGATAAAAGGCTTTGTCTGATCTTGGACACAGCCTAAAATACAGTCTGCAAAAGTGAGCTTGGATTAAGGGATCAGTGTATGTAGCCCTGAAGTTCAAAGGATTTTGAGTTTTTATAAGGCTGTGTCCCAAAAAAAGAAAAGTCATTGAATAAAACAAAGAATAACTGGCCCGTGAGGAAGTTCTACATACTGCCAGGGAGACGTGGGAATTTCCATCCCTCATGTCTGTCACAACTTTTTCAAATATAAATATAGTTGGCTACCAAGCTAGGTAAAACCTGCCCATTTGATCTCCAGATCTGTGGACTTGTTTGTCCACATATTCCTTCGACTATTTTTAATCAATATGACAGAAACATCAAAACACTTTTTTTCTAATTTTTTTAATCTATTGGCTTAATTGATGAAAGATTAATTGTGTAAGGTACCGCTGTGGAGTGATCCAGCCATCTCTGAATCAGCATTCCTTCAGAATCTCCCTTTAATATAAAAGGAGTGCCCGAGTGGTGTTTTGTTTGTTTGTTGTTGTTTTTTTGTTGTTTTGTTTTTTCCTTCTTGTTTGGGGTTGTTTGGTTTTAGTTTTGTTTTTTGTGGGTTTTTTTGTCCTAGTTTAAAGAGCATGTGTAGCAGCACATCTTACCTCCCTTTGGCTCTTGGTTACCACTAATCCTTTTTGTAAAGATGATCAGGAATGCTGACAGCTAATCAGTGATTTATTTTGTCCTTAACTCATTATGCTCCGAGGAATTTAGCATGTCAATCGGTGACAAAAGATACACTAGCAGCTTCCATTTACCCATTTGTCTTAAACTCAACGGACTCAAAAATTACATTCGATGCAGTGTCAATTTGAAAGCCATAGGTTAAGAGATTTTTAGGGGAAATAAGGTGGTTTATGATATTGAATGCATTTTAAGAGCAAGTATAGAAAAGTTCATAACTTGTAATATATACATAAATATACAGTCTGATAACTATCACCAGACTAACTCAGAAGCAGCTTCACTGAAGTCAAATGAATGGGGCAACATATGAAACTGTAATGAAATAAAATCAATACTAGATATTGGATATAAGATTGCAGCTATAAATCTGGGATTTTTTAATTTTCCTTTATCTCATGTGTTTCCTTTATGGCTGTGAAAATGGATTTAAGCAATTAACACATTCCTATAATCTATAAACAGCAATTTGTATCTTTGATTTCCAGACTGATTCCCTTCTCCTTTCAAGGGTTTCTTTTGTTCATGCAATTCAGATGCAAGTAATGCTCTAAATAGTATTGTTAAAAAAATATATAGAAATGCACACTTATCTGTATTTGCTGTGTTTTCACTCCTTTAAGGCATTAGACATCGCATAAATCCAACAGGGTATATATAAGTTTTAAATGACCATGTCAGGAACCAAGTCTGACAATACAGTCACCAACATATCTATCAGTTATAGAAAGCATTATAATGTTTTAGAATATATTCCTAAGAAAGTTATCAAGCTATATGTTTTGTAAAACAAACAAACAAACCAACCCAAAAAGTCCAGCAATAAGACCATTACAAAATTTAGTAAAGTATGGTTATCTCAGTGCAATTTAAGAACTTTCTGTGTTTTATATACAAGTTTCTAAAGCTCTACAGTTCCTTCTTGTTTAAAACCACTTTGTGGTTATTTCAGGTGTGCTTCTACTCCTACATTTTAAGCAAACTAACTTTGAATGCCATCAGGCATATCTATTTGTAAAGCTCTCTGCTTACAGAGAGATTTGGGCCTGTTCTCTGCGATGCAGTGTAATTGTTCAAGTGACGCAAGGGCAAACGGGGTTTTGAATTCACCTGTAATTGAGTTTCTTCAGAGCTGGAGAGAAATTTTAAGTTTCAGAAGCTTTTCTTGACTGCTTTTACAAGCGACAGGGTTATCTAGATTCTTCACAGATTATTATACAGTATTCTTGTTCCTTGCCATCCCTCTTCATCAGTACTTATCTCAACCACATTTGCCCTGTCTCTATCCTTCCTGGCTGCTGCTTAAAATGCTCAGAAGATCATGGAGTGATTGGGATGATTCACCAGCCAGAACAAAATATTTTATCCCCCTTTTACATTGCCTTAGGCATTGCTATAAAGGAGTCGGGGTGGGAGGTGAGGATCTGAAATACCATATTGAACAAGAAATCTCAGTCATACTCAGTGTGATTATGACAATTATGACCGAATTCAAGAGCTTAATTCCACTGAAATACTTTGGTGCTTTGGAAGAATAAAGTAACAATATTTTACATTCTAAAGTACTCTGATTTCAGAAACAACCTTCGATGACATTTATGTCTTTATACCTGAAAAGTATGAAAAGACTTCCTTCTGCAATGCAGGGAGGTAAAAAACCCTCACCAATTAAATGTCGTTGCCTCACAACCTTTAGTATGTTTTGTTTTCACATATTACTGCAAAACAAATCAACCAATAAATACCAACACATCCTTTGAAAGGGATGGAACTGAATGGAAAAATTCAGTTAAAACTTGAAATAAATGTGATTTTTTTTTCCTCTACTCAACATTGCGAGCATTTCTGCATGGAATTTTCAGTGAACTCATTATTACTATGTTTAGGAAAAATACAGATAGGACACCTTGACACTGACCTCATATCACTGTAAATGACGCTACACTAGTGACTTTGATATTGATAATTAATAACAAGATGTAATAATCAACAAAATTTTGAAACTCTATCAAGAAAATCAAAATGATATCAACATACATGGGAAAGAATGGATGTATATAACCTTGAATTCACAATGGTAATGGAAAAATGACGAAATATGGCATAAACTGAATAAGATGGTCACTGGTGTACATTGTACAAACGTAATTTCATAGTTAGTATGATTAACAAAACTGATAGAGGAAAGCCATTCTAACCAAAACCTTACTGCATTGTGTACTTCAAAAAATACAACACAGTTGCAGTTTCCACTCCTCATTTACTGTCTTAAATACAAAGAAGACCAAACGTGGAAAGATGGAATGGGGTCAAAGAATTTAGCAAAATATGTACAATAGATTAGTAAGGTCGCATGTACAGAAACTTATTCCTCATCTGAGGGAGATGAATCTTCCTTCCTCATCCTGAGGTCAGTGACACTGACGGCCCATCCAACAGCAAGATCGTTTCTATTAGTTTTTTCAGCACATCTGCACTGTCTGAACGGAACTTGGAGCATGGAGGGGGTTGGTCTCTTCTCCCATATAATGAGTGACAGGACGATAGGAAACGGCCTCAAGTTGCACCAGGCGAGGTTGAGGTTGGATCTGGGGAACAATTTCTTCCCCAAAGGGCTGTGGGGCATTGGAACAGGCTGCCCAGGGCAGTGCTGGAGTCACCATCCCTGGAGGGTTAGACAGACAGACATGAGGTTCTCAGGACATGGGTCAGTGCCAGGGGTGGTTATGGCTAGACTCAACGATCCTGAAGTTCTCTTCCAACTGAAATGATTCTATGATAATGATCTTTTTAATCTAACTGAACAAAGCAGATAAAACATAGAAGGAAGAAACTGAGGGGTAACCTCATTAATGTTTACAAATATGTAAAGGGTGAGTGTCAGGAGGATGGAGCCAGGCTCTTCTCGGTGACAACCAGTGATAGGACAAGGGGCAATGGGCTCAAACCGGAACACAGGAGGTTCCACTTCAACATGAGAAGAAACTTGTTCCCGGTGAGGGTGTCAGAGCCTGGCCCAGGCTGCCCAGGGGGTTGTGGAGTCTCCTTCTGTGCAGACATTCCAACCCGCCTGGACACCTTCCTGTGTAACCTCATCTGAGTGTTCCTGCTCCATGGGGGGATTGCACTGAATGAGCTTTCCAGGTCCCTTCAACCCCTGACATTCTGTGATTCTGTGAAGGTAAAACAGAGAAATGCGTGGATTTCAAACACCATGCCCACAACTGACATGCCAGAGCACAGAGATTCTTCTTTATATGACGATCCCATGTGTCCTGGGGGATTCTGCTGTTGCTGGCTACCTCCCACCTACCTTTACCCTGTGCAGTACACAACAGCTGAAAGTAGAATAAAGCACATGCCCTGCAACTCTCAAGATTCAATTCTGGTCCTGCCTGAAGCGAGTGGCAGCACCACAGGCCTCCCACAGACCTAAGGGCTCTGCTCTGGTGATTATTTGTTCGGACAGAAGAGTCACCAGTTGCCTGTTTTTTCAGCAACAGAGGGGGACCCAGGTAAGACGAAGGGACAAGGAGAGTCTCGGTGTCACGTCACGGCTGCGTGCAGACACTTTCTGTGTCTATGCGTGCGTGCACGTGAATATACATTTGTGCGTACACATACCTAACAATATATAACACCCAGCGCTATTCTAGACTTGGGTAATTGTGTAAACCTCGGTTCTTCTCGGTTACCATAGCAACAGGGCCCTGCACTGAGTTATGAGTCGTCCTCCCTTGATGTGATTTTGATCAAGTCTTTCTGCTGCAAATTAATATGAAATTGGAAGTCAATAATAAATGAAAATACCTTTCTAAGCAGCGACCGAGGATATTAACAGGATGAACAGCAGGAAGTATTAAGTAATTTAGCAGTCAGCTACTTCCACTAGAAAACAGACTAATGCAGAGAGAAAGATACTGATTTTTATGAAGACATAGTGGAAAATATCTTCCAGAAGCATTTCAATGCAGAACCAGCCATGCAAACTGCAAAGAAAATTATAAACTACAGTCTTCTGCATCTTAAGTCCTAGTTTTTAATTAGACATTCCTTAACTTGTCCTTTGTGCAAAGGACCTGGTGACTAGAGGTGACACATTGATATAAATCTCCTACACAAACACTGTCGGTTCATGTAGGTAAAGCTGTATTTAAAAGCTTCTATGCAGAAAAAAGCCAACAACCTACAGGAGAAAGGTCAATTTCAATGAAAACTATATGGGATTTGTGTAAAAATACATTGGGCATCATCTGCCTGTTCCTTCATAATCGTTTAAGAAAACTTGAATTGTGTCAAAACTGCAAAACTATGTGGAAGAAATCTAAATATTTAATTTAATTTAATCTTGTAGAAAAGTGTTTATATGACTTTGGAGCCAGCATGCTAGAGTCTTGCAATGGGAGCCAGTGAAATTTATGCAACTGACTTGCACAGTGATTTTTGAAAATGGAAGGGAGCTTGTCAGACAAGATTTACATCTAAATATGCAAGAAATAAACAACTTCATGGAACCAAGAATTTCCCATCCTTACAGGGTTTCCCTAAACATGTATCCTTTTCCTTTTGGAAATTCTGACTATATAGCATACAAAGATTTTACACACATGCTGCTGTTCTGATCACAAAACTTCTGACAGGTACACCATGTGCATGCACACACACATATTAAATTAAACATACGCCTACCCACAGCTCTTGTTCTTAGCAGGAATTCCTGGTGGCATAAAAATAAAAGGTCTGATGGAAACAAACAGAGCGATCTCATTTTAGCCATACATTTCAAGGGATATGTGTGGTTATATATATTACTTATCTAAATATGTATAATCTCTTCATAAAAGCAAGAGTCATAGAATTACAACTTAGACTAGCATTCTTCCTTTTTGAATATATACTTGTTCATTTTCTACAAGATGAGCTCTACTTTATCTCTCACTTTTTAAGCTCTTCTTTTTCTGGTCATGAATAGATCTATTAAAATGCATTCTCCAAAAATTCAAAAAGACTCCAAACTCTATCCTGAAAACGTGAAAAAGACATCACATACTGTAAAGATACATAGGCTCACAGTATTTGTCATCCACTAAAACAATAAGAAAAAAAAGAGAAAATTCCAGATAAACCATTCTGAGTTATTTTTCACATTTGAGACAGCCTAGTCTCCAAAAACCGCATGGTGTCCCCTGTCTCTAGGCAGACATTTTAAAGTCGTCTCACATCAAATGAAGCTTGTGCACCAGTTTTAATAGCTTCTTACAGCATACTTTGCCAAGAAATGCGAGACTCCAATAACTATGCGTATTCATTAATCTCATAAAGCAATTAGTGTAAAATCCAGTAACTGCTAAATGATTCCAAATGAATTAGTTGCAACACAACATTTAATTTTCAGGCATGTGTTTATGTTACATGACAATCTTTACAAAAGAAATGCAAATATTTAGACCCTAATCTTATGAATGCCATAAAAGGAAACAGTTATTCCTCACTATTCTATCAAACCCAAAAGGCTTGTTTCAAAGGACCAGATATCAAGCAACCCACAGTTAGTGAGAGGTTTCTGAAAAGCTCAAGTGCTGTTCAGGCGCTTCACAGAACCCCAGCTGGTTGGGTTTCAGGCCCTCTGCAGATCCCCAGTGCACCCCCTGCTCACGCAGGGTCACAGAGCAGATCACACAGGTGGGTCCAGGGGGTTTGAATGTCTCAGAGAAGGAGACTCCACACCCGCTCTGGGCAGCCTGGGCCAGGCTCTGGCACCTCCCAGCGAACAAGTTTCTGCTCATGTTCACATGGAGCCTCCTGTGTTTCAGTCTGTGCCCGTTGCCCCTCACCCTGGCGCTGGGCACCACTGAACAGAGTCTGGTCCATCCTCTGACACCCACCCTGAGCTATTGATCCATTGATCAGATCCCTCTCAGCTTCTCTTCTCCAGCTCAACAGCCCCAGCTCTCTCAGTGTCTCCTCAGCACAAAGATGCTCCAGACCCCTCAGCATCTTTGTGTCCCTCCCTGGACTCTCTCCAGTGATTCCTTGTCCTTCTTCAACTGGGGAGCCAAGAACTGGACCCAGAACTGCAGATGGGGCCTCCCCAGGGCAGAGCAGAGGGGGAGGAACAACCTCCCTGACCTGCTGCTCACACTGTTCCTCATGCACCCCAGGCACCGTGTTCTCCAGGTTTTCATAATTTTTGAGACTAGTTAAGAGGCACAGACAGACTGGAGCAAGTCCAGTGAAGGGCCACAAAGATGATTAAAGGATTGGAACATCTGGCATGTGATGAGAGGGGACTGTTCAGAGTGGGGAAGAGAAAGCTCAGAGAGACCTTATCAACATGCTTGAATATCTGGAGAGGGGTGATAAAGAAGATGGAGTCAGATTCCTCTCAGGGGTACCTAGTGACAGGACAAGAGACAATGACCACAAACTGAAACACAGGAAACTGCATTTAAAATATGAGAAATAAACTTTTTTTTTTTTTTACTGTGAAGGTAATCGAACACTGGAACAAGTTGCTCAGAGAGGTTGTGTAGTCTCTATCCACAGTCATGTTCAAAATCTGACTGGACACAGCCCCAGGCTACATGTTCTATGTGATTCTACCCAAGCAGGGGGTTGGACTAGATGATCTCCAGAGGTCTCTTCAGCTTTGTCCACTCTGTGATTCTAAACAGTTGATTACAGTCTGTAGAATTCACCTGCTTAAGCAAAATCACTTCATTTTTCAAGCAGAATTTATCTTACTATGTATTCTTTTGAAATAGTCAGACAATCTGGTGAAGGATGGTAAAGAAAGCACTTGTGATATTCAAGTGAAGAACATGCCTGTGAAAGACTGAAAATGAAGTTATGTCTTCAATTTCTGTCCAAGCATCAACATATCCAGGAGGTATTTCATTATTCTCCATCTGTATCATAAGCGAAACCAGAAAATGCTGCATATCCTGTTAATGAATTCTCAACCCAGTCCAGCAAGATACTCGGTGAGGTCCTTGGAATATGTCACTAAAAGCTACAGAATATTCTAGTGGTTGTCTGTCATTACTTCGTAAATCTTTGGAATTTATTTCAGACAAGATGTATCTTTTTGACAAACCTTTGCAGTACTGCAAATCTACTGTCATCAAAAAAAATGTTGTATGGAAACTTCTCTACATTTGACCACTAGGATACTTTTGCAAATGGAGGACTCCTTTTCCTACCATGAATTTTCCCCCCTGTATGTCAGAAAATGGCCTCAGTAGGATAAGGTAAGCAGAACTTTAGAAGACCTTCAAAATTGTTAGAATATATAAGTAGGTGAACAGAAGAGTATCAGCAGGGAGAAGGATAGAGTATAAGGAGGGTGTCAACACCAATGTCACTAAATAGAACGTACAGTCAGTGACTGGGCTCTTCTAATCCATTGGTTTGGCAGAGATTTGGCAGGTAAGAAAAAAAAATGAAATTTGCATAATATCAGGAATGAAAACAACAAAATGGATGAGTAGAAATTAATAGTGCAAGATAATTTGTTTTGTTTTCAAGAAATCACAAAAACAGAGAAATAATAGGGTTGAGACATCTATTTTTAAGATTTCTATGATAGGAAAATCTAATTTTGTAAGGTAAAATCAAATGACAAAACCAAAATAATGTAAAGGAAGTACAGGATATTGGGGCAATTATGAAATAGTATCTAAGATTAAATCACCATGGAGACAGACTATAGTCCTTTTGAGCTAAAACCAGTGATCTCTGAGGCTGGGTACCCATGGAGATGTCTGCAATGCCATCACTAGCAAATATTATCGAGAATTGTACCACGATGGAAGTATAAGTTACCATGGATGACCTGAGAAACTAATGGGAACAAGAGACAAGAGTCCTAAATCGATGGAAAGGGTGTTCCAGATGGGTATAAGGTAAAAAAAAAAAACCACAAAACAAAAAACAAACCCAACATATCAGTTAGTTAAGTATTGGAACTGGTTGAAGTTTGTGGATTTCCATCCTTGGCAGTTTTCAAGATCCAAGCAATCTGTTGTGCAGTCTAAGAGATTTGATATGAAAACACTTTTTGAGAAATCTTTCTGACTTTCATTTAATATCTTCATGGCTTTGACTCCCCTAGCATTCCATTCCCTATTTTCCTTCTTTCTATGGGTCTTGGTCCAGTAAGAAATTCATGGTCTTATCAAGACCTGCTAGAGTTAGGCAGACACACATATCACTGCATGAGATGTTACCATTCCTCACATTTTCTCCTGATTTCCATCCATAAGAATGAAAATATAACTGCATTATTCTTAACCCAGAATGCTCTTGGTATTTTAAAAAAATATCCATGTAGTGCAGTGCAGAAAATTCCTAACCCATATAACTCAATGTATTACAAATTAAGTTGAATGCGATAGTTTGATCTCTACTAGCATAAGATTTTCCTCACCTTTTCCAGAGAAAACAAGCACAGGGACTGTTCTGTGATGCTTCTTTTCATTTAGAATGTGTGTTTTATTATTTCTTGAATATTTTAGTTTTACCTAATGTAATAATAGTTCATTCATTAGGGACACTATGCCAAATGAACTGTGAAGTAGGAATGAAGCACTCATATTTAAAAAGCTATTACATTATTCTTAAAATAGCTTGAATGGCTGTATTAAAATAACAAAGCAATAGTTAAATCAACAGTTCCTGTCTTTTAGGGTCAACTGGTTACAATCATATTTTCTACTAGCCAGACAATTCAGCATTGGTGCTCTTGCCTTTCGGCTAGTAATAAATTAGAATGGACAGCAAACAAGGAAACAACATAACATATTCTTTTAATCACTCATATTTAAAAACTTAATAGAAAACTATAGGAAAGTACTGGAAAAAACCTTAAAAAAAAATCCCCAAAACTAAACCAAACAAAAAAAGCGCAACACATGAAAACAAAACACAAACCAAAGCAACAACAACAAAAAATAAGCATTCCTAAAGATATAGTATAGAACACGCAGGTTTTGTTCCTATGCTTCTTTCATTTATTTGATTCTTACAAAGCTTCCCCTGAGGTTGTTTCACATACTCATGTTATCTATGACAATTAATTTCCGCTGAAAGTAAAGCTGAAATGCACTGTGATTTCTTCTTTTTATATTCTTCTGAAGAACCTATTTCTTGTCTTGTAGTTATTTAATTCAACTGAAAAGAGCACGTTGTTTAAAAATCATGTTTTATCCTTTACAGTTTATATTTACTTGTAAGCCTGGGAAGGTAAAGAAGAATTAAGCCTACATACCTAAATTCTAAGATCTAAGATTCTAAAACTTGCTGGTTTAGAAATAATTTCTGGCATTATTTAAAGATATGCTTCTATTAGCTGGCTACATCGGTGCATTTCCCATTAAAAAATAAGGAAAAAAAAAAAGCAAGAAAAGAAGACATAAAGGTTACTCAGTTTCATAAATGGATTTTAAAGATGAAGGCTTCTGCAGTCTGCTGTAAGAGAACAAGACAAGTTCTTCTAGCCACTATAACAAGAAAATTCAGTTTGTAAAACACTGAGTGGCTACATGGAGTTTTTCACTTCCAATATGTGCTTATAGTCTTCATCTTGAATCAGGAAAAGCATCGAAAAGGCATGTACAACAGCAGAATGGAGTGAATGAAATTTCACCTACGGGGCACGCCGTCATAAAACCTATCATTGAATAAAATAACTGAATGCTAAATTCAGAAGAACACATGAGTTAGCATACATTCAGTGCTGGGAGCCAGGACGAGCAGCATGAAAATGGAAGTTTACAATAAAATATACGTACAGCAGTTCTTCATGGGAGATCTTGGAAGGAAAGAGGAAACTGTGTGTTTATAAAGCTGATGAAAACAAAGTATCAACAATAAAGCAAAGGCTTAAAGTTTCATGGAGCTATTTCTTCATAACCTGTATTACACAAAAAATTTAGTTCGCTGGTAAATAATCTCTCTCTCTTTTGTTTCTTTTGCCTTGTTTTGCCTTTTTCTTTTCCTTGTTCCCCAAAAACATACGGCAGAAAACTCTGGGCCAAGTTTTACCTTTACCATCTTCTCAAATTGGAGCTTTTATTCAGGTCAACATACCTGTGTAATTTCTCCTGTGTTGGGCACTGATGTGCTGACCAAGCATCCCTGAACACACTCTCAATCCATCTCTTCAACAAGTCTGCAAAGAAAGTAAGATAAAAAACTTACGGGTCAAGACAAAGACAGGGAGAACATTTATTTACCAATTACCTTCATTGACAAAACAGACTCAGCTAGGAGAAAACTAGTTTAATTGATTGCCAATTAAAATAGTATGGGGGAGCGAGAAACAAAGATAAATTTAACATCTTTCTCCACCCCTTCATTCCCCTCTACCTCTTTCCCGCACTGCAAACAGGGGTGAGCTGATGGAGAATGGGGCTTTATGGTTTGTCACAGAATGTCAGGAATTAGAAGGGACCTCAAAAGATCATCCAGTCCAACCCTGGTTTGTCCAAAACACTTCATGTCTGTCATTCCTTCCTCTTCACACTCGTCCCCTGCTCCAGCACGTGTTCTCTCCATGAGCTGCAGGTCTTCAGGAGGCACTTGTCAGCTCCTGTCAGCATCCTCTCTGCAGGCTCCAGGGAGATACCTGCTCCACCGTGGTCAGTTCCATGGACTGCATGGGACTCTCTGCTCCAGCACCTGGAAAATTTAGGTCAAGAGAGATTCTCCTGCCCCTCTGCTCTGCCCTGGGGAGACCACACCTGGAATATTGTGTCCAGCTGTGGCCCCTCAGTTCCAGCAGGACAGGGAACTGCTGGAGAGAGTCCAGCACAGCCACCAAGATGCTGAAGGGAGTGGAGCATCTCCCGTGTGAGGAAAGGCTGAGGGAGCTGGGGCTCTGGAGCTGGACAAGAGGACACTGAGGGGGGACTCATTCATGGGGATCAATATGGAAAGGGGGAGTGTCAGGAGATGGAGCCAGGCTCTTCTTGGTGACAGCCAATGGGACAAGGAGCAATGGGTTCAAACTGGAACAAGAGAGGTTCCACGTAAATTTGAGAAGAAACTTGTTCCCGGTGAGGGTGGCAGAGCCTGGCCCAGGCTGCCCAGGGGGTTGTGGAGTCTCCTTCTGTGCAGACATTCCAACCCGCCTGGACACCTTCCTGTGTAACCTCATCTGGGTGTTCCTGCTCCATGGGGGGATTGCACTGGATGAGCTTTCCAGGGCCCTTCAACCCCTGACATTCTGGGATTCTGTGATCTTAGAGTCACAGAACAGTTTGGGTTGAAGGGCCCTGCCTAGCTCCCCCAGTGCCCCCCCTGCCATGGGCAGGGACATCTTCACCAGCTCAGGTTGCTCAGAGCCCCGTCCAGCCTGGCCTGGGATGTCTCCAGGGATGGTTCAGCCACCACCTCTCTGGCCAACCTGGGCCAGGCTCTCACCACCCTCAGGGGCAATGATTTCTTCCTTATATCTAGCCTGCTTTCTTTCCTCACTGCTTACCCCTCCTTCTCTTCTGACCTTCATGTCCACGGGTTGTTTCTTCCTTTTTAAAAAAATTTTCCTTCACTCCTCGCTGCCTGTGCGAGTTTTTTTCCCTTTCTTAAATGTTTTCCCAGCCGGCCACCCCTGCAGCCCCCCTGCTACCAAAGCCTTGCACTGACTAACGCTACATCAAATTACAGCCTCTGATAGGAGACTCTTTATCCTCACCCGCTTTTTCAGAAAGGAATTATCTAAAGAATTAGCAATTTAGATGGCAAGAGTTGGAGGTTACAGCCATAATGAAGTTCTGGGGCCCGAGAGAGCAGCTAGAGGAATAAATGGAGGTGATTTGTACGTGGCAGAGCCAGGCACACCTGGCAGCAAGGGGTGAAGGAAAAAGAAAGTGTCTTGCAGACCAGATTAAATAATTCTAGAGAGGCTTTCCACCCACTTTTGTGCTAGGAATAAAGTGATTTTCTTAGAATGAATAAATAGCAAAAACGACTGAACTTCTGGGACTTAAAAACCCTGCAAACTGAGAATTCAATTTATATATATATATATATATATATAATTTTTTTTTTTTTTCTGGCTGATAAAGAAGCATTTCATTAGATTGATAGTCAATACCTTTCCAAAAGAAGACAAATTGCAAGCTCTGTATCTGTTAGGTTTTGTCTACATTAGCAAAATCAATTGATACAGTGTCCCTCAAATCACTTGAAATTTACCCTGCATCCCCATGCAAAACTGCTTGATGTAATTGATCGGGAGGCCAAAACTGACTGAAGTTCTTCTAGCAACTTTTAAATGTAAAGTCTTAAGTGACTAGAACTCAATTTTTATGGTAGAAATCTGCCTTAGAGTTTTGTGGGCACAAATGGGGTTTTCAAACAGTGCATTTTATTCCATGAAATCAAATGGCTCCACTGACTATTGGGATGTTTTAAGATGATCACTATGACAAGCAGCAGCAAGTATAAAGTCATTCTCAATGTATACAAAGCAGCAGCCTGCATCACCCATGTATTATAAGTGTATTAGATGGGATATAATCAACATATTTGGGTTCAGGGCAAAATAATAAGTGTACTAAACTAGTGTAACCAGTGAGAGTAAACAAGTATTTCATAACATGGTTGGCGTATCCAGACACGTTATTTACAGAAGCATGAGTAATGTGACCACCAAGATGGCAAAAAATCAGGAGATTTTAATAAAGTTTAGTTTTCAATTTCAAAACTGGTTTGACTGTCAGTTTTCTAAACACTTTCATCACAGTGATTTCAAACTCTCTAATCAATAGGTAATGACAGACACGCGTATTTACTATACATATTGCTTTGCAACATTAACATGGATTTTGCTGTAGGTAAGAGCTTTGACAGCAACTTCTTTTAAAATGTGGATTCCTGCTGGCCAAGATGGACACGCAGCTCCCACACCTTTTGCAAAAGCTGCTTTTTGTTAGTCTGGAGCTGCTCGTTTTGTTCATTGTCCCCCAAACACCACCCTGGAAGAAAGAGAGAATGATTCCTCTCAAATCCTGATGTTTAATTGTCGTCTTCTTTCTGCATTACAGGACAGTCCTGGAAGCCATTCCTCAGCTTGGCCATCCATGTCATCTTGCCCAGAAACTTTTCAAGTCCTGTCTCGTTGATAAGGCATTCTTCAGAATATGCCACTTAAGCAAATTAACCAATTTTACAGGTTGTCAAATAAATTGATAAATGTTGAAAGCTGAGAAATACATCTGTATGATTTTTTGCCATTTAGCAGGTTTATTAATTTGGTCTCAAGTCATTGAGCTGTCAATATAACCCCCAAGTGATCTGGAAAGAAAAAGGTATCGTTTGCCAGAAATAAAATACTGTGTATTGTCAGACACTGAACTGCTTTGTTTAGATGACCACAGTAATTGTTTCAAGAGATTATCCACTGATTAAGACCATATGTTGATTTGGAATGGACTGAAACATAATTTGTTGTTGGTTGAACCACCATTTCTGTGGATTAATTAATTAATTAGTCACAAAGCCTTTTAACAGGTGCTCCAAAGCAAGTCTTCGAGCAGATCATCCCTTGCTGTAGGTCCCATGAGGAGCTATAACCACAGGACTTCAAAGATGGGAGACCACACAGAGACAGATTTGGATGTTTAAAATTAAGGAAACCACCTCTATTTGGGAGCTTGGTGGGGTGGAACGTGAGTGGTTCCGTAACTAAATAAAAGACTGGAAAATTCTCAAGAGCAGGGGAAATTTGAATAGCAGCTGAAGCACCGAGGAGAGATCAGGTAACCATGGACAGGCTACAGCTGCACAGCTCTCAGAGCGTGTTTTTGATGGGCTTTGAAATGGGAACTGAAATTGAAGAGGTTCTGGCTGTGAAAGGGGACAGCAAACAGGAGCAGCTGTTGGGAAATGGCAAACCCTGTTCCACAAACCTCTTTGTTGCGGGCAATCCATCCCTTGGTGATTCTTCATGTTGGGGACTGGAGCAGAAGAGAAAAGTGATGCATTTTACATCATATCACCCAGCAACACCAGCACTAGGACCTGCCCATACAACACCTATTGCCACACTGCTAGAATAGCATTAGTGGAGAAACAGCCTTTGAAATGAGTCTGCTGGGATAGGCTGGTTTTTCCTTTTTTTCTTTTTCCACCTGGCAAGAAAATCTTGTGCTGAATAATAAAAGCAACTGGATGTACAGCGGAGACAGCTTTTGTTTATAAACTGGTTATCTTCTACACTGCTTATCTTCTAGACGGGATAAAAACCTTCATTTGTTCAGCTGGTTGCCATTAATAAATAAATTAATTAAATAATTGTTTGCAACCTCACGTAAAAATTTTATTCCAAATTTTAGAGGCAAGAAATATAGATCCAGGTGGGTAGACCTGGTGCCATATTTAGAAACAGGTTAATTGTAGATTGTTCATTTGTAGTAATGATGAACTTGTACATTACATATAATCCTTTTGCAAGGTTACTGACATCTAATGGACTCTGTTTTCTTAAACGGACAACATAGGAACTAGATATTACATGTATACACACAAAAGACTTTATGTATATATGTAAAATATATATTTAATGCATATGGATGTATGCATATGTGTGCATGGGCTCATAGAAAGAGTTCTACTGAATAAAACCAAGAACTCTCATATTTAGGTTCCAAAAGAAATGACAAACATTTTAAGAACTCAGTGCAGTTACATTCTCAGATAATGTATACTTTGTAGTGTACATACATATACCCTTTAGACTACCCTTTGTAACTATTTTCTATACTAGATATGTGCAAAACCAGAAATTTAATTTTGGAACATATATATTTAATCTTCCAACAAATTTTTTTTGTGGTTTTTTTTGGTTTTTTTTTTGTTTTTTTTTTAGAGAATCTTTTTAGAACTGTCAATGAGTGTGTTACAAAATCCAACACATAAATGTCAACTGCTGTTAGAAAGTAACAGGAGAAAATGGTATGCATGCCTAATTTACTTCTATGTAAGTAGGAGCAAAAATAAGAAAATAAAGTTCATTGTGTGAATAGTCTAAGAGAAAATCCACTGAAGTCAGCACAGTCTCTTTTGAATCTTGGAGAACAAACGGGTCAGAATATGAAGAGTGGGGAGGAACAGCCCCCATGTGGTATCAGCAGTTGAAGGTGAACAGTTAAAGTTCATCCAGTATGTTAGTAAAAAAAAAATAGAAAAAGTGACTTTTCTTCCCTTTCCATCTGTCACTGTCAAACTTACGCATGAGAGTCACTGTGTAGTACCAGTGCAGAACAGAACAGAGGTGCCGAATGAAATGTGTCTGATGAGTTGTACCCCCTGGGCAACTCAGAGGCACTGAGCTCACCGTTTTGTGACTGATTTCACCATGAGATGGGTCATGAACTGGCTGGATGGCAAAGCCCAGGGGGTTGTGATCAACGGTACAGAGTCGGACTGGAGGCCTGTGATTCATGGGACTCCCCAGAGGTCAGTGTTGGGTCCAGTTCTGTCCAACCTGCTCATCAATAACCTGGATGAACACACTGAGTGCCCCCTCAGCCAGTTTGCTGATGCCACCAAACTGGGAGGAAGGGCTGACACAGCAGAGGCTGTGCTGCCATCCAGAGACCTGGACAGGCTGGACTGGGCAGAGAAGAACCTGATGAAGTTCAACCAGGGCAAGTGAAGGGTCCTGCACCTGGGGAGGAACAACCCCAGGCATCAGTACAGGTTGGGGTGACCTGCTGGAAAGCAGCTCTGCAGAGAAGGACCTGGGAGTTTTTGGGGACAACAGGGTGACCATGAGTCACCAATGTGCCCTTGTGGCCAAGAGGCCAACGGTACCTGGGGTGCATGAGGAACAGTGTGAGCAGCAGGTCAGGGAGGTTGTTCCTCCCCCTCTGCTCTGCCCTGGGGAGGGCCCATCTGCAGTTCTGGGTCCAGTTCTGGGTTCCCCAGTTGAAGAAGGACAAGGAATCACTGGAGAGAGTCCAGGGAGGGACGCAAAGATGCTGAGGGGTCTGGAGCATCTTTGTGCTGAGGAGACACTGAGAGAGCTGGGGCTGTTGAGCTGGAGAAGAGAAGCTGAGAGGGATCTGATCAATGGATCAATATCTCAGGGGAGGTGTCAAAGGATGGACCAGATTCTGTTCAGTGGTGCCCAACGCCAGGGTGAGGGGCAATGGGCACAGACTGAAACACAGGAGGCTGCATCTGAACATGAGCAGAAACTTGTTTGCTGGGAGGTGCCAGAGCCTGGCCCAGGCTGCCCAGAGCGGAGGTGGAGTCTCCTTCTCTGAGACATTCAAACCGCCTGGACCCACCTGTGTGATCTGCTCTGTAACCCTGCGTGAGCAGGGGGGTGCACTGGGGATCTACAGAGGTCCTGAAACCCAACCAGCTGGGGTTCTGGGATTCTGTATCTTTCTTCAGTAGCAGAGTTGGTGTTTTAGTGGTAAAATCATGTTTTGGTTCTGTAAGTTTTTTCACTATTCAAACTTCATGCATTAGTCATAATCAAGCATTAGGCAAATGTTTTAATTTTTTAGAGGACTATTTATTGGGAAATACAACATTTGAAGCTGTGAGGAAGACTTATCACTGAAATTAATACAGCCAGATTGTTTCACCATATGTTTCTTCTTAAATTTCCCCAAGTATTCCAGGAGTCAACCAAACATCAGCATATTTGAGCTTGTTTATCTTTACATGCAAAACTGAACTAGACAGCAAGAGACGTGTTTTGGTTTATTAACTGGATATGGTGCAGTTTGTGCATGAAATGCTCTATACAGCAGCATAGTATGATACTGGCTAGTTTGATACTGTCTAGCATGATAATATGATATGATAATATGATATATTTTCATTGGGAAGAATTAGTTATTCGAGCTTATTTTTATAGATTATGCTAAATAGCATTTTGTTCATCACATCCCCATATACACTACGTGACATGCAAATTGTGCATTTTGGATTGACACTGGTATTGGAAAAGCCCTTAATGAGTTTAAATTTGAAATTGAGAGGGAAATCCATGAAAAGGAATAGGCGGGGAGTTAATTTAACCAGACATTTAAACAATCAGCCTTGCAAACAACTGATCTGCAAAATGCCAGTATCTTGCTTACCTAACGCTTTTAATTTAACTTCAGAGCAGTTCTTCTTTAGCTCCCCAAACTCTAAGAAAGGATGGTTGCAGTAATAATTCAGAGCAGTTTCTTTTCCTTGGTAAGGAGGCAGAATTTGTGATACAGAGGAACATAACACGATTTTGCAGTTCAAGCGACTGCATATTGTCTTTCAGAGCTGGGTTGCAATGAATGGTTACAATCAAACTTCAGGACGCTGGGTAGAAATAGATATGGCAGAAATATGGAATGCAAGAATATTACAAGTTTCAGTTATCTAATGTATTTTGGATACACACAACAGAGATAAAGCGGGGGCATCAATTTCTGGAGATTTTAAAAAGTAGCTGACACTTGGAAAATCATACATGATGTTAACCTGCAGTAATCGTTCATCTGCCTGTAACTCCTCACTCAAAACAGTAGCTCTAAATCATATGAGCCCTTGCAATTCCACTGATATTGTTTTAAATAAATAAATAAAGCGGAAAACAAGTAAAATCTAACTTATTTGACAGCCTAGCTGACTAGACTGAATAGTAAGATCATGCAAACTGCTACTTCTTTGCTCCAATTAAAGTGATTGATAGAGATTGAACAAGTGAAAATGCACAAGACCTGGCAAAATCTAATTAGCTAAAACCAGAAAAAAAGTGTTACACTGAGAGCAGATCTGAGTGAATAATTGATGTAGTGGAAAAACTGTGTGTTGAGTGGAAGAATGAGGATTGGCTTGGATCAAAGGAAACATTTGGATGATTTCTGGTGAAAGAGAAGATAAGAAGTTGATTCATATAAAGCTGAAAATGATCTGACATTCTTTCAAGTCAATTTTTTCATTAGTTTTGCTTGCTTAAACTGAAATATGTCATTCTGAAGCAAGCTGAAGAGTTATTTTTGAAAACATCATGAGCAAAATATTAAAACTGACGTTGTTTGAGTCTCTACAAACTGAGTGCAATCCACTCTGTGCCATCAGAACACTCAGTGTTACTGTCTCCAAATTCCCATTTGGTTCTTCAGTTTTGCTTCTCCTCATTAACATCACCTGTTTTAAGCATACACACAGAAAAAGGTACTTTATTCTAGTAGTCGCTTTAAATGGTCCTTCCTGATCAAGGACAAAAGACTTCTGTAACATATATAGTCATCTTTAAAACATCTTTCCTTGAGATCTTGATTTTGCTCACATATTTTATGTTCAGTACCACTCTCATTTCAGAGTTTGTTATGCAGTATCTGAGAGACATGGTACTAAAAAAAAAATTGAGTTGCCTTCAGAACCGATGGGAAATATTCCATTAATCAGAGATACTCACTTAAGCATGTCGGCATCATTATGGAAAATAAAATGAATTATCATTGTTCTGACATGTATCGCATATGACTACAATTAAGTGAAACCTCAAATACACAGTCAAATAAAAAAGAATGGACTTCCCTTATTGATACTAAGACATGGATGAGTGTATTGCAGGACACTAATTGTCTGGGAAAAGATGTGGTTATAAAATCTAGGCCCTGCAAGAGAGGTCCAACCATATAAGATTTATTTTAGACAGTTGGTTTTGGTTTTCACTAGAGCACTATAACTGAAAACTCGTGAGTTTTTCAAGCTCCAGCAATTATTTCTGATAGCTACATTCCTCATACTCCAAAGGGAGCTGCAGTTTGAGGATGCAGGGATGGGGTTAGAAAATCGAAAGCATACCTGGAGTTGAATCTGGAAAGAGATGTGAAAGGCGGTGGGAAGAGCTTATAAAGGTATTTATCAGCAAAAGGAGGATTAGGAAAAATGTAGGTCCACTGGTCAGTAGGATAAGGAACCATTCCGTGATTCTCAAAAAACAACAAAAAGTCATTGTTCCTTGAAATGTGTTTTATCTTAATCCTTGTTTAGAATCCTAGAATCCCAGAATCCTTTTGGTTGGAAGAGACCATCAAGATCATGGAGTCCACCCATAACCCACCCCTGGCACTGCCCCATGTCCTGAGAACCTCATGTCCGTCTGTCCAACCCTCCAGGGATGGTGACTCCAGCACTGCCCTGGGCAGCCTGTTCCAATGCCCCACAGCCCTTTCGGGAAGAAATTGTTCCCCACATCCAACCTCTACCTCCCCTGGCGCAACTTGAGGCCGTTTCCTCTGCTCTTGGCGCTTGTTCCTGGGGAGCAGAGCCCGACCCCCCTGGCTCCAAGCTCCTTTCAGGCAGTTCAGAGATCGAAAGGTCTCCCCTCAGCTCCTGTTCTCCAGCTGAACCCCCCAGGTCCCTCAGCCACTCCCATCACACTTGTGCTCCAGCCCCTCACCAGCTCCGTTCCCTTCTCTCAACCCGCTCCAGCACCTCAAGGCCTTTCATGAGGTGATCCCGCCACCTTTGGTGCCGCCATTTTGAGCCCTGAGCTGAGGGGCCGAGAACTGCCCCCAGGATTCGTGGTTTGGCCTCCCCAGTGCCCAGCACAATGACAGTCGCTGTCTTCATAATTACTTCTTGAACATTAAAAAAGCCAATTCTGTTATCACTTTTACCTTCTATTAGTAAGAGCTACAAACCTTGTCTCATTTCCACCACAGCTTCCTTAGACCCCAAGCTGTCAGAGTTATTTTCTGTGTCTCCAGCAGTGTACTGAGGACACCGGGTCTAAGAGGTCACCTCAGCAGCACACATGGTGAAATCCACTTGCAAAACTCAAACTGTTATCATAAGAGTGGTCCAGCTGTTAGTAGCCACTGAAAATGAATAAAATTAAAATAATCACTTGTTTTAGTATCCTGTTGACTTCCAAACACTTAGTTTTTGTTTAGGCTGTTCTAAATTAGATGAGCAGAAGATGTGCGATTTAACAGGTCAGCACTTGTTGGCTTGTTGGTGGTTTGTTTGTTCTTTTCCTTCCCTTCCCAAGAGAACAAAGGGAGAAGAGTGGAAGGATGGTGAGATCAGTATCACACAAATTACAAGCAATAGTATTCCTTTTGCTATTTCAGCATCTTTTCATCCTTTTTTCCTTTTTTTTTTTTGTTTTCCTCCTATGTAAATTGGTATTTCACAATCCTTTAATAGATTCAGAAATTTATCTTAAATAACAACCCATAAGTTACAGTTTTACAATTCCAGGCTCTTCAAATCTGAAAAATTGAACTGGAAGTGTTGGTGTCTCCCCTGGGATTGACGCTAACCACTTCTGTCTCATCAGCTAGTTAGCTTGAAGAAAATCATTGTATTATATTGACATGTCTATTTCTGTCTGGCTTGATGAAGAAGGATCAAGAATACGTAAAAGCCTCTCACTGAAGTTATTCGGGGTTTAATACATAATACATGTTTCCATAGTACTTGTTCAGGAAAGCAACGGTGTGTTTATTCCTCCCTTGGTGGAGAGTACGTGTGTCCTGGCTTGTAAATGGCCAGTTTTAGGCTTACATGTAGTAGTACAGCATGATGATTCTTTCAGGTGAAACCATATCATTCGAGGGTAAATCTACTTAGTTTGTCAGTACCTTCACGTAAAGGAAGAGTATTTTTAAACACACAAGTGACAGCACCTCCTCCTGCGTATTCAGGGAAGGCAAATCCAGGGGACGCTGGGATCCAGGGGACCAGCCCTTCCTAGCCCACCAACCCAAAGTCCATGGGCCCTGAGAGGTTGCTCATGCCCCAGTCTGCTCCAGCCAGGCCACCGTGGTCCCCCCACCAGACAGGAGTGAGAATGAACCCACAGCCCCAACATCCCAACATAGGAAAGAGCTGCCCCTTCACAGGCAAAACTGACACAGACAAAACCCACATTCACAGAACCATGAACGGTACAAATGGCCTGAGCCTGGTCTTACTCGTCAGGCGATCAGGCTTAAAGTGTGTAAGAGATCCCACGCCTACATGTGGTCTATGGTCCCAGCAGTATGTCCTGAGCTGGAAGGACCCACAGAATCATGGAGTCCAACTCCTGTCCCCGCACAGGACACCCCACAGGTCACCCCGTGTGTCTGAGGACGGTGTCCAGTCTCTTCTTGAACACTGTCAGGTTGGGGCCGTGACACCTCCCTGGGGAGCCTATTTAGTGTCCAGCACCTCTGGATGAAGAAACTTTTCCTCATGTCCCACTGACCCTCCCTGGCACATCTTCTGCCATTCCCTGGGCTCTGTCATCAGTTGCTGAACAGAGTTTGGCGCCTGCCCTTCCTTCTCCCCTTGAACATGCACCGGTTGTTCATTTGCACAAGCTTACTTGTGCAAGGTTGGCCATCTTTACATGCACAGGTTGTTTACTTGCAACAACAAACCTCCATCACCCCTCCTCTCAATTTTCCAGTGTTCATTACACCACAGTGCCTCCTTCCCACCACCTATGCGAAGTTTTACCCGTTCCCACAATCACCTTTAAAAATCCTTTAAGTTTACATTTTCCTATGAGACTTCTGACAATCTTGTTTCCCTTCTCTCAGTCACTTACCAGGTCCAATGCTCCACATGAGCTCCTTCTCCAGCCCATCCATCCGTGTCCTGAGGACTCATGACTTCGTTGCCTTCATTATCCACAACTTGCCAGGGTTCACTCATCTCTGTGTTCAATCTATTACTTTCCTAGTATCTTGCCTTTGTCTTTTATGCTGAAAGTCGCTAAACACACGTCCTTGAAAACTGAACATCTTGCTGTCTCAGTGCCTGAATCTCATTCCCTTGTGAAACTTCTACTTTCTTGTTTAAGCTGAGAGAGCCCAGTGCAAGCCAGAGCTCACAGAGCAGGAGGCTTCTCACAATGCACATGAGATGTTCTGGTGCACTGAGCGAGGAGAAATTTCCCAAAATCTCCATAAATATCTAGGGTGAAATACTAATGCCATAGCAATCAATGGCAATATTGCTGCCACACTCTAATTTTATTTTTATTTTTTTAAGTAGAAGCAGCTTTTCAGATGTGAATTTTTAGATGCACATGTAGATCTGAAGTGAGTTTCCAATTCTTTCCATGAAGTTGCTCTCTGTAAATAGCTAATGACTAACGCAACACAAGTTGATGACTGCATGCTTGCCAAGTGTTTCTTCAAGTTTACGGGTGTATTCAACTCTCACAACTTCACCAGGAGGTGCCAGTTACAAGAAGACCAGGAAAAAAATTATCTGTATTAAAATATATATATATATATTAAGCAAACTTTTCAAGTACAGTTTAAAAAGTAATTTTAACACCTACTCCCCCCAGTAATCTTATCTTAACTTATATTTCCATTATATGAAGTTTGCTATACTCCCTCTTGCTCAAGGGGATCTGGATTTATTTTTAAAAACTGATGCTGATTTATGCTAAAAACATTTTATTAATTTGGTAATCTTCATGCAAGCCTTTCAAAATGCAAACAGAAGTGTCCTCTGGGAAATACTCTCAGCTGGCTTGGGGCTAAACCAGCCTGCTCTATAGTGTCAAAAGGTGGCATGAGGGGGAATTTCGTACTGATTTGAGATGTGCTGCGTGATAGTATCACACCTACAGCCATCATTTTAATGATAATTTATTGTTAGTGAGAAGGGGAAAAGGAGGTCAGATCCGTATATTGGTTCAGTGAGCACGTGCTGTTATTCATTCTCCTGCTCGGTTTTTGCAGAGATGATGGAGAGGAAAAATAAAGCATAATGCATTCTCAAGGTTGCCAGGAGCAACTAATGCTTCCAAATTGGTATTCATGTTTTATTACATCTTAAATTTCAGCACCTTAAAAACAATAAAGGAAATTGCATTTTCAAAAAGAATCTCCCTTCGGGGAATGTACTTCAAGTTTACCATCTTTTTTTCTGATGTCTTTGTCCATGTGTTATGAACTCCGTGTTTCAAAAAGAATATGTATTCACTGTATATATATGTGCAAAGACAAGTGTATATAATTTTACATTTCTGAAAGCTTACAAATTTGATTCTTCTAAAGCATTTACACAGAGTTGCAGTAATTCTTTTAGAGGAACTATATTTGTAAGCTCTCAGGAATATTGTATATGTACCAGCTTGATCCAAGGACAACAGAGCAAGAGCCAGAGGGAGTGAAGAAAAAACATTTGTCCACCATTGGTATTAAACAGCTACACAAGTATTTTTAATGAAAAAATGTCAGTAGCAATGAATGGTTCCAATACAGTTTCTATCAAATGAAAATATTATAGGGCAAACTCTTAAACTCTAATTTGTTCACGCCGCACATGTAGCTGTCACAGTGGTATGAAGAATATTAGACAGAGTACAAAAGAAATGGAAATGAATGGCTGTAGAAAAAAAAAGAAGTAATATCTTTGAAGTTCAGAGTTTCTTATCATTCAAAGAAGTTAATGTAATTTTCATTGACTACATTATTAATAAAAGTATATTGATCAGAAAACTTTTATACATTAGGAACATTAGAATAATTTTACTTCACAGAGGTAACAATTTATTAAAAGGAAAGAGATCTTCAGATGAAGTCTAAAGAAACCATTCTTATTTTCTTACTGTATATACCTTATATACTATATATTGTATATACCTTATATATATATACCTTACTGTATATACCTTATATATTAATATATCTTATTTACTTACTGTATATACCTTGCATATATAAAATAAAGAAATAATATTAGTGAAAGATTTCTGAATGGAGTTTTGACAGTAGCAGGAAAACAAGACTTCAGTTGCTACCAGTCGCTATTGTCCTTCTAATAAGATTTGTCAGGAGAGCCTAATACCTGCGTCTCTAATCTCAATGATTATTGCCATGACATTGCTACTTCCACTTGCGACACCGGAAACGTTCTGTCTGATTTGATGATTCACAGGGAATAATCCTTTTACTCTACATGAAGATCACTTCACACTTTACTCCCATCTGCTCTGTAAAGGAATTTTGTAGGACTGTAATATATTTTATTGTATTTTATGCAGTATGCTATAACATTTTTTCTTCATGAAATTGGTAAAAATTCAAGGGAAAGATCAAAGCATCTTAGAATATAGGAAGTTGTATGAGGAAGGAATAAAGTATTATTGCTCTTTTATCAATGAAAGGTTATTTGTGAACACTGAGAAGCCATTGTTCATCTGCCAGAACATTAAAAAGAATGCATAAAATGGCCAGAAAACACTAACTTTTAAAGAATGTTTAACTTGTCTTTGTTGACTGTGCAGATTTTTGCATTACTTGATGAAATGTCTGTAAGACAGAATCAAAGGGTGAGGACTATAAATATTCTACTAGAAAACAGATACAAAGTTTCCTATGCCTGCAAATTCATATCTTTTGCTATGAAAAAATGCAGAGTTTCAGAACATTCTATTTGAACTTTTATGATATCACAGAACTTATCAATACATTAACAGCAAAAGTCCTTCTACAAGCAATGGTTTGACAACCACTAGTAGCTACAATACAAAATTTAACAAGAATGTTATAAATGAAGACAAGTCTTTGAGCCAATTAATTAATTTTATTGAGCAAGCGAATTTAAAGCAAGCAGTAATTAGGTAAAACAGCGCTGGGTGACCAGGGGAAGCTCAGTTCCACCACGGCACACAACTCTACTTTTCGTATGTGCTTATATATGTTATACACTTGTTCACGCGCTGGGACACCCTGACGAGTTAGCTCCTGGTTGGCTAGTCGACAGTGAAAGATGTTGCTGGGTGTCGCTTGGTGTTTCTGCCTCTGGAGTTCTGTTATCTGTTACACCATCTGGGAGCTCTGTTATCTGTTGCACCGTCCGGCCACTCTGTTATCTGTTGCACCATCCGGCCATTGGCTTGGTTGGGGTCCGGCATCCGGCCGTTGGCTTGGTTGGGGCCCGGCATCTGGCCATTGGCTTAACTACTATTTTTTACAAAATATAATGAAACTTGCACAAACGCAATTACTTCTTACAACGATATACATAATATGATTGAACCCTACTCGATTTGTTCAACAACCTTGACCATTATTTATTACAGAATACAACAGCAGAGCTTAAGATGATGTTTCTTTTATATGTTCAAGAAGAAAAAGAGTTTTCCTTCCCTTTCTCTTACTCAAAGGTATGAGAAAGAAAGAGAATAAGATATAAACTGAGATATGAGAGAGAAAGAGAGTAAAATATCACCACGCCACAGGTTATCGATCCAGTGATGTCCAGTGAAGGGAGGGTGGACGCGTTGAAGATTTCGGTCACCAGCACGTAGATGTTCCAACCACGTGCCATGTGCGGGGTCATTTTATAACCCAGTTCATTTACATGTGGGCAGTTCATCTCCTCCCTCTGCTCACTCTTCATGCTAATTAGGGACAGTCTTCTGGAAATGGGTCTGGGGTCTGCAAACTAGGGGAAAGTTCACCGTGCCAACCAGAAGTGAGTTGTCTTGCCCATCAGGGGTAGCTGTTGGTTCATGGCTTTCTTTAGGTAGCTGGCTGTCCGACAGATGAAATAATCTCATTCCAACTAGGTCATGAGGCCTTCACAACAATTAACAAGGTGCTTGACACCATAACTATCTACATCTTCAGCGTCAAACACAATACCTTAGCAAGGATAAGGGAGATGGCTGTCTGCACAACCATCTGCCTTGTCCTCCTAAAGTAACAAAAAACAGTTGTTTAAGGCATAACAAGGTCCTTTGTTCTGCTAATGATGGGGGAGAAGCACTTCAAGGTTGTTACAAGGTCAGGCCACCAGCAAGGCCTGGGGACACTGAGGGCACAGAAATAAAGGTCCCCTGGGCCTGTGAGGTGAGTCCTGACTGGGCCAGAGGGGCAGGGCCTGGCCTGGCATGAGTGTGTGTCAGGGGGTGTGTGTGGCACTAAACAGCAATTTTGTAAAAGCAATCTCCATCCATCTTTTACCTCAATCTCATTTTATAAATAAATCTTAAATTTCATGCCACCAAGAAGCGACATTTTATTCTTGTGACTACTTACACCTCCATCATTGTAAGTCTTGCAGACTTTGCCAGTGTTTCTGCCTGCTGCTCGATGCACAGACTACAGATTCCCTCCTTTTTTTCACTCTCAACTATTATCAACCCACTAGATACCAGAAATTACACTATGAAACCTTAGGGTTTTAGTCTATATTGAAGAACCAGATAAACACAGAACTTCACAATTTTGTGTGGCCTCAGCAATAAAGGCCAAAATCTCTGCAGCTCTCAGTATCTGAACCCCAAAGGGCACTTGGAGGCAACGGGAAAATACTGCAGTATCTCTTTATTCCTGTACACCCCCACAGTAATTAATTAATCACAATTAAATTTTACCATCAACTTTGCGGTAATGAATTTTGACAAACAGGAAATTACTTGTCCTGTCATATTTGACAAATATAAGTCATGTCATTATATGAAAGGATTGTTGGCAGTTGGTGTCATACAAAACCCAGCTGGAAGAATTTGTTTTGATTTTATTGCATCTTGGATGATAGGCACAATTATTTTACTATTTCTCCCCATAAATAGTGTCGTCTTCTTTCCAGAAATGCATGGATAACTTTAAATATTGACTACTAAAGAGCAGGCGTTCAGAATATACACCTTAATCTGTTTTTATATTTCAGAATGTATAGAAAATCGTTAACTCTGTAATGAAGAACACTTGTAAACAAAACCTTAGGAACACCTGTTTGTTTTTACCAATTGAAGCAGAGGTAATTAATATTTATTTCCCTCACTATTTAGTATAGTGTCTCAATGCATTTTTTATGTAGATCCATATTCCATTTCCAGTAAGTTTTCTATGTTGCTCAGTAGTCACTGACTAATGTGCCAGAAGAAATGCAAAAATAGGACTCAGGAAAATTCTGTTTATTTTCAGTTGCCCTAATAGAGATTTTGTTCTCACAGAGATTATATCCTGACCTCATTCTACTATTTACCTCTCTTCAAAGAACCACTTCTTCCAAAAAAGCATTTTTGATAGCTCCAGCAGAAATAGCCTTTTTCTTTGAATATTTCAGTGATAAACGGTCAGCAGGTACAAATCAGTTTTAAGTAAGTGAGCAGAACTAGGCCAACATATTATTGCTGAACACTTTCAAAATCTCAATTTGAATTCTAAGTAACTGGGGGAAAAAAATGAAGTCTTGGCCATTCTGTACCATTTTTCCAGTTTCCTCAAACCAGACTTGACTTCAGAGGAAAAATTGGCTCATGAGTCCTGGGCCCCCCCTGGGACATCCTCCTGCCTTGGCTGCCACAGCAGCTCTTAGAATGGGGAATTCCATATCATGCTTTTTTCTTTCCTTTAAAAATTTATTTCTTTTAACCAGGAATGAAAGAAGCAAGTAGTTTAGATCCAGGTGTATATAAAATAACATTAAAAAGAGATCTATCGCTGAGCTCAAATTGTTTCAGTTATCTACTCTCCAGATGTTTTAATAGCCTGAACTTGTGGCAAAAGTAGCATATGTTTCTTAATTACTATTATCTAACGGTAGCATTTGTCCTTATAGTTTATACTAGGAAGTGTTTCTCAGATGAGTGCCTAAGCCAGAGTTAGAATTTTTATAAGTGATAGGGCAGAAAATTTGAAAAAAATAAGATATTTTACCTAGATTGGCTCTCTCTTATTAGATTGGAACTGTGTTTATAGTCAGACTGCACAGCACATGATACATAGGGCATTTTGTACAATAGATGGAATATAATCTAACATAACAGATGAGGGAAAAGGCAGATTTTTCTTCGCCATTCCTATTGTCCAAGCTAGTTTTTCCAACAAAGCATTCTGAATATGCAATTATTGAAGCATTCGGGTGTTGCCCAAATTACCGCAGTAAAACTCAAGAAGCAGCTCTATGGTCAGCTGCTGGCCTTAAGGAGCAAGGTGGCAGATCTGCAAGCTGCACCTTTGTTTTTGCAGGATGAGCTGGCACAAGGCAGCATCTCAGTTTTGTAGAGTTCGGTCCACGTCAAACCATGCGGTGGTTTAACCCCAGCAGGGAGCTGATCCCCATGCAGCCGCTCGCTCACTCAGCCCCCAGCAAGACAGAGTGAAGAATCTGAAGGGTAAAAGTGCAAAAACTCACAGGTTGAGATAAAGACAGTTTCACAGGTAAAGCCAAATCTGTGCATGCATGCAAAGCAAGATAATTCATTCACTCCTTCCCATCGGCAGGTAGGTGTACAGACCAGTCATTTGTAAAACCGCATCACAGCTTTTATACCTTCCCAGTGTAAAAGCTGCAATATCATGGTTTTTGTCCTTTCTTGTGCTTTTGACTACTATAATTCGTGATGCTGCTTGTTAACTCTGATCCCTAGAGCTGGTCATGATCACTGGTCAAGCAACTTTGCAAAAGTCTCAGACATTATATGAATTTGCAATTTTGGTATTTATACATTCAAGATTTTTGGTAGGTTTCTCACTACAAATCATTGCAGTTTGCTACCTATTACTTTCAGTTGTGAGTTGCACACCCATCCAGTGAGACAGTAATCATCCAGTTAATTAAAACAAGATGTTTATCATTATCATATTTTGTTGTTCTTAAAATAGCTTTCTACCATTCTGCCTTCTTGCTTTGCAGTAATATTTCATTTTCTGCCTGCCTCCATGCTTTAAAATCAGTAAAATTATGAAATAAAACTGATGAAAGAAACATTTGATTTATGAAGTATACATAAATGTTTAATAAATAATATTAAAACTCAGTCAGGAATGAGTTTTAAGGATACAGTGTTGTCAGTATATAGAATTTCCTGCTGCAGAAGATAGTCAAAATTAAAAGGAACACATCAACACATCCGCAGTTATGACTGTTGCAGTTTGATCAGAAAAACAAATGTCAAGTATCCGTAACCATCCAAATTAAACTTGCAAAAAGTGGTCCTATTACTTTGAAATAATACTTCAAAAATTAGAACTATTCTTTATGAGCACTGATATTGTCAGGATACGGGTCAGCCCACATTTAAGGAACGTCTGTTGTTTCTGGGGGTCACATCTCAGGTGGAATGAGAAGCCCGAGTATTGATGGTATAGAGTAGTTAAATACCCCTTGGAGGAATTAGCTTATTAACCTTGTGTCCTGGCTAAATCCCAATTTTAGCAATTAAAAATTTGCTTTCTGGGATTCTCTCTGCAGGTTTAATGCAGCACATGATTAATAAGTTCCTGCCTTAAATTCCGGTTCTATTTTTACTAAGAGATTTTAAGGAGAGTTGTGTGCCACTTGAGGGATGAAGAAATGGTTTCAGGTCTCCTTTTTCTGCTGCTATTGAAATGAAAGACATGAACATTATCTTCATGTACATAAGAACCAGAAAAGTCTGCAAAGTTTTTAATAAACATTTACTGTGTAAGCTCAAAGGAAAGCCAACAAAATAATAATAGAAGCAACAGTTTGATTAAAAAATCTTACGGTATTAACTGCAAAATCGTTGTAGTTGTTGCATTTCTAAAATCATACCTGCATTATCTTTACAACAAAATCCAGCAGAATCAAAAGAGTAAGTTGTGAATAAGTAGTTTGTTCACTTACACTGAAAGGGTCACACTGATTATTTTTCTTTTCTTTGCATCCACTACTTTTTTCTTTATAATATACAGACAAAGGAGGTGAGAGGGGGGAGACAGGAGCAGCTATGCGCCAATCTAACAAATTATGAAGGTATTCGAAAGAGCATATTGAAACATTCTTATTTATGAAATTTATATTTATTAATTGGTTTCATTTGAGGAAAGGGTCCAGGTTATGTGAATGTCGTATCTTATTAAGTACTAAATTATTGAGTTTATTTCTAAATCCTCTCTGCATCAAATTAAAGAGGGCACATTTCTTAATTTCATGAAAATTACTCAACAAACATCTGGTCTCTTGAACAAACGAGAATGTCAATGGTTGATTACAGATTAATGATACATTCTTCATCTCTGTGGCAATCTCTAACAATATTTGGTCCAGTAAAAATTTAGGATGCCTAGTTACAAAATAGCAATATTGAATTTATTCTTTTAAACTTTCTTGGCACACACGGCTACTTCTTACTAAGAATACTTAAAAACTCTTAGGAGAAAAAGAAATCTGTATTCTGGGTTACAGAACTGCTCCACTGCTGTGTATGGGCTGATCTTTCAAGCACAGCATGAAACGTCTGCTCATCAAATGTGCCTCGAGGCAGCAGACACTAAAATATTAAAGCTGGTTTATTCAGGGTCTCTCAATCTTTTTAATTTAACTTTGGCTGGTACTGAGTCAAACTGCCTTTAAAAGTATTATTTAAGCAACCCAAAGCAGTAACAAAGCATCCATTATGATGTGGGTTTAGTTAATGAAAATATATTTGAAATTTTGGAAAATAAATGGAATAATTTATCAAGTCTAATCTGCATGATAATGCCACCATGTAAAAGCAATAAAGGCATAAATGTCCTCTGTGTCTCTTGTGTGCCACTAATGGATTTGCAGGTCTGTCTAGAAGCTGGGAAAACCACAGATATTAAGCTGGGAAACACAAACAGTAACTCATCCTTATGTTCAAGATGTCAGACGAAGTTCTGACTAAATAGGTTTGCATCCATTGGAGTTATCATCTTTAGGCATCAAAATAACCTTTGAGATTTGATTCTCGAATCACCTTCCACAGCCTGAGATTCCTTGAAACTGCAGACTCTTTCTGAAACATATTTTCTCTCATCCTTTCTACCCGGTCATTGATTCTAAAACATTAATCAATGGGACTGGCCCTCACACCTTTTTCTAGTTAATTTTGCCTGTCTTGATCCCTTCACCATTGCTCACTGTATTTCTACAAAGAGATTTTTCTACCTATCATCAGATACCTCGTTCTCACCTAAGGGTCTATATATTAATCAATACACGTACTTGGTTTATCTTGAATAAGTTAGACTTCCTCAGGTGTTTTTACTGTGAGGCATGATTTACAGACACACTATTTTTGGACCATTTTCAACTCTATGTACATAAGATTATCATCTTCTTCTACTCTTGCTGGATGTTACAGATTCTTCCAGAACCAAACCGACCTCTCAGCTAAAATCTTGTGCTTGAAGCTGATACCCAGCCAGGTGTATGTCACAGTTTATACTGACATATCATTGCATTACAATCTCCATTTTTCTCTGAACTTCATTCCCAAATGTGTTCAGCACTATCTCCTCTCGTTTGTATAATCTTATGCTACATCTGGAAGCCTAAAGAGTCCCTTGAGCCTCAGCTTAATGGATAGTTCACCATCCTCATTTTCCTCAACACTGCTAAGTGTCTATTTTGCGCATATCGCTGAAATCAGATGCTTGAACTATATTATTTTTAGGAGACGGGGCTTTTAATAGCCTGTAATGTAAAGATATGATGGAAGTGGCTATGCTGAAAAGTGTCTGAGAACTCCTACTGTGGATTGGTGACTCCAAGTCCTCTACGCACTCATGAGCAGAACTCATCTCTTTATCTCAGTCAATTTTCTGTCTGAATATTTACTGACTATTAAATGCATCTCCGAGTTGGTCGTCAGGAAAGTAAAGGACAAAGCAGCACATAATACATGATTTTTCTTCTGTGTCGTTGTACAGAGATAGCTTTAAAACTCACCTAAGGGGTGGGTTAATATAAATTGCCCTTATTATCTTAGGTGATATCCTCATATAAATATACACCATATGGCTGAATAATTTGGGGCACTTTGCATTAGATATTTCAAACTATTAGTCTCTTTCTTGGTCTTTTGGATCAGCAGTGAGACAAATGTACAGTAAAGTTGGGCTTTTCATTGCAAAAAGATCATTTTTCCTTGGTTTCGTCATACAGTCCTATCAATTTTCCCAAGCTTTTCTTGACAGAATATGTAGCTGGACTGCATCATAATTAGTAAAAATAATACTTGCTTGCTGCAGGTGAAGATGCCAGATTTTCTGTGTGCATGTGTAATTACATTAATTATGGCTGTTTAGTAATTACTATAGTTTAGGTAAAATGTTCTAAATTTCCCTAGTAAAACAATCTAACCTAAACCGTTTGTTGCTCTGTCGGTCATAAGGTATTTCTGCTGTCACTTCTAAATGAATTATCCTCTGTTATTATTTTCCAGATTAAATTGTATTTGAGACAAGGCAACAGCAGTGGGATTTGCACTGTCAGCAGAGACTTTGTGCACATAGCAAGTAGAAAACTCAAGCAAATAAACCAGCGATGACCAATCAAGTTTTATAAAAACATTTTAGAGCCTTCCTAATTTCCTCATTGCAAAAGGTTTTATGAAGTTTCTTTCTGAGGAATCAAATTTTCTTTTCATCTCTCTTCCCCCTTTTGTTCTTTTCCCTCAAGCCAATATATTGATAGAATGTATTTCAGAGACAATTTTCACCACAATGCCAGTAGCTGAGATGTCATACTAAAGAATCAATATGAAAAAGATAACAGCAGTTAAAAAGGTAGGTAGGTAGGTATGTAGGTAGGTAAGTAGGTAGGCAGGTAGGTAGGTAGATAAATAGATGATTGATAGATAGATAGATAGATAGATAGATAGATAGATAGATAGATAGACAGTTACTAAACCATTGTCCTTCAATCTGTAAATTCAATCTGAAACAGCTTTGTCTATGAGTATTAGCAAAATAGCTTGAGGGACACAGGAGGTGTAGCTTGAGCTTTATACCCCCAAATTTAATTTATCTTCTCCAGTATCCATCTCATCTCATTTTATTGTACATTGTGGGATATTTATAATTACCTTGATTCCTCCCATCATAAACTGGATGAAGAATATTCCTCTGTACTTCTAACAGAGTGGGTCACAAAGTGACGGCTGTGGAATAAAAATAGGGCTGATAGAATTAGGCTTGCTACTCTAATGAAAAACCTGTCAAATTTGTAATGTGAAACTCTCATTTAGCAAAGCCACTCTAAAATTGTTTCCTCTCTTGGTAGTTTTTCTGATTCTAGGCCCACTCTGCTGACTGAAGAAAGTTTCTATCTCAGAGATGATTGCTGTGTTTCCAGAATGTCAGTGATTTAAAATTACAATCATTACTTTAGACTAGCTAACAAACAGGCCTTTATATTAAAGACTTCTAACATGCTCCCCTTTTTTGTAATTATTTGACACTATTCAATGTACAGAATAATGTACCTTTCACTTGACTGAACATTCTGTATCAATCTGCATAGCAAAAACACATATTGCACAAATATCTGAACAGGTTTACTTCTAGGCCTTATCAGAAGTGACGCAGAGTAATGAAAGACTTTAGGATGCCGATTGGTTTAGGCTGACTGAATCCCAACCTCTTGTTCTGTAATATTACTTTGTCCATCTAAATTATATATGTCGGAAACAAATGTTCAAAATTTTACTTCTTGCAGCACAAGCTACTCATTCACTACTTCATTATCCCACTACACTGAGAAATTCAAGACAAGATAAAATAACTGGCTGGAGGGTCGTGCCCAAAGAGTTGTGGTGAATGGAGCCAAATTCAGCTGTTGGCCGGTCACGAGTGGTGTCCCCAGGGCTCGTACTGGAGCCAGTTCCGTTTAATCTCTTTATCAATGATCTGGATGAGGAGATCGAGGGCACCCTCAGTCAGTTTGCAGATGACACCAGGTTGGGTGGAGTGTTGATGTGCTGGAGGGTGGGAAGGCCATACAGAGGGGTCTGACCCGGCTGGATCCATGGGCTGAGGCCAATTGTCTGAGGTTCACCAAGGTCCTGCACTTGGGTCACAACAACCCCATGAACGCTGCAGGCTGGGGAAGAGCGGCTGGAAAGTGCCCCAGGAAAAGGCCCTGGGCGTGTTGGTGCCAGCGGCTGAACATGAGCCAGCGTGTGTCCAGGTGGCCAAGAGGCCATCAGCATCCTGGCTGGTCCCAGCACTGGTGTGGCCAGCAGGCCCAGGGCAGTGACCGTCCCTGTGCTGGGACCTGGGGAGGACAAATCGCCAACCCTGAGGCAGCTCTGGGCCCCTCATGCCAAGAAAGGCCTTGAGGTGCTGGAGCGAGTGGAGAGAAGGGACCGGAGCTGGTGAGGGGCTGGAGCACAAGTGTGATGGGAGCGGCTGAGGGACCTGGGGGGTTCAGCTGGAGAACAGGAGCTGAGGGGAGACCTTCTGATCTCTGAACTGCCTGAAAGGAGCTTGGAGCCAGGGGAGTCGGGCTCTGCTCCCCAGGAACAAGCGCCAGGAGCAGAGGAAACGGCCTCAAGTTGTGCCAGGGGAGGTTGAGGTTGGATGTGGGGAACAATTTCTTCCCGAAAGGGCTGTGGGGCATTGGAACAGGCTGCCCAGGGCAGTGCTGGAGTCACCATCCCTGGAGGGTTGGACAGACGGACATGAGGTTCTCAGGGCCTGCGGCAGTGCCAGGGGTGGGGTATGGGTGGACTTCATGATCTTAAAGGTCTTTCCCAATGTAAACATTCTATGATTCTACGACACAGAGGAATGTGCCTAATGTAGGAGCAGATATATAAGTAGTTGATGTTATGGTTTCTCAGTGGAAATGGCAGATCCCACTGGGCAATTACACAATAAAACTTACAGAAGAAGGTCTGTTCAGGGCAATAGATATTAACAATGCAATGGAACTGGAAAAAGTAATTGGATGCATGTGGGCATGCGGGTTTTCTTTAATTATTTTCCGATTTCTCTTATTTAGCTGGAAGTTATTTCTCTCTTTTAATACAACTTCCCTTGATTAATGCTGCAAGGATAAGCTGGTGTTTGCAACACCTCTGATTTTGTATGTGTAATGGTCTGTTTTTAGACAGTTGGATGATGACACGATTAAGCATTTAGGTCTCCATTCATTTCTGCTATTAAGGAGAGACTTTTTTTCACAGTCTAGCTAAGGAATATTGGTTGGTCTGCACTTGAGATGACAGCTTACTAATTAGAATTGTTTTAAAAAAATTCCATTTCACTGAACAGGTGACCTGCACTTATTAAACATTTCTTTGTTGATTTGAGAAATGGCCATGATCATTTAGCCGTGATTATATAGAGCTATTTCCAACACTTTATTTTCCACATCTGGTGCTTATAATGGCTAAGATAAATTAAGAAAGACTATTACCAAGACAAGCTGGACAGATTGAGCAAATAACGGTATACACCAGTGAGTCCAAATACTTTTGACTGAATAATACACAACATGTTTGCAATATAATACTCAAGAGTGGGAGGGAAGAATTGATCTTTGAGAGAGGACGTGAAGGAAATAACATACATACACTTGAACTGTGAACACTCTTTCAGAAGATTGCTAGTACATGTCATCAAAATCTATCCATACTGGTGGAGAAACCTTAAAATATCGCAGAAATAGTATCCTTTTATTATGTGAATTCTTACTTACAGGGATGTAGGTATATAGAAAGGTAACTCAGTCAAGTAAAACGTGAGTAGTCTGAAAGTCCACTTACAACTTAGACAATATACTATTGAACGCTAGAGAGTTTGACCCAAATCGTGCTATTGATGCTATTTTAGTGCTGAGTGCTAAATATTAGCTATATACCCAAGTGTTCATTAGTGGGTTTTTTGTTCCTCACCTGCTCTATTTTACATTACTGAAGCATTACCGCTACAATTGATAACAACTGAGTGAACCAGAAAGTCTTATCCCAAGGGTTAGCAGCATTTTTTTGTGCATTGTCTTACCCACAAAAGTTTCGAGTTCATCATGTCTGGGACCCAGACAAGAGATATTTTTTATTCCTCCTCAGTATTCATTTTCTGAAATAACAATCCGAATGCTACCACTAAAATATCCGGTGCAGCACCACAGCTGTTTGCAAACTGCTTCACATTTTAAGTAGTTACAATGAAAGCTTTCCAAGAGCAGGGTCAGCACCTGGGAAAATCAAACAATAACAATATATATACAGTTCTCCAGGAATTAGCATCTATTTCTAATTCTGAATGTGTTCTTTTTTCGGCCTTTCCTGTCCAGAATGAAGCTTTTAAAAAGGTACCATTCCTCACAGCCCTATTTAATATTGGCTGATGAACCACTGCTTTTTGAGAGGCTGGGAATAAATCTATATGGTCCAAAGGAAGATGTACTACCTGGAAGTGACAGCTATTAAATCACATTCAATTGCTTCTTTATACCACTTCAATGAAAAACCTTACTGTATTTTTTCACCATCCCAAAGTAAGCTTGAATTAGCATTAAGCTAAGTTCTTTAAAATATAATAGAAAATGTATAAGCATAGGGGAAAAAGACATCCCTGTTTTGTTGGCTAATGTCTTTCTGAAAAGTGGAACTTGTATATAAGTGGAAAACCTTACCTTGTATTTTTACCTTGTACATTCTTCTCCATTTTGAGAATACAAATCAAACATCTTAATGAGGGTCACTCATCTAAACCCAACAAAGGAGCTGAAAGAAGAAAATGTGTTGAAATGAAACAACCCAATAGGCAGAGTAACCAGCCACTCTCATCGTGTCTGGGAAAAATCACATGAAAATGGTTTAAAAGAGATAGTATTCCTCTATATATTCCAGAGGCCAAGATCTATGTATTTGTCATCAATTAGCGGTAATATTTTTTTGCAATTGATGCAAGATGGAATTTCTGTGACTTCACTTAGGAAACGATGCATTTAAGAAATTAAGATGAAGTTGTTATGATTTTTTTTTTTTACAACAATAATGATAAATATGGTTGTTATTTAAAAATAATACAGAAACAGAAGTTCCTTTCTTTAACACTTTCATTCTACAAATTATAAAATGTGGGTCTAGTCTCTTAGATATTTTCATGTTCCAGAAAACGTTGATCAAAGCTCTTTTCTCAGGACCTACAACAGCCAAATGAGAAATATCCCCAAAGAGGGATGTGATTCATATCCAAATTGGTCATTGACTGATTTTTAAGCCCAAAACTTAGGAGCAGGGAGGAAATATTAAAATCAAAGATTGAAAATACTTTTTTAAGAGATGTTGAGGTTTCAAACAACATAGTTTCCTCTGCCAGAGAAAACATCATCGTGAAAAAAGCTCTAAATGGAGAGCAGGGGATCATCCCAAACTGCCTGTCATCTCATCACTTATTTGAACATACCGTGAGGGAAAGAATAACATGTTCAAGCCATATAGTTATGTTATTAGTGTCCTAGTGGTACCTGTCTGTCAGGAGCTATCCAAGAAAACTGGCATTTTAAAAATAATAGCAAGGCAAGTCAGACAGAAATGAGCAGCAGAGAGATGTTGGTTATTTCCTGGAGACTTATTATTGAGTAAAAAGAAAGTAAATATTCTGAATTTGAATTTCTATCAGCAACCGTAGCAGATAAATACTGCATAGACACCAAAGGTTTTCCAGCTAGGAAAAATAATGCTGTCTAATAATTCCTTTGAGCTGGTGGTGATAACCTCCAAGGATGTCCTCAAAGTCCAGCTGGACGGATGCGCTGAATCTCAGATAGCAAGTCCAGTCACTAGATGGCAGAATCTTCTAATTAGTTAAGTGTGATTTGTTCTTTAACCATCTCTGGGAGCAAACATGTTTCTCAGGTTTAAGAGTACTGTATAAAGTCATTCTGATCTTCAGTTCTGCAGTAGACCACAAATCTTTGCTACTCAATCCAGATTTTATCATTTGGTAGCTTTTCACGTCTATCCCTCTGAGGGAGAAAAAATAATTTTTATGTACATCACTTTCAAGCAAGCACATAGTGCTACACTAGTAACTCTGGCTCGTATTTTCAAATGCCTCAGCAGGGTTCAGAAGCCATATTTTAAGTCTGTGTAAAAATCTGCCTACAATTCACACTCAAATTTGATTATTAATATTTGACCTAGTGTCTTAGAGTGCTCATATAACTCTGAAGGTGGGCAATGAGGGAACCTGACGAAATTTTGAAATCTGTAAGAGAAATCCTCCCCCTCTGCTCTACCCTGGTGAGGCCCCATCTGCATTCATCTGCAGTTCTGGGTCCGGTTCTGGGCTCCCCAGTTGAAGAAGGACAAGGAATCACTGGAGAGAGTCCAGGGAGGGACACAAAGATGCTGAGGGGTCTGGAGCATCTTTGTGCTGAGGAGACACTGAGAGAGCTGGGGCTGTTGAGCTGGAGAAGAGAAGCTGAGAGGGATCTGATCAATGGATCAATAGCTCAGGGTGGGTGTCAGAGGATGGACCAGACTCTGTTCAGTGGTGCCCAATGCCAGGGTGAGGGGCAACGGGCACAGACTGAAACACAGGAGGCTGCATCTGAACATGAGCAGAAACTTGTGTGCTGGGAGGTGCCAGAGCTTGGTCCATGCTGCCCAGAGCGGAGGTGGAGTCTCCTTCTCTGAGACATTCGAACCGCCTGGACCCACCTGTGTGATCTGCTCTGGTGCACAGGGGGGTTGCATTGGGGGATCTGCAGAGGTATGGCCTTTCTAAGCAGCTGACTAACAGTTTGTTGAAGAACAACTAACATGGGTGAAATAATGGCCTTTATAGTTATGGATAATACTAATTACTTAAAATTGGTTTGCTACATGCTAGAATTTCTTTGTTTGAATGTAGATGAGCTCTAGATGTACCTTGGGACACTAAAGACATAGCTGCCAGTTACAGAGTTGTTCGTTTAGTGCTTACTGCTACTAACCAAGGGCAATTTCTTTCCTTCTCTCACTTTCTCCACTGTCAGCAATCATCTCATCCTCTGCACAACCACCACAACTTGCTAGACTGTCAGAAAAAAAAAATAATAATACTGACCTGGCAAAATTAAATCATTGGGTTAGCAAACTGAATCAGCCTCAAGGAAAAGGTCAGAGAGGGAGGTCTCAGCCAAGAGACGAAGGGAAAGGTGAAAGGACAATCCATTCTGGAGTGGGAATTTGCTAGATTAGCTCAAGCGTATTTTCAATGAAAATTCTATTTTATATAAGTCAGTGAAAGAGACCCCAGCCTCTGATTATACACAAACTCACAATTCCTGAATCTCTAAGTAGGATACTACTGCTGCAAACTTTATGGAAGACTCAAGTGGAAAAAAAACCAAAAAAAACAACAGTATTTTGATATTTGCATAGATCAAGATGATCAGGCTTGAGAAATGTTTGATGAGAGGAGTCAGAATTGCAAGAGGCTGTCAGGTTTCTTCTCCTTCCTTCCTTGGAAGGGTTGGTCTCTGCTCCCCAGGAACAAGCGCCAGGAGCAGAGGAAACGGCCTCAAGTTGTGCCAGGGGAGGTTGAGGTTGGATGTGGGAAGCAATTTCTTCCCCAAAGGGCTGTGGGGCATTGGAACAGGCTGCCCAGGGCAGTGCTGGAGTCACCATCCCTGGAGGGCTGGACAGACGGACATGAGGTTCTCAAGACATGGGGCAGTGCCAGGGGTGGGGTATGGGTGGGCTCCATGATCCTGAAGGTCTCTTCCAAACAAAATGATTCTGTGATTCTATGACTCCATGTTTTTATCCCTCCTGAAAGAGGGGATCTCAACTACTCCTGACACCACTTATTTTATATTTGCTTTTGGCAATTCAACTCTTGTTTAGTAGGTAGCATGTCCTGTGTATTTCCAGTCCCTTTTGCTTATCTGGTTCTTTATCTGGCAACTGCTTGTTTTCTGGATGCCTCTTATGGGCACCTGCACACATCTTTGCTCCTTTGCTTGTCAGATTAGTTATGTAACTGTTTGAAATATTTATACATTGTCTCTGGCTATGCCAAAACTTTTACAAAATACTTGTATACTGTTATTGGTTATACCGCTATAGTATGCTAAGATTTACCTTCAAGGCAAAGTAATATTAATTATACCCTGATTGATGAACTTCTAATTTATACATGGCCTCTGCTTTGGCTACAAGCAGCACAATATCTGAAAATTATTGCATAGAAGACCGTTAGAGCAGGGGAATTCCACATTATTCCAAAAAGAAAGATGAATATTCACAAAACTTTCTTAAAAGATATCTAGTGCTTGCTCAGATCTCTGTGTTTTGGCTGATATCATTAGCTACAGGATAGAGATCTGCAAATTTGGTTACTGTAATTATGCAGATACACTCTGAGTCACCATAGTGGATAGATTTTTTTATAAGACATATTTAGTTGTGAAACTCAAGCTGTGTGAACATAGATAATTGGATATCAGGACATACTATTGCTGATATCAAATAATAATATTATAACGCTCCGCCTCTGCTACCTTTATCGACCAAAATGTTGTGAAATCTCATTACATTTATCACCAGTTTTCAAATCTTGTGTTTTATTCTGAAGGCACCAAATACTAAGTTAGATGATCACGTAGAAGACTCACATCTCTTGAAAATAAAGATGAGAATGTGAAATGTTTATGGTTCTGAAACCAAACCTGGAAGGAAATAAAAATATCTCCAAACGTCCCTAAATCTTATTTTAGTTCCTTCAGTTCCCCGAACTGGCCATGGAAGTGTGACAGGTGCCCATGTGTCACTCTCAGTCCTCTCGGTTGGTCTTTGAATCACAACAAAAGTGAATGCAAGGGGGAAAGTCCCCATTAGCACAGAGGTTCTCCCTCTCTTTACTTTGCCTTGGACATTTTTTCAGATAACAGTTATGAGAATCATGTGCCTTATGGTTTTGCTCACCATGAGAAGCATAAAGTACCTCAGTTCTTCAGAGATTACTTTAGTGAAGACCTTACATCAACAGAAGGCATTGCCTTTGCACAGGCATCTCCTACTCCAGCACTAATTAGATAAAAAGGATAAATCACACTTGTTTGATGCTGTTCAGAGCGGCAGAACTATCAACGTGAGGGTCAGTAAAGCTCTGTGGATCAATGTGTGTCACGGAGCAAAGCCAAAAGCATCACGCAGATACATGAGACCTTGGCTACATCTGTCCATCAATCTAGTCACTGCTTCCAGAGAACTAACAGATTAACTTGCTGATTTAACAGTTTCCATACTTAGGATATTTACAGCACATTTGCAGAGCAGAAGGTGACAGAAAACCCACTGACAGCTGCTAATGGGCCTTGAATATGGAGAACATCAAGGAGATTGGCCTGGTTATGTGATTAGCAAGGTTATGGATGGCATATGCTGACAGTCTCATATAGAAAGTAATGAATGCAGAACTAGAAGAACCTCCCAGGGAAACACATCCCTGGGCTTCCAATAGCACGTTTACCTTAAATAAAACCTACAGGTCATCAGGGGAATGACCACAACAATGACCACAGCTCTTCTTCTAAAAAAGAGGTTATTTGAACAGTATCTAAACATTTTTCCCCACCAAATATTTCTGTGTTAACGTTAGCCTGAACTTGCAGAAAAAAAAACCAACAACAACAACAAAAGAAAATTTTAATGATTGACTACTTCATATGCTAAAATTTGTTAAGTTAGCATTTATCATTTCTCATTGTAGAGAAGACACCAAGTAAACCAGATATCACAAAGCAGAAAGCAAATCCGAAAAATTAAGAGTATCGCAGCACAAAGTTATAGCAGTAAGAAATGCAAGTTTTCGAACTCAGACACAAACAAAATTGAAATATGACATTAGTATTATTCAGCTATGGTGGCAGACTAAGATAAGGTTTGCTTATTTAGTTTAAAGAGCTGATAGGAGAGCTTTGAAAATGTATGCAAGGAAATATTTGGACATCAATTCTAGTTGGTGGTAGAGGGACAGGCTCGTGCTGGCCACCATGCACATCTCTACATTGCTAAAATTTGAGATTTAAGGGCTAATGGGATCTGCAAACAGAACAAACTTTCATTTTCTTCTTACAGGGCAGACAAAGGGATGAGATGAAGTTTTGTCCCATCTTCAGGAAAAAAAAAAAGCCCTATTCTTCATGGATTTATATCAGTCATTTGAAAAACATCACTTACGGGAAATAAAGCAAGAAATGAAAGGATCCAAAATGTATATGCAAGTTTATTGTAACATCTGAAACCTGTTATTGCCTCCTGAACTGTTGAAATTACAGGCAATGAGAAAAAGAAAGAAAGAAACAAACAAACCCAGCAAGAAAAACAGGGTCTGTTTTAAGAAATGAGGGTGGAATAAACTAAACAGCCCCCTGCAGGCAGTTTGTTACAATTTGGTGATTACTTCTGTGGCCGGGCAGTTTGAGATTAGGGATGTAGAAAAGTGCTTTTTCAGAGAAGAGGAGACACATGAACTTACCTGCACTGCTGACACAAGACAGGAGCAAATCTCCCCATGGCCACAGGATTTGAAGCCCTCCATGATTAGAAGGAACAAGAGCTCTGTTGGGAGTGGAAATCATGGGAAAGTTGTGTGTAAGTGACCGCACAGATGTGTAAGTTGTGTCAGTAACTGTACAGATGTGTAAGTTGTGTGTAAGTAACTGCACAGACGTGTAAGTTGTGTGTAACTGTACAGACATGTAAGTTGTGTGTAAGTGACTGTGCAGATGTGTAAGTCGTGTGTCAGGAACCATACAGATGTGTAAGTTGTGTGTGAGTAACTGCACAGATGTTTAAGTTGTGACCGCACAGAGGTGTAAGTTGTGTGTGACTGTACAAATGTGTAAGTTGTGTATCAGTAACTGTACAGACATGTAAGTTTTGTTTAAGTAACTGTACAGATGTGTAAGTTGTGTGTAAATAACTGCACAGATGTATAAGTTGTGTGCAAGAAACCATGCAGACATGTAAGTTGTGTGCAAGTAACTCTACAGATGTGTAAGTAACTCTACAGACGTGCAAGTTGTGTGTAAGTTAGGGTACAGATGTGTAAGTTGTGTGTGACTGCACAGACATGTAAGTTGTGTGTAAGAAACCGTGCAGACAGGTAAGTTGTGTGTAAGTAACTCTAAAGATGTGTAAGTAACTGTACAGATGTGCAAGTTGCATGTAAGTTATCACACAGATGCGTAAGTTGTGTGTGACTACACAGATGTGTAAGTTGTTTGTCAGTAACCGCACAGATGTGTAAGTTGTGTTTAAGTAACCATACAGACGTGTCAGTAATCGCACAGACGTGTAAGTTGTGTGTAAGTGGCTGCACAGACATGTAAGTTGTGTGTAAGTTGTGTGTAAGTACCTGCACCAGGGACTGGATGGGGGAAACTGAGGCACAGATGCCCATTTCTGGGCTGGGGAAGGGTCTGCCACAGCACCCAGAGAAAACATGTCCCGTGGGTGTGAAGAGAACAAAAATCAGAAATGCAGCAGTGGTGCTGCCAGCGATACGCCGGCAGAACAGGGAGCCTGAGCTTTGCCACCGCGACAGATGATTCCCTTGCACTTTCAGGCAAAATAATACAATATTTTGTCAGCTGAGGTTCACATAAACATATTGCTAGCTGTACACAAAGACACGGGGTCTGGCTTAATAAACGCTGCTGCTCTCATTGGCAGTTTCCAACATACAAAAAAAACCAAATATCAGCAGCCACTGGAGGGCTCAAATACATCTTAAGAAATATTATCCCAGCCCATGGACTGTGCTTGGCCACCAAGCAAGGATGAGACATAAATATTACACAACCAGGAGTGAATAATTGAGGATCTAAATATCAAGCACTGTGGCCAATGAGATGTAATTATGAGGTGACTATTACATTGTCCTGAAATGTAATTTGCATATTTCTGTTTCTGGCTGCCTTTTGCTAAAGAACGCTGGTGTTCCTAATGGCCACCATTATAATGCTCAGTGCTTTATACACAAAGTATTATTTCTTGGAAGACTTAAAGTAGGAATCCTTTCCTTTCTAGGATGGCTAAACCTGTGTGTTGAGTGTCCTGGGCCTCCAGTCAAACCAGAGCAGCGTATTCAGGCTCCACAGGAGGGAAAGGCCGGAGCTGCAGCCGGGCCCAGAACTTTCCTTTTGGGAAACCCCCAAGGAAGCAGAACAGACACTGAACCCCGATGAGCTGTGGGCGCAAGGGGTGTCACGCAGACCTGTCCTGCTATCTGTGATTTGACTACAAACAACCACTTTATTCCACAAATCTGACAGCCTGGGGCAGCTGCTGTGAGCTCTGCTGAATGACCGGCTGTACGGCCATGGCCTCTTACTGCTCAGGTCACGGGATGAGCCCAGTTTAAGTTTCATATCGATCATTTATCTGAAGGAAATGCACACTAAACATAATGAATCATCTAGAAGTATAAGTTGTGTGATTTTTAACATACTCCCTGCTTCATGTTCCTTGGTAAGCTGGATTGGCTCAAATCTTAAGCTGTAAAGTTCTGCTCATAGCTACCAAAAGCAAATATGACAAATAGAAACCACACCGAACACCTGTGAGATAACGTCCAGTTCACACTTTGCTGGGAAGAATGGAATCGACTGGGGAAAAATAATGATTCCAAGGCCAACGAGAAGACATTACAGACATCTGCAAAACGGGGCCTGGTTTGCACTTTTCTGAGAAGAACAGGATTTATTCAGACAAAATAGCACCTGCAAGGCCATGGGCCATAAACAGCATCTAGAGCTGAACAAAAGAAAGGCCCATGTGAGACCAGTGAAAAGGATCCGGAGAGGAGCAAGAAGCCCCCACAGAGCAGTGCTGCTGTTGGGCTGAATCACGGTGTGAATGGTCTGTAGATACCAAAGTCTGTGGTTTCTGTGCTCAGGTTGGGCCTCTGCGCAGGTCCCAGCTTGAGCCAGCCCTGCTGCTGCTCTGCTCCGTTACAGTCACTGATCTCTGAGGGTTTTGTCTCCGCACAGTCTGCCCCGCACACGTTATCGGCCGCCCTGAGAGTTTGCGTTCGGAGCTCTAAATCCAGACTGGAGAGAACGGGTGTCAGGGAGGGAAGGGCTGAAAGTTCCTCTGTGAGCTGGAGAGCAGGTCAGCAGTGCTCAGCTTGCGCTGAATCACACAGGGAGCCCCCACCCAGCTCTTCTAAGTCACACTTCTCTTTCAGAAATCTAAATATTGTTCTGCAGTGAGCAGAACCCTAAATTACCCCCTTGCAACAATCTGTGCAAGTAAAAATAAAGACAACTAGACAGCAATTTTACCATTTTCACACTGCAGCAGGTTAAACTCTGGATATCGGAGGAGTGTAATTTCTGCTAAACCAGATCATTTCAAATTAGTATTTTATCGTCAGAAAGTTTCTACAAACTCTGAACAGAGAGGCAAAGGTTGATTAACTAGATATATAATAGACCTATGACACAAATGAGATATGTTTTACCTAACTGTCAAAAGAATATCTTGAGGATTTTTACATTAAAAGACGTGAAAGGTCCTTGCAGATTTTTCTGGGAATTACTGTCACCTGTGCGTTATTAATCATCTTTAAAAACCAGCACTTCATTTATAAAGCACATCAACAGTATCAGAGAATAATATCATAAACTACTGAGGCTGGCAATATCTTCAGTATAAAACTAGGTTTATTTAGCACTGTGGAAGAAGGAAGGGCCTCATGCAGATGGGGATTCACTATGTCAAAAAAAAAAAAACTTAAATATGCAGCATGAGAGGGACAAAATTCCACGCTGAGTTGAAATTTTAAATGGACTCCAATATAAAAAGATATATAAGATGGAGTGCAATTATCATTGTTTTTCAGGTAAGTAAAAGAGACATATAAAGATTCAGAGTAAACACAGGCCACATTTTCAAAAAGGAACAGATTTTGAATGATCACAATATGAACAATTCCTTTTAAAATCTCATGAAGGATGTCAGAACTGATGGACAGCCCGAAACTCTGATCCATGAGAAAACTCAGTAAAAATCCATTCCCACATCCATTTTTAAGTACACATTCACTGTTTTGTCCGGGTCTGGGTGGAACATCCAGCCGAAATAACTGAGCACTCAAATAGGTTTTCAAGGACATCCCTGCCATTGTCAGAAGCGTCGATGGATGTATTTCCATTTCCCTTTGTCCTTCAGACCACAAATATGTTCCAGGTGGCCCATGTCCCCCCATGGCACATTCCCAACACTCTTGGCAACCCAGACAGGTCAGGATTTGCTCAGTCAACTTGTAAAGTGCTGATCCCAAGCCTGCATTTTCTTTTTCTTTCATTTTCTTTCTAGTCACACTCAAATTTCAATAATGAATTTCATCATCAATTGTTAATTAATTTTTATTCATGTAGTTCTATAAATATATGTTTATATGTAAAACAGAGATACAAATCTGCATCCATATGCATGAAAACAAAAATATACATATTGGTAAGCATTTAAGAAATAAATATATACATTAAAGGGAGAAAAAGAGATGTTCAAGGGCCCTCCTCTCTGTGTGAGGTCCTTGAGGTACTTCTGGACTGAAGAAGGTGTCAGGGCTTCAGCAGCCAAGCAATCCAGAAGTTTGGGGTCACCTGCGGTACAGCCATGGTCAATAGCGGGGCTGTGCCATGCAGTGTCACCCTGCTTCATTTTCATGGAATAGTAGAATCATTTCAGTTGGAAGAGCCCATCAGGATCATGGAGTCCAAACATAACCCACCCCTGGCACTGCCCCATGTCCCTGAGAACCTCATCTCCATCTGTCCAACCCTCCAGGGATGGTAACTCCAGCACTGCCCTGGGCAGCCTGTTCCAATGCCCCACAGCCCTTTCGGGAAGAAATTGTTCCCCACATCCAACCTCAGCCTCCCCTGGCACAACTTGAGGCCGTTTCCTCTGCTCCTGGCGCTTGTTCCTGGGGAGCAGAGCCCGAAACCCCTGGCTCCAAGCTCCTTTCAGGCAGTTCAGAGATCAGAAGGTCTCCCCTCAGCTCCTGTTCTCCAGCTGAACCCCCCCAGGTCCCTCAGCCGCTCCATCACACTTGTGCTCCAGCCCCTCACCAGCTCCGGTCCCTTCTCTCCACTCGCTCCAGCACCTCAAGGCCTTTCTTCGTGTGAGGGGCCCAGAACTGTCCCCAGGGTTGGCGGTTTGTCCTCCCCAGGTCCCAGCACAGGGACGGTCACTGCCCTGGGCCTGCTGGCCACACCAGTGCTGGGACCAGCCAGGACGCTGGTGGCCTCTTGGCCACCTGGGCACATGCTGGCTCATGTTCAGCCGCTGGCACCAACACCCTCAGGGCCTTTTCCTGGGGCACTTTCCAGCCGCTCTTCCCCAGCTGCAGCGTTCATGGGGTTGTTGTGACCCAAGTGCAGGACCTTGTTGAACCTCAGGCAATTGGCCTCAGTCCATGGATCCAGCCGGGCCAGACCCCTCTGTATGGCCTTCCCACCCTCCAGCACATCAACACTCAACCCAACCTGGTGCCATCTGCAAACTGAGGGTGCCCTCGATCCCCTCATCCAGACCATTGATAAAGAGATTAAACAGAACTGGCCCCAGTGCTGAACCCTGGGGACACCACTGGTTACTAAGCAGTACTGTTATTCTCCTTCTCAGCTTTTCAGTTGTGCCCGCAGCCGATAATCAAAGTCAGAAAAAATTAATCAAATGAGATGTGTAACAGACTTCTATACTTCTTATTCCAATTAGAAACTAATTGGCCAGATACTTTTTTAAAGAGCAAGATCAAAGGTTGAGTACTACATTCATGAAATCCATTAAGTTAACACACAGAAAGAAAAACCATGTTCCCTCCCACACCAGTCACACTCTCATCCCCAAACCAATCAAGCCAAAGAAGCAAACAAAGAAAGAAGAATTTGGTATAGAAAATAATACAAAGGATTCATCTGGTAAGTAAGTTTCTGAAATCAATCAAAACAATCAATAGCAAAACGACAACTATTCAACAACAAAAAATGTTATAAAGGAAGGAAAAACTGAACAACCTTCAGGAATGAGGTTATTTAAATACACTAAATGCACGGCTATAGCATATTTTTCAGCGCATACCAAACCAAGGGAACCTCGTCCTCCTTACAGTCCGTTTGTTCCTGCTCAGTCAGCTGCTGTCCTGCTCACCTGTACGATTTTCCCCAGTGAAGATGTATGAATAACCTTTTATTTCAGTATAAATACAGGCTGCAGGCTGTTCCCGGACCTCAGTCCCATTATTTGGCTCGGAGGGGAAAGGAAATTGCAGAGGAACTCTTTCCTTTGGACATTTCTGAACCTCATCATCACTAAATTTCAAAATTAAAATTTATGACTTCTAAGCCAATTGTCACTTGAACACAATATTAGTCAGCTACCTCTTCGCCGTGGAATAGCCTATTGCTTTTTTAATTCTGAAAAAAAAAAAAAAAGTAAGAGATTGTTTCCTCATCCAACATGAGATACTGCATAAATTATTCCTGATCTCATTTTTTTCTATAGCAGCACAAGTACAGTCTTTTATTTTTGTTGTTTTATTCTTCATTCTGCTGTAACTGTATTTTTTGTGTTTCTCCAAAATGAAAACACGCATTTTATGTACAGTTTCCCCAAAACAAAGTTCCTTCATTTAAAATGTTAGAGCAGCTTTGCATTCATTTTGAGATAGTGACAGAACTATTTTCTGCATCTTTATTCAATGAAAACCAGTGGTTAAATCAACCATAGCTGCACCTATGAAAAAACCTCATATTTTCAAAACAAGCTGTAGTGCATAGCCAAAAATTACCAACAGTATACTAATACTATCTGATTCTAGATGAAGGTATATTTGAAATTAGCTGAAAATTGTATTAAGATTAGTAGAAATAGTTAAGTTCTTTACCCTGTATTTTGTTGGTCATATATCATGAAGTTCCTGATCGCTACAGGTTTCCACAAATTAAGTTATAGAAAAAGTCCCAGTTTGCTAATTTTCTTATTTCACTATCAAACTTGAATTGTGTAATTTCCTACACAATTTGTATATGAAACATTACCTTGAAGCGTATCACTAAATCAAAGTTGATGCATAATTAAAACAGGTATTAACAACTGCTGCCACATAACTCAAACTATTACATTCTTTCCCAGAAAGAAAATAAAAGTAATGTCATGCGTTGCTTATTCTTGAGAGAGAAAAAGTTATTATACCCGTAGTGCTCTCTTGTAATAGGTTTCAGAGCAAATTACTTTATTTTCATCTCAGTTTTGTAGTACTATTCAATGGAAAATGCTGGAAACTGAAGTTCCATATATATTTCCAATAATAGTTTTATAAATAACTTGAGGCATTTTTGCTAGTCCTGTCCAATGGTATAGTACTGCTTGGGAGTTTAAATGCATGTGCCAGATTTTGCCCATTTTAGAATCAATCTAAAGTGGATAAATAGAAGACCAGGGTTCTATCAAACAAATTGTTCCCGACTTAAGCATATACCTCGCCTTATAATTTGAGAGCTAAAATAGTAAGAAAAAAATATGGGAATACCTTCCATTCTCACCATTCTCATATCCTGAAACCTTGTACCATTCACTGTACATTAGGTAATTTTTTTGCATTACATCAATTATACAAATCCATCACATTAAAAGGAATGCTTACAATCTCCCCTAAAAATCAGATACAATTCTTCCCTTTTTTTTTCCTTTTTTTTTTTTAATCCTATGAAGTTTAATTAGGGTACTTAATCCTGAGAATTATACCATTCAATTTAAAAATATAGTTTAAAAACAGAGACTATTAAGAGCGCTGTATGCACTAATAAAATTACATACTGCCATTTGATTTTCTGCTGAAGCCACTTTCTAGGACAGTTGGGTGAGGAAATAGAACAACAGTTTTTCGGGTCTGTCCTTCTCAGTTTTTGATTATGCTTCTGGGAAATTACAAAATACTGAAAATTTATCTTGATTTTGCATAGAATTCATTCTTACGTGAACCAATTCTTTGGAAATCGCAAGATGAGGAGTCTCCTGGTAATGGGATGAGGGACAAACTCTCTGTTTCTAAAGGAATCTCTAGTGAGCTGTGGGTACATTAAACCTCATCAAAGCACAAGCTTTTGTGCCCCTGCTCATTTTGGACTTGGGTTCTCATTGTAAAATTAAAATATTTATCTCTTAGGATTTTATTGTTGAGCTAGGTTTTTTAATGATATTTAATGTATTTAATATTTATTATATTTATCATCCTTGACTGTCTATATTGTTCAAAAAACAAACAGATATTTCCTGAAATATAACTCTACGAACACTCTTCTGGCTGTCATACACTTAGAAGTGCCACATGTTCAGGTTGAAAAGGCAAATTTCAGTCAGAAATGTGAACATGTATGAGCTTCCAAAAGCCAGGTAAAGATGGTTCTGGTACTGCTGTTCGCAATTATATTTTTAAAATGCTGAGTGACTGCTCACGTACAAATTGAGAACTTAAAAACATATAATAAATGAATAATTAAATGCTGTAAAGAGGTAATGCTGTTTTCCCTGAGTTAAATCATCATAATCTGTCCAGATTGACAGCAACCAAGTTAGAGAAAATCAGGTTTACCCACCCACAGGCTGAGAACATCTTGTGTTGAAGCTCAGTGAAAGCCATGGTGACCTTGAATAATGGGCTTTATCCTGTCAGAAAATACAAAATTCAAAAGAGAAAAAAGTGGTCAGATCAGCAATTTCTCCAAGTCAGAAAAACTCTGACTCGAACTCCTAAAACCCCTTGTATTGGTGTTCTCTGGTGTTTGAAATCAAATTAAAAGAGATGTGCAGAAGGGGTTGAATTTGAAATGGCTTATATGAAAGATATACTAGCAAATGCAAAAAAGCCAAACAATTAGGGCTTCGAAAAGAAACACCAGTAAAATCAATGTGCAGGAGAAGGAGAAGGTGAAGGCCCCAAAAAAGCAATACCTATCTCTCCTCTAGATATTTGATCCAAGCAATTTTAGAGGTTTTAGGTCTTTCTATTCTATTAGCATTATAGAAGCTACATGGAGCTGGTATAAAATGGAAAGGTGAAAGGGAAAGCACTAGGTTAAATAATGAAAAATAAATTCAAGTTGTGTTCAAAGACTTTGGTGGAACGTCTTTTATTTGCTTTTGGTTGGCCTTCCTTCACAGTCTGGGTGACTGTTCCCCAGTCAATCACACATCATCAAATGAATCCCCTAACTCATCTGAAATTAAAGAACACTGAAAGGAAAAAAAGTGAAACAATTTCCTATTGGACACTGTTTCCCTATTCAGTTAAACACCCAGAATAGGTCATACATAGAATAAAATCTTCCAAATCTAAAAAAGTAGTCCTGAAAATCTCTGTATGTCTTGTCCTTAGTCAACCACCTAAAGAAATCCATACATTGCACATGGACTCTATTTTACAGTTCTCTTTCCTTAAATATGTATTTCTCCATTTCCACCTGGTGTGTACTTCCTTCAGTTATTAAACAAGAACAATATTTTTCCATTCTTCAGAAAAACAGGCAGAGTTCTAACCCCAGGGTGTGGATGCCAAGTAAGCAACAGCCTTCTTGTTGTGTTTTCACACGTTGCAGGTTATACGGCATTTGAGGTATAACTGTGATATAAGGAGGAATTTCAAGTTTGTGTTATAGTTATAGCTGTGGTCTGGCTACACATAGAACACACCAACTGCCTGGATGGTCCAGGGTACCCCAGAGAGTCTCTGAAGAACTGAGACCATGGCCTGATTTCTAAGAATCACAGAACCATTTTGGCTGGAACAGACCCTCAAGATCTTCAAGTCTAGCCATACCCCAGCCCTGGCACTGCCCCATGTCCTGAGAACCTCATGTCCGTCTGTCCAACCCTCCAGGGATGGTGACTCCAGCACTGCCCTGGGCAGCCTGTTCCAATGCCCCACAGCCCTTTCGGGAAGAAATTGTTCCCCACATCCAACCTCAACCTCCCCTGGCGCAACCTGAGGCCATTTCCTCTGCTCCTGGCGCTTGTTCCTGGGGAGCAGAGCCCGACCCCCCTGGCTCCAAGCTCCTTTCAGGCAGTTCAGAGATCAGAAGGTCTCCCCTCAGCTCCTGTTCTCCAGCTGAACCCCCCAGGTCCCTCAGCCGCTCCCATCACACTTGTGCTCCAGCCCCTCACCAGCTCCGGTCCCTTCTCTCTACTCGCTCCAGCACCTCAAGGTCTTTCATGAGGTGATCCCGCCACCCCTGGTGTCGTCATTTTGAGCCCTGAGGTGATTTTGGTGCCGCCATTTTGAGCCCTGAGCTGAGGGGCCCAGAACTGCCCCCAGGGTTGGCAGTTTGTCCTCCCCAGGTCCCAGCACAGGGACGGTCACTGCCCTGGGCCTGCTGGCCACACCAGTGCTGGGACCAGCCAGGATGCTGGTGGCCTCTTGGCCACCTGGGCACACGCTGGCTCATGTTCAGTCGCTGGCACCAACACCCCCAGGGCCTTTTCCTGGGGCACTTTCCAGCCGCTCTTCCCCAGCTGCAGCGTTCATGGGGTTGTTGTGACCCACGTGCAGGACCTTGGTGAACCTCAGACAATTGGCCTCAGCCCATGGATCCAGCCGGGCCAGACCCCTCTGAAATCACCAACAGATTGGAGCCCATGAATGGCTTCGGGGCAACGAACCGGTTTTGAGATAAAGTGCTTGACTGAACTCCTGACACCTTCAGAACAAAGCACTTGATTAAGTGTCCCAGGATGTCTCCAGGGATGACTTTTGGACAGTCCCAGAAGTTCTCCTGCCAGATCCTGTACTCCAGCAGTGGCTGACAGGCAATTCCTGTCTGTACAAATCTGTTGATTTACACCCTGGATGAAGAATCCCACAGGCCCAGTGACTTCCCCAGACAGTTCCAGTCATAGAATTCACCACACCAAACAAAAATAGATGATATTTTTTCACTTACCAGAGGCATTTATCTAAGCCCACACATTCCTTTCTCTTACTGAACACTGAACAGTATTTAAATTTTATTTTTGGAAGCTGGAGTGACACAATACATGCATTTTTATATTGCTAAAAAACTAAGAGTTTCTGAAAAACTAAGAGCATTTCTTCAACTAAGCCAGTCAATTGATTGAAAATGCTTTAAGTAAAAACATCATATCTGGTGAATATTCTGATAGCTTCACATTGCAAGAAATGTGGTACTGAAAGCATTTTAGATGGCTTGAAAATTTATTATATGTTATTCCAGCCAATGCTGAAGATAACTATAACAGCTTCTCACATTCACCCCCCTTAGAAATGAAACTACATTATATAAGTCAGAGCATGACTCATTCTTTTGAAATTAAACGAGACTTTTAATGATGATTTTCACATTAAAAAACACAGCATTAATCTTTCCCATCTAATATTATTTCTAAAAATATTCTCCTCCAGGTAGCCTACTGATCAAGCATTTTCCTCAGAAGACTACTTAAAACACAGGACAGAAATGAACAGCATTTTCAGCCACCTATTAGTAGAGAGAAATTAAAAATCGTGATGATTTGAATACGGAAGAACTTATTTTCTTTGTATCTGTATAGCACGAGTGCTTCCTTGCTGATACCTGAGACGATTCTCTGAGTTTAGATTTGGGGAGGATTAATCCTCAATACCCGGCTTAAATGAAATGCGATTCCTTCCATTTGCCGTCCTTGGAAACAAAATTGGCTTCTCATCTCAAACACACTGACTTAAATTTCAGATATTTATCATCTTAGAATCAGACACCTCCAATTCTCATGTGGTTTATTGAATTCTTGCTCCATTAATGTGAGAAAGAATGCTGAAAAAGGTGAAAAAATTTTAATTTCCAGATTTCCAGAAGGATCATTGTTATTACCACATCCCGTGGGACTATAACAAAGGGTGGGTTTTCTGTTAAATGGGCTTTGTGATAACAAGAAGCCATTGACAAAATCAATCCTTCAACAGATGATTTAAATATAGACAGTGGAAAAATAAAAAAGACATCTTGAGCGCAGCAGCACACGTGCTGGGCTACACGTTTGGAGCAAATTTCATAGAATTCGATAGAGTTTCCATTCAGCATTTTCAGGATTCTGTAAAAGACTGTATCTTAATAACTATGGATCAATTTCCTGAGGACAGGCATCTTCTCAAAATGTATTAAACCTTCCCTCTACTAACAAAACCTTTTTTTCTGCCTAAAGGAAAATGGAAATGAGTAAAATTTAGCTTTTCCTGGAATAATACAAAATTATATTTTAATGAGAAAATACTATTTTAATAACCATCTATGAAATTAGGTCATGCACACTTATTTGTAAGTTTCATTAAGGTTTCAGTGATTCAATGACATATAAAAATTAGTATAATTATAAGCCATAATACATTTCTATTGGTCATTAGAAATATGTGCACTAGCAGTAGTAATAACACATTTCAAAGGCAGAGAAAAAAAATCCACTATAAATACTGAAAGATCCAGCACTCTCCTGTAAACCCCTGAAAATTTAGGATTTAGGATTTGCAGCATTCTACAAAAATACACATATTGTGTATAATTGTCCGTCCCTGTACATCATATGTTGTGATGACAAATGTAATTCACAATGAGAAAGTGCAACTTAAGCAATTTACCTCCTTTTTTGCAAGGTAGGTATAAGCAAGCACTGAATTTTCCACCCACCAGGTAAGTCATCCCAAAAGGATTATGGCAAGTGTATCTCAAAATATTCAAAGTAATAGCAGAGGGGGGAAAAAAAATGCCATAAATTCTTGCAGATTGTAAAATCTTATTAGGCAGTCCTCTATTGAAAAATAATAATAATGATCAAATATTTGTGATTTTAGGAAGAAAATTTTGATTGAAGTCTTAAATCTTCCTAGATTTTTTTGTTACTGTTAAATATTATACATTAATTATGCTGCATCAAGAACACTTGCAAAGTGAGAAAGATGTGTATGAATCCGTCTACAAAACTAGAATTTAAGTGAATATACATTTTGCTTGAAGCACCAGCATTTTGAAGGCTGTACTTTTCCAAATCTATTGTAATGTGGAATTTTAAAACAGGTACTAGAAAGACTCAGAAATAAATTATTTCAGCATATTATTGGGACTACTAACTGTGTTTTCAAAATGCAAGTTAAAGACTGTTGGATTTTATTGTGTTTTCACTCATCAGGTTTTACTGGTAAAAAATTATGTTAACTTACTAATTTTTTTTTAGTTTGACCTTGGTGAATAGGTAGCAGCTATTGCTTGGAAAGAAAATCCACAGAATTTTTTAGTCTATTGTTTTGTGATAGGTCTTCAAATGGCTAAAAAACTTTAAATGGTAATTGACCCTGAAACAATTTAGAGAAGTAAAATCTCATGTGCGAATTCATATTTGACAGAAAGTGAATTGAAGAGTTTAACCTAAAAAATGAGTATGGGATGGTATTATTCTGGAGTTAGAAATTTATTTACAATGCAAAGAAAAAAAAAAACATGATTGCTTTGTTAAGTACTTGGAAAACTAGAAAAATATCTTCCATTCTTAAAACAACTGAAGAATATTTCAGTGTGTTTTGCTGCTCGTAAGAAGGTTGAGAATATGATTTTTCTCTGGTCTGTAATTGCTCATAAAGACAATGTCCTTTAATATTTTTTGCCACCAAATCCCCTCTGTGGATTATGTTTGCAAATCTTGGACGCTACCCAGATAAGGCGGCTGAGCAGCTGTGAACGCATTGAATATCTTGAAATCTATGTCAAATGCTGGGGATTTGACTGATGTTTTTTTGACTGATGGGTTTTTTTGGGTGCATCTTCCTGCCACCATCTCTTCTGGACTGAAAACGTATTTCTCATTCCCTCTTATAAAATACAAAGGTACTTTGTTGGAGATCAGAAGTATTAAATTATCTGGGGAAAATAATAAATCTAACAATTTTTAAAGACCATCTTTGGAACAGATTCCAGGATTTGATCCCATGACAGGAGGGCACAAGGGTCAAGCCCTTAAATTTGCTCAAATTGCTCAACTTTACAGGTTAGTTTCAGCTGTTAGTTTTATGTCTAACATGTGTAACCTCTTCCACATCCATGTCTCAGTTCCCCGTCAACACGGCCAGTCTATTAACAGAGCGTCCAACCTCATTCTTGCAAGAATTATCCAAGATCTTTTCTGAATGTATATTCTTCTATGAAGCTGTTCATACCAACAGTGTTCTTGTGGTTCCTTTGACTTTGTGCCCTGAGATAGAAGTGATTTGACACGTTATTTGCTACACAATCTCAATTAAAAACAAACAAAAAAAAGGATTAATAAAGCTTTTAGGGGTTGTGACCACATAAACAACAGATGTAGAATGGATGTATGATATTTTCAAGTAGATGGTTGGCTGAATTTTGGATACCTAGGGGAAGAAAAACTTTAGTTTCCCAAGCTAAACTTCAAATGAGGAAAATCCCATCGTATTGAAGTCAAAGCACATTTAACAGGAACAGGATAGAAGGTGGCAAAAGATCCTGCCTGTAGTTCAACCTGATAGACTTGAGATCACCTACAATTCTATTGTACTAGCAAATAATAGAAAAATCATATTTTTATATAGTTTATCTTGCCCCCACACTAAATCATTTTTTTAGAACAGATTCATTATTGAAATACTTCAGGTAGAGGTTTTTTAAATATATTCCAAAATACTGCCACTGTTTTGGAGTCAATGTGTATGTAAAAAGGAATTTGCTTATTTATTTATTTTACTGCAATATTTTATAAAACATCGCACAAATATAATACATGAAGCTTTGCTCAAAAACACATTTGCAAGCTGATTTTGTGTGGGGATTTATAGCTTTCATCCCTTCTGGTGTGCAGTGATTGTGATGGAAAGCAGAATACATACATTCAAAGTCATTCTCTAGTTTAGGTGAATTGCTTCCCCTCCATCAAAAAGACTCAGCTGTATTTTCATACAAAATTGTCATACCTTAGTGTATACATTCATATAGATAATATATGAACAGGTCTGTACATACACACAAACAACTGCACTGTAAGACAGGACATAACTAACTGTATTTTTTATATTAAGTCACGTAGTAATACATAGACACCAGTATTCTGCTTCCAGAATGTTCCGTGGGCCTGTCAGGCTCTTCTTTCCAAAGTCACTGCTGCTTTTTCATTGATTTTTAAAAGAATCCTGGCCAAAAATAACCCCTTCACTCTTGTCCTATGTCAGCATATTTTGGTTGTAAGGATTACAATGAATAGGGAAAACCATCAGATGGAAAATACATTAAAGGTCCAAGAACATGTGTCATTATTTCAAATGCAATCCTGGGCCAGAGAAATTTGCACAGAGCTTGAGGTTTAAGTGTGAAAAATACAAATGATCACCTGCTGGTCCAGACAGTGAGAACTGGATATGACGGCTGACAATCATTATAGAAAGTCCAATAAGTTATGGTTGTATTTAGTCTGTTTTCTTAATCCTTAGTATATCTCCTGAGATCAAGTGTAAAGAAGCTTGTACGAGTGAGCTGTTGTGGTTTAACCTCAGCCAGCTACTGATCCCCACGCAGTGACTCGCTCACTCCCCCTGGTGGGGTGGGGAGAGAATTGAAAGGGTTGAAGCGAGAAAACTCATGGGTTGAGATAAAGACAGTTTAATAAGTAAAACAGAAGCCACACACACAAGCAAAGCACGACAAGGGATTAATTCCCTACTTCCCATGGGCAGGTGTTCTGTCATCTCCAGGAAAGTTCCATCAACGGTTACTTGGGAAGACAAAATATTGTAACTGAATGTCCCCCACTTTCTTCTTCCTCTTCTTCTCCTTCTTCTCTTTCTTCTTTTCCCCCCAGGTTTGTATGCTGAGCATGATTTTGTATTGTATGGAATATCCTGAGAGGATGAAAAGTCCTTGACTACTCAGTAAAAAACTAAAACATGAGTGTATTATCATCATTCTCATCCTAAATCCAACACACAGCACTCTGCCAGCTACCAGGAAGAAAATCAACTCTAAAAAAAGCACAAGGAGTCATTTTCAATCTGCTTGCACTGACAGTCCTTGACTGTCTGATCTGCCAGTGGTTCAATAGAACACATATACGTAAATAAACAGCATGCACAATTACAGATCTAAATTAAATTTCATTTTTCTTTAATTATAACATGAGTACACTGCAGCCATAAATATAAAACCTTGATCACAAGGTTTGAAGAAAAATGTTTGCCAAATATTATGCTCTGTAATCTTACAAACATCAAATAATAAATCAACACTGTCTAACTCTTTTAAATTACCATTAAAACTTCTAAATATGTCTATCATATTGTGCAAAATCAAATAATATCTAAAATATTTCAACTATCTAGGAACTACAAAAAAAATCAACTGCAAAAATGTTAAACACATTTTCGCTTTCTTCTATACCGGGTCAATAAAAGCACTGGCAAATTAGTGATCTGAAGGGATTATAATCACAATACTTCTGAGAAACAGCTGTGCATGGTATACTTGGTGTGTAAACCACGGCTCCCTCCAATCTACTGCCTCAAGTCTGTTGCTTCTAGTAATGGCATCTACAGCATCCCCACAGCCTTTGTAAAGAATCGAGCAAAATATCAAAACATGCTTTGATTAGAAAGTAAAAATATTTATGTAAGGAATTTTCTGTAATTATAATTATGATTATTCTATGCTGCAATGGAAGTAGATCCAAGTACATGGTTTTAAAATAGGAAAACTTTTCTACAAAAAAAAAAAAAAAAAAAAAAAGGACAACTAAAAATAAAACTGTGAGGTTTTTAATCTTTTATGCATCAAACCTAATTTTTTACTGCCACAAGAAGAAATACAAGTGTTTTATTACATTCATTACAGAATTAAGGTGGATAAGACTGATAACCAGCCCAAAATAATTCTTTAAGCAATAGTGGTAACTGAATATGGCAATAGCTCACAGTTGTCATGGAAGAGAAAAATTTCCATGATTTAGGGCTGTAACAAATAAAACCTTTCTCTGGCAGCTATGCCAAGAATAACCTGCAATATCAGCCTACCAGACAACTAAAGAGCCCTTGAGATGGTCAAAGTATAACGCTCGTGCTTTGAGCAGTTTGGAGTTTCTTGTCCATCTGAGCCTCATTTACACATTAGTGCAGATCAAACACATGCTCCAGTGTTCACGTTGTGAGATACGTTCAATTTTGCTGGAGCAAGCTGAACAAGATAGATTCATCACACCATTTCCAACCCTGCTGAAAACAAGTCTTCAACAAGCCTCTCTGCAGCGGACATGGCTCACGGCTCTCAGAGGAATCAGCTGAGAACAAGCTCAGAACCCCAGCTGGTTGGGTTTCAGGACCTCTGCAGATCCCCAGTGCACCCCCCTGCTCACGCAGGGTCACAGAGCAGATCACACAGGTGGGTCCAGGCGGTTTGAATGTCTCAGAGAAGGAGACTCCACACCCGCTCTGGGCAGCCTGGGCCAGGCTCTGGCACCTCCCAGCGAACAAGTTTCTGCTCATGTTCAGATGCAGCCTCCTGTGTTTCAGTCTGTGCCCATTGCCCCTCACCCTGGCGTTGGGCACCACTGAACAGAGTCTGGTCCATCCTCTGACACCCACCCTGAGCTATTGATCCATTGATCAGATCCCTCTCAGCTTCTCTTCTCCAGCTCAACAGCCCCAGCTCTCTCAGTGTCTCCTCAGCACAAAGATGCTCCAGACCCCTCAGCATCTTTGTGTCCCTCCCTGGACTCTCTCCAGTGATTCCTTGTCCTTCTTCAGCTGGGGAGCCCAGAACTGGACCCAGAACTGCAGATGGGGCCTCCCCAGGGCAGAGCAGAGGGGGAGGAACAACCTCCCTGACCTGCTGCTCACACTGTTCCTCATGCACCCCAGGTACCGTTGGCCTCTTGGCCACAAGGGCACATTGGTGACTCATGGTCACCCTGTTGTCCCCCAGAACTCCTGGGTCCTTCTCTGCAGAGCTGCTTTCCAGCAGGTCACCCCAACCTGTACTGGTGCCTGGGGTTGTTCCTCCCCAGGTGCAGGACCCTCCACTTACCCTGGTTGAACTTCATTAGGTAGTTAATAAAATAATGTAGTTACTCCTTGAAAACCTCCTGTCAGGTGGGGTTATTTTAGGCTTTACTCTGCCCCCTCAGCATCCTCTGGGTGTTGAGCAGTCGGGAAGTCAACAACTACACTAACATAAATACTGCTTTGCGCTCTAAGCTCTGTATCCAGGGGAGACTTATTTCAAGGCAGCATTTCAAATGACCTGCTGTTCATTATTTTATCTGCCCTGAGCATCACTCGAAGGATATTTTCTGCTGAAGTTTTATGGCCTGACTGAAACTCTTTCAGTACGCTTTCTAAAACCGAGCCAAGGACACGGCTCGCAACCCTGTGCTCAATAAGGTCAGATTTTTGAATGGGACCGGGGTTAAATTGACTGGCTGGAGCTCTTCCAGCACAATCTGCTATTTTCTACCTTCTGCGTGACACACCAGGTAGCAAGACTGATGTTCACTTTTTGTATCACATCTTGTAAGCAGGGAAGAAGGCTTTATTTTTAACTGCACTGCAGCACCGTGTCAGCTGTGCAGCCCAACCTGTAACTCACCAAGACACATCAGGCTCAAATACCCATCATTTATTTCTCACCTGCTTTGGTTATGCATGTGTTTAGAGACAGGTGCAGAGATTTCTGCCTCCTGTTTCTAGAAGGAGCCTTTTAGAATCTAATCAGAGTTTCATCTTCAAAAGCAATCACTCCCATTTCTCCCCATAACAAGTGTAACAAACTAAATCTACTCCAATAGTAGCCACAGACGAAGGAGACCATCTGTGACCTAGAAATGCTGAAATGCAGTTTGAGTTACTATGTCTGTTTCTGATAAGAGCTGAGATTTGATTTTAAGAGTTTCAAAATTAATCTCTCCTTAACCTTTTTATAAAGTCTCAGGTGGGATTTATGATGTAAGTATTGTGCTTCTTTTTGACCCTATACAAATCAGAATTCTCACAAAAAAATATGTTGTGTATAGATATGCTTATCTTAAAAAAAATTATTATAATTAGTGAGAATCTTTAACCTCTAATGCCAACTGTCAAAATAAATTAAGAGTGGGAATGAGCAATTATTTGTTGTAGGTTGAGCCTTGACTAGTTATTCTGAAATTTTTGCAAAGTGCTGCAAGCCTAAGCAGTTGATGAATGCAGAAGGATGAGCAGAAACGGAGAGCAGGAACTCTGCTGAACACATCAGAGCACTAAACCCTGCACACCAGAGACGTCTGCTAAGGCAAAGCCCTGCAGAGACGTGGCCCCATGGATCTGCAGACACAGACACTTTTTGGTGCCTCTGCCAGAGGCCAAGGAGCAGGAGGTGGTGAACTCTGAGAAGCCAGGTCAGCGGGTGAAGGATCTTCAGGTTGAGGTGAAGAGACTGTGCATCTTAGAGTCACAGAATCACAGAATTATTTCAGTTGGAAGAGACCCTCAAGATCATCGAGTCCAACCATAACCCACTCCTGCCACTGCCCCATGTTCTGAGAACCTCACCTCCATCTGTCCAGCCCTCCAGGGATGGTGACTCCAGCACTGCCCTGGGCAGCCTGTTCAATGCCCCACAGCCCTTTCGGGAAGAAATTGTTCCCCACATCCAACCTCAACCTCCCCTGGCACAACTTGAGGCCGTTTCCTCCGCTCCTGGCGCTTGTTCCTGGGGAGCAGAGCCCGACCTCCCTGGCTCCAAGCTCCTTTCAGGCAGTTCAGAGATCAGAAGGTCTCCCCTCAGCTCCTGTTCTCCAGCTGAACCCCCCAGGTCCCTCAGCCGCTCCATCACACTTGTGCTCCAGCCCCTCACCAGCTCCGGTCCCTTCTCTCCACTCGCTCCAGCACCTCAAGGCCTTTCTTGGCATGAGGGGCCCAGAGCTGCCCCAGGGTTGGCGGTTTGTCCTCCTCAGGCCCCAGCACAGAGACGGTCACTGCCCTGGGCCTGCTGGCCACACCAGTGCTGGGACCAGCCAGGATGCTGGTGGCCTCTTGGCCACCTGGGCACACGCTGGCTCATGTTCAGCCGCTGGCACCAACACCCTCAGGGCCTTTTCCTGGGGCACTTTCCAGCCACTCTTCCCCAGCCTGCAGCGTTCATGGGGTTGTTGTGACCCAAGTGCAGGACCTTGGTGACCCTCAGACAATTGGCCTCAGCCCATCCAGCCGGGCCAGACCCCTCTGTATGGCCTTCCCACCTTCCAGCACATCAACACTCCACCCAACCTGGTGTCCATGAGGTGTTTCTTCCAGGAGGTGTTTCTTCCAGGAGGTGTTTCTACACTTCCACAAGGATGAATAGGAGATCTGTAGGGTTTTCACAGAGATAATGAATAGATGAAAACCCATATCTTGCTCTGCACCAAAAAAGGGAGAGCTAGAGGCTGTGCTTGGTGACCGGGCAGGTGGAGGAAGTTATTATCAAACCAGTCAATGTGTTGCCAGTAGCTACAAGTCCTTCACATAGGGTTTTGCTGTGTCTTGCTACTTCAAATGAGTGTCTCCTTCATCCTTGTTCTGGTTAAAACCCACATTAGTTTCACACTCCAGTATACAGTTCAAAAAGTAACTAAGAATGGACTCCATTGTGAATTGTACTTCAGTTCTATGAGTACAAATGATAGTTAAGGAGATCGGGAGGATTCCTTAGGTCTTAATCCTCTTCATAAATGTTAATTTTGTAAACATTTTAGTAAGTCAATAAAAGCATTTATGCTAAAATTACAGCACAAAGTGAGGTATTTCTACACTTGCAAGAGGGATGGGAGAGGTTAAGCATCAGATATATTGTTATTTAGAAGATTCATCATTTATAATATTTCTAAATACCAGTTGCTCTCTTCCTGATGTCTGTTTTCTTTGCTATTGACATCAAAGCCCTACATAGTTTCCCAATCAATTCATGCTCTGAGAGCAATAACCACAGCAAAACATCTGGAGTGGAAACAGGTTTTTGCAGGCATAATTCAAGGCTCTTCAGGAGATTTTTCTTACCCTCTAGACCACTGTAATATGTGGTTTTATTTAAAAAAAAAAGTCCATTTCACTAATACTGCAAGACTTCATAGTGAAGTGAGATATTTTATAAAATTCTTTTTTAACTGATTTCATCAGTTAAAATAATCAGAATGTATGCTCAATATTAACCAATACCATGTAATATGTAATAATAATAATATATAATAAAGGATCTCATACAACTTAGGATTCTGACTGAAACAAAGTGATTCCCCTACAAATACATAAACTTCCACTACTCTGTGCTTAAATCTGACTGATCTACCAAAATAAACATGTTTCTAAACTAGACAAGCAGGATAAATGCCCTATGTAGTAACCCACTGAAGCATTCAGATAACATCTAGTATTTGATAGCCGCTTCTGAAACATCTCTCTCAAAAAGAAGACACACACTGACAAGACAAATAACATATAAAATCACCAGTCTTAATTCACTAGGAAAAATATTTGCAATAAAAAGCTAATTTTCCCAAAGATGACAAAAAGAAGGTTGCACCTTGTAATTCTGCAGAGACTCATGGCCGCTATAGGACAGTGTAGAAAAAGAAGAACGTGAAATCCTACAAATGACCTGTAAAGTCAGTTCTTTATCTAATCTAAATTACACAGTTTTGGTTCTTAACTTTGCCTGTAGGTATCTCTTAGTTTAAAATTCTTAGTTTTATTGCATTTTCTGTTCTACTGGAATCAAAACAGCAATGCTAAAAACTACAGTACAGCCTAAAAACTGTCACATTCAGACCAGTCACCTCGATATTGTTATAAATCACCATACTGTAAACCACATACCACTGAATCAGGTATTTAGAAAAGCCCAATGGCTGTTAGACTGTTGGATTTTAAAACTGCATCTCTGTGGGTATTATAAATGCCTGTAAATATCCTCATTACAAAACTATTAATGAAATATGCAGGTCTGTTGCATACCAGCATATGCAATGAGAGAAATGTGATTAGCTATGGGCACGAGCATCAGTTATCAGCAGTAAATAGAACAATAATGGGATTTTCTGAGTGTCGCATATCTCCCTAAATACCTCTTTTAGATGAAACAACCCAAGCTCTTTTCTTCAATAACTCAACCACATCTTAGCTCAATGTGTCTCTTTTGTGTGCTTGCTTCTGCTGAAGGAATTTTGGGAAGTAAAAGGAAAATATTTAATGATTTGAAGGTGCAGAAGATGAGTAGCTTTATCATTAACTATTGATTTAGCACACATCTATGAACCATTTAAATGTTAATTTCATTAATATGTTATTAGTAAAAGCTCAGCAAATATTCCTTGCAAGATACTTATTGGTGCAGAAAATGCCAATATCTGCAAAAAAAAATGACACGTACTACATTTTTTATATTTTTTTGGGTACACAAGGGGACGAGGAATTTATGTTTTCAGTTCAACTATTTTTCTTGGTCTAATGAAAGTTCGGTCTGAGGAGCAAATTCATTAAGAAAACCATGTGCTAACTATGGGTGACAAAGAATGTCTTTTACAAAATCCAAGCATTCCATAAGAACAAGTTCAAATTTCCACATGGAAAATAAAAATTATGGTTTCTGGCCAGGAATGAGGTTATTCTTACTGACAAAATGAATCTCCGACTTCCTTCAAAATGTAGAAAACACGTCACAGGAAAAAAATGCACATTTTTTACTTTATTTATCTTGATGAAAATTGCTTGAAAGTCTAATCTACAGGGGCCTTATTTGCATTTTTCCCATCCCATTTTTCTGGAGCAATACTGAAGTATAAACCTTAGGGCAGAGGAAAGTGTGAGCATAGCAACAAAAAGGGAAGAAATTTTTTACATAGGAAGGCCTTTTATATGATGATTTCCACTATGTTACTAATGAGACTTTTCTGTACTGATTAGATCATTTAGACTATTAAAACATTTAGGCTATTAAAACATTATTAGAGGTTTAAAACATTAATCAGAGTAACCATTAATTTTTCACTCCATAGTGTGCATATGGTGTGTTCCTTTTGCCTGTAACAAGATTTTGAGTTTAAGAGGATTTTATTTCACCGTGAACTTGGGAGAAAACAACAGGGCTGCTCTTATTGCAGTTTCTGTGTTTGTATAAATCACGGAACAGGTTTTTCCAAGGATTATGAATTGTGTAGGCCTTTGAAGGCTCAAGCCAGTTTGGGGCCTTTGAAGGCCCAAAGCCACAGCAGATTTGCTGTTGCCTTCACAAATGATGTTACACAGAAAACTGGGACAAAGCCCAGCTCAGAGAAAGCTCTACTTGGAAAAAAAAAGAGAGATTGTTGAATTCCATTCCTAAGATATTAAAAGACCTGTGAGACTTTAGTGTGACACCTCGATTTACAAGGCAGATTTAGTTTCTGATGAATCTAACATAGAAACGCATCTCCCACAAAGCGTTTGCCATAAATGTTTACAAGTGACTGGGACCTCGATAGTGTTAAATCTGGTGTAAATATCTCAGCAAAATTATTTATTATGCCTCACTGTTTTCCATAGAAGCTCAGGAAGAATAAACAATCTAGAAAAATTAGGAAAGTACCAAAGTCTCCTTAGGATACTGAGGTATTGAGCACAGTAAAGACAAAGGTCATTTGTTAAGAACTGCAGGAACTCATGATACTGAACATCTTGTCAAGTAAGCCACAGATTAAATTGAGTTTAGACAAATGTTAATTAACAGCCATGGAAAGAAAAATCCTCATTTTGCCAATTATCGTCGTGCAAGAAAACTTAAAAAAACAAAAAAAAACAAAAAAACAAAAAAAAACCAAAAAAACAAAAACCATGGATGTTGATCTAAAATGATGATAGAATCAGAATGTCCTGGGTTGGAAGGGACCCACCAGGCTCATGGAGTCCAACTCCTGTCCCTGCACAGGACAACCCCACAGTTCACACTGTGTGTCCGATCAGCTCCAATAAAACTATTTGTGTGTAGCACATCAATACCAAAAGACATTGAGAATTGTATCCTTTTACAGAAATGCAACATATGTCATTTTCATTGGTACGACCCTGAATTTTCTCAGTGCAAAGTTGACACTGTTCCAGCATGTTGGTCAGCAATGCTGCACAGTTACATTTCCCCCTCTGAAGGGTCAAGCCCCAAGAAAACTTTCTTCAAGCCTAATTTACTGCAATATGCCTCGCTTCAGGGAGCCTCAGGCTACCACATGTCACATTCCCTTTTGTTTTGCTGAGACCCCTGCAGTCATCAAACTGGCAGCTGGGAGTTCTCAGTTCATTGTAACAAATTTTTGAATGGAAAAATTTCATTGAGAGAGTCTTGGAATAAAATCTCTACTTCATACAGACCTAGAGAGGAATACAAATATTATTTTTCTAAAATAATGCATTTTCATGACAAAGTATTTGGCTTTACTATGCTCACAGAGGTCTGAAATTAAACAGTGAGAAAAAACAGCCTATGCTGAAAATTAAAGAAAAACATCAAAAATTCACACACTCTAGTGCTCTTTCAGTTCGAAAGAGTATTCAGAGAGAGATTATCTCATTAGAATTATTTTCCTAATATTATTTCTAAAGTTCTCTGCCTGAAAGTGCTGTCTGGGTCTTCATAATTTTAGGCAGCTCTGGTATAGTTTTCTCAAGAGATAAGGGCTTAAAATACCATGCAACTATCATCTAGCAAAAAATTTTTCAATCATTATCACGTAAAAGAAGAAAATTGCACAGAGAGATTGTACATAGAAATGTGTCTACTATTCAACTTTCTTATTAGATAATATATGGAATCTGGGGAATGACAGTTAACAAAGAAGGTGATTTTGGCACCCCTCTGGCCGCCATTTTGTGTGGTGAGGTGATCCCGCCACCCCTCTGGCCACCATTTCGTGTGCCTAGGTGATTTTGGTGCCACCATTTTGTGTGCTGATGTGATTTTGGTGCCCCTGGTGCCACCATTTTGTGTGCTGAGGTGATCCCGCCACCTCCGGTGCCACCCTGGTCAGCCTGTTCCAATACCTGACAGCCCTTTCCACTAAGTATTTTTTGCTAATATCCAACCTCAGCCTCCCCTGGTGTAACCTGAGGCCATTTCCTCTCGTCCTATCACTTGTTACTTAGGAGAAGAGACCAACACCCTCCATGCTCCAACCTCCTTCCAGGTGGTTATTTAGAGCTTTTCGCCTTGGAGAAGAAAATCACCTTAGCAAGCAGAGGGTTAACTGTGAATCCTTAAAAAAATTGGAGGGACTGATCAATAGAGGCTTTTAAAAGAGCAGATTCTGAGGAGATTGCACCTCCTTCAATACAACACATGGGAATTTACAGCACTCATGAAAATTCAAGCCTGTCTTAAGCTGGGCTTCCAAAAGTGTGTTTTATTTCCTTTGCAATAATTTGAATTATTAAATATATTTACCCTTTTGCAACAGGCTTGGGAACAGCAGGAAAATATTTAGTAATGTACAATAGTTTAAATAGTTATTCTCAGTGGGAGGGGAGACATAATAAGAGAACTATAGAGCAAACGGTCCATCATAAGTCCATGACTTAGATGTCAAACAGGAGTAAGGACTCCTGCTCAGCATACACCAAAGAAAGCTAAAATAACTATAAAAATTAAAGACAAACAACAAATAATGAAAATAACAGTAAATACTAGAATTTACAAACTAAGGGGATCTGTACACTAAATGCAACAGGAGATAAAACTCAAATTGCTTTTTCATACTTGTCATTTAAGTAATAGACAAGCACATAATAGAATACTTAGAAAGGAAGTACCTACAGCGCCAAGGAACTAATGGTGTTCCTTTACCTTTTTCTGTACATCTCTCTGATAATGTGATTTTCCACCGAAACTAGGACTGTGAATTCGTATTCAATACAGATATATTGCTTTTTAACGTTTCTCATACATAACCTTCTGTTTTCCTGTGTTTCTAGCATATATAAATTGAAGTCCTAAATGATTTGGTTAAAATACATGAATTAAATTAACGGGCTCAGATTTCTGTGCATGTCTTATCAAAGTTCTTTGTTGTTCCACAGCTTTTAGAGTGATGAAAATCGCTCACACTGGAGAATGCTTCAAAATACTTTTTGATATACAGTACATCAAAAGACTTCAAGCATTTCAAGTCTGGACATGACAATAGATTTCAGATTTCTGTTTTCTAACAAGGCTCTGACAAGACATGCTGACAAGAACAGAAAGAATGAAGAAAAGCCTAGAAATCCGGCATTAATTCATCGTATTTCTGCTTCACTGTGTACAAGTCCCTCTCTAGGTTGGAATGTTAAAATGTGACTACTCTGTGTTGCAATGGAATAAATGTATATATACATATCAGTCGGGGCAATGCAAGTTTTTGAAAAATTAACATATCTGACAGGAAAACGGAAAGTAGAAATTAGATACCAAAATCATCATATTCCATTTTCAGGATTATTCCAATTTCAAAGAAGAAAAGCCTTGTGTATGAATCATTCCTACGGGAAAAACAAACAAACAAACAAAACTAAAGGGAACATGAGAAAAAGAGTTCAAGCTGCACAGATGAAGGCCCCGAGTTTGAGGAGCGAAAAGAAATCAACACTGAGGCCTCTCAGTGGATACATTCGTTACACTATACAAGACCATACAAATCATAATTCCTCCCAAAACAAAATGAACGCTAATGACTTAAAGGTGAATAAACAGATATTTTTATTCTTTGTGAAAGATCGAACGTTCAAGGCCTACATTTTCATGGGGACGTTTGCACTCCCTGGGCAGAGCAATGTGATTGACTGTTGTAAAATGGCCCAGTTGCTGAGACTAAATCAGAAAAAGGTCCCTGAGGATCTGCTTAGAAACCACCAAGACCATCTGAGTTGGTCTTAACAGGGTAGAACAACCCAGGGGAGCAGGGATCGCCCTGAGGGATGGTAAAATAAACACTAATTGACAACAACCAGCACCGCAGTGTATTTTGTGAAAAGTCATTTAAACATGCTGTACATTAACTGTGTTGATCTTATGAATGCCTATTGCACAGGGAAGTTTTAACATAATAATATTTAAGCAAATGTGTTAAGTTTATATGCATGCATTTTTTCCTGATTTCAAAGCTACTAACGTGTTAAAAATAAATATAATAAATATTATTACTGGGAGTTTGAAGAAGTCTGAGTTTTCCTGACATTTTTCACTTCCAATGTACCTGTTACTTTCAGAAACATTTTTATTAAAAAAATAATGTCATAGCAAGTTGTTATATCAATAAATAAATGTGACTATTAATTCCCAGAAATGTATTAATGTCTTTAGTAGACATTTTTGTCTGATCTCATGAAATTTTGTCCATTTAATGCAGCTCAGCTGACACAAATCAGTGGAGGTGTGAGATGATTTTAAGGTCTGATTCAGGGGCAACTATCATCAATCAATCTCATTCGTGAAGTTGTTTTGAGGAGAACTGTTAACAGAAAGAACAATCTCAACATTTTCTTTAAGTTGTTTTTATTCTGTCTGTTGATTTTGTGTCAGAGAAAGCACAAAAAATATTTGCCACATGTAACAGTGGTATTTTTGCCAGACATTAATGATGGGTACAAACTGCACAATTCCACATGTGCACGTCAAAGTACATGTAGAATAGGGATCTTAATTATTTCTTAATTCATTTTAAATTACTCAAATATTTCAGGTTTGAGAGTTTTCTTGAAATTAATGTACTGTTCTCAGAAGGAATTTCTTATACAAAGAAACACTACAAGAAACTTTCTTGTTAACTTTCTGCTTTAGACTTGAAAAGAAAACATAATAAAAGGAAAATCTTATGAGTTTAATAGGGAAGCACTAATATTTGTGACACTTATTTAAAGAGAGTTTCAATAAAATCCATCTCAAAAATCTTTTTCTGAACTCGGTAAGCATTATCCTAGTTCTTTCTTTCAACTCAGAATCTTACTCAGGGACTCATATTCAAGTCCTGATTTTAGCAGTGGAAAGTTTGACATTTTCAGTAACTATTTATTGTGTGACAAATCTGCCTGCAATTCTTCATACTGTTTCATTACAAAACCTTCTCTTTGACAGGGTTTGCTTTCTCTAATTACATCAAACCTGATTTTTTTTTTTTTTCTTTTTGGATGGAAGAGGCAAACAATAAGGACAACAGGTAGAATGCCAGGAATTTATTACATTAAAATGGTATTCAAAGCACTCTGAAACTTACTCTCCTGAATACATTTTTTATTATTATTACTTTCTCAGCAAATGATTATGCTGTCTCAGGAATAGAAGTCATTAATGCTAAAAAAGAGTTCTCACTAATCAGACTTGGAAATCAGTGCTTCACTAATCAAGAAATACATTCAATGAAAAATGTGGAAACATGCACAACAGAAAACAACCAGAAACTTTACAAACTGAAGTTTGTGAACTTTGAAACTTTGTTTCAGAAACTTTACAAAATTGAGCAAGTCTTTGAATAACTCTTTTGCCTCTTTGGCATTTCCAAAGTAGTAAGAGAATGAGGAGGCAATAGAAATAATAACAAATGGGGTGGAGTCGATAAAGATGAGGTAGGTAAAAGAAATAAATTGTGGAACCGGAGAAGCTACTGATATCTGTTTTTCAAGTGAGACTCATTGTTAGAAAAAAAAGAACTTACATGATGCAGCTACTTTTATTTTCTCCTCATCTCTTATGCTCCAACATACTAGAACATAAAATCTACAACAGAATTCAGCTACAACTGAAGATGGACTGAATCTGAATATTGCAGTTTAATTCTATTATATGCTAAGGATGAAACAAATATCTCTCGAGATAGAGAGTTCATCTCAAAATCCTTCTCTCAGGCCAGTTTTACCCCTTCAAGAATCATCATCAGACAATACAGAGCTGGGGAACATCTGATTCCTAATCCAATATTCATGCCATTTGAATATGGTTTATAAAAAATTTAATCTCCATGAAACCTAGATAAACTCATCAATTCATACCACCGCCAGCCAGGTCATGGTTAAGAAAATAAAACTGACTCATAGCAATACAGAGCTAAAAATTCAGTTTCTGGGTAAGTGTTCAGAAAATGTGGTTAATGCCCTGGGACATTGAAGGAAGTTTTCAATGTTAAATGTCTTGCTGGGATTAGGGGATTTACAAAGCTCATTTTTGCTCATTTACAGAGGATTAAAATGATCACCTTCTTCCGCTCTGCTGAGACCCAGCTCTAGATTTTCAAAGACACGTTGTATTAAGACACACCTTGGAAATTTACGGCCTTTTTGTCTGAGGACCTATGAAAAGCTGACCCTAGACTGCAGTGGGGATCCTCCTGTGAGCACCGCAGGCCAATGTAGAATCTGTGCTACACAGCAAGAGAATCTCAGGAACATAAGCAATAGTGATGAACTTAGAATCATAGAATCGTTTAGGTTGGAAAAGACCTTTAAAGCATAAACACTCATTGGCTTTGTGTGTGAAAACGCTTACTACTAAATCTCTTCTGGTTTAAATTAAAGCCTTAAATACAAATTGTCTGGTATCTTGGGATTGTATGTCTGGATTTTGCTTTTACTTTGAGGGAAAACATATAAAAGGGGGCACATATTATTTTTGGATTTGATGAGATAAAATAGAAATTTATTCTCTGGTTTCAGAAAGCCTACCCTCTTTTACTCATTTCCATTAGGAAACTAGTGATAGGAATTTAGGTAGGAATTGAATTTTTCTCTCATTTAACATCAACATTCTCATTCATTGTATACCTCCCCACTGAGTTTGACAGATAAGTGCAGGATGAAGTCCTAATTGTAGGACTGAGGAACAAATGAACAGTTTAAACATCTACCACCTAAGAATGAATCCTCATGTTTTTTTTAAGGTTTCAGAAAAAATAAATGAAAAATATCAGTATGATGAGTGGAGTATGCTTGGAAAATCTACAAATCCTCTTAGATTTTTGAAAAATTGTAGAATAAAGGCCAGCAGTCCTCTGTAAACTATGTGGAATTGTGGGGAATATTACTCTGAAAGTATTTAAGGATTGTTTAAAGAAATAATATTTGCTACAGTGTGACAAGGAAAACTACTTAAGTGTTTTAAGTCACATAGCATTAAAGCAGTTCATTGGTTTACTTACAACATGTAATTAACTGGCAATCACTGAACTGTACCTTTAGGAACTCAATCAGCAGCACAACAGATAAATCAGAATTGTAGACACAAAATATTAATGAACACCCTTCTACAATTCTTCCACAAAATTTCCTCCCTTCTTCCCCCACCATTGTCCTGTGGACCCCCATATTTGCACAACCTGGGTGCTTCAGCTTCATGTACACCCCTGTGGCTTCCCATTCCCCACTGACCCACCTGCTGGTAGCAAGTTCTTCCAGGATTCACAGCCCCACACCTGGAGTGAGTCTCTGTGTGCTGCCCAACTGTTAAACCAACACTGCCAATGCTACCACTAAGCCATGTCCCCTAAGTGCACATCTACACATCTTTTGAACACCTTCCAGTTTCTGCAGGAGAATACTGTAGGAAACAGTGTCAAAGGCTTTACTAGAGTCTACTTAGACAACATCTACAGCCTTTCCCTCATCTGCTAAGTGGGTCACCTTGTCATAAAAGGAGATCAGGTTAGTCAAATAGGACCTTGTCATGGTTTAACCTGAGTTGGCAACATAACCGTGACAGCCACTCACTCGCCCACTCTCCACACCCTAAACAGGGGAATAGAATTGAAAGGGAAGGGAGAAGATGGATTGAGATAAACACAGTTTAATAAAATAACAAAATACTAATACACTACTAGTAAATATATATATATAAAATAGAAATAAAATATACTCAAGGCAACTCCTCACCAACTCTGGCCACACCAGCAGCCGGTCCCGGGAAGCAGCACCTGGTAAAACAGCCGATCCCAGAGAGAAAAGAGGGAAAGGGCACAAAGGCCCAGGGGCTGCTGCAAAATGGAAAAAGGCCAAACGTAACGTCCCAAACAGAACTGCCCCGGCTCTCCTTATATCTCCTCAAATCTGAACCTGATGCCAACAGGCGTCACTGTCATGGGTCAGTCTGGGTGTCCGTCCAGCTCTGTCCCATCCCCCTCCTCGCTGCCTCACACCTGTGGGCAGAGCTCAGAGTGTCCTTGGCTCTCAGACCAGAGCAATTAAAACACTCACTCTGTGCTGGGTGTTACCTCTTGCTCTCAAACTAAGTCCAAGCAATGACCGTGCCAGCTGTGACAAAGAAAGGTTTGTAACTGCACAAAGAAAATTACCCCATTTTCAGCCAAACCAGCACAGCCAGACAAAGCACAGATGGTGGGTGAGCTCGAGCAGTTCTCGCTTAACTCTTCAGTGTATTCTCACTGGGTATTTTAGACCCCGCTGTCAGTCACCTAAGCCTTTGCTGAGCCCAGTCTTTGGAGACCCTTGTGGAGGATTACCACCAGTAGCAGCCCCGTGTATTCGTTGGACAGATTCTACTGAGCCCTTCTCAAGGGCTTCTACTTATGCGTTCTCAAGCACCTGAGCCTCACCTGAGACAAATGCCACAAGACACATGTTGCCCAGAGAGAACAGTTCTGGAAAGCCATGTCTGGTATCAGATCTACCTTCCCACTGGAAGCGTCACAGTCGTGCTAGGAGGGGAGGTTTAGATTGGACCAGGGGAGGTTTAGATTGGGTATCAGGAAAAAGGTCTTCATGGAAAGGGCTGTCGAGCATTGGAACAGGCTGCCCAGAGCAGTGGTGGAGTCACCATCCCTGGAGGGGTTGGACAGATGGAGATGAGGTTCTCAGGGATATCCACCTGGGTGGATCCCATCCAGTCCCAAGGGCTCATAGGTAGCATTAACTACCTCAGGCTTTTCCTCATCCTTTATCACTGTATATCCCCTCCAATCCAATAAAGGATGGAGAATTTCCTTAGCCCTCTTTTTGTTGCTATAATAATCTATTTCTAGAAACATTTTTTTATTGTCTTTTACAGAGGTAGCCAGATTCAGCTCTAGTCAGTGTTGACCCTTCCAGTGTTCTCCCTGCATAATGACATCCCTGGGGTTCTCCTGAGTTACTGCCCCTTCTTCCAAATGTTATAATTCTTTTATTCCTGAGTTCCAGGTGGCACATAAGATGACATATTTATGCTCATTAATAGAGAATATATAAAGGTAAATTCAAGAGTGAAAAAAAAATGTGTTAGTTGAATGATGGTTTACTGAAACAAAACAGAGGATGAGCCTGATAATCTAAAGCTGTTTCTATGACAAATATAGATTAAAGCTAAACTGAGAACAGGGTGCTTCCTTTTCAGCTTCCACAGTCTGCTGACACTTCAAAATTCCAGTAGCGTGGTTTCTCTCTCTTTCTCAAGGATTAGTAATGTGATAATTACCAGACACATGGCATGGTTAACCATTAGAAATGAAGAACATTGGAAAGGTCACTAAGGTAGATGGTAGCTGCTATTTACAGAATATGACGAGTATTAATATTCCCATACACTTTCTCTGACAATTTTTAAAAGATAAATTTAACTAAAAATTAAATCCCTTTCATGATAAAATATGGCAACAAGACAGAGAAAATAGTAGTGAATTACGTCACTTGTTAATAGTTTAAAATTCCATCATTTTTCTTCCTCTTCACCCTGTTTTATTTTTATTTACCAGTCTTTCAATATGTGCCTGGAAACTTGAATCCAGACTCCGTTTTCCTTACATAATTTTGTTTGTGCTACACAAAGTCAAAAGGTCAAACTGTACCCCAGGCCAGATGTTTCTTATATTTGTTTCTGCAAGAGGTCGTGCTCATCAGCCTACGACTTTGAACTGCAATGACTACAACTGTCTCAGCCACAAAAGACGTCCATAATAAGTATTTATTAGAAATACTGGCTTGATAAGTCATTTGAGCAATTGTTACAGAAATAAATTTGGGTTTAGGTGACTAGACTGCTGCTAAAGCATTGCCTGCTAAGCTCTAAGCTAAAGGCAGTAGGATAAAAAAAGACATCTATCAGATTTTCTTTCAGCTTCTCCAGGATCTTTTAGAATGTGGAATAAACAACCTGTTTTATCTGACTTCTGAACTTACCTGTATTTCAGCACTGTCAGGATTAGCTCTGAAATATTTATTCCACTTTTATTGTATTGATTTCATCCCACAGAGTGAGTTTTCTGCTCAGCATTAACTTTTTCCTTCTTTACAATTACCTTTTACATAATATATGTAGTGCATGTACATAAACCTATGTGTTCTTTCAATTCCGTCTTTAAATTTTATTCAAAGTAGTCTTGGCATCAGAAGATGTTGATAAAACAGGTAGAAGTTTTTAACTTCCCCAAAATTTAAAAAATACGTTCTATATTTCAAGGAAACTTAGTACAGGAATGTGTGTTGCCCACATATATATGTATAGGCATGGGAATATGTATTGAAATATGTAGAGATTTTTTCAATGGACTGGAGATGACAGTTACTTCTAGAGGTTTTACCTTTCTACAAAAACAGCTCCTTTTTTATCCATGCTAGAATAAGTTCATTAATTGTGTGTCATTCAGACAGGTTACTGATGCTGGTTTTCTTTGGAGTTTCAGAACCACTGAAGGTGAAACCATTTCAGGAAGAAATCAAACTTTTATTGACACTAATCTGCACACATGTTTTTGTGTTTTCAAAGTGGTGGAAACGACCAAGGCACGCTAAGGGTATTTTTTTAAAAAAACTTAAATGACCCAATCAAATGTATTCAAATTTCATTATAAGTCCATTCTAATTGCAATGAAGTTGAGAACCGATAGCAACCTTCGGTATCCTTGAGGAAGGTTTATGGCAGAGCTGCTTCCATACTGCAGGCTACCAAGAAATCTGCCAGAATAACAAGTCGTGCCTCTGACACCACCTCAGAAACAATTTACCGAAACATGCTTTGCTCATTCTGGTTCCAGGAACTTGACATTGTCATATTTAAATGTTATTACAGTAGAATAAAATGCAGTCAGCTTTAACTTCAGATGCCTTATGTTTTGGTGAATTATTGGAAATGCTAGACGAAGCACCTGCAGCTTTCCCACTGAACATTAAAAAATACTAGAGTAATAAAGAAAGGATATCTGTGCTCAAAGACATTGAAAAAATATCTAGAACTTCATTTTTACTGCCCCTATATAAACACTGTCTTATGTCAATTCTATATTCATTGTGCTTAAAAGTGGCAGAAAACTCATCCGATTTAAAGTCTTCCCAGAAACCTTTAAAATATTTTCCATTAACTCACTTTCTTATTGATGCTACTAATGACTGACACTTACTTTTCACCTATTTTTACAATTGCATTTCCAAAGAAGGAAAAAGTGAGTCCCACCTAACACAGGTAACTCAACTGTTTTAGGTAATTCAGATATTGTGGTCAAAGCTTGGTCGGTAGCAGCTACTTCATAAGGACAAGAGTTTCCCATGGGTCCACTTGCATATCTGCCAGTCCCTGAAGGGGCTTCAGATACACTGAGGAAACACAAATGTTACCAGAAACCCATATTTAGGCTGCAGACTTTCATAAAACATATGTATTATACACCTTTTTTTTTTCTGTAAACTCAGTTACAGAAACAGAATCACAGATTTTTGCAATAACAGTCTATATAATTCTAAAAAAAACCTGCCTAATAAAAATGTGGAATAACATATCGAGTAATAATTCTTTATGACCCATACAGAAACTTGTGATTTGATGCCTCACACAGATCAGGGTTTTGCTAAAACAGGATTTTGGCTGTTCTTACTGTGACAGACATAGTAGAAAAATTTATTATGGTGCTTAGAAGTCTATAAGTGCCTTGGCTCAGAAATGGGGCCACTAATCCAGGTGATGGCATACAGAACAAAGCAGAGATTTCAGCAAGGTTGTGAGGAGGTGGTCACAGATTAAACTTTCATACCGGTTGAAATTGTGAGAAGGAATTTTTACAGTCTTGCTGTTGAGAGACTGGACCACTGATGGAATTTATTCCATTGACAATTTAAAACCTATCTGGCAATTTGACATTCTGTGGTGATTTTTTTTTTAATATATATTTGACTTCTCTGTCGGCTTCTGTGCTGGGTAGCCTGAAGGTTTTTTGCCTCTAACAGTGGCATATTTTTATTTAATCTGAGAAAAGGCAGTTACCCCCCTCCTTAAAATGTCACACATCTGAGGTGTTTTGTTGTTTTGTTTTGGTTTTTTTTTTTTTTTTTTAATAAAGTACTACGAAAATCACAGACATTTATCCTGTCACTTGAAAGAGCAACGTGGGAAACAGAGCTAAGAGCTCCAGCTGGTTTTGCCATGACAGACCATTCATGCTCGTATACAGACCTGATATTAACACATCTCTTTTAGTCAGTCCATATTTTGTTGTGTCATGAAATACAAACACATGAAGGTGGCCTCTGCCCGGAGGGTTCCAGCGATTTTCATGGTACCAGTCACTTACTCAATTTGAAATCTTCCACTTCTGAAATACTGCATGGCAGTAATTCATAGGCGAAGAAGCAGGCCCAGAAGCAGGCCCAGAAGCAGGCCTGTGCTTCAGATTCACTGCTTATAACTCGTGGCAGATTTCAGTATTTTTCCTTTTGGCCACATAGTTAAAGTCATTTAATAGAGGGGTCATACTTTATTTTTTGTTCCTCAGGTGATAGTGGTTTAAGAACCAAAAATTGGTATGAGGTTGTGCAAGTCAAGTTCAGTGCAGCAGGCAGAAAGGGATTTACACGGTGATATACCTTTCCATTTTCAACCCCCTTTTCAAACAATATCAAATTAGTCATCACCAATTACAGAATGATGCTCAGCGATACTTCTGAGATAAGGCTGTTCTTTTGTGTTGCACAAAAAAAAATTACATGACTACAAGATAAACCAAACAAATCCTCTTAAAGTTTCATGTTAGTATCCACAAAGATAAAATCCTCTTTTCTGACCCGTTCTTGGGCATGAAGCCATGGGAACAGCAAGGATATTTACTGCTTTTAATTGTACCCAAAGAGTGATTTTTTTTTCGTGAACAATGGCTACATTGTTTTCTTGTCTTTTATTTCTAAGTGCTTTTACAGTTAGAAATAGTGCCTGATGGAGAAAATACAGAAGTGTTGATCTCTGATGATGTGCTCCCAAACACAACTATTGCTCAGTAATATAATGAGTTATTTGTAATATAATAATGCTTCTTTCATTGTTCTATAGGTTCCTGTCGTGGTACTTTTACCAATTCTATTACTTTGAAATGAATTCTTATATTCCAAATCATTGTTGCAAATATTCAGCAAGTATACATTTTTATTTTTGAAGTTGTTTGCTGTTTAAAGGAATCAATCAAACTTTTGTTGATGGCAGCTCATGTGTTAGAACACAAAATGACAGTTTCCATTAGGAAGTGACGCCTCCTAGAACTGCTGTGGACCAAATGTGGTTCTATCTGAAGCCTGAAGAAGATGATAACAAACTATCTAAATGGACATGTCGTTCTTCTGTGTACTCGACGGCCATCTTCATAACAAGAGTAAGATGGTTCTTTCTGCAGGTCAAAATGTTCTGGTGAGCTGTGTGCCATGCCAGGGGATTTTTTTTCTCTCCAGGCACTAGGCTGTACATACCACAGCATTCCAGTTGTGGAAAAGGGTCTACATAGCCTTGACTTTCAGCGGTGTCGAAAAAAAAACAAAAGGATGGATTTACCATTTTTATGTACTAGTGAGAATAAAATTTTGGCAAGTGAATTGAGGACAGTCTACTTTAAATTTCAAAATGAATTTCCCCTGATGCATTAGTCAGTCACCCCAGAAGAGTTGCAAAATTCTTCAGATAATTCTGTGTTGCTGTGATGCATCTGGATTCTATGCTGTAATTACAGAGGAAAAATAAAACCTCAAATAAAATCTGTTCTGTGAATAAAAGTGAAGATTGCCTGTAAAAACAGTATTTAACTTGCAATGATATTGTGTTGTTTCCTCACATTGAGGCTAACGGCTCAGTCAAGTGTGAATTTGAGAAGATTCTCAGCAATAGTTTGTCCACAGAAAGAAATATTGTCCTTACATATTTTGTTTGCTTAGTAGCTTTCTGTAATAATTCAAACCTCTCTGCAGACACCAAATGTTCAGTTATGTTACTGGAATAGCTGAAGGACAGAACAATGCAGTGGAAATAATCAAGCTACACTACTCTGCTATAACTTTTGACAAGACTTGCATAATATTTTAGTTTATGAATATCTGTGCGTGAAGTGAGATTATTACTTTTGCAACACTTTTAATTTTTACTTTCATTTAATTTAAAAAAGCCCGAGGTTATAATTTCTGATGTATGCTGCAGCTTGTCTTACAAATTCCCTCCCCAAATCAGCCTTTAGCCAATTCCAGCAACACTCTAATTAAATTCAGCAAAAGGAACAATGATCAAATATAAATGATCATTTTAAATGAAATCCAGATTACCATGCCAGCAAAAGAAATGCAGTTACCGTGATAGAAATGCCAAAACAGTTTAAGAATTTATAACTTATTCAGCAGGAAGATACAACTTTACAGATCAACTAATTCAGGTGCCACAGTTTAAGTAATCTGAAGTTACTAAATAATTTTGCCTGCAGCGAAATCCAACCTGATCCTTGCAGAAATCAATTATCTTACAATAGGTCGATTAAGTGGTCAGAATGTGTCACAGTCAGTTGGTATGACTTGAAAAGATCAATATTCTCCCTTTAACATGGATTTATGTTGGTGATGAGGTTAAAGGGAGGAAGGAAATTGTATACTTTGAATAACAAATGGATTATTTCTAAAGACATTGGTTTTAGTTGTTCAGATTTAACTACCACACAGCAGTTCATCATTGATACACAGTTAGAAACCATAGCTGAACTTCCTTAAATAAAGAGATTTTTAAAACCCGACCAAACAAAAAGAAACTGTATTAAATGGACGCAGTGTAAAATCATGTAAACAAATATAAGCCAGGAGAAGTTGAATCTGATGAAACACACTAATATTAATATACAACAGTGCCATCATTGATTCAACAGAGAGTCATAAATATGCCTCTCTCAACCTTTTTATAATATATTAAGTGGAAAGTTCTTCATGTGGGTATTTGAATTTTAATAAGTTTGTTGCACTCAAAATTTTCTTACAGGATAAATAGGAGACAGCATGACCTGAAAAGCCAAGCATATGCTAGTAGTGTAATTAAAATTATAATGCTAAATTCAAATTAAAACACATGGTAATTGTTAGGCCAGTTACAACAGGGTTAAATTAGGGGCATCAAATTCATGTTCACCAGGAGCCACATCAGCCTCGTGGTTGCCTTCAGTGTGCCAGATGTCATTTTAGCACTGTATATATATATATATATATAAATATATACACACTATATATACATTTATAGAGATTTTACTAGCACAGTCTGCCAAGGTGCTCCTTCTTTTGTCCTCTATTACTCAGCTGTTATCTCCCAAAGTGGTTTTACCTGAATTACATGAGGTTTTATCCCTGTAACAACCACTGATTGACCATCGTGATTTGGAATTAACTTCTGGGATCACCCTGTATCTAAAATATTCCACACGACATTTTACTCTGGACGGCGTAGACAGTTCAATCCACACAGAATCATTACTTGTTATCCCTATAAACTAAAGTAAAACTAAACCAAAAGGAGACAACAGTTCCCTGATTGCTAAACAGCTCTTATCAAACCTAACAAAGGGAAAATCCACTCAGCCTAAGACAAAAGCAGTAAAATCCCTTTTATTAGTAAAGGCAAAAATATTTCCTGGGATAATAGACATTATAATGTTGTTGACAGATAGTTATCCAAGACTATTGTGAGAAACGTACCTTTTTATCTTCATGTCAGAAAGAGATTATTATATCATGTCATATGTCATTTATTATTGCAATACAATGTTTTTTCAATGATATTGCAATGCAATGAGTGCAGCAAACATTTGGAGCTCGACTGCAACAGATACTGTGAAAAGATGAACAACTCTAGATATACTTCTATTTTATCAGAAAAAGATAATGAATGACACAGAGAGGTAAAATGATATTTCACGCTTGAGTGGCATAGCAGGGAAGGAGTTGCTGGTTTAATTATTAGCCCAGTTTTCTAGACTTTCCTTTTCATTCTTTTGCCAAAGCAAATTCTCTGTAAAGCTCTTAGCTTCTTCTTTCCTAATTATCACATTAGCCAACAAGCAAGAAGTCCAGTGTCAGATACAATGACTTTTGGATGTAGAACTATTCCTATATATTATAAATGGCTATTATTGTGATCTTGTACTTACCCTATTACATAAAACAATACCGATGAGTAAACAATATAGTTGCAAGTAACTGTATTTTAAGAACTATCAGGAAGTACTATATAGGTTTAAAAGGATTTCTTTTTTTCTTGATTAAAAATTGTTTTGGTAGACAATTAAATTTCTTTGTAAATTATTATCCAGATGGTGTCTGGAAGGAGAAAGTTGTGGACACAATAAACTGTGTAACTCACAGTTCTTGACTGTATGAAGGCAATGAAGTCAGTAAGTTACTTCAGATCTGCTTTAGTTTCCTAGAATGCACAGTGAATAATAATAATTTAAAAAAACCTCAACCCTAATTGTTTCTTCCAGACGAATACAGCAGAAAGAATCTATGTTTGAGACAGTTACATTAGGTGTATTTTGGGAGAAAATGGCATTTCCTTCCTCTGAGATTTATTCATAATTTCAACCTCATCTCTAGATTCCTTGTAACAGGAATTACTTCCACATCAGAACATACAACAGATTGAAGCCACTTTAACTCCTTTCCTGGGATGGATTCAATCTTTATTGTTTTGTGTGACAATCTAGAAAGCAGTAGAAATCATTTTCTACCTATACCACAGACCACTCACTTCGACTTGGCATTTCTTTGAGCCAAATATTCTCTGTTCAGCTGTCTGAAGACTCTACAAAAAGAGAAACACCTACTTTTCTACTATTTTTCCTGATTGTTTCCTTTATGGATAATTTTTGTTCTTTCTTTTCCTCCCAACTCCCACGGTTCCAGTTTCAATCTGTCTGTCCTGAGCTTGCAGCTTTGCTTTCCACTGCGGCTTTTTCTACTAAATTAGGCTCCCTAAAAATATCAGTTATTAAAAAATATTTGACTTCTTGATCCAGTCCCACTTCAGTATGTATTTGTAGGTGGTATTTCAACACTAAGATAGCCAATACTACACTTTCAGATGAAAATGAGCCATTAAATACTCTTTTCCCTCATTCATTCTTCTGGAAGGAAAGATGGATTAAACAAGCTTTCCTATGATTCAAAATCAGAATAGAGGCCTCACATTTACTTAACCTTTTTTTAAGTTACCTGCATTTTTGCTCCTAGTCATGAGTATATTTTCAGTATATCGATAACACACATCATGTATATCTATATATTTGCCTAAAAATCATGTTTACTTTTTATCTTTAGCCTGTGTAAAATGACAAGAAAAATCCCTTCAGTCACAATGAGTCCTTTTTTTGGTCCTAGAACAAAGCATTGTACAGTCCATGGTGCAAACCACCCTCAGCAAACTGATCTGTGTCATTTATTTATCCGATTTATCATTTCTAACTCTTCAATTGCCTCTCCCTGCAGTGCCATTTCAGCTTCTATCACTGCATTTCACTGAAGCAAGGTCTTGTCTGGTAAAAAAAAAAAAAAAAAAGAAAAAAAATCATTAAATTACATACAAATAAGAACAAAAACCAAGTCATTTTTCAATAAAAAGAGTTTTAACAAAAATCATAAGCTAATACCCTAATAACACGAGCAGGAAATTCCATCTCAACTACTTTAAGGTAAGTGTGCTCTCGCTATTACAGTGTTATGCTACTTGAGGACAATTTTCTGTTGCAAGGCAATATCAGCAAGATTTTTTTTTTCTTACAGACACTCCCCTAACGTGCTTTTAAAAGTCTTCATAATGAAGTATTTAACACTAAAATCAATTGCCTGGAATCTGCCTGTGGAAACATCTGACCTCAACCCTCAGGAAATTCATCACTGTCTCTCCTATTCACCATATACTCAGAACAGGTTGGTCTCTTCTTCACCCGCTTCCCTTACCTACTCATTTAAGTACTGCTTTCAATATTTATTCGTTATTTGCAGCTACTTGGATAAATTGAAAAATTGTATAGCTAGGAACTGTAACAAACGTGGCAGATTTGTTTCCACGCAAATGAAAATTCTCTCATACACTCAGAAATGCAACTTTCTCTGCTTTCTGCCCATTTAGAGCTTGCAAATACTTGTTTGTTAGTTGTTGTCCGGTTGTCCAGTGTGTTTCATGACATGAAATTCTACATTCAATGCTTTTTGATACTTTTCCTGCTGGAGTCTTTGTTTAATAATTGCTTTTCTACCTTGTTCAAGCCATGTGTGTTACCAAACTAAACTAAAAAGAGCTATAGAATGTCCTGGTAAGAGATACCTTGTGCAAAAGGCAACGTCAAAGCAGGTTATTTTTTCAGGCTATATTTAAAACTAAGCATGTTTACTAATGTTCTGGGCTGTTAGAGGTATAAATAACATTTTCCCACCCTATTCATCTAAGTATGCAAGATAATGCAATGGTAAAGTAGCTCCTTTGTGTAACGCTTCTTAAATATGTACACAAAATTACATATTTGTAGGCAAATTAATACATCTGTGGAACACTGTTGCATTCCTGATTGGGACCAGTGTAAGTTTTCTACTTGCTGCTTCTCTCTGTAAGAAGTACATACCCTGTTCAGGTATGCATAAGAGTACACATCTACATTTAAAGGGACTCCACAAATTATAAAGACCAGTATTTAAAAATTCTGTCATTATTGGCAGACCCAGCTCTGTTGAGGCAGAAATGTGGCATTGCATGAAAAAAGAGAGGAGTTTAGGAGTGTGGAGTCAGTGTTTGCACTCAGGTGAAGTATGGCCAAGATGGATTCTTTCCACCTCACACTGCCATTTGTGTGCTTTTAGTCAAATTAGAATTTGCCTAATGTGCTCACACCTATTTACTCTATCAAGAGAGAAGCCCTTTCTGGAGAAGCTGCATCTCATGGCCTGGATGGTGTATCTGTGATGGGTAAAGAACTGGCTGGAGGGCTGGGCCCAAAGAGTTGTGGTGAACTGAGCCACATGCAGCTGTTGGCCGGTCATGAGTAGTGTCCCCAGGGCTCAGCACTGCGGCCAGTTCTGTTTAATCTCTTTATCAATGGTCTGGATGAGGGGATCGAGGGCACCCTCAGTCAGTTTGCAGATGACACCAGGTCGAGTGGAGTGTTGATGTGCTGGAGGCTGGAAGGCCATACAGAGGGGTCTGACCCGGCTGGATCCATGGGCTGAGGCCAATTGTCTGAGGTTCACCAAGGTCCTGCACGTGGGTCACAACAACCCCATGAACGCTGCAGGCTGGGGAAGAGCGGCTGGAAAGTGCCCCAGGAAAAGGCCCTGGGGGTGTTGGTGCCAGCGGCTGAACATGAGCCAGCGTGTGCCCAGGTGGCCAAGAGGCCACCAGCATCCTGGCTGGTCCCAGCACTGGTGTGGCCAGCAGGCCCAGGGCAGTGACCGTCCCTGTGCTGGGGCCTGGGGAGGACAAACCACCAATCCTGGGGGCAGTTCTGGGCCCCTCAGCTCAGGGCTCAAAATGGTGGCACCAGGAGCGGTGGAATCACCTCATGAAAGTTCTTGAGGTGCTGGAGAGAGTGGAGAGCGGCTGAGGGACCTGGGGGTTCAGCTGGAGAACAGGAGCTGAGGGGAGACCTTCTGATCTCTGAACTGCCTGAAAGGAGCTTGGAGCCAGGGGGGTCGGGCTCTGCTCCCCAGGAACAAGCGCCAGGAGCAGAGGAAACGGCCTCAAGTTGTGCCAGGGGAGGTTGAGGTTGGATGTGGGGAACAATTTGTTCCCCAAAGGGCTGTGGGGCATTGGAACAGGCTGCCCAGGGCAGTGCTGGAGTCACCATCCCTGGAGGGTTGGACAGATGGACATGAGGTTCTCAGGACATGGGGTAGTGCCAGGGATGGGTTATGGCTAGACTCGATGATCCTGATGGGCTCTTCCAACCAAAATGATTATATGATTCTATAAGATATACTCTGATTTGTATATATTTTTATTAGTTCTAGACTTTTCCACCTTAAACAAACAAGCAAACAAACCCAAACCCAGACTGGAGTCACAGCAAAGTTATTGTGTTTGACTGCAAAGTGTCTCTGATATATTTTACTTTATAGATAACCCTAAGAGAATACCTGAAATGACCAAGGAAAAAAAATCAATGAGGTTAAGAGTGACTGTAACATTAAAAACTGACCGTGAGCTGAAAGAGCAATGAAATATTCATATACTGTAATTGCAGAAATCTAGTTTCAGCTTTCGAACTTAAAAAACTTGTACCATAATTTCCTTGTCATTGCTTCCTTCCTTTCCTCATTCACCCCATAAATGCTACAAAGCTGTATTTACATTGTCTTCAATTGAAGACAAATGCTAATATATATGTGTCGGTAGAATTTACATGTTTACAGTAAGGCACAGTCCAGTGACCTAGAAAGATACTTTACTCCAAAAATCATTGATAGGTTATTAAAGAGAAAAGAAAATTACATTTCCATTCAAGCACAAGAAATAAGAAAGAAGAAAATCATCAATTTATATTCCTATTTAGATTACATGAATCATAAAATGTTCTGTAATGCACTGTATGTTATAAACATCTTATTTAAGCAGTTTTCTTATTTGAGATAGATTTTGTCATTACACAAGGAACACATTAATTGAAACAGACCTTTTGCTAATGCAAAACATGTTCTAACATTTACAATTAAAAATGAATTGTTTTAAGAAAGTAAACTTCACCATTAACAAGTAGTCATTACCTGAGCTTCAGAACCGAACACCAAGAATCCACAGTCACTGTGTACATAGTTTTGATGACTACTGGACACACATATACACATTCTTCTTTCATATCTTTTGTTCTGTCTTAAGAATGTCCTTTCTTGAATATTGTATTTAACAACGAGATTACTCCTTTTAAAAATCAGTCCAAACTAACACTATTCAATGCCTTTTCGGGACAAGCGTTGACAAGGTTTTGACATCACTAATGCAATGGGGTAATTACCTTCAGAACTCCGTCTACCACCATTTATACAGCCTGCGGACAGAAGCTCGACCAGGTGAACAAGCAATGAGAAAAGGTCAATGCTCGTCCCAAATTCATTGTGACCATCATTAAGCTGGGTCCCACTGGCACAAAACCGTATCAGTGAATCTACCTATAAATGTGTTAATTCATTAACTCTTTAACAATCTTTGAGGGCTTAATTCTAAATTTAATAGGTGCTACAAACCTCTATGTCATCTTGTTTTGTCGAATTTAGAATGTTATGCGTTCAGATAACATTTTATTTACCTAGTACAATAATTATTGAAACAACCAAACCTAGACTAAGGAATTAATCATCTAGAGCTGCAAGTTTAGTTAAATGAAGAAGATGGTCCAACCACAACCAAGGTCCTTATGCTACAGCTATTCCTAATACCATAGATAGAGTCACATCTCAAATTTGTTCTGTTTAAGCTATTGTCAGTAATATGACATGGAAATATTTATGAAGAGGTAGCTACTTTTGTTCACCATGTGTTAATCAAAGACTCTACTGAGGTAAAAATACAATTATCCACGTGAATTGAAGTTGCTCCTAATAGGGATCCTTGATCAAATCTAACGATGAAATCATACAGCGCTGCTCAACTAATCACATTTTTCCCCCAGTTTTAGGAGGCTGTGGCAAAATCTTCCTGCCTAGACTGGTCACCACTATGTAATCTCCAAACTAATGTAATTCAGGGCCCTTTTATGCTCATAAAAGGCAAAAAGAATAATGGCCTAATAATAAGTTCCATTTGTGTCTCTCTCATACTCCTCCAGTTCCTCCACCACAATACTCCCACCTTCTGCTGTAAAACTTGATGCGCTAGGAAAGCCAATTTCAAAGCACTATTTTTCCTACATCAATACTGATATGTTATATCAATATATGCACATACAGATGCTATACTGTGGCAGGGTGACCTCGGCTGGCTCCCAGATGCCCACCCAGCTGTGTTTGTGTTCTCCCTCCCAATAGGGAGGGAGAGAAAATGAGGGGAGGGAAGAGGAGAAAATGAGATTAAAAAGCTCATGGCTTGCGATAAAAACTAAAGATAGTGAGGTTACTTACCAGTGACAGTCACTGGCAAAACTTGCTCAACTTGGAGAAAATTAATTTAACCGATTGCCAACTAAAATATGTTTGGATAATGAGAAACAAAAATAAATTGAAACACCTTCTTCCACACACACACGCCCACCCCAAGTCCCATATATTTCATAACAAGGCATTCTCAAATTTTATAGCACAAACAAAAAAAAAAAAATAAAGAAAGGGATTACTACCAACAAAGCCCAAACAAATAGTGCAGATACGTTCAGTTTTAGAGGGTGGCAGTCAGTAGTACATGTTGGAAGAAAATTATTCTGCTGCATTTCAGCAACAGCAAAAGAAACTAAACCGCTAAACAAACAACTAGAAAAAGAAAGCAGGATCTTTTACCAAGTTTCTGAAAATGCTGCTGCAAGAGCTGCTGGTTTGCTCCTGATTTTTCTGTGAAATTAGTCTTGTAAAGTAACAGTACCGTTGTCATGAAATATCTGGGGAGATTAGAAATGAGCACTGTGCATCTATCTCTTGATTTCCTCTGACTGGAAGAATCTGGGACGCTTCCTCCAGCTGTGCAAGCTCAACTACCTTTTGCTCTTCTCTTTAAAAGGACATTTCTGTAAACACCATGTACTTAACCACCACTCCCACCACAAAACAAGTGTCCACTTACTTTACTGCTCGTCTCCTCTGTGGGATTTCATCACATTTATACTGAATAAGTCCGTTCCAGCATGGAGCAGAGGAAGGCTTTAGGAAGGTTTACTCCTCAGTGTACAACACTGCCATGATAGTCCATCCCAATTTGTATGAATTTTCCCAAAATATAAAGGCTAAGGCCTTCTCAGGCCTGGTAGCACCATATTGCCCTGCGCTTGTCTTTCTCCTTTCATTTTAAAGCCACTTGGACAAGTTTGATAACCCTGTTGGGTGTTACCATAATAATTGTCCTTAACATTGTAAATTATTTTAGTTTTCGCTCACTGCCTGATGAAGGAGGCACAATGACAGACCCAAGCAGGCGTCTGGGGATGCTCCATCATTGCTGTGGAGAACTCAGACCTATTTATTTTCACTTACATGATGTGTGCTGGCAGCACAGCAAGCACACAGCTATATATAGACATTCATTTTTTTCAGTCGCACTCTGAACTATCCATTTTATTCCAACAGTGGCACGAAGCACACAAACACACAAACAAACAAGTAACAGCAACCAAGGCAGATCAAGATTTCTGTGCAGATGAAACCTGAGTGCTGGGAAAAAAAGGGGCTGGTTTACAGCCAAGAGACCCACTGGTCTCCTGACAGATCCTCAAGAAGGTGATTGACCCACGTGCCCAAAGTTCTGCAATGAAGGGACTGAATAACAGGGATAAGAGATCTTTGTGAGTAATGGGGATGGGAGATCACTGTCTGAGGCAGTTTTGGGGAATCGCCCCAGGCAGCTCTGCTGTGTGTGGACCAGTTGAGAGGCACCATCTCTGTACCAGGATGTGTCGATAAACTCCCCAGAGGGGGAAGGAGATGAAGAAAGTCAGAAGACACCAGGCAGTTCCTGCTGTAGACCAAAGAACTGGCAAAACTCTAGGTACATAATTTGAAACTGGTATTGGAATGTGTTTCCATACACCAGTTGAACAACGGTCTGGTGAGTCTCAGCTGATCCAGCTGGAAATAACATTGCAAGGACGGTACAGGTGGAGATTCCCATTCCACTGTGCTGGGCACTGGGGAGGCCAAACTTCAGATCCTGGGGTCAGTTCTGGGACTCTTCCAACTGAAATGATTCTGTGATTCTGTGATTCCATATCATTTTGGATTTTAAACCTCTGGAGGCATCATCATTCCACCTTATATAGAATTCTCTCTATTATATGGTCAAGCACCATTTTTTTTTCCTGCCTTCACAAAAAATTTCCAGCTGGAGGGCATAATTTAAATACCTAAAAACTGAATATACTTAAATCCTTGCAGACTGAGCGCCTGAAATGCTTTTGCCATTACGCAATTATTTTTGCTAGAATTTCACCTTATACAAAGGAGACAAAGGAATCCTTCTCTCAGGTGCATTTGAAGATAACTGTACACATTATTTTAATGTAGAAATTAATAAGCTCGGGTTTTAGACAAAATTTGCACATTTTTTTTAAACTCCTAATATTTATATGCTCTGAAGATTAAAATGAGTCTAGTATAGACTATTTTAATGACCACTCAATCAAGAGAGGTCACTGACTTTTAAGTCAACCTTGGGAATGAAGAACAGAGTATCATAGTTCTTGTTTTACATCTGCCTAGAAAATTAATGATGCATTAAAACTTAATGGCAGTGGAGTCCATCACCCCTCATAAATGGTCCATCTCAGTGTGTCGGTGTGTACATTAAAACGATGTGTCTTAGCATAAATGAGAGTGATCAAAAATTAACCCAATCCTCAGTGTAATTATTGTGAGGCGGTGATTGGACCGGTTGCTTTAACTTGTGACAGTGATTGAAATGCTGTTTCATTTCCACACTGCAGACCTCTATTCGGGAATGAGTTCCATCTGGAGGACCAAAGTCACCCCACAAAGTTCCACCGGCATCAACAAAACACGAATCAGACCCCATTAGGATTTTCTACAACCTCATTAGAAGGTCAATTCAAAGAGTAAGTGTCATGAAGCGGCAAAAATATTTTATCTTCTCTAATAGCTATTCTATACGTGACAAGGATTTCTAATACTCCTACTCTAGAAGTAAGCTGCAGCAAATAAAAGGGTTGAGTACCATTAAGGGGTTTTCTTTGAAATGCGAAGTCCCTGCATATATGTGCATACACAGACTGAATGCATCATCTGTTACACGTAGCGAGACTAAATCCTTCACTGTAGTTTGTACAACAGCAGCTTCACCTCTGACTCCTCATTATGGCCAGTGATGGGATGTACAATGCGGAGCTCACCCATCTCAGTGTCAACCAGAGTCACCTCAAAAGACTCGAATGTAGAACAAACAAAACTGGTAGATAAACAAAGATTTCCTCTCAAGTGGTTAGGAAACCAAAATTTATGGTAAAATTTCTACTGCAGACTGTCCAAAACCTTCCTATGGAGGGAGCTGTGGAACATAACAGCAGGTTTGTCCCTGGGAACCACCAGAAAGCTCTCCAGAAGAAATGAAGCCAGCAGGACATCAGCCTGCACTGACACGGATTAAAACTGTGCAATTCCCTGGCTGTTCAGGCTCTTTCACGTTCCTAAAGGTCCTTGCAGGACAATTGGGGTATTATTGACCTAGAATTTTCTATTGATGTCTTAATTGTAGAATGGGAAGAGCAAAACTTTTCAAAGACAACTCATTAAACTAAAATTGTTTGATAATAGACATCAACATACCAGATGCAGAGCAGCACCAGGATCATAATCCCAGATTTCATAGACCATGAAACAGACTGTAGTGCTAATCCTACCCTTGGGGATCAATAGTGGAATCAATACTCCGTAATGATTCCCATCCTGGGATGATGGAGCACACTGTCAGCAAGCACGTGGACACACCAAGTTTCGCGAGAGATTGATATGCTCTTCAGAGGGACCCGAACACGCCAGAAGCTGGAGAAACAGATGGCAAAAACATCAGCAAGTTCAACAAAAGCAAATGAAATATCTTACATCTGCAAAAAAATAAGCCCATGCAGGAGAGGTTAGGTTGACTGACATGGAAGCAGCTGTTAAAAAGGATCTGGGGGTCATTCTGGACAACAGCATTAACCCAAATTAGCCATGTACCCTTGCAGTAAAGGCGGCCAAGCACATCCAAAGTGTATTGATAAAAGTGTAATCAGAAGTTCAAATAAAAGGATCTGGCACTTGCAAGACCGTGTCTGGAATAATGTGTCCATTTGGGATTTAGAATCGTAGAATAGAATGTCCCAAGTTAGAACGGACCCCCAGGGGTCATCAAGTCCAACTCCTGACCCTGCCCAGGACAACCCCACAGGTCACACCTCCCATTACAATACAGTTATTGATGTATTGGAGTGAGGCCAGAGGAGGCCACCAAGGTGATCAGGGGTCATGGACAGGCCAAGAAAACTGAGCCAGTTCAGCCCGGATAAAACTCATGAAACATTTGGTTGTCTACAGAGTATACAGGGAAACTGAGGCACAGGTTGGAATATGCACAATTCTGATCAGATAGAAGGAAAAAAAGGAATTCACCACGAGGGTGATCAGATACTGAGAGATGCTCAGTGTGGCATCTCAGTCCTTGGAGATATTCAAGGCAACCCGAGGCCCCAGTCAACATGATCTAATTTGATTTGCTTTGAGGAGCATGTTGGAGCGATGACTCTGGAAAACTCCTGTAATCTGAACTTCTTTAAGAATCTCTAATATTAGAGATATGCAGTAGCCAGGAGAACTGTCAACCTTCCCTTTCTTCCTCCACTAATCCTTTTGAAAACAGAATGCCTGCACATGAATTACAAATAGTTGTTCCATCCGTCGTGTCCATTTTCTCTGTTTTTCTTTGAAACACTGAAGTTACCAGGGACACTCCTAAAAACAGAAGCTTTCAAAAATAAGAACTAAGTAAAAATAACACACTTACATGCCATGAAAGCAATGGATTACTGATGCTATAGAGCACCGGGAATTCTGTGGGAGTGTATTATAGAGCAGACAATGGGAAATCCGACACATTGCTCAGAAATAATTTTGATGGAATTGAATAGCTATGAGAACAGAAAAACAAGTGGTGAAGGAATATGGAGCTGAAGTAGTCCAGAACTTTGGAGAATATCACAGAAAAATAATGCTACAGAAAAACATGTATCTTTTTAAGCAGAATATCTTTGGAAACTGCAGGTTTGAATTCCAGTTCTTCTGAGCAGTTCTGACTCCAGCACCATTTAATGAAAAATACGCATTTTTAACAGTTTTGGAATGGAAAAAATACCAAAGCCTCAACTGTACTTTGTTCTCAAAGGTGGTCTAATGTATATGAAAAAATTATTAAAAACCCAGCTTTCTTGATTATATCTTGCAGAAACTCTTAATTTTTAACCCAAATTCCTACCCAAATCCAACTGCATGAAGCAAATCCTTAGCAATGTAAAAGAGAAAATAGTATTTATATATTTTACCTTAGGATTTTAAACATAAAAGATTTCACAAAACACTGGAAACTTTTGTGCGTGCTTTTTTCAACTTGGCTTCAAACCCTGAACAGTTGCAGTTGGTCAATCTCAGACTATCATTATGATTCATATTCAAGATACGTGTAGATCTTCAACAAACTGTTACTCATATAAAACAGGTGTGTAGCTTTGGCATGGGGTCATTAGATAGTTCGACAGACTTAAAAAGTGCTTATATTTGCTATCGAAATATGGAAATTATGACAACTTAGAGTCATAGAATCATTTTGGTTGGAAAAGACTTATAAGATCATCGAGTCCAACCATAACGTACCCCTGGCACTATAGATGCAAATATATAAAACTGACTGATTCATTAACAAAGTAGAAGTTAACTAAAATAAAGCAAAAAATTCACAGAAAACTCAGAAAAAATAAATCATATTGCTAGGAAAAAAAAAAAAAAAAATCTTTCTGTACTAGATGGTTTGTGTGTTTCAGTAGAAAAAAAAAAAAAAACACACAACCAAACCCAGAAATTTGTGTAGAGCAGCATATCTTAAATACAAATTAAAAAAAAAACAAACCAGCAACATAAAATCAATAAACCAAGGAAGTAAAAGAAGCCTCCAAAGCAAAAAAACACATATATTAAGACACATAATTTCCCCCACACTCTCCAAATTGAAATAGCTGGGAGGGGCAAAGAAAAACAAAACAAAACAAAACAACAAACTATGCAATTGCTTATATCTAAATTTTAACCGTATTAAAGTAAAAAAAAGGGAGCTGCTTAGTACAGTTTCAAATCAAGTGATAAAGAAGGGGTGATAAAATCTTGAATTCAGTAGATTAAGCACATAAAATGCCAACACACCATTAAAAGTAACTAATTCAAAACCTAGTTTCACATCCTCCGCAGTGTTGGTGGCATGACAGGAAAACCCAGCAACAGAAATTGTGACAGTAACATGACAAAAGTCACTAAAAATGTCTTTCAGAGCTTTTTAAAACACTTATTTTGAGGAAAGAGGGGAAATACTTGGAAATGTGGCATTGTTTTATGTGACTTATCTTTCATGAAATTGGAATGTTTTCTTTCCCAGGAGACTTCCAATAACACCTCTTGACGTCTTCAAATGTATTTGAGACTGATAATCCCAATCTATGGCTCTAAAAGCCTTTGCTGACAGAATAGGAAAGCGAGGACTGACACCAAGATCATGTTACCTGCTCGGTATTATCACACCACTGCCTGGAACAATAAGAAACTACCACTGGTGTAATTTAATTGATCAGGGAAGCTTTCTGGTTGATCATCCCCACCTTGCTTCTGCTTAGAAACATCCTGTATCGACTCCGCCAGACAATATTTGCAGCAAATTGACTGAAGAGAAACAAGGGGATTTTGTTTTTCTGAGTTTACACCCCTGTGTGGGTCACCAGAGCTGGGATTCACTGCGCTCCACATGACTCACCTATTCCATATAATATCTCTCTCTCTATATATATATATATACATATATATAGATACATATATAATAAATTCATGATTGCTAAATGGAAATCAGTTGCACTTTCCAGCTGGTGACTGCAAGTCAATGGTTTTAAAGGATGAAGCCCAAAAGTTTAGTACTTGTTTCTTTCTACCAAAGATATCATTCCAAAGCAATGCAAGTCCTGAATATTCTGCGAGTTAATAATTTTTTAAAAAACTCCATTCGCTCTGCCAACAATTGTAGGTAGAAAAGCCTTGTATTATTGTTTATGCCAGAAGTTTCATGGATTGAAATATTGACATAGACCTTAATTTATAGCCTCTTTCTTCTCCCCTATATACATGTTCCACTGCAAATCATGGAGGAGCCTTATACCGAAGTAAACTGAAAAAGAGTCATTCATTAGTCTGGATATGACCTATACAGAATTTTTTTGCTGGTAGGAGTTTGACATTTGAACACAGGGCCCTCTATGAGTCTGTCCGGCTTCACTAACTGATCATATTCAAGGCTAATTTTAATTTCATTGCATTAGATTTTAAGCACGCTGCTAAGCCCCACAGGTTTTTTCTTTACCTTTGCAAATAAATGTGCTTGTGACCACTAAATTGTTAAAAGTGAAAATGGATCTGAAATTACTGCTCTCTTCACAAAATGAAGTCTACTGCTAATGTAAAGGAATCTCTGGTAACAACAACAACAACAACAAAAACAACAACAAAGCCTTTACAACTTAGTCGTAGAAAATCTGTTTCAGTTAATATTGAATTATTGACCTCGTATAAGCACTGCTAGTTCAGGCCATTTCTGTACCAGCAAGAAAGTATAGCATTTAAAAAAACTATTGAAAATAGAATGCAGAATTTTGCACATTTGTGTTTTCCAGGTACAAGCGTATTCTTTAGGTGCAGAAGCACATAGACAATCATGTAAGTCATTGCCTGGCAACAACTGCAGGTGTGCCTGCAACATCCCAGTCATGTAAAATCGATGGAAATGGGGCTGCTGCCCAAATGGGTGGTTCCATAGAACCACAGAATGTCCTGAGCTGGAAGGACCCACAGGATCATGGAGTCCAACCCCTGTCCCTGCACAGGACACCCCACAGGTCACCCCGTGTGTCTGAGGACCTTGTCCAGTCTCTTCTTGAACACTGTCAGGTTGGGCCGTGACACCTCCCTGGGGAGCCTGTTCAGTGTCCAGCACCTCTGGGGGAAGAACCTTTTCCTCATGTCCCACTGACCCTCCCTGGCACATCTTCTGCCATTCCCTGGGCTCTGTCACTGTCACAGAGTAGAGCTCACCCTGCCCCTCCTGCTCCTGCTGAGGAACCTGCAGCCCATGAGCTCTGCCCTCAGTCTGCTCTGCTCCAGCTGAACAAACCCAGGGACTCCAGCCGCTGCTCATACGGCTTCGCCACCAAACCTTCACCATCTTTGTAGCCTCTTCTGGACACTCTCCAGCAGCGTTATCTCCTTTTGTCCTCTGTCCCCAGCCCTGCACACAGTGAATGCTCCAGGTGAGGCTGAGCAGAGCGGGACAATCCCCTCCCTGCCCGGCTGGCCGCGCTGTGCTGGATGCACCAGGACACAGGTTCCTCTTGGCTCCTGGGACACTGGTGGCTCCTGTTCAACTTGCTGTCAACCAGAACCCCCAGGTCCCTCTCCATGGAGCTGCTCCTGAGCACCTCATCCCCAGTCTGCCTGTACACCAGGGTTGCCATGTGCAAAATCCAGCACTTGCCCCTGTTGAAGTCCCTCAGGTTCCAGTCAGAGCGGTTCCTCACGGAGCCGCCACAAGAGTGCCAGCGCTGGCACGACGGATGGTGACGGTGGGGAACAGAAACATCTTCCCCACTGAGAATAACCCACACTTCAAATAAATCATGAAATCAAAGCATGAATCCTATGTTAACATCATCTATTCAAAAGTATATTATGAATAATTTACCACGACCAGCTAAATTCTTCTGTATCTTTTCTTCAAAGAAAGTTACTTCCATCGGGAAAACAATCCGCCAGTTCCTATATCAATTTGTCCATGATTCTTCTCAAATGTATTCAGAAAAGGTCAGATCTCCTGAACTTTTGCCAGGGCCCTTAAACATCAAATCAGGTTTGTTGTAAAACAGGTGATTTTCATTAGCATTTATTTTCTTTCCTGTAAGTATCATTGCAGTTCATTTTTCTAGTAAGTTTTATCTTATGTTTTCCTTACAATGCTACTTTATATATTTTTCAATTTCTCATACAAACCTGTATGGGATTTAAATCTAAACAGATAGGTTTGTTACATAGCTTTCAAAATAATGTGACTGTCTGCAAAATAAGATATTACACAGATGCATTATGCTTTCTTACTTGGAATTCTCCACTGGATCCTGATTATATGCTATCTTCTACCTCAAAAACGCTATTTCAAAATTCTGAAATAAATACTACCCTAATTTTTCAAATTGTGGAAGGTTTAAGAAGTCTCTGCTTGCAGGTATTTAATTGGATAAAGTGTTCTGACTCGGACAGGAAACAAAGATGATGATTAAATTGAAATAGACCTTCACTTACAGTATTTGTTCTTATGTTCTAGGATTGGTTTGAGTCTATTTTCCACTCTCAAGGATTGGCTCTAACCTGAATGCAACATCTGTGTTTGCATCAAAATATGACATTAATTTAATCAAGTATGATTTTTGAGTCATACAAAAACGCAAAAATAAATATTATCTTCGTATTTAGTGTTCTCTTCACTAAAACTGGCTTGAATTTTACCAACATACGTTTCACATTCTAGTCAGCTCTGGGGAGCCAAAACTTGCTAAGAAAACTATCACAGGAAGAAAACAAACAAACAAATGCCCCAAAAAAAATCCAACACCACAAAATCGTTTTCAAATTATAAGCTGTCTGTCTTCAATGGTTAACACGACAACTTCTTATTTTCTTAGAAGATGGGAAAACAGCCTTAAAAATGCTGGCCACATAACAGAAAGAGGAATTAGTTTAACAATTCACAGCTTGGTTAACAGTTATCTGAATAATACTTCACCAAATAAAATTTCACAAACCAGAGGTATATTAAGAAATATTAGGAGTGGGTTTGTAATGTTGTTTAAACAAGATAGACTGACTAATATTATTTCTAAACGACTGCTCTCATCAGCTGTGCCCAGGCATTAAGTACATGGGTAAATAGTATTAATGTCAGGCTCTACACTAAATATTGAGATTGTACCATAACGTGTCTTTCACACTCTTTACAAAGTACTTAGTGGGGAGAAGATGTAAATGAATCTCTCTCTTCAACTCATTTTCCATTTGTTCAAAACTCACAGAATCTTATTACTACAGGCGAGAGAATACTGATCTTCTTGTAAACTTTCATTTCTGTGTTCATACCCACAGAAATAAATTGGATTTTAAAGCCACTCAGAACATAAACACATTGTGCTCATCGCAATAAAATACGCATTTGCATAAATAAAAATAATTCCTATATCTTGGCTTATTATCGAATGTTCTCATCTGTAAACCTCTCGTACTAAAAAGAATTTTTATGCAGACAGGAGAGGTTTGAGTTATAATTGAATTATAAATTGTAAATAAAAAGTTTGTATTAGATGGAGAGGAACTAAAAGAAACAAACACAAGTTTATTTAGTAGTAGGTTTATTTTGTCTCTGGTGCTTGAAATTAACACAAAATGGGAGGAACAGTACAGCAAGAACATCAGTCGGTTACACTCATTATCTAAATTCTAGGTATTTGACTGAAAACACTGAAACCTGCCCAAATGCCACCTGGCCTTCGGTTGTTAGATTATACATGTTCTTAATGAGTTCCCAGAGAAGTCTTAATAAAACAGAAAACAAAGCCAGAACAGAAGACTTAAAAACTGGAATTCCATCCAAAGTTTGACAGCTTGAAAAGCTTTGTCAAAGGAAAATCTAAGGAAGAAATTACCAGCTATGCTGCTGGTGCTAAATGTATTAGAGGTTAACACACCCACGGCAAACATTCCCATTTCTATTGACATCTCAAAAAAAAGTGACTTTTTAGACGAAGTGCTCATCTTTTCACCAGCTATTCAACCGACCAGTGAAGTCTGACCACACTGTTTGAAACAATCTCCCTTGAACATTTCTGAAAGTGCTGATGTAATCAGAACGCATCTTCTATTTCCAGAAAAAGATAAAAAAACAGGAATATGTGAACTAGTTGAACTACTGATCAAGAGATACACTGTTGCCTTTGAGGAGAAGACAACAACAGCCTTGGACAAAACCTTTTATTTCTGATTTTTTATTTTTTATGTCCAAGGTGAAGCCACCTTTCTAAATGAGAATGAGTTAACTAGCTCTCCATCTGAATTATCCTTCGTCATAACATTTATGGAAAACTTTTCAAGCTAGTTCTCTGGAGATGACATAAAAATTTCCAATTGGGCCATTGTAGTAACTTTTGGAAAATATGGACATTTTTTAATTACGAAGTTCTCTAGAAATTAAGTTTTGAAACAGAAAGACTATCATCTTCCTATCCCTCAGGATCCTATCAAAATTACAGCTCTATGAATTGCATAATTGCTATTTTGAGTTTTGATAGTTACAGAATGAAGCTTCTTGGAGCTCAAAGAAAGCTAAGGCAGGATTATTCGAAAACGAGGCCTCTTAAATAGAAACCTAAATTGGGTGATTCCCTTGTTTTTTTGGACTAAAGTAAACTTCACCTCATATCAAACCACACGCATGGAGTGAAAGAGAAATGGAGCAGCTCAGTTATTTGAGGAAATGTTAATAAAAAGTGTTTATCTGTGAAGGTATGAAAATACTAGAAACGGTGTGGCTGTAGGACCACTTAAAGGATTTTGGAGCCATTTTATTCCTACAATATGGATCCTCTGGTTTTGAAAGCAACCAAAGTCTCAGCTGTGTGGAGATGAGCTGCCATGTGGTCTATGCCAAGAACATACCCTGAATGTACAGATATAACTGTGCTGAGCTCTTTCTACTTCAACCTTTAACCTCCAGGAAAAGATTTAGAGGAGTCAGAGGTGCCCCGCCAATACCTGTAAAGATTAATACTCTTTATGCCTCTTTCAAGAGCCCGAGTCCACACCACTTCTTCCTCTTAAAGGAAGACATTTCACAGATCTGACGGCACAGCCACAAAGACATAAGCCAAACTGAAGCTCTTTCCACTCCTTATGACGATTAACCTTTCCTGTCAGAACTCTTGACGGTGAGATGAAAGATCCCTGAAGATCAGAACTCCAGCAAGAGAGTGTGACCCACTCTATTAAGGACTTAAACATTAAGACCAAACCCTTGAACTCCATCAAAACGCCAACAAGCGGTTTGTGCACAGCACAGCAGTGGGAAGGATCAAAAAACCTTCACCCGAACTTCATAGTAATTGCCCAACTGCTTTCTGCACAGGCTGGGGGTATTTGTTAACCTTTTATCGCAGCATAGTTTAGAGGATGTTTGAAGTGGTTCAACCTTGGTGTAACAAAGACATGCAGAAACGTGATGTCAAAGGTGAGGGAGTGCTGCGGTCTGGTGACACTGTACGGCCAGCAAGGAAACCAGGTTGAGCAGGACTGCACAGAACCCCAGGCTGGTTGGGCTGCAGGACCCCTGTAGACCCCCCAGTGCAACCCCCCTGCTCACGCAGGGTCACAGAGCAGATCACACAGGTGGGTCCAGGGGGTTTGAATGTCTCAGAGCAGGAGACTCCACACCCGCTCTGGGCAGCCTGGGCCAGGCTCTGGCACCTCCCAGCAAACAAGTTTCTGCTCATGTTCAGATGCAGCCTCCTGTGTTTCAGTCTGTGCCCGTTGCCCCTCACCCTGGCGTTGGGCACCACTGAACAGAGTCTGGTCCATCCTCTGACACCCACCCTGAGATATTGATCCATTGATCAGATCCCTCTCAGCTTCTCTTCTCCAGCTCAACAGCCCCGGCTCTCTCAGTGTCTCCTCAGCACAAAGATGCTCCAGACCCCTCAGCATCTTTGTGTCCCTCCCTGGACTCTCTCCAGTGATTTCTTGTCCTTCTTCAACTGGGGAGCCCAGAACTGGACCCAGAACTGCAGATGGGGCCTCCCCAGGGCAGAGCAGAGAGGGAGGAACAACCTCCCTGACCTGCTGCTCACACTGTTCCTCATGCACCCCAGGTACCGTTGGCCTCTTGGCCACAAGGGCACATTGGTGACTCATGGTCACCCTGTTGTCCCCCAGAACTCCCAGGTCCTTCTCTGCAGAGCTGCTTTCCAGCAGGTCACCCCAACCTGCACTGGTGCCTGGGGTTGTTCCTCCCCATGTGCAGGACCCTACACTTGCCCTGGTTGAACTTCATCAGGTTCTTCTCTGACCAGTCCGGCCTGTCCAGGTCTCTGGATGGCAGCACAGCCTCTGCTGTGTCAGCCCTTCCTCCCAGTTTGGGATCAAATCAAGCAACTTCCCGTTGCTGGGTCAGTGGCCCAGCAACCAACCATGGATCTGCTGGAAAACCCAGGAGACCTGCAGAACGACCTCTCAAAATCCCCACGTTCATCTGCCCATGGTCAATCACTGTGATGTGGGCCCTGCACAGTCCCACAGGGATAAACAACATTGCTCTGAAGAAGGTATAGAAGAACAATATCATGATTATCCTGTGTTATGATTTATGAGATGACAATTTGATTTGGCATTTAGTCTGAAATATTGATAATATTTAAGGGAATCTTTTTTCCAACTTTTGACATGATTCCTGGTAATACCAGAGGAGACCTAATTTGTGAGCTGTAAACACCTGTACTTCTGACATGTTATAAGCAAACTACTTAAAATTAATGTGTTTTCCTTAGTATTACAGAGATGAATAAATATAATATTACAGTCCAATGCTTGATAAGACAACAATAAATCAAATATACTCCAGTACCACTTGCACAATTCCAATACATATTTTACGAGAGGATGAGTGCACTTCTTTTGAGTGAAAATCATATGCAATTTGCAAGTGTATAGTGCCCAGAGCAGAAATTTTATTCATAATATAAGAATTTGGGCATTATCAAATGACTATCAATATTATTCAAATGCTTGCTTCAAAGTACTGGTATAGATTTTGAAAGTATCTTAATAGTATCCACTAATGCTCTAACAGACTTATTGCCAATAGTCTCTGTGCAAGATAAAAATATTCAGATAATATCGAATACAAGGAAAGTCATAATGTCCTTCAAATATCAGCTTTTTTTTTATTAAATAAGGAGCAAGAGATGTATAAATATGATGACATACAGCATAAATGCAGAAAAAAAATAAGGGTAGCCAGTACCTTCCACCAAAGTATTTGCTAGATTTGGTAAATTTGAGCATTATTTGGCTTACGTATTTTTATAACAGACATTATAAAACCCAACTGTATGTTAAGTAACATCTATTTATCTACCTATCTATCTCTCTATCTAAATACAAGATAAATGTAAAGCTACATCTTAAGCATAAAATATTACTTCATCTTCACACACAACCAACCATGTAGAAAAAAGTTCACCTTCTGACTTCATTTCTAGGTTAATTCCTACGCAGGTGAAAGCATAAGACTCAGGAACTTCCGATAACAGAATTTTCAGCTATAAAGTGAATCTGTTTGCCATTGATTTGTAAGAAATCAAACATCAGCTGAAAAATCTTTTTCAAGACAAAAAATTGAAGTCGGCAGGGATCCTGCAACTCTTGCAATGGGGGCAAAAAAGTCCATTTTTAAAGATTAGTAGTGACAAAAATGTTTCTTCCACCACCCTCTATTTGTCCAAGACATACCAGGAAATGTAACTTGACACCTGAGACAAATTAAATGGGAAAACCCATTTAATTTATTCTTCTTTGCATTTCTTCTTTAAATGTGAAAAGGCTATGCTGGAAACTTTTAGAGGAAGCTTCCAAATTATGATTGCTTTTTATTTTCAATAATGAATTAGCAAATAAGTGACTTATCTACCCATGTTCAGGCATACAGAGACTATGGACCAAATTCTTACCAGTAATAATTGGCTTTTCTTGGATTATGCTTATGCAAAAACCTGAACAATTTGCTCTCATGCTTCTTTTTTACAGCATAAAATGGAAAATGGGCTTGACATCATACTGATGCAGAGCAAAATTAAAAGAGAGTTTTACATATTCTTAGAAAAAGATACATATAATTTCTATTTGAAAAATCCGGTTGAGGTTTATACCCTTGAATTTGGTAGTGCATTCGAAAGCTCCCATTAAAACAAACTCATATTTAAATAATTCAGCAGCAATTTAAGCTACTTACTGAAGGAGCTTTGTAAAATTATTGGGGCTTCGAAGCTGATGTTCGCATGATAAAAGTGCTTGGAAATCAGCCTTGTTCCCAGGAAGTCAGTGGTCAGATTCTTACAAAAGTCAAGTGGATCTTTTACAAGACAACAGGAAAAAAAATAAAGAAAATACGTAATTTTTATAGTGTGGAGATAAATCATTAGCTTCAGTTCTGTAGGCCTCAATGTTTATTCTGTGCCTTGGTGTTTCAAACAAATGAAGAATTAGGACAGCTTTATAAATAAACTTCCCACTGTGAATCCCCAACTTAAATCACATGCCTGTTTCACTGTTTGCTGAATATCCACAGTTCCCCTGTTCTTTGTCCCAGAATTTAAAAACAAACCAGAAAATCTGGGATAGTAATTTTTAATATGACATATCTTTTTCAAGATTGTTAGAAAGGAAGAAATACTTTTCTATAAGCAAACAATCCTCAACAATGTATATTTAAATATTTACTTGTGTTTTTTTCATATTTAACAAATACATAGTGTCATTTCGCATAAAAGGCCATTCTGATTTGAAGGACATATTACAGCGTTTAACAAGCTCTGTCTGAAGAACACATGGACGATGAAAGCTGGAATAAGGACTTCCAAAACCAATGATACCCTCAGCCATTTTCAGAAGCTCCATGCACTGGCTCCTATTTTCCATCTCCTTCCATCTCTGAAGGCAACATAGCTGATTCCACCACTGTCAAAGCTGCTGTGGAACGAAAATTCCCCATGTGATGCAACAGTTTTGCAGAATCTGTCTTCAAATGTCTGTTATAGGAAGGACTGAAGAGTCTGCTTACAAGAATAAAGCAGTAGAATCACAGAATGGTTTTGGTTGGAAGAGCCCTCCGGATCACCAAGTCCAACCGTAACCTAAATCTGGCACTAATCCCTCAAACTACCAACCGGTCCCCACAATCATCTATAAACTTCATGACAGTGCACTTCAGGACCTGGAGAAGGTTCTCTGACCTTTTGAGCGAAACTTGACGCATGGTCCTCTGGCTTTACTCCAGAAGGTGACAGAATTTGCCCATGAGAGAGGGAAATTTGGATGTTTCTGTTGTTAGTGTGCACAGAGCAGGAAATTCAGATTCTGCCTTCTCTATATCCTTTGTCATTGCCACCATACCGGAGGAAAGAAAGGATAATATTTAGCTACCCATTGTGTCTTCACAACCACGTGAGGGATACGATGGGTTGTGTGAGTATGAAATAGAATTCTTAGTTGTCACTGCTCCTATGTAGAATCATCAAATACGTATGATCATAAAATCACAGAATGATTTCAGTTGGAAGAGACCCTCAAGATCATACCATACGGACTGATAAGGATAATGAAGAAGGTCATTATGCTGAGAGGCCACACACTTTTGAAGCCTCAAAAGCAGTAGACACAAGCTGTCGTAGTCTAATCGCTACAATATTTTAAGTAGTATCACTAACCTGAAAGAGACTTTACTGTAAATACCATTTATTAACTGAAAGGCAGCTCTACAATTCAGCATCAAAAGCTGTCAATATGCACAGAAGATGGAAGAAGAGTCTATAGAATTGTCCCTACCTATATAAAAATAACTCTTCCAGGCAACCCAAAAAATATTTCTTCAGCATAGTTCTATCCCAATTTAGAATTACAAGTTCTTATACATTCAGACATTTGGAGCTTTGGATTATTACCAATATGCTAGAGAAGAAGTCAATATTCTTATTACTGATTAATTTATTTCTTCAGTCTAAAATCCAAATAAAAATGTCATATTTACTTTTTAAATACTTTGTCAGTTTTTTTCTCCATCACTGAAGTCAAGGGAATTTTATAGCCTCACCTTTAAAGTTCTAGCAGGAAAATATCAGTATTGCATTTATTCTATATGAACTGTCAAAGGTTATTTGAAATGATGGAGAGCATTAGAATTCTCAGTATTATCAATTTTTCACATTATTGATTTAATCACAGTTCATCGTGCTTTGGAAACATTTTTAAAAGACTCCAGAAAAGCTTCTGCTTTGCCATTGGAATCGCGGTGCTGCCTTGCAAGTATAAGCAGTCGATGCAATGGTTCGCCAAAGACCCCACCAGCAGGGTTACTTCTGAATTTTTTAAAGCAACTTCAACATGTGGAAAGACAGGGCGAAAATTTCATTTATCTCCTCTGTTGGTAGTTTTGGGCTGAAACTCTGGCGATTTTCCCCCAGGATTTTATTTTCCTTTCAATCGGGAAGAGCTCCACTGCTGTCGAGCATTCTAACAACACTTTCAAATCACTAGTGTGCTTGTTACTACAGTCTTCATCGATTTTCCTTTATTTCATTAATTTGAAGATCTGTAATGACCTTAATACCTGATGACCTTAACAGCAGTGTTTTGAAGAAACAGTAGTTCTAGACAAACAAAAGAAACAATTGGAAATATATTGATATTTCTACTATTGAAAGCTTCACTGTTCCAAAGCCAGCAGCCCCCAAACAGTGACATACAAAATAGTTCAACATGTTAAAACTGACTAAGGAAATAGCTTCCTAGGCAGTTTAAATTAGACCAAGAAGAAAGTAATAAGGCTATAAGACTTACTACATAAAGCAGAAAAAGCAGAAAAATAAAGCTCTTTATAAACTGTGAAGCCAAACTTTTTTTGTTATGAAGACAAAGCACCACCTGTGACCTTTAAGAGATTTATTTTGTTCCCTCACTCCTTCTCCTGTGCAAACAATTACAACATCATTCACTCCATAGCTATGAAAAAATCCGTCATCTACACTGCTTTTTATGTTCTCCTCAACACATCCATTATGTTTCAAATAAACATTTATTTTTTTTCCCCAGCTCCTGGAGTTCTTAAATAACTTCTTCAAACACTCAAGAGAAGTGTTGACGAAACTGTGAATGATGTTGAGCTCAATTGTTTGTGTCACAAAGAAACACCTCACCCCCCAGCACACATTTCCCCCGAGACAATGTGACAAAAGCAAAGAAAACTTCAATTCCACGGCTCCCAAGGACAACCCAGGCACGGCAAGTACAATCACACTGGCATCCTGACAAAATCAAACATTCACAGCTTCACAGTTATCCAGATATTTCAGTAAAAGTGACAAGGATTTTAACTGGAGTGCCCTGGGATTCATTTAGCAAACGTCATCACATTTTATAGGTGTTTTTAAGCAGTTTGACTCATGTTTGTATGACCTTAAGTATCTCACAGTCATATTTTAACAGATTATATTAGATACATAGTGCATCATTTCAGAGTACCTTTGTTGTCATAATTCTTAATGGTTTAACTGCTATTGTTGGATTGTTCCTCCACGAGCTGATCTTTAAATATGTACCTACTTGCTTACGCAAATTTTTCTCTTGGGTGATTTCTGGAGGCTCCTTCAGCAGAGTCTAGTTGGAGACCTGTGGTTTGTGGTGTTCCCCAGGGTCAGTGTTGGGTCACACAGAATCACAGAATCGCAGAATGTCAGGGGTTGAAGGGCCCTGGAAAGCTCATCCAGTCCAATCTCCCCATGGAGCAGGAACACCCAGATGAGGTTACACAGGAAGGTGTCCAGGCGGGTTGGAATGTCTGCACAGAAGGAGACTCCACAACCCCCCTGGGCAGCCTGGGCCAGGCTCTGACACCCTCACCCCCAACAAGTTTCTTTTCAAATTTAAATGGAACCTCCTGTGTTCCAGTTTGAACCCATTGCCCCTTGTCCTATCACTGGTTGTCACCGAGCAGAGCCTGGCTCCATCCTCCTGACACTCACCCTTTCCATACTGATCCCCATGATTGAGTCCCCCCTCAGTGTCCTCTTGTCCAGCTCCAGAGCCCCAGCTCCCTCAGCCTTTCCTCATACAGGAGATGCTCCACTCCCTTCAGCATCTTGGTGGCTGCGCTGGACTCTCTCCAGCAGTTCCCTGTCCTGCTGGAGCTGAGGGGCCACAACTGGACACAAGATTCCAGGTGTGGTCTCCCCAGGGCAGAGCAGAGGGGCAGGAGAACCTCTCTGACCTACTGACCACCCCCTTCTAACCCACCCCAGGTCCCATTGGCTTCCTGGCCACAAGGGCCCAGTGCTGGCTCATGGTCACCCTGCTGTCCCCAGGACCCCCAGGTCCCCTTCCCCTGCGCTGCTCTCTAGTAGGTCCAGTTCTGTTCAACTTGTTCATCGATGACCTGGATGAACACACTGAATGCATCCCCCACCGAACTGATGTTCTGTTCTTTTCTTGTTACTTTTCCAGCCCAGGGCCCATGTTGCATGTGTTTTATTGTGTTTTGGTGTATTCTATGCACTAAACATACCTGCACTAGTTGAAAAATACTCTTCTCATAAATGGGGCCTGGGTCTCCAGGCCAGAAAATAGAGGAAGTGAACTGGCCTCAGGCAATCAGCACTCCCAAAATTCACCTTCACCGTGAGGAAATCAGTCCTGTAGTTTCAGGAAAGTAAAAATATTGCATTTGGATTAAGCAAAACACTTTTGACAGCATGAGCTGAATAACGTGTGTTTTCCCAGCGCAATCATGATAATGAGAAATGAACTATTTACATTAATTATCTCAGACTGTTATGAGAAGATTAATTAATTTGCAGAGGCATACCCAAAAGACCCCAAGATACCATACTACTTTATTTTCATATATATATATATGTGTGTGTGTGTGTGTGTATATGCTATACTTCTGAGACTGATGCATTGAGAAAGCTAAGAAGAATATTGCAAATACTTTTAGATTCACTGGAATGGAAAAAGAGAACAAAGAGTAAACCTCAATATTTAATAGTGAATTTGCTCCCTGCAGTGCAATGTGGACTCTGGATACTTTCCTCACACCTGTGGATCGCAGAGCAGGTTCTGAATCCCACTGCAATTTTCTGCTTATCAATCTACCCCTGAACTGCCATTGTTATCAGCGTTCCCAAAAAGCCTGCATAGCAGGAGCATATTAATCAACAGATACAATAGTAGCAAATTTATTGCCCAGAGCAGGCAGCTTTTGTAGATTAAATACATTTTTTTGTATACTGACTTCTGAACACTTTGGTAATTATTTATTTGCTTTATGAGCCATAGACAACAACTGAAACTACTAACTGAATATTTGCTATCACTTTTTCTTTTGATTTCAAGACCTGAAGCGTTTGCTCCTGGCTGGTCGGCCAATACTTGCTCAGACCGACTCCTGCTTTTAAATCACTTCCAAGAGTCAGAATTCAGGGCAGAATGGGTTTGCTGAGGGTTTTTTCTTTCGAACACAAGTTATTAGAGAAATAAAGCTATTGATTTTATTTCCTATAGGATTCTCACTGGGTTTCTTTGTCCTTCTTCCCGAGATGCTATTTCTGCACTAAAGGACATACAATACTTGTGAATGAGGTCAGCGCGTGTTTGGATCACAGCTCTACACAGAAAATTAAACTATTCAATCAGTCCTGAAAAGCTGCACAATCTTTAATTCCAGTCCCATTGAAACAAATTAATGCAATTTTACAATTTGAGTTTTGTTAATACAAACTTCTGACAGAAATTAGTGGTTTTCCCAGCATATTGTAAGGTGATACACCACTATGGCTATAAAATACTTCATGTTAATCCACAAAATTTGACAATGCTTTTTAAAAAAGAAAGAGTTTTAGCTCCCAACAGGAGGTGTCCTTCAGACAGGTGTCCCTCACTAGTTTTTCTCCTATTCTCTCAATGTCAACAAGACTAAATGAACAAAGAAGCCCAGAATGCTCCTCACCTGCTTCCTGATGTACAGAGCTGGTGTTTTCTGGAGCACAACAGTGAAGAGCTGCATGACTCATACAATTCAAAATCTGCATTTCACCGCAATTTACATCCTCATTTGTTCAGCCTGTACCAGCTGCACTGCACAAACACCCAACAAAAATCATATTTTTTTTCATTCTTGTATTTCTAGTTGAAACAGCTTCATTTAAACACTAAATGTGTTTTTTAAAAGTACATTCAGTACTAGCTGTCTAGACTTTTTGTAAGTCTTTTATTTTTGTCTAAAAGTGAACTAAGATTTTGAGCAAGCTATCCTGCTTGATTTTTAAGACAACTGACCTGCTTATAACACCTACAGATAACTGATTTTATATATATCTATATTTATATCTATATTTTTATTTTTATTTTTATTTTTATCATAACAAACAGAGCTATGCCAGGAGACCATTCACTATTCACTATTTCAACACTGAAACACATCTTTTCTGGTTTTCTGGTGACACATTTTGAGCTTTGGGCACATCTAATGTACTGAACTCCTGCTACAAGTCACTGCCCTCCACTTACTATGGGAGTTAGGGAGGCCTATACTGTTATAACTCTTTTTCCTCGGACCTTTTCTATTTACTTGAAGTATCTTCTTTCTGCTGAGGCAGGTCTCATTTTATCACTGCGACACTGATAACATTTTAAGTGTAATAACGTATTTTATATATTTATACACAGGTAAAAATATAATTTATTTTCTTATATAAATATGTGTGCACCCACACATATGTATGCAAGAATACCTTATTCCGATACATATAATATTACATATATTACACAAATACACTTCCGTGTATGCATACGTGTGTTGTTATGAGAGAGGGGTTGTTTGCTCGCTTGTGAGGTTTTTTTGTAGCCAATTCTCCTCCCAGATTTTAGTAAGTCTGAATATTCATGTAGGCAAAAAGTAACCAAAAGTAAAAATCTCCCTGACCCATTGAATATTGTAGAGCTCATTCAATCTGGTGTCTGCACTCCAGTCTTGAAAATTCTACTATTTATAAATTCAGAAGGTAAAATATATTGTATTATTAGGTTATCTGTGCTTTGTGGGACCTTTAATTCATTTGCTCTGGGTGGCAATTATCAAGAAGAAATCACAGCTATGATTTTTTAAATTTCCAGATGTACTCTGTTTACTAAAAAAACACTAATATTTCACAGTTTCTCTAGGATTCGTTTGTCATAATTTGATTAAATCCTTGCTCATCTTCTACTTGTTTTCTAACGTTGTAAATCAGCCTAATAAAATTATTATCATTTTCTTCATGACAAACAAAAAAGACAGTTTTTCTTACTATCAGTAGTTGGCAGAATTCTAAAATATGAAGTTTTAAAAATGTATGAATAAGCAAAAAATGTACTGAACTACAGACTACAAAAATGACATAATCATTCCAGAGCTAATTGGACGGAGCTTATATTAATAGTTCATAAAATATCATGTCCTTCCTATCTTCTGTCCTAGCTAAATGCAGATGTTTTGAGTCAAATTTATCTAGTGATTAATCTGGTTAATCTAAGTTTGGAAGAACATTCCTCAGTAGAACTTTTGATTTTACTGAGCAGACATATGACTTTTCTAAGAAGCAAGCACAACTAATAGAGAATCTTTTTGCTGCCAATATTATATAATGAAGAGAAGTACTTGGGAATAAGGGACAGAAGTCTTACCTGGAATATTTTGTTATTTATAGATTCATTTTGAAGATGACAAAATAAGATCAGAACAAGCTGTACAAATGAAAAGGAAAATAATTTAGAGTTCTATCCAAGTGTAGTTATACTTGGCTTAAATCTCACACAAAATAAAAATGAGAGGAATTTCAATTAACTATATAATGTCACCAATTAAATAAAACTCAATGTTCCTGATGAAAGAGTTCAGAGATTCATGTGAAGTGTGAAACTTTTTCATAGAATGAGAAGAAACTTTGTGGATAAACAGCAAATTATACAGGAATAAATAAAACTCTGGAAGTATTAATAATTGGGGGTGGAGGGGGAGTAGAAAATTGGTGTCTATTACTTCCAGAAATAAGATATGCAAACAGCAGATCTTCAAATTACTCATTAGACAGATGCTTACAAACTCACATGATCAAATCAAACATTTTTTAGGTCTTCCCTCTGATGAAGAATAGTTTGCCTACAAACTTTTACATTACTTGTTCATTGCATTTAATTACAAGAACGTATTTGATTATGTCCTTCTTCCAGATGTAGTAATTGCACTGATATTTTACAGTTCTGAACACGGCATTGAGAAAACTGTCAAACTTGCCAAGATATTAGACCATAAAACTTTTATTCTCCCATTAAACAGATGGAAGATGAGCCTAGACCAGACTGTCCAATCCTAAGTGCTATGGAAAGGGATAAATCCTAGTAAATATAGTTGTAATATGTAATTGTGGCATTATAGAGTTTCTTGTGTTCTTCTTTGTGGAAAAGGGACACCAGAAAGGTGGTTTTATTCCCTCATTTATCATGGTATGGATTAAACCTCAGTCCAGCATTGGAAACTGAACAACAGATCAACAGTTTCTTGAACCCTTATCCTCACCAGACACATCCTCTGTTGTGACTATAAGGAACACTGGTGAAGAATTAGTGATCAATGAAAGAATTAACAAAGATATTAGTAGTCTCCCTCTTCTATTCTTCTTGGAGATGAAACAGAAAGTTTGAGCAAACATTCTTTGACAATTTGTCTGCCAATTCACTTCAGAGACGTATCCATCTGGATTTTTTTAATGGTGAAAGCTTGCACCCTCACTTCTACAAAATATAATTGAAGGAAGGATTACAAAGGCTTATTCATGCTGAGTAACACCATATTCATTTTATTTAAATGGAGCTATTCATAGGTGCAATTGTTTTATACAACTGTTTCAAAGAAAATCCCCAATAACAATAGAAAGCATTGGAGAGTGAGGTATTAAGATCAAGTGAAACTTAACAGGGAAGTTAAATTCACCCCTCTGTGGTGAATATTTGCTCCAGCACACTCTTCATAAATACGTATTTTTTTTTACAAGTCTCTTTTGAGAAATCCAGGTGACTCCATGGCAAAACCATAATTCTGGAACAACCAGCGTTACTCCTGTTGGTCCCACTGAAGTGCCATTCTGTGCACACCACAAAATGTACTTCTCCAAGAAACAGGGATCTGCCGCCCAAAAGCGCGTGCGTCTATGCAAATGGGTACTGCAGGTTATAAAATGATTCCAGGGAAATAGGATGGGTCTGTTAAAGCAGAAATCATCTTTTTTTAAAAAAAAGTAACAATTCATAGCAAGTTATCTTGAGTCATGACACTTAAAAAGTCAAACGCATCTGGTCTGTCAGAGAAAGGGTGGCCTAGACATTAAATGGCCTAGTCAGGAAATGGCCTAGTCATGAAATGAGACTCAGGTGACCGAATTAATGCTCCAGCTTTCAGAAAAAGACAATACCACACTGTACTTGCAGATAGTCTTGGATTCTGCATGAAGTAGATTCCACTGCTACTTGCTGTTTAATCGACACGTATAACAGGGTTTATGCTACACACACCTCTCTGCAAAAAACAAGGGGTGTATTGACAAGAAAAGGGTGCAGGCCAATTATAGAACAGCGTTATGAGAACCAGATGAGAAAGCATTTTTTCTATCAAATTTCTTATATATGTTGTATATGGATGTCTCTACGTTCTTGTTGCTATTTAGACTCACAGACTCTAGCCTGTTTCTCCTAGGTTTCAAGCATCGCTTTAAGTCACGTCTTAGTGGTACTACTGGCAAGTTACCAAAGAACGGCAGATTGCGTGCTGAAGAAAAGCAAGACACAATTTCCAAGAAGAGGAAATTTTCATATCATTAAATCTCATTAAAATCCAGCTATTGGTAAAATCAATTTTCTGTGGACAAAATTAGAAAGTTGCTTCAGCACATCTCAGTGCACAATAAAACAAGGATGTATCAGGATGTTCTGTTCCTTTGAGAAGCTTAGACAGGTGATCATTTTAAGCACATCAAAGAAAAAACAGTGGGAAGCAGCTGTCTCATTTTCAGGCCTTTCAAATGTCAACAAGCCTCGTTACTTCAGTCAGAACATTTCTCTTCTAATGGCCTTTGTGTTTCAGAAGTGTGACATGTTGCATCTGAACATCTATCACCAAGGAAATTAGAGATCAGTGTGATGGGAGTATTTAAAAGAATGACAGATCAGACCAATTTTAAGCTCTGAAATAAAACCTTGCTGGATTCATTCATTCACAACACACTTTATGCTATTAATAACAGTTAATTGTTAAATGTTATTAACATCATCACTACAAGTGTAAAACTGTTAACTTTCAACAGCTAAATTATCTGCAAATACACAATATTGTAAGGTCAATGATGTAGAGTTACAACAAAGAAAATAAAACCCAAGAAAAACAAGTGATGCGAGAGAAAACAATTGTCCACCACCAACAGCTTCCCAGCCCATCCCTGAGCAAGGGCAACCCCTACCAACCTCTACCCCCAAGTTTTATTGCTGAGTGAGACGTCACCTGGTGTGGGATATCCCTGTTATCAACACTAGTTGCAGTACAAATCCAAAACATAGCCCCATGCAAGCTACCACAGAGAAATTTAACTCTATCCCAGCTAAAAACAGTACATGGTCACAGACCTTGGCATTTTTTGGTCAAGATGGTCAAGCAGTAGGTCTTCCTGACAAGTGGAAACCACAGTAGCCTCATCTTCCGTCTCCAGTTTTCTTTCTTTGTGCTTGATGCTCTTATGCCACTTCCCTCCTGAAAAGGAAGATCTCATCTTCTCCTTATATTGCTGACATTTAATTTGTTGTTTGTTTATTTTTTTCTTGCTGGTCAACTTTTTACATATTCAGCAGGATTCAGTCTATTTGTAATTTCTTGTGCTCGTCTTTTCCTTAGTAAAACCCACACATACAGTGTCTGGCTACACCATTACAGTATTGCCGATGCTACCAGTGTCATACACTGTAGCTGCTCATTACACTATTAATTATAACCTGATTCATAAACTTTAAGGTGCTGCTCTGCTTTGGCAGCAAAGAGAAGTGGGGTGGTACTTGCTGTGGTTGATGGCTGCATGCAACAGCTCCATTTCAGGGTGACTGGCGCTACTCATGAACCCACATTTTCTGCTCCTTCGGGATGTCTTGTTATGTCTTCTGAATTCTCCCCACAATTTCATTTCAATATGATAAACTAACAGCAGCAAAAATTCTAATAAAGCTTCTTGTGTGTTGGTCTAAGCAATAAGCAGAGTTCACTCGAGAAAAAATGTGGCAGAATTTCTACATTGTTGTAATACAGACGTACCAAGGTTTTCTTTTTAATTGTTTTTCTTTTTCATTATTTTTCCTGTCTCTCTTTGAAGAAAGTAGCTTTAAAATGAAACTATTTTACACTTTTGCTTATTTCCTGAGCATCTGGTTTTTTTTTTTTCTTTGTGATGCAGAACTGTTGTCAGAGCTGCACGGCTGTTGCAACTGCTGTAATTGCTGTTGTAGTTGTTGGGTGGACATGTCTCCCATTGAAGCATATGAGCACCATGTTCCATGAGGAATATTGCACCAAGAAAGGCAGCAGCTTGGGCTTTGCTGTCATCACAGTGAGCCAGGGAGTAGTGAATGGCAGCTGCCATCTAAGAGCCAGGTGGGATAACGCATCTGGCAGAGTGGGGTCCTTGCCATAGGACAGGGACAGGATCAGGTCTACTGATAGTAGTGTTCCCAGGAGGCCAAAAGGCCACCAGCATCCTGGCTTGTACCAAGAACAGTGTGGCCAGCAGGCCCAGGGCAGTGACCGTCCCTGTGCTGGGACCTGGGGAGGCCAAACAGCCAATCCTGGGGGCAGTTCTGGGCCCCTCACGCCAAGAGGGGCCTTCTTGAGGTGCTGGAGCGAGTGGAGAGAAGGGACCGGAGCTGGTGAGGGGCTGGAGCACAAGTGTGATGGAGCGGCTGAGGGACCTGGGGGTTCAGCTGGAGAACAGGAGCTGAGGGGAGACCTTCTGATCTCTGAACTGCCTGAAAGGAGCTTGGAGCCAGGGGGGTCGGGCTCTGCTCCCCAGGAACAAGCGCCAGGAGCAGAGGAAATGGCCTCAAGTTGCGCCAGGGGAGGTTGAGGTTGGATCTGGGAACAATTCCTTCCCCAAAGGGCTGTGGGGCATTGGAACAGGCTGCCCAGGGCAGTCAGCTGATCGGAGCCAGCCCAGCGAGAGCCGGAGCCGGCGGGGTGCAGCCGACCACGAGGTTCATCCGAGATTAGGAAGCTCAGAGGGAAACGTACAGGGACAGCGTGATTCCCGGCGGGTCCCCATCCCCAAAGCCCAGGCAGCCTTTGCGAGAGAGCGGCTGACGTGGCGGGGGGCGTTCCCACCGTGACGGCGACCACACCCCCTCCCATTGCCTTGAAAAGTCCTGTGGGAGGGCAGCGTCGCTGCCCACCAGGTGCAGGGAGGAGCGACCAGCTTGAGTAGCGGGTGAGTCCCACCCACACTGTGCTGCAGCAGCGGGTGTGGCAGCTTGTGCAACAGGGTGCAGAGAGCAGGGTGCAGAGAGCACTTGACGCTTGTCAGCCCCTCTAACTTATTGCCAGCATCCCAGACTACTGACGACCATGGTCGCCTCTAGGAGGAGAGCTTCTCTCAAACAGACGGTGGCAACGCAGACTGAGGTTCTGTCCCGAACGGTGGCTGTTCAGGTCTCCGGCTGCAGGGAGTGCCAGAGCCTGCTGCTGCTGGGGAGGGAGGCCAGCACTCCACCTGCGTGAGGTGTGAGCAGGTGCAAGATCTGCTCCACATGGTTGTGAAGCTTAAGGAAGAAATTGAGACGCTGAGGACCATCAGGGAGTGCGAAAGGGAGATTGACTGGTGGAGTAACACCCTGACGTGCCAGTCGGAAAGGTCCCAGGGAGGTACCCCCCCAAAAAGAGATGGACCTCCTGTCCTCTCGGACAGAGGCGGAAGTACTGAGACGGCCCCACCCTTGTTGCTGTGGGGCAGAGGTAGGGGACCTAAAAGACGACGAGGGTTGGAAGCGTATTCCGATTCGGCGTCACAGGCAGCCCCCCTCCCTGCCTGTTTTGCCTCCCCAGGTACCCCTCCGTAATAGGTTTGAGGCCCTGGATCTGGAAGAAGAGGTAGGTGAGGAGGCAGTGCCAAGCCTGCCTACAAGATCACATAGGAAGAGGCGGTTGACTCCACAACTTAAGACTGCCTCTGTTAAGAAAGAAAGAAGGGTGATAGTAATAGGAAATTCCCTTCTGAAAGGAACAGAGGGCCCAATATGCAGAGTTGACCCTCATCTTAGGGAAGTTTGTAGTCTCCCTGGAGCCCGGATCAAGGATATTGCTAGAGAGCTCCCAAGACTGGTGCACCCGACAGACTACTACCCGCTGCTGGTCTTCCAGACAGATGGGGAGGAAGCTGCTTCCCGTAGTCTGAGGGCAATGAAGAATGATTTCAAGGTCTTGGGAAGGATGGTGAAAGACTCAGGGGCTCAAGTGATCTTTTCTTCACTCCTTCCATCTTCAAGTGACGATGTGGGATGGAATAGGAAAATTCATTCTCTAAATGGTTGGCTCCAAGAGTGGTGCTACAGGCAGGGCTTTGGATTTTTTGATAATGGTTGGTTCTATAAGACACCAGTCCGGACAGTGTCACGTGGGAAAGGTTTATCTCAGAGGGGCAAAAGAATGCTGGGGCAGGAATTAGCTGGGCTCATTTGGAGAGCTTTAAACTAGGCTCGAAGGGGGATGGGGTTGTAGCTGGGCTTGTCCCAGTGGGGCAGCATTCTAAAACTGATGAGGACCAGGTGGCCTCCTATGCTCCTAGGGAGAAATGGGAGTGCTCTCCTCGCTCCCTGAAATGCCTGTACACCAATGCGCGCAGCATGGGGAATAAGCAGGAGGAGTTAGAATCCTGTGTTCGGCTGGGAGATTATGACCTGGTGGCAATTACAGAAACATGGTGGGACAGTTCACATGACTGGAATGTGGTCATGGATGGCTATGCCCTTTTCAGAAAAGACAGGCCAGCCAGGCGTGGTGGTGGAGTTGCTCTCTATGTGAGAGAGCAACTACAATGTACTAAATTCTGCCCAGGAGTGGATGATGAGCGAGTTGAGAGTGCATGGGTCAGGATCAAGGGGCAGGCTGGCAGGGGTGACACTGTTGTGGGTGTCTGTTACAGGCCACCAGATCAGGCTGAGGAAGTTGATGAGGCCTTCTATGGGCAGCTGAGAGTGGCCTCGCAGTCACAGGCCCTGGTTGTTGTGGGTGATTTTAACTTCCCTGATGTTTGCTGGAAGGACCATTCAGCCAGCCAGCCACAGTCCAGGAGGTTCCTCCAGTGCATTGATGATAACTTCCTCATGCAGATGGTGGAGGAGCCGACTAGGAGAGGTGCACTGCTGGATCTCATCCTCACTAACAAGGAGGGTCTGGTCAAAGCAGTAAAGGTTGAGGGCTGCCTGGGTTGCAGTGACCACGAGATGGTGGAGTTCAGCATCTTGTGTGGCAGGAACAGAATAGCAAGTAGAATTGCAACCCTGGACTTTAGCAGGGCTAACTTTGGCCTTTTCAAGCAATTGCTGGGGGAAATCCCATGGGCAAGACTGCTTGAAGGAAAAGGAGCCCAAGAGAGCTGGATTGCATTCAGAGATTGCTTCTTCCATGCTCAGGATCAGAGCATCCCCACACGTAGGAAGTCAAGGAAGGGAGCCAGGAGGCCTGCGTGGTTGAATAGGAATCTGTTGGGTATGCTCAAGCAGAAGAGGAGAGTTTACAGGTCATGGAAGCAGGGGCTGGCCACTTGGGAAGAATATAAGGCTGCTGTTAGAGGATGTAGGAAGGCAGCTAGGATAGCCAAGGCCTCCTTAGAATTACAGCTGGCGAGAGGGGTCAAGGGTAGCAAAAAGAACTTTTTCAAATACATAGCGGATAAAACTAATACCAGAGGCAATGTAGGCCCACTGAGGAATGGGGTGGGTGCCCTGGTGGCGGAAGATACAGAGAAGGCAGAATTACTGAATGCCTTCTTTGTCTCTGTCTACTCTGCCGGAGGCTGTCCTGGGGAGCCCTGTACCCCTGAGACCCCAGATGAAGCCAGGTCAATGGAGGAGCTTGCTTTAGTTGATGAGGACTGGGTTAAGGAGCAATTAAATAGACTGGACATCCATAAATCCATGGGTCCAGATGGGATGCATCCGCGAGTGCTGAGGGAGCTGGCTGAGGTCATTGCTGGACCGCTCTCCATCATCTTTGCCAAGTCTTGGGAAACGGGAGAGGTGCCCGAGGATTGGAGGAAAGCAAATGTCACTCCAATCTTCAAAAAGAGCAAGAAGGAGGACCCGGGTAACTATAGACCGGTCAGCCTCACCTGTGTCCCTGGGAAAGTAATGGAACAACTTATCCTTGGTGCTATCTCAAGGCATATCAAGGATAAGAAGGTTATTAGGGGCAGTCAGCATGGCTTTACCAAGGGTAAGTCATGCTTGACCAACCTCATAGCCTTTTATGAGAATGTTACAAGGTGGATGGATGATTGCAGAGCCGTGGATGTGGTCTACCTTGACTTCAGTAAAGCCTTTGACACAGTCTCCCACAGCATCCTAGTTGCTAAGTTGCAGAGGTGTGGTCTAGACAATAGAGTAGTGAGGTGGGTTACAAACTGGCTTAAGGAGAGAAGCCAGAGAGTGGTAGTCAATGATGCGGAGTCTAGTTGGAGACCAGTATCTAGTGGAGTACCTCAGGGGTCAGTACTGGGGCCAGTATTATTCAATATATTCATTAACGACTTAGACGAGGGAATAGAGTGTACTATCAGCAAGTTTGCTGATGACACTAAGCTGAGAGGAGTGGCTGACACGCCAGAAGGCTGTGCTGCCATCCAGAGAGACCTAGACATGCTGGAGAGTTGGGCAGGGAATAACCTAATGAAATTTAACAAGGAAAAGTGTAGAGTCCTGCATCTGGGCAGGAACAACCCCAGGTTCCAGTATCGGTTGGGAAATTACATATTAGAGAGCAGTGTAGGGGAAAGGGACCTGGGGATCCTGGTGGACAACAGGATGACCATGAGCCAGCACTATGCCCTTGTGGCCAGGAAGGCCAATGGCATCCTGGGATGTATTAGAAGGGGGATGGTTAGTAGATCGAGAGAGGTCCTACTTCCCCTCTACTCTGCCCTGGTGAGACCACATCTGGAATATTGTGTCCAGTTCTGGGCCCCTCAGTTCAAGAAGGACAAGGAACTGCTGGAGAGGGTCCAGCGTAGGGCAACAAAGATGATTAAGGGAGTGGAGCACCTCCCTTATGAGGAAAGGCTGAGGGAGCTGGGTCTCTTTAGTTTGGAGAAGAGGAGACTGAGGGGTGACCTTATTAATGTTTATAAATATATAAAGGGTGAGTGCCATGAGGGTGGAGCCAGGCTCTTCTCGTTGGCAAACAATGATAGGACAAGGGGCAATGGGATCAAGCTGGAACACAAGAGGTTCCACTTAAAGTTGAGAAAAAACTTCTTCTCAGTACGGGTGACAGAGCACTGGAACAGGCTGCCCAGGGGGGTTGTGGAGTCTCCTTCTCTGGAGACATTCAAGACCCACCTGGACATGTTCCTGTGCAACCTCACTTAGGCGTTCCTGCTCCAGCAGGGGGATTGGACTAGATGATCTTTTGAGGTCCCTTCCAATCCAGAACATACTGTGATACTGTGATACTGTGCTGGAGTCACCATCCCTGGAGGGTTGGACAGACGGACATGAGGTTCTCAGGACATGGGTCAGTGCCAGGGGTGGGTTATGGTTGGACTCCATGATCTTGATGGTTTCTTCCAACCAAAATGATTCTATTATTCTATGACAGTAACCAGTCAACCCCATCTCTGTAATCACCCATCAGATGTGGGTGAACAGGGTCTCTGCCAGGCCTGGGAATGGCTGCAGCTTAATTGGAGGCTCCAACATGTCTTGGGCCGGCACCCATGGGCGTGCAGTGGATGGAGGCCCCAGATGAGGTTCATCTGAGCTGTTAAAGCCTATGAAGGCATCAGGGCCATGACACCCCTTTTAGACTGATTTTCTACCCATCACCACAAACCTCTGAACTAGCTTAGCATAATTCAGTGCACATTAGTGGAATTTTTACTCAAACTTTACATAATATTTTCTGTTGAGCATAGAGTTTGTTTGGAAGGAAGATAACAACATGTCTATAGCATTCTGGAACCTCTGTGTCCCCCCATTGCAGAAGAGTGCTATGATTTCACATATTTAATATGGAATCTTTTGTGTGATACTTCTTACACAAAGTACGGAGAAATGGCAGATATATATAAAGCAATAATATAATTAAAATTATTTCTTACAATTAAAGCTGTAGAAACATGACTACTTCCTTGCTTTATTCCAATACACATGCAAGTTTCTCTAAAAAAAACCTTGAATAAATATTTTGACCATCTTACTAAGCTGGAACATGAAAACTTTAAGTAGGATTGCTTTCTATATGAAAAAAAAAAAAAAAACAGGAAATAATTTATTGCACCATTAGAGATCATATTTCAAAGACATACAATCAAATCATCACAAAGAGTACATGCAAGTATGTTTGTTCACTGCAAAAAGAAAACAATGAAAATTCATCTGTTTACCCTGTTTAAAACACTAGCTAGGTATTTCTTTAGTTGACATTTATGAATTCCTAAAAAGAAAAGCTTAGACTAAATAATTATTTCCCTTCATTTGATAATCTCCAGTTTTGCTCGCACATTGATATTTAACCACTAGGCTGGTCAGTGGGCTGGTGTTAGATATAGGGTTAGGATTAGGAAAAGTATGGGCCCTTCTGATCATTTACACTTCACTCTATTTCTACAAGGACAAGAGTTTGGATAAATAGTCATACAGTATATAGTTGCCAGCCATAGGCAATTGTTTGCAATGTATTCTATGAAATTCAGTTACTTTATGGACTTAAAAAAACCCAAAAGCTGTTCCACGCAACTGAAAACTCTTACCCGTCCACTGGTCCAGCTGCCTCAGGTGCACATCGAAGCCTTGGCCTTGATATTACATTAGCAAAACTAAGACAGGGAGAAATGAAATGAAATAACTTGCTGTAAGTTGCACAGTGTCTGTGACAGAGGACAAAGTGCAAAAAATACCAATGAGAAATAAAACTCTGATTACATATTAAATTCACGGTCTGTGAAATACCGGTGATAAACTGAAAACGCTACTTATTTGTTTCCTTACGGTTCATGTCTTTGTGGCTGAAAGGAATAATGGATGATATAATGTTTCCTCTGGCAAATTTATGTTTAACCTATGAAAGTCAGAAAATCCTACACCTGCCTGAAGTCAGAGTTTCACACTGTTTAAGTACAGAAGGAGAAGGGGCACAGTCTGCTTGATCCTAGTTAAGCCTGGTTGGGTGAAAATGTGAATGATATTAATGTCCAACTGAAGCATTCTTCTCTTCTCTTTCTCTTCTCTTTCTCTTCTCTTTCTCTTCTCTTTCTCTTCTCTTTCTCTTCTCTTTCTCTTCTCTTTCTCTTCTCTTTCTCTTCTCTTTCTCTTCTCTTTCTCTTCTCTTTCTCTTCTCTTTCTCTTCTCTTTCTCTTCTCTTTCTCTTCTCTTTCCCTTCTCTTTCTCCTCTTCTTGTTCTGTTCTATCCTCTCCCAATCTCAAGCTTCACTCATTCTCACAGCTTTTGAGTCGTGTCCATGGCACCATCTTCCTTCTGCTTAGTAAGACTGACAAAAAGCCCACCTGCACAGAGCACGACCTTATGCTTAAATAAATGTTTGAAATGGAGTGGTTATTTAGCATACAACAAACTAAGCCACTAAGCTAAAGGTTTTCAGAACTTGAGATTAGATTGTATTTCCCAGTTACACGACCATCGCTTGACACTATAAATAGCTAGAACAGCACTGGTTTTTGGATAAGTATTGATAATCCTGTGTCCTGTTTCATCACATCCATGCAAATGTGCACAAATCTCTTCCAGCTTTGAAGGCGAACATCTCAATTGAAGGCCAGATCTCAGGCCTGGGGCAGCTTTACCTTTCCTAGGCTTACCCATTTTCAAACCTGCACCTTCTTCGCCCTTTAAAGGTCTCTTTCCATTTGACTAATAACTTCTTAATTTCTGCATTTTCTGTCCTAGTCTTCTTAAGACTAGCAAGCAAGACTTACAATACTTACAGCCTTTTCCTTCCCCTGAATTTTCCTCCAGGCTTTCTTCCCAGTCTTAGAAAGGGGATGGAGCGATGGTCCCAGACGACAGGAATAAAGAAGCTGCTTCTTGCTGCTCAGCAGTTCCGGACTCCTCACTGCTCCCACTGGGTAGGAATTCCGTGAACAATAAGGTAGGTGCATTTCTGGCATTTTCCTCCAAGGCTGTCTGTTTTACTTTGTTTCTCAAGGAGCATTTCCCAGAGAGAGAACTTTGTGCCCTTGCTCCTATTGCAATATTTCAGTTTGTAGTCTGAGCTGACCTCTTTTCTCTACAGATGGCACTATTTTTCATGTCTACTAAAGAAAAGGCAAAAAAAATTTAATCACAATTAATGTATCGTTATAGAAGCCAGCACCAAACCTGTTTGTAATGCATTAGCACAAGCAAAAACGTCATCAGGTTAAGCAAGCAGAAGACAGAACATTATTGCTGTAACAAAAAATGCTTCTCTGCAGCTCAGTATGGTTTAATACACTACAACTAAATATAGATAAACCATATTTAATTGTAGTTGAATACTGAGCAGTTGTGTTATTCTGACCGCTCCGAACACCTGTTAATATAGACTTGGAAAGTAATAAAACACTTCTAGACATCTTTTGTGACAGATGCTGTATGTGCAATCCGGCTTTGCTGTTCCTGCGTGTCGCACCACAGTGGGAAACATAGCTCTTCCAACAGTTGAAAAATTATTGGAAAAGAACCTGGTATATGGAAGGCTTCACAAAGTAGCTTTCTCAAGTCATGGTCTCTGTACATATCCTGCCCTACTTTTTTAAGAATATTTGCATGAAAAGTATCTTTCACACAAATAGCTCTTCTATTCCTGCTGCTTAACTCGCTCCCAGAGCCATAATGCTTTTTCAGTGATAGCAAAATTACTTCCAAAAGAAACATTTATGATGGCTAAACCAGGAGATTGTGAATACAGGTAAAAAATAACCAGCAGGCATCAAACTCTCAGGCAACAGAGATCATATTTTCATGCAAATGCATCAAGTGTTGAAGGAATCGAAGATGTTTGGAGGGGGAAAATAAAGCAGCAAAAAGAAGGATGGATATGGTCTCAGAAAGAGATGCCTGGCAAAGTCCATTATACAATTTCTTTAGTTTAATTGGCTGTATCCAAAAGTTTAAATCCTTTCTTGATTATCGCTCATTGTTTTGGCACAATCTGGGACATACTCTCAAAATCTACACCACAGGTATAAAAAAAATGTACAACACCTCTGATAAGTTACAGGCTGCATTATGCAGCCATAGCTACAAAATCAGCCCTTAAACCTTCCTACCCTGCTATGCTACATTATTTACCTGGTAAAATTGCATCTGTAGCCTACTTAAAATTTGGCCTGAATGGCCTGGAGATTAAGCACGACTCACTGAAACCTCCAGCTCTGTGTGACCCAGAAAACAAATAAACAATCCAGAAATTTCAAGTCTATTAAAAAGTTTGAAGACAGCCTTTCCGCTTGCACAAGAATTCAGAAGGTGGTAACAACGATGCTTACTTCCCTAGCATGAATAAACCTTAATTTTACCTACTATAACTGAACATGAACAAACAAATCCATTAAACTGAAACTAAACCTCCCTCCTGCACCGTTACAACAGAGATGACTGGGAGGAGGTGCAAGGAAGAATGTGTATTATAATATATTAAAATACCAGACATTAAATATTAGAAGGAGAAACCCCCTATCAGTTATTATTTTCCAGATCTATCTCTCATATACCCTTCTTGTCTCATTTACCCTCATTTAATAGATTCTGCATTGAAACAAATATCTGCTTTGCATCTGCTCTATTCAGATTTGTTCCCCTTTTCACATCCAGGAGTTTAAATCCCAGCAGCAGTTCCGCACAATCTTACTAGAATAATTTCCTCAAATGGAAAAACAAGCAAAGTTATTCATAAGGGCTAGAACACCTTGAATGTATGTATAAATAAAAGACTTATTTTAAGTCATAAAAAAATTGTTGTAGAACTTCTTAAAATAACAATTTGACCTAATGAGAACAAAAATAAATTGTGTGATTGTCATACCCCACCCCCAGATCTAGCAGATCCTGACGGATATTTAGCTGATGCAGAAGGTTTAAAAATAAAATGTTTTACATTAGGTGCACATTTCAGGTTGTCAGGGAAGAAATAGAAAATACAAGCGTTTCATGTACATGAAAGTACACGAATTATTGCCGACAGGAGAGTGTCTGCAGGGTTACATCCTTTCAAACCTGCATGACAGTTTTGTCTCATAAACATGAAAGTTATTAGTTTGTATTTTCACCGCATTGTTTTGCATTAACAACAGTCACGAAAGTAAGAAAAATGTATCTTTATCCATAGATGTACCTGCTGGCGTGAGGTTGGGATGGCAGAAGGATGTCAACTCCATCGGGCCTGGTGAAACGGGGATGCTCCGTGTTCAATGTGGTTGGAACAGCAGTTGTGGTTCATTGTCCAGGTCCAGATTATGGTTGACCAAGTGCACGATTGCCTAGCAGGTACCCCTGAACAGTCTGGATTGCATTATTACATGCCTAATTATCCTTTTTAATATTTTTTTACCCTTTTCTCCACCCATGTTCCCTGCCCCTAATTCCTTTTTCCCCAGTTTTGCTCTATCTTAACAAATTTTGTATTCCCGATACCTTTACCTAAGTCACCTCAATCTTAAACAGTATTAGTGATGCTGGCACAATTACCTTTGTGAGACTGTTCTCCTCAGAAGGTCCTTCTCCAGTTATTTGTGAAATCTGGCCACCTATCGCACGGTGTCCCATACTCAACCACCACCCCTCTTGGCACATCTGGAGCTTCCCCCATTTTATCTGTCATGTCCAGCATATTTCTCATGTCATGTGCTATTGGGTTTGCAGAGTAAGGTTTTGGTAGTGGAGGGTGCTCAGAGCATTCCTCGTGTCTGACAGAGCCAATGCTGGCCAGGACCAAGATGAACCCGCTGCTGGCCAAGGCTGAGGACATCAGGGACAGTGGTGGACTCATTTAATAAGGGAGAAAAGTTGCTGCTCAACAGCAACTTCAGCTGGTGATAGAAGGAAGAATATGTGAGAGAAACTACTCTGCAGACACCAAGGTCAGTGAAGAAGGATGGGGAGGAGCTGCTCCAGATTCCCCTGTATGTGCAGCCCACAGTGAGGCAGGTTGTCTCCATGCAGCCCATGGAAGTCCATGGTGGAAGAGATCTCCACCTGCGGCCGATGGAGGACCCCACAGCAGAGCAGGGGGATGCCAGAGGAGACTGCGATGCTGTGGGAAGCTCCTGCTAGAGCAGGATCCTGGTAAGGCCTGTGGAGCCATGGAGAGAGGAGCCCACACTGGAGCAGGTTTGCTGGCAGGACTTGGGACCCTATGGAATGGACCCACACTGGAGCAGTTCATGAGGAACTGCAGCCCGTGGCGAGCACTCATGTTGGAGAAGTTTCTGGAGAACTGTGTCCCTTGGGAGGGACAGAACACGAGGAGCCCTCCCTCTGAGGGGGAAGGAACGGCAGAGATGACGTGTGATGCACTGACTGTGACCTCCATTCCCCGTCCCACTTCAGTTCTGTGGGAGAAGGAGGTAGAGAATTCCAGAGTAAAGCTGGGCATGGGAAGATAGGAGGGGTGGGGGAAGGTGTTCTAAGATATAGGTTTTATTTCTCATTATTCTGCTCTGATTTGATTGGTAATAAAATAAATTGATTTTCCCCAAATCAAGCCTGTTTGCCCCTGATGGTAATTGCTGGGTGATTTCCCTGTCCTTACCATGACCCACAAGCCTTTCATTATATTTTCTCTCATAAGGACTTGGATTCTTCCTGAATCATAGAATCATGGAAATATTTAGGTTGGCAAAGGCCTGTAAGATCATTGAGTCCAACTGGAAACATAACACTGCCAAGTCCTCCACTAAACCTGGTCCCTAAGTGCCATGTTTACACGTCTTTTAAACCCCCCCAGGGATGGCAACTCAACCGCTTCTCTTAGAAGAGAAGGCTTGGGGGAATAAATATGTAGAAGTAGAAGTAGGAGTAGAAGTAGAAGTAGAAGCAGAAGTACCTGATGGCAGGGAGTAAAGAAGACATAATCAGACTTTCCTCACTGGCATCCAGTGAAAGGGAAATGGACACAAACTGAAAAAAAGGAAATTCCATGTAAACATAAGGATTTTTATTTTTTTTCCTGTAAGAGTTATCAAACACTAGCACAGGTTGCCCAAAGTGGTTGTGGAATCTCCATCTCTGGAGTTATTCGAAAGCCTGGACATGGTCTTGGGCAACCTGCTCCAGCTGAGCCTGTTTGAGCAGGGGGGTGGGACGAGATGATCTCGAGAGGTGCCATCAAAAATCAACCATTCTGTGATTCAGTGGTGCTAAGAATATTCATAGATGCACAATCTGTGAAATTGTAAATTAAAATTATTCCCTGCTGCTTGGGACCATAGTAACTGATCCTAATAAATTAGTGCTTTTCTAACCGACAGCACAGGAACTGCGTTCAGTGCAGCAGGATGCAGGATCCAGTCACAGGCTGAAATCTGATTGTCTTCCAGGTGTAACGCAGCAGTACTAGAGGTAGCTACTTATATCTGGAACAGTAATAGCACTTCAAACATATTTTATCCACTTTTCATAAAAAGCTCTGTTAGAACTGATTCAAGCTTTTGTTCCAGCAGGTAATATTTCTACTTCAGCCCACAAAGATCTGAGAAACAAAATACAGCATCAATGTCAATCCTTACTGAAATAGTCATGGTATCAATATTGTCATATTTCTAACTTGACAGAAGCTACATCTTCTATTCTGTAGACTGTTCCAATTTTTCAAAAAAGTTTCTTCAATTTAGGAGAAATATTTGTGGCAAAGGAGTTCTCAGGAGCTACATTTTTGAAATAGCGATGAGAAATCTTCAACATTTGGACTCTAGCAGTTGTAAGAACTCCCTTTTCCTGAAGGTAACCAGGAGTGTGGAAAGGACAGTTCAATGAAGATGCAGGCAGCTGTGTTCTCCTGGAGGCCTGTCTGAATGCTGACAAAGTCCTTTTCGAATTTCCTTTAAAATGGATTTGGGAAAGGTTTATTAGTTCTTCCTGAAGTGCTTGTAATGACTTTTTCTTCGCTGTTCAGTGTGCACCTGCAGGCTGTTTTGAACACACTATCTGTTCTCATTCTGTGCAATGTGTTCTGACAGTAGATATTGAGGCTCTAATACAAAAAAGTTTAGATGTACTTAGTGATCCTAATCCATGCATAGTTGCTACAGTTGACTTTGATAATTCATTCAGATCAAATTTTACAGAAGTGGTAACTGATGTCCAGTGTTAATATGGCTTTACTTTGCTCATAATTTTACTTATACCATACTATATAATGATGAGGGCTAGGTCCTGGTAGCCTTAAATTATGTGGAATAGCTCCTTAGGCAAAAATTGTCTCTTAGTTTAGTAGTGCTGGGTGGTTTCATAGAAGATATCTACAGAATCCCAGAACCCCAGGCTGGTTGGGCTGCAGGACCTCTGCAGATCCCCAGTGCACCCCCCTGCTCACGCAGGGTCACAGAGCAGATCACACAGGGGGGTCCAGGGGGTTTGAATGTCTCAGAGAAGGAGACTCCACACCCGCTTTGGGCAGCCTGGGCCAGGCTCTGGCACCTCCCAGCAAACAAGTTTCTGCTCATGTTCAGATGCAGCCTCCTGTGTTTCAGTCTGTGCCCGTTGCCCCTCACCCTGGCGTTGGGCACAACTGAACAGAGTCTGGTCCATCCTCTGACACCCACCCTGAGCTATTGATCCATTGATCAGATCCCTCTCAGCTTCTCTTCTCCAGCTCAACAGCCCCAGCTCTCTCAGTGTCTCCTCAGCACAAAGATGCTCCAGACCCCTCAGCATCTTTGCGTCCCTGTACTGGACTCTCTCCAGTAATTCCTGTAAATAGTGGAAGAGTTACTGTTTGCAATTACTCATTATCATGACCACCTGGCTACATGTCCTTAATTCCTGCTCTTAAAGTTTTGTCTATCTCATTAGCCCTTTTCCAGACATTTTTTTAGATCAAATAAATTGGGATTGCTCAACACAGATGGAGAATAAAAGAGGGAACACAGTAAACTTCAAGCACAGTTTCTACAAAAAGAAGAGAAAACATTTATTCTGAATATAGAAATAATGATGAACTAGACTAGACTGCTGGGATCTTCAGAGTACTCTCTACTGATGTTTAGTTGAAGTGGGAATAATATTTAGTCCGTAAAGTAGTCAATCCTGGAGAAAAAAATAAAAACATTGCCTCTTCCTGTCCCTTCTAGCCTGGTATCTGCTGCTCAGTTTCACCTCACTCTTCACTTCCATGCAGAAGTTTAACTCAAAAACGCCATTATGGATGCCTTTAGCATGACAGTTCATCCGAAGGCAGATCCACAGCAGACACAAAATCGCATTTGTTCGATGATTGCTACAGTACTGGCGCTTCTATTGGAAAGGAAATGCTTGTGTCCGCTTAGGAATATTTCTGAATAAACGTCCACTGATACATTATCTAGAGGTCTTGCAAAAAATGTGGATTTTCACTGTCTCTATCCAGAAACTTGCTGTTTACATAACAGCCTATCACTTAATATAAAGCCAAAAGAACATCTTAAATTACGGGTGTTTTCCACCTTTCATCTCATGGAGTCAAAATGTCTGTTTCTCTGGTCTAGACGTCAAACACCCAGGATAAAGCAGCAGAATTACCTGCACAGTTCTGGCAGGATCCAAGCTGGAAATAAAGGTTGCAAGACAGAAAAGCAACCAGACTCCAAACTCATAAACTGGTGAAACATGTTTTGCTGTATTTATCCAAAGCCCTGGAACATTATTTTTAAGATGAGGAGGAGGAAGCATTTTCTTTTTTCTTCTGCAAATAATTTTACTTGCTTATTACACCCTTTCTTCAGCTGGATGTGGAGAGCCCCATTACCAGTTTGACAGCTTTGGTCAGATGTTGTTAGCGTCATAACGAAGCATTATCAAAGGACACACTGTGTGTTTTCTTATTTCATTCTATGCAAACGTTATTCATAACAACATTCAGTTTAACAATTTGTTTTCTCTCAACATTTTAGAGCTCTGGTGCTGAGATAGCAGGAGCATTAGCGTGGTCTTCATTATTTCACCCTACCAGTAACAACATGTTGCTCATCAAGGAGCATGGAACTACTGGCTGACTCTCACTTTGGAACCCAAGTTTTATACATAGTCATGCTGTAAAATAAAATAAATCATTGTCAAATGTTTAAAGAGAAATGAGATCCAGCTTCCTTTGATTTTCAGCCTCCAATTTATTTCTTCCCCTAATCTTCATGCTACTTGAACTTCAGTGCAACTGGTTTAGTTGGCTAAGCAAAATTCAGAAGTGAGCTGCTTTTTTAATTCCATTGTGGACCAGTTTTCTAAATCTGAATGTAAACTTGTTTTTAATACATATATGATACACACGGGACTCAATTTGAGCCATCTGTGCCAGTGTTTTAGGCATCGACATCTGTGTTATGAAAATGGATTCTACATTAACAGTAAAGAGCTGGAATGGAAGGAAGGTTGATAAAAAGCTTTCAATACACTTTGTAGACTTTTATATAGCAGGACACAGAGGAAAGCCACCAGATACTTTGGTATGCTCGGGACATAATGTAAAATTAGCAGGTGCTAGGAACAGGATGAAAAGCCAAGAAAAATAAATTAATTCTGAACCATTTTATTCCCAGAGGCACCTGCAAACAAACAAAATGTTGAACTACCATCAATCCAAGCAAAAGCAGAGTTGTAACTCACTCAGCTTATTTAATAATACTTGCTGTGGAAACAAGAAGCTTGGGGGAAGGTATTCAAGAGTAGAATACTAGCAGAGGAATGCTGAGTTTTGGGAGTCTAGTTAAACTCTGCCAAAATTTGTAGTGATTTTCCACCGGTCTCATTTTTGAAGGGCTCTACAAATCCCTTCCAGAGAAATTTATCCTAAGGCTTAGTTTCCTAAGAATCAGTATTTAACAAATGGAATAATTCTGTCTCAAGAAGTACGTTCTAAACAACCTCCTTATGCAAGGTATAAACAGCAGCCGCCACGAGTCTTCCTCTCAAATACAGTCAAATTATACAGCCATTTTGAAATACCCCAGATATCAAGGAAAATTTGAGCATTTTCTAAAATAACTAATCTATTGGCTCACAGGTTTTATTCAGGATTGTCTAAACCTGCTAATCAATAATGAACATTGGAAGGGTATGTCCTCTATTTTTTACAACAAATTCAAATAGGATTTTTTTTCTGGTGGGCTGACAGATGATGCTGGACTAAAAGACCTGGGAGACAGGGCCGCTCTTGACCTCTGCATCGTGTCTGAAGGCAGTTATTTTACTTCGACATGGAGCAGAGTTGTGGGTTAATCCCCATAGGGACCACACAGCCACTCACTCCCTGCAGCCTGTTGCTTGCCCCATGTTACTGTGCTGCAGCTCCTGGCTGGACACAGCACCTGGTTTGTCATGTCCATGGACCTTGTCACCAGGACCCATCTCTGATCTCCCTCTGTGTTCAGGTCCCGTGGGACGGGGCAGTAAGGGCACTGTGGATGCTGGGTCACCCTCAGTTCTTCGTTCGTCCTCTTTTCTGGAGCCTCCCTGCTGCCACCTGATTATAAGATGTACTAATATATAGGTCAAATCCATGTCATTTATTCTTTCTGTTATAGCAAAGATTGGTCTTTCCCACTTCCCAGCATTACAACCCTTTGGTGACCAACAAGTGACTGCAGACATGCTGCTTATGGCCCTGGAGCCTCCTCTATGGTCCTGTGTCTGCACTTTCAAGGATCCTGTCATCAAGTTTTCCCGAAAATAAGCCCTACTCGAAAATAAGCCCTACCTGAAAATAAGCCCTAGCATGATTTTTCAGGGGTTTTGAGGATGCTCAAAATATAAGCCCCACTCCAAAACTAAGCCATACTTACAGTTCATTAAAAAAGTAAATTTGAATAGTGTCCAGGCAGCTACCCATGTGAAAAAGTGAGTGTCTTTTGGAGCAAAAATTAATACCGACTGTGCCTTATTTTCAGCATGTTCCTCTTCACAGTTTTTTCTACACTAAATAATTATTACTGTTTATTAATTACAAGATACGTAAAGGAATAGGTTCTACACCACACAATTGTACAAAGCTAAATAAAGGTAAAACTGCATATGTAACAGCTACGTGGTTATTAGCCAAATACTTTTACAGATAAACGAGCTAAAACAAATCTCTAAGCAGACCAAGACAAATCCAAACAAAGCCTGACAAGCTCTGAAAACCATGTTTTTAGTTTGGGATAAAGCTCGTGGCAAGCCAAAAGCTATGCCAATACTGTATTTACTGGGCTATGAAAGCTGTGCTGTGTTTAGCAAAGTATAAAAAAAGCTACTCCGCGGGAAATTGTGAGGAAAATGCACATACGAGAGTTAAATCAGCCATGGACATATTTCAAGCAAAAGAAATTAAGAAAGTGCAAGCGGATAAGGAAAATCTTCAACCTGAAACCATAAAGAAGAACAGTTACTCCTGTACATGGCACCGGAAAAAGGCAAATCAGATGAAGCTGAGAGTATCTTAAGAAGATGAAGCAATGTGCCAGCCCTCTTTATAAGAGTATTTAACCGTGAAGATGATCTAGGTAGCGATAGGCTGATCTGAACTGCTGAAAAGACTGCTGAAAAATATTTATCATGAAGCAAATGTGACAAAATATATTATTCCATACGCTTTTTTCAATAGATTAATGCAAGAATATAAATACCATAACTAAATATTAGAATTATAGAGGATGAAACTGCCATTCATCCTAACAGATCAGGAGAAAGGGTAGTGATCAGTTCAAATGTAAGTGTGATTGTGAAAAGACCAGTATTTAATGGTGATTATGGCACTGGTAAAGGAGTAACCTGTAAGACAATCTAAAGTCCTTCTCTACTCAGAAAAGCTTTTCAGTATCTCTGTGATGTTCTTTTGATTTGAACAACAGCTAAATGTATTTTTATGTTTGAAAATATACAAGTAGTTGGGGGTTTTTTAAATGTTTTTGATTGAAAAGTGCTTGATAATTACAAATCGTAAAAATTAAAGCAATGGAACCTCTGTGGCTGCCTCTCCTTCCTGCATTGGACTTTCCGGGTTGAACAGAGCAGTGCTGAAGCATGAAACAGTTCACTGAACACAGTCACATGAAATTCAGCTCTACTGAACACAGAAATTGTTCACTTCCTTTCCTAAAAAGTAATTTGGTCTCATTAAATACAGATCATTTATCTGTCCATCTCAAAGTTCTGCATGGCAACCAGAAGCACAGATTCTAACAAAGTATCTAAATATCTGATCAGTCAACTGTCCATACAAGTCCCGTTTCCAGTATCTTTTACCACGAAAAGTCCCAAAGAAAGAAAAAAGACAGCAATGATATGAATATTTAGTGTATGAATAGCCAAAGTAACACCTAAGAAATTACCTGCCAGAAATAATTAGGACATTGTTTTTAATAACAAGGGATAAGGATAACAGTAAATTTGTCTTACCTATTCAAATAGGGTCCATTGTAAACCCGTCAATGGGTTTAATCAGACAATGAGATGCTCTGTGAAGTCTCCTGTGTTCTGCTCTGCCTTGTAGGAGCACGTTTCAGTAATTGTTTCTACTGCCCTTTGTACCTACTAAATGAATGATGAATAGTTATTAAAAGTATGGCTGAGTAGGATTATTTATGTGACATATTTCACAAAATACACGTTTAATTAAAAATCAGCAATGCAATTATGAACATCATAAAGGAAATAACAAAAGCAATATTAAAAGTTAATTAGGTGCTTTTTCTCTTAGAAAAGAAGTCAAGATACTCCGTGTGCATACATAAACATTTCATTGAAGATATTTCACTTACTTCTGTTGGTATTAGCAAAAATTTTAATCAAAATGTATGAGAAAAACAGCTCTCACTGAACATCACTTTTGGGAATTAAGAATGCTCAACCCAAATGAACAGAGCTGGTCTTCTACACTTTGAACTTTCCACTAAATTTCACAGAAAAACATGCCATTTCCAGGGAGCCAACCTGTGCTTGCCCGCACACACTCCAGCCCTCTCCATGAAGAGCTGCCATTTCCTCCGGCCTCAATTTTGGGGTCCCAGTTTGAGGCAGCCACCATGTTGTCACTGAGGTGGCCATTTCTCCACAATGTTGTATCCCATACGGTCTTAGAACATCCATTGACTGTCTGGCTGCTCTTCATACTCAGAAAGCACCTCCTTTTCCCAAAACGGGCCATTTTGTCACAGGCGCCACAACTTTGTTACGATCATGATCTATGTGATCGTATCCTCGATGAAGTTGTCCTCCAGCCACTCTCTTTTTGCTGTGTGTAATTGCTGTGCAGCAACTTCAACCTCCTTCAGTACCTACAATAATTAGTCTCATCTCACTGAATCTGTAAATGGCCTTGTCAGAAACCACCAATATGGGTGCAAAGGACTGTGCCAGCTGCTGAGGGGAAAGTGAAGGGTATGGCTTCCTTCACAGGCCTGTTGCAACAGGACAAGGGGTGGTGGTTTTAAACTAAAGGAGGGAGATTCAGGCCAGACATGAGGAATAAATTGTTGCCCTGAGGGTGATGAGAGCCTGGCCCAGGTTGGCCAGAGAGGTGGTGGATGAACCATCCCTGGAGACATCCCAGGCCAGGCTGGACGGGGCTCTGAGCAACCTGAGCTGCTGAAGATGTCCCTGCTCATGGCAGGGGGGGCACTGGATGGGCTTTGAATGTCCCTCCAACCCAGACTATTCCATGATTCTATGTCATCTTCCATTTTTTTTGTAGGGAGTTGTGTAGTTTCTGTAAGTGTATATAGAGTATCTAAGAACATAAAGGATCCTAAACCAGAAAAGCAGGGAGTTCTCAGCTCATTTCTCTGCCCCTTAACCCACATTACTGCAAGTTTTATTCAAAGCATCATGTAATTTCTCTCTAATTAGCATTTCTTCTCTTATACGTGCCCTTTCCATGTAGTGTCTAATAAAAGCTATGATGTGGCTTTTGAAGTATTAAAAAAATTAAAATTTTGATTTTCTACATGTATTTCCTTACAGTGACTTCACTCATCATCTATCTTTATGAGCTAAAGAATAGTTCAAAAGTAGATTTTTACATGATCAATATTTCTCAGATTAACTGCCCTCTAAAATGCAATCAAAAGTAGTAAAAATATCTTTCAAACTTAAAGCATTCAGACAGCAATAATTTTAATGAATAATTGCATTTTCTAACCACAAGACAACACAACTCATTAAGTGGTTTGAGCTCACCAACTCCCCTACTTCCATTTATCATGAGTAGTATACTTCCAGATTTCTGTGTTTGTTTTTGGTTTGGTTCTTGTTTTTTAAATTCTGCTTAGGTTATATTCTGGGTTTCTTGTCCCATCATAATGATATTGCAACCTGAATATTAAAATAAAACAAAACAAAACAAACAAAAACCCCCTATTTTCCTTATCAAGTTAAACATCCATCATAAAGACATACCTGTTCAAGTATTTATTCAAAGGTGATAAGCTGCATAAATTTTTGAAAAGCCATTTTCTGCACCAGTTAACATAAATGACACACTGTCAATGCAACAGTGATATTCCTTTCACAAAAATATACATGAGTCATCAGAAGGAAGAACTGATTTCTACAGCTGGATGTACAGATCTGTATGCATCAATTGGTTGACAACAGGGTGACCATGAGTCACCAATGTGCCCTTGTGGCCAAGAGGCCAAAGGTACCTGGGGTGCATGAGGAACAGTGTGAGCAGCAGTCAGGGAGGTTGTTCCTCCCCCTCTGCTCTGCCCTGGGGAGGGCCCATCTGCAGTTCTGGGTCCAGTTCTGGGCTCCCCAGTTGAAGAAGGACAAGGAATCACTGGAGAGAGTCCAGTACAGGGACGCAAAGATGCTGAGGGGTCTGGAGCATCTTTGTGCTGAGGAGACACTGAGAGAGCTGGGGCTGTTGAGCTGGAGAAGAGAAGCTGAGAGGGATCTGATCCATGGATCAATATCTCAGGGGCGGTGTCAGAGGATGGACCAGACTCTGTTCAGTGGTGCCCAACGCCAGGGTGAGGGGCAACGGGCACAGACTGAAACACAGGAGGCTGCATCTGAACATGAGCAGAAACTTGTGTGCTGGGAGGTGCCAGAGCCTGGCCCAGGCTGCCCAGAGCGGGTGTGGAGTCTCCTTCTCTGAGACATTCAAACCACCTGGACCCACCTGTGTGATCTGCTCTGTGACCCTGCGTGAGCAGGGGGGTGCACTGGGGATCTGCAGAGGTCCTGAAACCCAACCAGCAGTGTTCTGGGATTCTGCTCTCAGAACTGAACTTTGCAGTCCCATTTCTATCCTGCCTCAAGCACTGACAGTGCCAAAGCCCCCAGCTCAACCCCACAGCAGGCAGCAGGGGGTGGTCTCTACCACTGGGCTACTGCAACCCATGTCACGAGGGTGTTTGTTAGGAGAAAAAAATTAAAGCTGCTGAAAAAGTGTTGTTAGCTAAAGATAATAATGATAATACCTCCTTCTTGGGATCTGGTCCAGGAAGCCCGAAGTTGGAGACATTCTTGAATATTGCCACCATCATTCCCAGGCACAGGCAAGACAACACCAGAAGTACCACCCCCTCTGTGGTGCTCATGGTATTATGTGTCATCATATAACCTTCTCTCTCCCTAACACTCAACATCTCACATTCACCATGTTCTGTTAACAACAACATATCTGGGTCTAAGGGGCTCTGTGAGGCCATTTTGGATGCTTGTTGTGGTTGTAAATTTAATTTCCCAGAAGTATCTCTCGTCCAATTGCTAAGAACATGTAAGTGCCCTGCTCAGTTTTCTAACACAAATTGATGTCTTTTGAGTGTAACATACGGGATAAAGGAATTTTCAAGAAACAGGGATGTTTTCATGCCAAAGATACAGTCATCAGGTGCTTCAACGCTGTATACTGCCCAGTCAGGTCGTGCCTGAGGCCCTTGACTTTCTTGGCGATTCCTACCATGGTGGGGTGCTGAAAAGTGAAACATCGTAAATGGACACATGGTAGGAAGACCAACAGAACATCTTATCCTTGCCTGTTCATAAATGTTCCCATGTGAATACACTTTCTGTTGGAACATGCTCATATGTTCTCCATAGAGGAGGTGACCGAGCAGTGGCATGGGTGTTCCCTCCATCACTGCCCCAGCACGTTGTTTCGTCAGCTGAGCTTCAGAATGTTGGTTTCCCATGTTCAATTTTTCGTGAGATTATAAGTATCCCACAATGACAGACAACAGTATATCCATAATAATCCATCTCTTTGTCATACAATGCAGTGTTATTTCAAAACCCTAAATTTGGATATCTCCAAAAGGTACGCATGTCACGTATAATGGTTCTCAATTCTGCAATATAGCAGGTCCCTTCGATACATCCTAAAAATATTAACAGGGCTATAACTACCAATATTATACAAGATATTATACACTGGAATTAAATCACTGTTAGAAGGCCGACTGTGCAAGTCACATTACTACAAAAAGTCTATGTACAGCTACATAAGTTTCAGAGAACATGGTGACAATATAACAATCGGGGTCTGCAAATACGAGCCAACACGATACCGAAAATATGTATGGCTTTTAAACACCGCTGTCCATTGTGTAAACCTTTTATTATCAGGAGGTTGTGTCTGCCTCAGTGGGGTAGGTCGAGGATTACACAAGGGTGTAGCTTTTATTCCCCCATTTTCTTTCACCACCCTCAGGTCCACCTTGGATTGTGCTTTTTCCCACCCCATCCATATTTTGGCCAAGCCTTTCCAGGTTGGGAGCAGGTAACCCATCCAATCACCTCCTGAGGGATCCCCTTTAAAATACCCTTATTCCAGAGGGCATAACATTTCTCCCTTGGGGCCTGGGGATCCCAATGTTTCAGGTGTCCCCTGCTGTGTTTTTTGGAGTCAAATTGCTCACGTGTTTATGTAAAACATTCACGCATTGTGCCTGGCTGTGCCATCACAGTATTGCAGAATATTTGCATGCTGTTGCAGTGTTTTAATAAGCTTATGTTGGTGTTGGAGGCTAACACTGCTTAATCCTCATTAGTGTATTTAAAGTTTATAGGTGTCAAAGGCTGTAACTATAGAATGTGCTGGAGAAACAACAGAAGACTCAGAACTGTGATGTGGGTCATTGTGGGCAAGTCATGAAACCTGCTTTGCTGGGCTTGCTTCAGTAAAAACATACAGGCTGATGGGATTTTTCAGATGATTCTGGGCCATTAGAGAAAAAAATTAATAGAACTTTTCAACCATTGTGCGTAGGAAGTGTTGAAGGTGGTTCATGTTTCTTGTAAAAGAATATTCTATAGAAAGTCCTACATGAGTAACGAAAGCATGGCTCACCCCTGTGAGTCTCTTACGTTAATATTTCATACACTCGAACTTAAAGGATGATTCAGACCTTGTTCACAGAAGTTGTAATTAACAACAGAAAAAAAAATACATTTTGTATTTCTTTATCAAAAGATGTTTAATTGGTGGAGAGTCACTGGTGTGCAGAAAAATAAAGGAATACCTCTGCTAACAGCTTCACAAAATCACAGAATGTTAGGGATAGGAAGGGACCTTGAAAGATCATCTAGTCCCATCTCCTGCTGGAGCAGGAATGCTTGGTTTTTCTCTGGTAGTTCCAGTGTTGAAAAGCAATAGCAGCAAACACCTATAGAATCAGTTTCTTTGCTGTGGTTAGGAGATATCAGATAGTAGAGGTGCCTGCGAATTGGAAAGAAGATATTTTATACATTGTTAAAATTAGATGAAATAGACATATTGGGTAGCATTTGCAGAACAATATACCAAATATTATATATATATGTGTGTATATATATATATATATATATACACCAAAACTAATACTTTCAGAATGTTACTTCAGATATTTCAGTGTTTTAAAGTATTGTGTAATGTTGCTAAAGACAAAAATACTCTACTTTTATTCTGACTTGTGATAGCGCGTCCTTGATATAACTTCATTTAACTGAGTTAGCCTGTGATAGACCAACTTCTTGGTTAAAATGTGGAAGAGGACTCATGGAGAGGGTTTTTCTTCAGTTTGTTTTCATTATTGATTGTATCCAACCATATCTGAACAGTTAATAGAAGAAAATTCATAAATCTTCATTGTTTGGCTTTGAACCAGAGTCTGTTCTTTGATTCCTGTATTCAATGGACTGATATTCTCTACGGTGCTTTGAAAAACTAAGGGCTTCAAAGATTATTGTAACATCAGAGTCCAAATACAGACTTTTTACAGAAACAGACTGGTCTTTGTGAAAAGAGGGAGATTTGGTACAAATGTTTATGGGTGGATAAAATAAGGAATAGGCTTCAAACTTGGGCTCAGATGAAAGGAAGAACATTTAACATTAACCTCATGTCGCTGAGAACCTCATCTCCATTTGTTCAACCATCTAGGGATGGTGACTCCACCACTGCTCTGGGCAGCCTGTTCCAATGCTCGACAGCCCTTTCCATGAAGACCTTTTTCCTGATACCCAAGCTAAACCTCCCCTGGTCCAATCTAAACCTCCCCTCCTAGCACGACTGTGACGCTTCCAGTGGGAAGGTAGATCTGATACCAGACATGGCTTTCCAGAACTGTTCTCTCTGGGCAACATGTGTCTTGTGGCATTTGTCTCAGATGAGGCTCAGGTGCTTGAGAACGCATAAGTAGAAGCCCTTGAGAAGAGCTCAGTAGAATCTGTCCAACAAATACACAGGGCTGCTACTGGTGGTAATCCTCCACAAGGGTCTCCAAAGACTGGGCTCAGCAAAGGCTTAGGTGACTGACAGGGGGGTCTAAAATACCCAGTGAGAATACACTGAAGAGTTAAGGGAGAACTGCTCGAGCTCACCCACCATCTGTGCTTTGTCTGGCTGTGCTGGTTTGGCTGAAAATGGGGTAATTTTCTTTGTGCAGTTACAAACCTTTCTTTATCACAGCTGGCACGGTCATTGCTTGGACTTAGTTTGAGAACAAGAGGTAACACCCAGCACAGAGTGAGTGTTTTAATTGCTCTGGTCTGAGAGCCAAGGACACTCTGAGCTCTGCCCACAGGTGTGAGGCAGCGAGGAAGGGGATGGACGGACAGAGCTGGATGGACACCCAGACTGACCCATGACAGTGACGCCCATTGGCATCAGGTTCAGATTTGAGGAGATATAAGGAGAGCCGGGGCAGTTCTGTTTGGGACGTTCTGTTTGGCCTTTTGCCATTTTGCAGCAGCCTCTGGGCCTTTCTGCCCTTTCCCTCTTTTCTCTCTGGGATCGGCTGTTTTACCAGGTGCTGCTTCCCGGGACCGGCTGCTGGTGTGGCCAGAGTTGGTGAGGAGTTGCCTTGAATATCTTTTATTTCTGTTTTATATACGTATTTCCTAGTAGTGTATTAGTATTTTGTTATTTTATCAAACTGTGTTTATCTCAATTCAAGTTTCTCCCTTCCCTTTTGATACTCTCCCCTGTTTTGAGTGAGCAGCTGTCGTGGTTGTGTTGCCAGCTCGGGTTAAACCATGGCATTAATATACACTCTCTATATTATATAAATAATAATTATATAAATGTTAATATTAGCATTAATATAATTATTACAATGAAATAATGTGTGGGCTAATAAAATAGCTCTGCTGTAACAAATCTACAGCTGGAGGACCTGGGAAAAGTTCAGCTGATGTTAACATTTAGGGTTACATTGTAGTTCAGGAAAAGGGCTAAGAACAATAAAAAGACAATTTTGGCATTGAAGACAGTCTGGAAAGGGTCTGCCAAAGGAAGCTACAGAAGGAAGTTCATCCATGGGGAGTCGTTTAATTTGGGCAAGAGTTGGAGTTCTTGGTTAAGCCTGAGAAGCAAATTAGGATTAGGGTTCCTGTTCAAGGAGAGAGAAATCCTAGAGGTTCAGGGGGCTAAAAAAGGACTGTCAAATAGAGGTGCCCACTGTTCCCTGAGGAAGTTTTTCTCTAGGAAATGTGTGGGGTTTTACAGCAAAGGGTTTTTGAAGAATGGCGGTTGGGGTTACGGTTATAGAGAAAGCTCCAGTTAGACTCGGTGCATGTTCCTTCGCACAGACATCGCGTGGGCTGCGGGGAGAATCATCTCTGCAGAGCTGCTTTCTCTGATCAATGACTCATCTGAGCAGTGAAGCTGAGTTTGAGAGCAGGAAAAGATCTCAAGCTCCAGTCAGAGGTGCCTTCAAGGCACCTTCAAGGCCTGAGGCAGGCGAGACTCTGAGTTCTCCTGAGAACTTTGTTACCTGGGCAATGGCTGCAAGATCTTGTCTGCAGGGTGGCCCAGGCTCAGCTTTGGAGCTTAGGTCAGGGTTAGTTTGGAGCTTGAGTCACACCAGGACTGTTACGGGGCTGCCAGAGGCAGATGTAAGATACAATATCAAAACCTCCCCTGAGAAATCTTTCATCCTGTCTCTGTTCTCTGGTTAACGCTTTGCCAAGCACTGGTGTGAGGGATGAGTTTATGAATCAGCTTGAGGCAAAAAAACTCTCGAGCTTCAGTTGAAGCAGAAGAGGATGACAAAGGTACCTGCAAACTGCAAAAAGTATATTCCCCTGACAAGTTTCTCATCTGGGCAGTGGGCTGGGCGCTGTGTTTAAATAAAAAGCCTTGGACTCCAGTAGCATCTGCTGGTGTGGAGCTGGTGACATTCCTTCCATTTCTCCTTCCAAAGCAGGTAATGATAACAAAATTGTTTATGCTGAGCTAATTTTTGTCCAATAAATGGATTCCTTTCTGTGACTCAGTTACTAGCCCAAGATGAGCGAACGCAATAAGACTCTTTTCTGAAATAAGCTGCGCGTCCTTTGTCGTGTTTAATGATACAACCTCTATAACACCTGAGGCACAAGGAAGAATTGATGCTCCTGACAGCTCAGCTGAGTGCGTTTTTCACGAAGGATTCAGTGAATACTACGGGATAGAAAAATAATGTAGTTGTGAGAGACACAGGAGTAGTTCTGTGCTCTTAACATATTCCTCCTTTGGCTATTTGGAAGTAATAAATTTAATTAATCTTTCTTTAAGGATGCACAGGAAGCTTAAGCAGGACTTCAAGACATGAAATCCATATAGAAAAATCAAGCATCTGCCATGAATGTTGCCTCTGTCTTTTGTACCCTGTGGGTACCTGTGTTACCCTGACAGGGAAATTAAGAAAAACATGTTCCCTCTGCTAAGAAAGAAGCTTGACCATGATGCCAGTTTTGATGGTTGAATTTGTCATAATCTGTCTATGTTTTGCAATAGCTCCTTTCTTAACAAGAACACTTTCTCCCTTTCCAATAAACGATACATTTGAGATATTCCACTGCTAATAACGTCTTCTACATTTGTGGTAAAATTCCACAATTATTTGGTAACTAAAGGTAATTTACTTTTTAATTTATTTACCTTCCTTTGTAATTCATAGCGTGTATTAGTCTCTACAATGAATCAGACCCATAAATATAACTTACTACACAAATATTTACGTAATAAGAATGAGTATTACTGTTTAAAGAATAAGGGAGGTAGAAATACAGAGAAATGACCTGACTTGCTTCAGGACAGCGAACCAGTGAGCCTCTGGTCATGAAACTTAAGTCAGGCTGATTCATTAGGTTACCTTGCTATTTTCCATAAAGATAGTGACTTTTTTCTTTTTTTTTTTTTTTTTCCTCCAAAGAAAGATCAATGACAAGTGTTCAGTGATGTACCTCAAAAATATTAACAAGTAAGCAATGATTAGGAACTCCAGGCCATTTTTTATCCCTCTTGCTCAAGGGCCAGCAGACTGCATGGTATCGGGTCATGGTGAGTTAGAGCAACAACTGGTGTTTGTTGCATTAACTGTTCATTATCATCTTAAATAAAATTAAATTCAAATCAAAATTCATATTCCGATGCTATTTTAAATCCAGCAAAGAAAATTTTATTTCACACTCTTAAAAATCTTTGCTTAAATGATGTAGTTCCAAAACATATTTGACAAAAAAAAAGAAAAAAAAAAGTGAATCAGAATAACAAAGGGTGTCCATATTCGTCATGGAAAAGAAAAGCTTTTTCTGATCTCTTTATGATGTTTGACCTGCCCAACTTGCATCCTATTGGCACAACTTGGTTTACACCTCCACTGATTTAAATACTCGTAGTTAATGAAGAAGAAGTTATTTGGAAAACCAAAACCTGTCCTGTAGCATTTTGTTCACGTCTTGCTCACTCACACAGATATTCTGATATACTCCTTATAAAGTTAATAATGACTTTTTAACTGTTATACACATACAGTGAAATTATGGGAGTCAGTGTTTTTTTGAAGAGGCTCTTAAGGCCATTTTAATTTCAATTTGCAACTTGAAGACTTATGATATTTTATGGTGTTTATTATACTGACATATGCAAACTAGAAAGCAATTATGGAACAGTGTCTAGAACTGAGCATTTCCTTTCACTGGGTGTAATTATTACAGAAGATTCTACTAATGCAGCTGAGAACGACGCTGCAGTCGGGTCTCTGGTGTTTGCTGAATCCCAGATACATGTGGGTCATATAAATCAATTAAGCAATGACTGGTATGTCTCTGAAGGGCTGTAGTGAGACTCCACTTTAATTCTGGTTTTCTCTTCCAATTTCTCCAACTTGGGAAGGTTTCTTCCTTTCTGTCCACATGCTTTAGAAACACAAGAGGGTTTAATTATTTTACCCTAAGATCCATATTAATGCAGCTGATTGTTTGTTACAGATTTTCAGGTGAGTTCACATTTTTCTTGACAAAAAGGTTAGAACTTAACGTGCAATGTTACTGTACTGGTGGTCTATTAAATATATTCATCAACAAATTGGATGAGGGAATTGAGTGACTGTCAGCAAGTTTGCTGGTGACACCAAGCTGGGAGGAGTGGCTGACACTGGAAGCTGTGCTGCCATCAGAGACCTGGACAGGATGGAGAGCTGGGTGGGGAAACGTTTAATGCAATATAACAAGGGCAAGTGTAGAGTCTTGAATCTGGGCAGGAACAACCCCAGGTTCCAGTGTAAGTTGGGGAATGACCTATTAGAGAGCAGCGTAGGGGAAAGGGACCTGGGGGTGCTGGGGACAGCAGGGTGACCATGAGCCAGCACTGGGCCCTTGTGGCCAGGAAGCCAATGGTACCTGGGGTGGGTTAGAAGGGGGTGGTCAGTAGGTCAGAGAGGTTCTCCTGCCCCTCTGCTCTGCCCTGAGGAGACCACACCTGGAATCTTGTGTTCAGCTGTGGCCCCTCAGTTCCAGCAGGACAGGGAACTGCTGCAGAGAGTCCAGCGCAGCCACCAAGATGCTGAAGGGAGTGGAGCATCTCCCGTGTGAGGAAAGGCTGAGGGAACTGGGGCTCTGGAGCTGGACAAGAGGACACTGAGGGGTGACCTCATTAATGTTCACAGATATATAAAGGGTGAGTGTCAGGAGGATGGAGCCAGGCTCTTCTTGGTGACAACCAGTGATAGGACAAGGGGTAATGAGTTCAAACTGGAACACAGGAGGTTCCATTTAAATTTGAGAAGAAACTTGTTGGGAGTGAGGGTGTCAGAGCCTGGCCCAGGCTGCCCAGGGGGGTTGTGGAGTCTCCTTCTCTGCAGACATTCCAACCCGCCTGGACACCTTCCTGTGTAACCTCATCTGGGTGTTCCTGCTCCATGGGGGGATTGCACTGGATGAGCTTTCCAGGTTCCTTCCAACCCCTGACATTCTGGGATTCTTTGTAAACACTTAGTGAAGAACTTGTAAATAAGCTGTGACATATCTGTGCTGTACGGCAATAACAGTGCTCTTGATGTGCCCTGAGTCGAACAAATTGCTCTGATAATGTCAGGGAGGGGAGCACAATTTGAGAGTAATCCTATGGGGAAAAAAATAATTTCAATAGCATTCAGCTTTAGTGCCTTACTTAGAGTTTCTAACATCTCATTTTTTTCTCATCTAGCATCTCATTTTTTCCTGTCTAATGAAGACAAAATAAGTTTGTAAGAGCTGATCCTGGATACTGTTGTGTTTGCATCTTAACTTTATAGCAACGACTTAAAAAATAAAAATAAAATAGTGATTTAAGCAAGTGTTTTAAAGCCATCTGTAAAACATCAGCCCTTTAAGATATCTTTCCATACTTGGGAGGACTGGATTGTGCTTGGTGTTTTCTGCAAGCAATTGCTATCATATACTTTAATAATGTAAATTTATGTTAATTAGTTTATTTCAATGGCACGTCTTTGTTTTGCTTCTAAATCTTATTATTTTTTGGATCTACCTCTGGAAATGCCTATTTCTGACCATAGTGAAATATGCTTCCTTTATAATTTAACAATGTCTTGCAGCAGAACTATTAAAAATTTGTAGTAAGTTTGGTCCCAAGCTTGAATAATGTGTAGTCTTAAGAACAAGTAACTCAGTGCAAAATTCTGTATATACGTGGGAGGTTCAAATGGGGATGTTCTGAAATGATGTGTTGTCGGGGAGCTCATGTTGAGTGGAAATGAAGTTAAATTGTCATTGTACATTGTGAGACTAATCCCTGCCATCTAGAAACAAATATAGACTATTTGAAATGGATAGAAATTAAGGGAGAATAATGGTGTGTCTAAAAGGCGACAAAAACATAGTATTTTCTTTCAGAACCTACAGGGATGAAAAAATGCACCACCTGCTTTCACAAAAAATAATTTGAAAAATTAATGTATGGCATACAATGATTTTCTTTATTTAATAGTCAGGTTTCTAACACACTAATTTATTTTTTCTGAATAATAGAAATAGTTAACTCAGACAAGAGCATTTATAAAACTCCAAGGAACTATTTTTGTCTCAAGTTAGAACTCTATTAGCTTTCCATGATAAATTAGCACAGGAGATTATTTTTTAAATGGATCTCTAATTAGACTTCATTAATGGCAATGTTATCTCTTACAAATTCCTCTCCTTCATTAAGGAAATGTTTCCTACTTTTCATATGAAATATTCCAATTAATTATTTTAAAATGAATACAACTTTAAAATAATACAGCCTGAAGACGGATGGTATTTTCAAAGTCAGAATAAGAATTCCGCTTGCACTTTTATTAACAAAGGGCCTGACTGATGGTTTTGTCTCTAGCCTCTTTATCTCATTTAGTATCAAGTAAATAGTTCTTAATTCAGAGAGATTAATTTCTAGGTTTGCCTTGATTCTGTGGGATCTCATAAGGACAGAGGTTATGGTGTAGCCTTTATGAACAAGGTTTGGAAACCTCTAGTGACCCATTGCCAGAACTTTACATTTTTCTCTAATTTGGATGAAGGATTCAAAATTTAACCGTAATTCTGGGGATGCGCAGCAAGGCAGGCACATGTGCCCAGGCAGTCTGAGTCTTGTTTCCTTTATGAAAACAAGCTAAAAATCAAACTTAACTTGTAACAATTAATTCTGTACCAAATGCAAAGGAATACAGGAATGCAGGTAGAGGCAAAAGGATTCAATGCTATTCAATGCACAAGGCACATGGATGCAAAACTCTGAATATTCTACATATTGCTGACCCTCTGAATAGTCTTGTTTGTACAGATGTATATTGGGTGTCTTCTGACATAAAAAGAGTGTCATTCAACTTTTAATTTTGGCAGAGACTATATTTAAAGTAGATGTTATAAATGAAGGAGTAAGAATCTCTTTTGGTTTTAGCTTCAACTATTTTTAGGTTTATGATGTTCTTTTTGTTTTGTCCTATTGAATTTGGTTTCTGACCAATAATTTATTTTGATAAGCTAAAGTAAATTCCATTTTCCATTGGTGTTTCTGTGACCTCTTTTTCATGCTATTTTACCCAATACTGGACCTACATATGCTGGTGTTCAGTACCAGCACTGCACACAAAAAAAACCCCTTCAATGTTATAATGGGATAACTAAAGTCTGGGGTTAACTAGAATTCCGACTATATTTAGGCAGGAGTAGCACACTTGTCTGTCAAAAAAATATTTCTTTCTCTCTATGGACTGATTTTGGAAAGTCTGAGTTATTTTGTTCTCTGTAGACTCTTGGGAAATGGTAATGGAACTGTGACAGCAAAGATCAATGGAAGAAGGACTGAAAATACCTGGAAAAATATTAGTTTAACAGAGCACGACCTAGAGAGCAGTTGTCCTGCAGTGCTCCATAAGCGTCAGAAGTTATTTTCAGAATATTCAGTGTATTTCACCCATCACTAGTTTATAACTGGACGGCATTTAGATATATTAAATTATACAGTTTCATGTGTGAGACAATACCTACTAATAGGTAAAAATCAATAAATTGCCCACTACAGAGCTAGGCCCAATCCTCATTTGCTACAATTGTATAGAACAGTAATATCAGAATTATCATCCATCACATGTTGTAATGCAAACGTAGTAAGCTTCTCTCTGTGTAGTTACTGGGGGATTTGTACACATGGCATTTAATTTTCAAATGCAGGATTTATTCAGACGACTTCTAAAAAATTAGTTGGCTCTGGTTTGTTTACAAAACTGAAGAAATAACAAACGGAGAGAAAGGCGTGGAAGAAAAACGCTCTCTAGAAAGTCAACATCAAGCTCCTGGCATCAGACAGAGATTTAGACACTAGCATCCTTGAATGTATTTTAAAGGTGAGCCAAGATACAACATTTCACATTTTTTGGCTGGACAAGGGGAACAAACTGTATACATCAGCATAAAATTAAGTCTTAAACCAGAGGATAAAGGATTTTCTGTGTTGGCTCAGGCACCTGTTCCAGATCAGTCAAAAAAGGAATTGAATTCTCTTCTCTAGTTGCCTGACTAAGAACTCCTGATTTTTTTTGGTTGCTGTAAGGTGATCGTAAAAATGGCCACATTAGATCGAAATCATGAGGGCAGAGCTCATGGGCTACAGGTTCCTCAGCAGGAGCAGGAGGGGCAGGGTGAGCTCTGCTCTGTGACAGTGACAGAGCCCAGGGAAGGGCAGGAGATGTCCCAGGGAGGGTCAGTGGGACATGAGGAAAAGGTTCTGCACAGGCTCCCCAGAGAGGTGTCACAGCGCCAACCTGACAGTGTTCAAGAAGAGACTGGACACCGTCCTCAGACACACGGGGTGACTTGTGGGGTGTCCTGTGCAGGGACAGGAGTTGGACTCCATGATCCTGTGGGTCCTTCCAGCTCAGGACAGTCCATGATTCTATGATTCTAAGCTAAACACGAAGCCTGGCCTGCCAGATTCCTCACAGGCCCATGTTACTGAACACGCCAGCAGCAGAGCTGTCAGTGTTGAAATCACGCAGGCCACATGTGTCCCCGGGGTATCAAGGAGAACTTAGTAAGGAGCATTTTTCTCAGCAGTTCAGTCCCAGCTCCCTGCAAATGCCTCATCACCCACCTGCGGCCTGTAAAGAGAAGAGGCCCAGGTGAACTGTCCTCTCCATCTGAGGTTCTTCTGCTTCCTCCACAGGAACAGCTTCTGCTGCAGGAACAGCCGTGTCACCTGTCCATGCAGATGGCACCTTATGGGACTTCCAAGAGGTACAGAAACAGGCTCTCACCACCCTCAGGGGCTAAAATTTTTCCCCATGTCTGGCCTGAATCTCGCCATGTTTGCTCATGACACAGAAATGTACCTTTGTTTTCTCATAAGTTCCCTGGGGGGAAAGGAAACAAAACAAAACAAAACAAAGACACCTGCAAAATCCCCCAGATTATCGCTTGTGGCCTCAGTGAGGCTGTTGGGGAAATGAAGGCCATGAGGGACGGTGTCCTCGCTGTCCCCCAGCCCCACGGCCACCACTCTGTCCTTGGGGCAGCCGCCCTGTGCCACGTACTCAGAGAGGTCGGGGAGCTCCCTGAGGAAGGCGGCCAAGTCGGGGCTGTCGGGGACATCGGGGATGGCGTCCCCCACATCCATGGCGTCGAGCCAGGTGAACAAGTCATCGGCCACGGTGTCCTGGGCCGGCTCAGGAATGGCCTTGCACAGGTCCTGGTCCATCTCCTGTCTCAGCCGTCACAGTCAAAGGGATGAGGATGAGGGTGGACGAGTTTGGCCTTATCTGCTGCTGCTTCTCGCAGTCACAGACACTGCAGAGCACTCGGAAATCTGGCCAGACAGGTGGGCTGTCATCTGCCTGATGGCCTTGGGGACGGCTTGGAGTCACCATGGCAACGCACGGTGACATCAGTTCCTTAATTCCTTTGCAGTATGTCGGTGGTGTTTCCCTGTTGGCCTCTGGTACCTCAGGAGCCCCTGGCTCATCCCCATGAGACCCCAAGAGGGCTCCAGTGAGGCCAACACGTCCAGGGCCACCAGCTGAGGGTCCTCACTAGACCCCCCGTCCTTGGCATCTCGTCCCACAGCTTGTCAAGGGTGAGCCCGACGTCATCTCCCTCCCCATCATGTCTATGAAGCTGCCAACTGAGATATTCCTGTGGCCACAAGTCAAGAGCCACGTCCCGTATGCATGTAGAGCTGGAGTGAGGAGCAGCTCTGCACAGGCCTTGGGGTTGGAGGCCACGGCAGCTTCCTCACGGTCCTGGTGTCCCTGATGAAACAGCATTAATTCTTCATTCTTTCCACTTCCTCGCCATCAACAGTAACCACAAGTGGCGGTTGTATTCAATTGGTCATTAATCTGTGCAGGTTTCTGCAGGCTTGTGACTGCGCTTTCTCCTCTCTTTGAATGAGGAAAATCTCGGTGCGTCCTGCCCAGGAACTAAAGAAACGCACAGATCTGATGCGGAGAGAGGTGCCGATCAAGGGAGGAAAGTCCGTTACTTCTAACTGTAAATTTTCTTGGGTGCTGCTGTAGCCAACAGCCTTAAGAACAAATGCTGCGAACCTAGAGCTGCTTTGCCAAGTTGGACTGTGCTCAGTGAGGGTGGTGTGAGTGTTGGTGACCAGTGGAGTCACCTTGTGCCTGCAGGACTGAAGGGCGTCAGAACCCCCTTAAAGGCCCATTTGGGATGTCTCAGCTGGGCTGGGGCACGGCCTGCACGGGAAAAAGTGTTTGCCCTTGAAATTCTCTCCTTTGCGCTCTGGCCTCAGTCGGCACGGGACGGGTGCGAATGTCCCGTGAGAGCAGCTCAGGGCCTGTGACACCGGTGCTGGGGCTGCAACAGTGACACTGGGGCAGTGACGGTGACACTGGCTCTGGGGCAGTGATGGCGACACCAGTGCTGGGGCATTGACGGTGACACTGGGGCAGTGATGGTGACACTGGGGCAGTGACGGTGCCTCCGTTACCCCAGCACTGATGCCGTCCTCGTGGTTTCTCCCCCGGGCGCCCATCCCCTGGAGCGATGCTCTCTGTCCCCATCCTCTCTCCGTGTCCGTTCCCAGCCCAGCTCAGCGCCCTCGGGGTGGGCAGGGGCTGCGTTCACCCCTCCCAGAGCACAAATGCCGCGGGCAGAGGCGCCACAAAAACAACACCCAACATGTTTAATGATTGAAGCCCAAAAGTGGGATCTGGGAGGTGCTGGGGCTGGAGAGGGTGGCTGGGTGCAGGTCTCTGTCTCCACATCTCCTCTGAGTGTGGGAGCCACGGGGATGGTGCTGGAGCGGTGGGTTACTGGTGCCGTACTGGTGGCTCTTTCCATGTCGGTGTCCCTCTGCACAAAACTGACACTGTCCAGTGACATCGACAGGGCCGCCCGCTCCTGTGGTTTGGATCCCCTGGTGCACCTTTGCTGCTTGATGCCACTGCTGGCTCCTTCTTGCTGGCTCCTTCTTGGGTCACCGGGGCTGGCGGCAGCCAGTCCCGTGGGGTGTTGGGGCTGCCAAAGAGGATTGGGAACCATGGGACAGCACTTGTGGGTCAGATCGCACAGTCAGTTCAGCGGCCCCAGCACCTTCACTCTATGCCCCGGCGGGTGGAAACGCTGGACGAGCTCAGTCGTGTGTCCCCCTGGTGGGTGCATCCTCAGCCCGGGTGGGGACGCTGCTCCTGGGGACGCCGGTCCCAGAAGGTGGTGGGGATGCCGGTGGTGGGGCTGTCAGCAGCAGGATGGGCAGAGCTGGCGGTCCCAGAGCTGTTGGTACCAGGCCGAGTGAAGCAGCATCGCCGGGTGAAGGTGGCAGAACCGGTGCCTGGCAGGACCGGGGCCAGCGCTGTCGTGCTGGGCAGAGGGGGCTCCTGGTGTCCCTCATCTTCTGCTCCGCTTTGCTGGGATCTCGTGAAGCAGAGATGTTTCCTGCCCGTGGGCGTCTCTGGCTGGCGTGGGGCGCTTGGCATTGTTGGCCCCCGCAGCTGCCGGTCCTGGAAGCCCTCAGCAGCAGCCGGTGTCCGGTGTCAGGGGCAGGCGGGGGAGCAGCTCCTCCATCAGTTGGGCCGTGGAGGGCGGCTGAGGCTGGGGGGCAGGTGGGGGGCTGGACAGGGGGCTCAGCAGCGGGATCCTCAGAGGGCTGAGCCAAGGCCACTTCAGGTCTTCTGGCTGGGGGGCCGGTGGGGGGCTGGACAGGGGGCTCAGCAGGGGGATCCGCAGGGGGCTGAGCCAAGGCCACATCAGTTCCTCCGGCTGGGGGTCCCTGCAGGGACTGGCCAGGGGACTGTCCTCTGCCGGCTCCTGGGGACTCTGCTCAGGGCTCTGCAGGGGACTCCTCTGCAGGCAGGGGGGCAGCTCTGTGGCCCCATCCAGGAGCAGCTCCGCTGCCGCTGGCTCCACCGTGCAGCCGCCCTCTGCCCTGCGCTCCGAGAGGTGGGAGATGTTGAGGGAGGGGGTCAAGTGGGGGACGTGGGGACATGGGGGACATCCCTCAGCCCCCCGCCACCACGGTCTCTAGGGACAGCTGCCTGCATCCACGTACTTGGGGTGTTCGGGGAGCTCGTTGAGGGCCTTGCTGGTCATGCTGGGGCTGCGGGTGGTACAGCCGGTGTCCCCTCTGTCCTCGAGCTGTGACAGCACCACTTGGTCCTGCGGGTGGTTGCTCTCGGCTGCGGGCTCCCAGAAACCATCGATCTCCAGGAGGCTGTTGGGGAAATGAAGGCCATGAGGGACGGTGTCCTCGCTGTCCCCAGCTCCATGGCCACCACTCCGTCCTTGGGGCAGCCGCCCTGTGCCACGTACTCGGAGAGGTCGGGGAGCTCCCTGAGGAAGGCAGCCAAGTCGGGGCTGTCGGGGCCATCAGGGATGGCGTCCCCCACATCCATGGCGTCAAGCCAGGCAGACAAATCATCGGCCGTGGTGTCCTGTGCCGGCTCAGGAACGGCCTCAATGCAGGTGGCTGGACCCTGCAGGGGCAGATCCCCCGGGCTCCCCAGGGCTGCCGGGGTGGTCACCGCTCCTGCCAAAGCCAACAAAGCCCCCAGGGCGGGCGATGGCAGCTGTGCTCAGCTCGGCCACCCGCCCGCGGGCTCTGCCAGCCCAGCGCTCACCTGTGGGCTCCCCGGTGGTTGTGTCGGCTGGTGCAGCCGGGGCGGGCTGGTGGGGGCTGGCAGCGGGGACGCCCAGCTCCACGGCCACCCCGTCCCTGCCGGAGGCCTCCGCTGGCCTCTGGGCGCTGCCGGGCAGGGTGTGGGGCACAGGGGGGCCCTGCGCCCGATGAGCCGTGGGGCCATGGTGTTTCGGGGGCATAGGCAACTGGAAAGAGCCTGTGAGGTACAGGGGCTGCCCCTGGAACCCAGCCCACGGCCCCAGCCCCATGGGCTGCTGTGGCACCAGTGAGGTCCCTGTCAGCACCTGCTGTCCCCAGGGGTAGGATGGGGGACAGGCAGCAGGGGCAGGGGGCAGCTGGACCCCCTGGGGGAGCTGGACCAGCTGGACCCCTTGGGGGAGCTGGACATGCTGCACCCCCGGGACGATCTGGAGCCCTTGTGGGACCTGCAGGAGCTGCACCCCTGGTTGGAGCTGCAGCCCTTGGGGGAGCGGGACCTGCTGCACCCCCGGGACCAGCTGGAATTCTTGGGGGAGCTGGACCTGCTGCATCCCCGGGACCAGCTGGACCCCTTGGGGGAGCTGGAAGGGGTGCACAGGTTGGAGGAGCTGGAGCCCATGCAGCAGCTGCTCCCCTTGGGGGAGCTGGGCTGGCTGCACCCCCTGGCACAGCTGCACCCCTTGCGGGAGCTGCACCAGCTGCCCCAGGGCCCCGGGCACCCCCTGCCAGACGCTGCCCTGTCCCAGCTGGTGGGTGACAGGCTGGAACTGGGCAGGCTGGGGGGACACCAGCAGCCCTGGGACAGAGGGCAGCACGTGGGCAGGGACCGGTGGTGCCACGGCCGGGGTGGTGGAGCTCCTGGTCCGTCCCTTCGACGCCATGGGCAGCTGCCGAGGGATCCTCTCTGTTGGGGAAGCACAGAGGGGTGACAGGTTGAGTTTCACAGCACAACTTCCCATCCCAGGGATTTCCTCTCCTGCTGCTGATTGCCTGGCCTGGTTTGCCCTGAATGATGGTTTCCCACTCCAACAATGGTTTTGAAATACTAATTTCTCAGCCTCACGATTGTTTCCCATCTTGACGGTCTCCTGTCCCCATGATTTCCCATCCCAAGTGTGATTTTTGGGAATTTGGATTTCCTCACCCCAATTTGTTGGAGTGAAGGTGGCCAGGAAGGAAAGATTTTGCTTTTTCACCACCTGCAGTTTTTCTCTCCTGTTTTTTGCATCAGGAGGAGTCTCTAGGGGCTAACAGGCTCATGTTTGCCTCAGACCCACATGGTCCTTTGCCCCGCGCACCCCACGTGCTGCTTTTCCTGCAGCAGGGCAGACAGGAGGAGGATTTGCCAGCACGGAGGGGCTGGCTCCTCGTGAAGAGCAGCCGGACAGAATTTCCCCTGGTGCCCAAAGCGTTTCCAGCTCGTGATGAATCTCCCATCACAGGCAATGGTGCCCGTCATTGGTGCTGAACTGGGGCAGGGAGGCTCTGAAACCTCCCCAGGACGAGTCCTGGTCCCTCACCTGTCTCAGCCGCGGTGGCTAAACGGGGTGAGGATGAGGGTGGTTGAGGAATGATGAGGGTGAAGGATGACGAAGATCAGGGATGATGAGAATGGACAAGGATGTTGTTGGACAAGGATGAGGTTGGATGATGACAGACGAGGATGAGATTGGGTGAGGATGGATGACGATGAGGTTCGGTGACGATGAGGTTGGTTGAGGATGAGGATCAGGATGAGGATCAATGAGTTGAGATTGGCCTCGTCTGCTCTTCTCGCAGTGACAGGCACTGGAGAGCGCTGGGCAATCCGACCAGACAGTTGGGCTGTCAGTGGCCAGATGGCCTTGGGGACAGCGTGGGGTCGTCATGGCAACACACGGTGACATCACAGAGACCTTGGGAGCGTGGGTGGTGTCACCTGTGCTGCGGTGTCACCACTGGTTGGGAGCTGTGGGGATGTTAACCCTGAGGAGAGGAGGATGCAGAGTGGAGTTCACACCTCTGACCCACAGAACTTTCCGGAAGGTTTTCTGGAGCTGTGTGGATGTAATGGGATCAGAGCCTTGCTTCCCCCGTCCATCCACACCCGCATGGAACAGATTTGGTTTTCTTTGGTTTTCCCCTTTTTTGTCCTTTCCATAGAACTAACACACTCGCATCACCCAGAACTTGGAAACTCATCCGCTTTTCTTTTTTAGTTGTTTGTGACCCTGACACCAGGAGAGATGAGCAGGAAGCCAGTGACTGTGAAATAAAAAGAGATCTGTAAACTCTGCATTCCTGAGCATCCTCTTCTAGTCCTTCCTCCACGTGTTACACCCGTGTTTGCTCCACTCACGTAAAGGCACTTTCCTCTCCAACCCCTGTTGTTCCTTTTCGCAGCAGCAGGATTCGTGTCCGTGTCTCCTTGGGGAATTTTCTAGTTTTGCTTTCTTTCTAGCCCTCTATCTATGACTTTTAATGAGTATATTTGCTGTTAACAAAACAGTCTGCAAAATCCACATCGGTCTGTCATATGCTGTCACAGGTGTCATCATGTTAACATGAGGTTTTTTTGCATAGAGCAAAATATTTTAATGGGCTATACCATTACAGTGATGTTAACATGTCAATAAATGTTCTGACAAAACCCAGGGAATGGCAGAAGATGTGCCAAGGGAGGGTCAGTGGGACATGAGGAAAAGGTTCTTCCCCCAGAGGTGCTGGACACTGAACAGGCTCCCCAGGGAGGTGTCACGGCCCCAACCCGACAGTGTTCAAGAAGAGACTGGACAACATTCTGTCACTGTCACAGAGCAGAGCTCACCCTGCCCCTCCTGGTCCTGCTGAGGAACCTGCAGCCCATGAGCTCTGCCCTCAGTCTGCTCTGCTCCAGCTGAACAAATCCAGGGACTTCAGCTGCTGCTCATACGGCTTCACCTCCAAACCTTCACCAACTTCGTAGCCTCTTCTGGACACTCTCCAGCAGCGTTATCTCCTTTTCTCCTGTGTCCCCAGCCCTGCACACAGTGAATGCTCCAGGTGAGGCCGAGCAGAGCGGGACAATCCCACTTGTTGCTGTTCGGTCAGTGTGGTGGTGTCAGCTCTGTTGGATGTGGTTGCTCTCACACTGAAGGTCTTCACCCATTTATCCAGTGCTGCCACAAGCTGGTGACGGGCTCGTGCTGTGGGTGCACAAGTTGGGGTAGCACCACTGATATAAAAATCAGACACAACTGCTTCACATTGGGAGGGTTGTGCAGACACCATCAGTTCTTTTTTGTTCAGGTTTAGTCCCATTTCTGTCGTGAGAAATCCAGCCCTTTGCAGGCCAGACTCTCATTGACTAGTCCAAATGGAGCAGCTGAAAATTATTTCTCTGCAATAAAAACCTTTACAGTTTGGCTGAAGTCATTGAACAAATGGAGCCTTTTGTGGAGCAGGCTAATTGTGGAAGCTTAAAGCCTATTGACTTTCCATTTTGTGTCAGAATTGTTTATGTCTTCTTATCTTTGAGATATTTCAGAATATACCAAAAATCTGCACGTTCACAGAAATGTGGAGAAAATAAAAGAAAAATATTTTGTCTTTTTTTTTTTTTTCCTCTAGTGTGGCATACAACGACTGAAAAAAGATCGCAAAGTTATCTGTGAGAGGACACAAATGAGCAGAGTTAGCGCTGACCCATACGTATTGCAAACTACACACTGCATTTGTTTGTAAATCATGCTCAATGGCTTTACTGTGTCAAAAATAGTGTTTTCTTTTTTCAAGTGAGAGTGAACTGGGTGAAATGAGTGAGCTCCAAATGCTGGTAGAAAAACACATGTCTTCCAGATATTAATTATCAAAAATGTAGAAAAGAATTTTGTTCTCTTGTATCGATTATCTTCTACCAAAGTAAGAAGGAAAATCCTTCTTCATATTCCTTCTGTAAGCAAAAGAAGGAAGAAATGGAAGACAAGACAATAAATATTGCCATTATATAATGCTGAGTTTTTGGAAATAATAAGGCATAAAATTGTTAGCACACACTGTAAAATATCTAAGGGAGTTTTTCTTTTACGTCTAGTTTTATTATTATAATAAACAGAAACTATTTCAAAGAATAATTTTATGTAGAGAAACCAATCATATTAATTACTCTTTTATTCATAATTTGAAGTCCTCATGAAATCTAATGTTGTTAAGTCTTCCATCTCTAAGTAGGTAATCATAGACTTATTGTTCATTTTGGTAGTTATAGACATGTTCATTTTGATAATCTGGAGCTTTTTTTCTAAGTGATGTGTTGTTGTGATCAGCTGTAGGACAAACCCCAGCGCTCTCTGGTGCTTTTGAGAAATTCCATATTTTCTGAATAAAAATAAACAAACAAGCAAAGAAACAACAACAACAAGCACAACACAAGAAAAACCCAACCTGGGAAACTAAGGAGACTTTAGCATTTGCCTTCTTTTCTTCAATGGACAAAAGTGAAACAAAATTCCTACTGTATCCATATCTCTGAAATGCAGTCTACTTATAAACATGAGATTAATGTGTATTCTCAATAGACTGTTTCATCTGCAAAATAAATCTAATTTTTTCTTGTCTGGGGACAACAATTCATTCTGAAAACAGTTGGGAAGGGTCAAACAGTTGCCTCTTCATCATTATTTTACTTACAATCCAATTAATACACTATATAAATACTTCATTTATCTTCAGATCAATCTAGCATCATATATTAGATATTTGGAATATTTTTGGTAACTTACAGTTTTTAAGGAATATTAATAGAAACCTTCCAGGAGCATTTCAGTAATACATATGCTTTCTGCCTTCACTCCTACAGCTCCTCTCAGATGTTCCCATCCCAGCTTCTCTAAAAAAAAACAAAACAGAAAACAAACCACTGTATGGAAAAATAATGTGCGGAACATGCAGAAATCCCTACATTTTGAAATCATGAGGCACAGGGTGGAAGTTCGCAAGAAGTTTTCCCACTCTTTTCCTTGATTTACCTATTCTGTACAATTTGTTCTTTGAAGTTTTACACAGACAGATCTTCCCTTGTCTCAGCAGTGTGACCAGTGTTACAGCACGAGCAGTATTTTTTTTTCTTTTTGGCAGTTTGAAGAATAAATGTCGTAATCAGAGTACTTTGTGAGTTTTAAACAAATCCGTAATTTTAGATAGCTCAAACCAGGACTAATAATTCCTTTCAGCTCTTATCTCCCATGTTCTAGGTGCACAGGCTGCCACACAAGCCTCCCCCTGTAACCTCACCACGATATTTTTCATGCATTGAGAACAAGGCAGTAACTATTCATACACTTGTCTTTTTTCTTCCTCTTCTCTTTTGAATATAATTCAAGGAGTTTTGTTCCCTGTGGTGGTTCAAGTACTTTAATTTTCTTGCAGCGGTGTTGTAGTCTGTGCACTGATCTTAGAACAGAAGCTGAACTTATCCCCTCCCCATTGTTCAGCAATCAAGCCACAGTTTTAATTACCAAACTTCTGCACATTCTTAAGTGGATTCACAAGGACACTGATGGTCTGTGCTCTGATCCCACATTCCACAGCCAAGAAGAGAATCTGGGCAGTGAACTCCGTCTGCTCAACCCTGCAGAGATGGTGACTCCAGCACTGCCCTGGGCAGCCCGTTCAATGCCCCACAGCCCTTTGGGGAAGAAATTGTTCCCCACATCCAACTTCAACCTCCCCCGGTGCAACTTGAGGCCGTTTCCTCTGCTCCTGGAGCTTGTTCCTGGGGAGCAGAGCCCGACCCCCCTGGCTCCAAGCTCCTTTCAGGCAGTTCAGAGATCAGAAGGTCTCCCCTCAGCTCCTGTTCTCCAGCTGAACCCCCCAGGTCCCTCAGCCGCTCCATCACACTTGTGCTCCAGCCCCTCACCAGCTCCGCTCCCTTCTCTCCACTCGCTCCAGCACCTCAAGGCCTTTCTTGGCATGAGGGGCCCAGAGCTGCCCCAGGGTTGGCGGTTTGTCCTCCCCAGGCCCCAGCACAGGGACGGTCACTGCCCTGGGCCTGCTGGCCACACTAGTGCTGGGACCAGCCAGGATGCTGGTGGCCTCTTGGCCACCTGGGCACACGCTGGCTCATGTTCAGCCGCTGGCACCAACACCCTCAGGGCCTTTTCCTGGGGCACTTTCCAGCCGCTCTTCCCCAGCTGCAGCGTTCATGGGGTTGTTGTGACCCACGTGCAGGACCTTGGTGAACCTCAGACAATTGGCCTCAGCCCATGGACCCAGCCGGGCCAGACCCCTCTGTATGGCCTTCCCGCCCTCCAGCACATCAACACTCCACCCAACCTGGTGTCATCTGCAAACTGACTGAGGGTGCCCTCGATCCCCTCATCCAGACCATTGATAAAGAGATTAAACAGAACTGGCCCCAGTGCTGAGTCCTGGGGACACCACTCGTGACCGGCCAACAACTGCATGTGGCTCCGTTCACCACGACTCTTTGGGCCCAGCCCTCCAGCCAGTTCTCTACCCACCACAGATACACCATCCAGGCCATGAGCTGCAGCTTCTCCAGGAGATGCTGTGGGATACAGTGTCAAAGGCTTTACTCAAGTCTAAGTACACAACACCCACAGTCTTTCCCTCATCTACTGGGTTGGGTCAAATACGTATTATAAACTAACTATTGTTATTTTTACACAAAGGTTTATTATGGAGCTGCAACTACCGGGTTGTCCCTTTAAACAAAATGAACAATTGAAAACCAAATTTCAGCAGTTAGGAAATCAAATTGATAACTTCTGAGCTCTCATCTCCTATGAATGACGGCAGTCCATTTTGTCATGCAGTGTTTCTCTTGGCAACTGTTGCCAAGAAAATCTGCATCTTAATCCCCATTTCCAAGAAAGATGACAACCGCTTTCTATAAATGATCAAGGTTATAATGTCTTTTTCAAATCTTTTTGCTTCTTGCATTTCGTTGACTCAAAGAGAAGCCAAATAATTTTTCAGGTTGTTTTATATATGATTTTTTTTTTTTTTTAATACAGATCATAAATATGTCATCCAGCAATTGCTCATTTAAGAGTGCAAGCTGTAAACCACTGATTTGACTTTGTGAAAGTGAAAAAATAAGCACTATTTTAGCAGAATAACATGTCAAGTACTTGTGCTCACAGTTTCTTGCATACTTTGGCATATTTTTCATTACTTTTGGGGATTATTCCCAACACAAGTGTACTGTGTGTGTTTTCACAAGGTAATTTTAATATTTTATTTTTTTTTTTACTTCCCTGACTTAGTACAATAAATTATAAAGTAGGAATACTATTTAAAAACTCGTTATTGCAGAATATCAGGGTTTTGTGTTAATTTAATCTCGAAAAGTCAGCACTGGTGTGCTTTTCTAATACATTCAAGACCTTTTCTATGTGGTTTTCACAAAAACTAATGAGTGTGGTGTGGTCTAGACAATAGAGTAGTGAGGTGGGTTGCAAACTGGCTTAAGGAGAGAAGCCAGAGAGTGGTAGTCAATGGTGCGGAGTCCAGTTGGAGGCCAGTATCTAGTGGAGTGCCCCAGAGGTCAGTACTGGGGCCAGTATTATTCAATATATTCATTAATGATTTGGATGAGGGAATAGAGTGCACTATCAGCAAGTCTGCTGATGACACCAAGCTGGGAGGAGTGGCTGACACTGGAAGTTGTGCTGCCATCAGAGACCTGGAGAAGCTGGAGAGTTGGGCGGAGAATAACCTAATGAAATTTAACAAGGGAAACTGTAGAGTCCTGCATCTGGGCAGGAACAGCCCCAGGTTCCAGTATAGGCTGGGAAATTACATATTAGAGAGCAGTGTAGGGGAAAGGGACCTGGGGGTCCTGGGGACAGCAGGGTGACCATGAGCCAGCACTGGGCCCTTGTGGCCAGGAAGGCCAATGGTACCTGGGGTGGGTTAGAAGGGGGTGGTCAGTAGGTCAGAGAGGTTCTCCTGCCCCTCTGCTCTGCCCTGGGGAGACCACACCTGGAATCTTGTGTCCAGTTCTAGGCCCCTCAGTTCCAGCAGGACAGGGAACTGCTGGAGAGGGTCGAGCGCAGGGCAACAAAGATGATTAAGGGAGTAGAGCATCTCCCGTGTGAGGAAAGGCTGAGGGAGCTGGGGCTCTTTAGTTTGGAGAAGAGGAGACTGCGGGGTGACCTTATTAATGTTTATAAATATATAAAGGGTGAGTGCCATGAGGATGGAGCCAGGCTCTTCTTGGTGGCAAACAATGATAGGACAAGGGGTAATGGGATCAAGCTGGAACACAAGAGGTTCCACTTAAATTTGAGAAGAAACTTCTTCTCAGTAAGAGTGACAGAGCCTGGAACAGGCTGCCCCGGGGGGTTGTGGAGTCTCCTTCTCTGGAGACATTCAAAACCCACCTGGACATGTTCCTGTGCGACCTCACCTGGGCCTTCCTGCTCCAGCAGGGGGATTGGACTGGATGATCTTTTGAGGTCCCTTCCAATCCCAAACATACTGTGATACTGTGATACTGTGTGAATGCAACATACACCATGTTACAGCCACAGATCACCTGGAGTAAGTCTATAAAATGATGTGTTTTATGGAGTCAATATTATCTGTAGTGCACTGGTACAATATTGATCAGCATCACAGAAAACGTTTAAACTATAGGATGCTCTTTCACTACACATATGACCCAATTCATGATCCCATTCAGCTTCACGCTCTCATCCATTGATGCCAAATAATGGCAGATTGGATAGAAAATATTTGAAAAATTAATTCAATTTTAGCGAGGTAAATAAAGGTAGCTGTGATGCTCAAAGATGCTCCAAAGAAAACATAAGACTCCTTAAAAAGTGGTGTGGTGATACATATATGGAGTTAATTACATCTCAGGCTCTATCGGATTGGGATCTAGAGATGAAGAGCCATCTGGTAGATTTTCATTACTTATCATACTATCTTTGCTGAGAAAATAATAAAAACTCATTATGGAGTACATTCTGTAATATTAAAATCTAAATTGAAGAAAACACAAGAAATTTAAAATTGTAATGAATATAACACATTGTGCAGTTAAAGATGAAATTAAATGCAAATCAGTTGTTACAATGACTAAGGAATAGAGCACATTTTTGTATTTAAATTTTGGGCTAAAAGTTACTGTAAAAACCATTGTACCAACCGTATAATTATCTATAAATTGGAGAAGTGGACAAAAGAAAGTTTAGTATTTTGTCTTGCACAAAATAACAGAATTCTGTTATTTCCCTGTGATGCAAACTAGTAGCCTAATGACGTTACTCATAATTTTTTTCAGTTGCTTTCAAGAACTTTCATTTAGATCCCTGATCATTTAACTGACTGTTACTTGAGAAGTCAGGTTAAAAAATAAAATTGCTTGCAGTCCTGGATTAATTTGTTATAGCTGCTGAGGACAGTCACGTCTGGAGCAGACAAGATGTTAAACTTCCCTGGTCCCATGTCCAGCAAACAAAATATCCCAGGTTAATTCATCCTATGAGAAGATAAATGGCAAGACATCGGTGACTATTTTTTTGTGTGCCAATTATTAGCGCTAAAGAAGTTAGTCGTATAAACTATTTGACTTTTTGATAGAGGCGGATTCTGTAAACCTCGAAAGCTCTAATTAAAGAATGCCCCCGATGTGTTCATAAGTTGAAACTTCATATAATTTCATACGAGTCTCAGCTGATGTGATACAGGTTTTTTTAATAAAATATATACGCCCTCTGGCAGTGTCTCCTTTAGTCTAAAAATGTTTCCAAATAAGATCATTTTCCAAAGATAAAGGAAAAAAATTTAAAAGGGGGAATTTTTGAAAAGAAGAGACTCTGAGGAACAGAAGGATAAAGAAAATAACTGTATAGTACCAGATTCTGAGGAAGTCTCTCATTTAACAGTGTTCAGGCATAATGTTACATATAAGCAAAGCATTTCTTTGGTTTTAGTGGCCTAAAAGTGATTCTTTTTAGAGTCTAAAACCAAAAGGCCTTATCCACATTTACATATTTTCATGTGACATTTCACTGATTTGAGCTACTGGACAATATATTAGTCTAGACAAATACGTGATCTAAGCCTTCATGTGTAAGAAAAAAAAACCCAACAATGTAGAAACTTCAAATGTAATCTTGCTGTACATAATTATCAATGATATTTTCAGAGTATTAAAATCCAGCCTTAGAGGTTAATCATGCAATTGAGAGTTGCGTATTTCTCTTGTGATGATGAGAAAAGCTCTTGTATTTTGTGAAGTGGGGAGGATTAAGGATAAAAGTAAATTACGCCTGTGAAAAAAAATCTTGAAGGAGCTGCAAATTGTTTCTCGTTGTTTTTTTTTTTTTTTTTTCACTTTTCTAGCATATTCTGTAAGAAAAACAAAATAAATTTTAAAAAGTCATCTCAGAATATTGTATTGTTATTTTCACTCATATCTTCTAAATAAGTGATTGCAATAGTAATAAAACTATGGAATTATTTCACTTAGAGCAATTTCTATATGCTTTTTAGGAAGCTCCATAAACTGCATATGTGAGCATCTATATATTAACTTCAATGCCTAAAAAAATAAAAGTGTATAGCACTTTTTACACAAATTTTACTACAGTAAAATAGGAATGGAACCCAAATGTCAATGGGATCCCTGATGTCTTGGCTGCACAGCTCCAACAGTGCTAAAGAAAAGACATTTCTCCACCAATCCAGACATTTTGCCTAAATGCAGAAATCCATCAGGACAGTTACTGAACGTCCCTGGATATTGTCAGAGCTGCGATAAGACCAAATGTCAGGGCTCAGTCAGTCAGGCTCACGGAAAGTTATTGATTTCTAACAGTATTACATGCTGGGAAGGCATCAAAACGCACGGATTAGCAGCATCCCGAGCATGGCTGAGTTTCATGTGGAGTTTGATCTTTATCGCGTTGAAGGTTTCGTTGCTAAAGGAAGATGCTCTTGCACGTGCTGGTCAGCGGTTTGCTCAGACATGATTTCATGTCTGCATTGACACTCTCCAGGTGATTCGGTTTGTACTAATTGGAGTAACGTACTGATGCAAATTATCTTAAAATAAGCAAACAAAATTTCAGCGGTGCTGATCAGATTTATTACTATTCTAAACCCAAATGAACTCACTGAGATACCTTAATTTTGGAGGCCCAGCTCTTGGGAAAACCAAACGGAGCTGTACTCAAATAGGTGGATTTACCTCATTAATTCTGAGCAATATCTTCAGTGATGGGTTCAGATACAGAATGTGTCTGTTGCAAATAATTTCTGTAAGCCTCTCTTTCGAGATACCTTCTTATCTTCAAGTTGTAGGCCTTAGATATTTGGTCATCTTCTGAAATTATAGACAGCTATAAGCCTAGGAACAACTTTCTGAAAATGTGCACAGTTTTGTAGCTTTTCTAGGTCAGAGATAACTCATGATAATTCGTTATACCCAGAGATGTGCAGACCCCACAAAACCTCCTGGCAGAGAATGACAACATTCCACCTGCTGCCTTTAAATCATGTTTTCAGAACAGCACCATAACTCAGATTTACAGGATTAAGTCTCTTTCATCCATAAAGATCCAAATGTGCTAAATAAAGAAATTACCTCACCTCTAAGTTAGAATAAGGAATGTTTTTAAAGGTGTGTCCCAACACCAAACACAGAACATGAACACACCTCATTCAAAGGACTTGGGACATTGTACGTAAGCCAAAAAATTGTTGCTTGAAATGGAATAGAGCTGAAATCTGAGCTTATACCTCTTCCAAAAACCGACAGTCTGTAATAATGGGACATAATCCAAACCTTTTGTATATTGCTTACATCACAACTGAGACTGGGAAATACTTTTTTGCTCTATTTATTTAATGTACTCTGCAATATTCCTTTCACAACTGTAGCGTTTGAGTCCTTTTCAGAACTGCATTTGAGCAGTGTGACCACCATGTAGTTGCGTGATTTGTTCCTATCTAGTAATTACTCATGTTTCTATGACAGCAATGATTAATATCAATAATGGATGTTGCTTGGAGGAATATTGCTTCCCGTAACCACTTCTGAACCCCTCAACCTTTCCAAGTTGTTCCAAAGGTCCTGTCTTTCCAAGGGTCCTGTCTGGCATGGGAGTGGAAAAGGATCCAGGGAGAGAATTGGCCTGCAGTAAAAGAACATTTAAAAATCATTCTTTCTTTACTTTTCCCCATTTTTAATGCTGCAAAGGTCTTTATGGAATGCAGAATATCTGCAAGAAACGTTAACTGGAATTCTACAATGAATTGCAGATGCCATCTACTGCAGAAAAGTAGTTAATAAATCACCACAGAGAACACAAGGGAAATTAATCCTATTAAGTGTGAATAGTTAAAAAGAACATTGGATACCAGTGTGGTTAAGGAGTAATAGATAGAAAAGACTGTTAAAATGATAATCCTCTGGAAAAGAGAAGGATGGGAATAGCTGTTGAACAAACTAAAATAATGCAGGTGAAGAAAAAATAATTAAAGAGGCAAAAACACACACATGATGCCAAAATTGCAACAGATTGTTCAGCTGACACAGTGAAGGGATTTGCACATATCTTCAGCAGGTGGAAAATAACCAAAGGAGGAGCTGAAGAAGAAAATATAAGGAAAAATAACTGCAAGGTGCAGTACGCATGGGACAGCACAAGTTTAAAGAAACCCACATCAAATCCTGAGGTTCGGGGAAGAAGGAAGGCTGGGGAGGCAGAACAAAGGGAACATGTATTTATGCTTCTAAATTTTCAAGTATTTTCTAGAATAATTAAAAAGATAAAAGTGCTTCTATTCACAGATGTTATCTTTGAAAGTTCAGCATATTGAGACACTGGGATTGTCCAGCAGGCCCCCCTCTAATCCACTATCTGACCTTTTTAACCACTTTCAGGGCCTCTGACTCATTTTCCATATTCACATGCCCAGTTGGCTTAAGTCGATCTATAAAATCATCTAATTACCCTGACTTTACTAATCACTGCATAAATCGGTACTGGGTTGCATGAAGAACAGCAGAGAGAGCATCTGCTGTGGACAGGAGTGGGAGTGATTGGGTTTCTGGGTTATTCCGTGTGCAAGAATCCTGACCTGATTTGGTTTTCTATGGTCAAAACCATCTGCTTTTGATCACTAAGGTAGCTCCTTAATCATCTTCAGTGAAGGGTTTAGAGGGGAAATCCCTGGGTTTCTTTGTCTGGCCAGCAAAGGGCTGGATTTTTGACACAGTAAAGCCACTGAGCATGATTTACAAACAAATGCAGTGTGTAGTTTGCAATACACACAGGTCAGCACTAACTCTGCTCATTTGTGTCCTCTCACAGATAACTTTGCCGCCTTTTTTCAGTCTTTGTATGCCATACTAGAGGAAAGGAAAAAAAAAAAAAGAGAAAACATTTCCCATTTTCGTTTATTTTCTTCACATTTCTGTGAACACGCAGATTTTTGGTACATTCTGAAATATCTATAAGATAAGAAGATAAAAACAATTCTGACACAAAATGAAAAGTCAATAGGCTTTAAGCTTCCACAATTAGCCTGCTCCACAGAAGGCTCCATTTGTTCAATGACTTCAGCCAAACTGTAAAGGTTTTTATTGCAAAGAAATAATTTTCAGCTGCTCCATTTGGACTAGTCCTGAAGTCAATGAGAGTGGAGACAGAGCTGGAGCGGTGTTTTACTGGTGGCCGTACTGGTGGCTCTTTCCATGTCCATGTCCCTCTGCACAAAACTGGCACTGCCCAGTGACATCGAGAGGGCCACTCCTGTGGTTTGGATTCCCTGGTATGCCCTTACTGCTCGACGCCACTGCTGGCTCGTTCTTGCTCTCACTGGCGTGGGAGGCAGCCGGTCCCGTGGGGTATTGGGGCTGCCAGAGAGGACTGGGAACCATGGGACAGCACTTATGGGTCAGGTCGCACAGTCAGTTCAGCGGCCCCAGCACCTTCACTCTTTGCCCCGGCAGGTGGAAACGCTGGACGAGCTCAGTCGTGTGTCCCCCTGGTGGGTGCGTCCTCAGCCCGGGTGGGGACGCTGCTCCTGGGGACGCTGGTCCCAGCGGGTGGTGGGGATGCCGGTGGTGGGGCTGTCAGCAGCAGGATGGGCAGAGATGGCGGTCCCAGAGCTGTTGGTACCAGGCCGAGTGAAGCAGCATTGCGGGGTGAAGGTGGCAGAACCGGCGCTTGGCAGGACCGGGGCCAGCGCTGTCGTGCTGGGCAGAGGGGGCTCCTGGTGTCCCTCATCTTCTGCTCCGCTTTGCTGGGATCTCGTCAGGCAGAGACATCTCCTGCCCGTGGGCGTCTCTGGCTGGCGTGGGGCGCTTGGCATTGTTGGCCCCCGCAGCTGCCGGTCCTGGCAGCCCCCAGCAGCAGCCGGTGCCCGGTGTCAGGGGCAGGCGGAGGAGCAGCTCCTCCATCAGTTGGGCCGTGGAGGGCGGCTGAGGCTGGGGGGCAGGTGGGGGGCTGGACAGGGGGCTCAGCAGCGGGATCCTCAGGGGGCTGAGCCAAGGCCACTTCAGGTCTTCTGGCTGGGGGGTCGGTGGGGGGCTGGACAGGGGGCTCAGCAGGGGGATCCGCAGGGGGCTGAGCCAAGGCCACATCAGTTCCTCCGGCTGGGGGTCCCTGCAGGGACTGGCCAGGGGACTGTCCTCTGCCGGCTCCTGGGGACTCTGCTCAGGGCTCTGCAGGGGACTCCTCTGCAGGCAGGGGGGCAGCTCTGTGGCCCCATCCAGGAGCGGCTCCGCTGCCGCTGGCTCCTCCGTGCAGCCGCCCTCTGCCCTGCGCTCCGAGAGGTGGGAGATGTTGAGGGAGGGGGTCAAGTGGGGGACGTGGGGACATGGGGGACATCCCTCAGCCCCCCGCCACCACGGTCTCTAGGGACAGCTGCCTGCATCCACGTACTTGGGGTGTTCGGGGAGCTCGTTGAGGGCCTTGCTGGTCATGCTGGGGCTGCGGGTGGTACAGCCGGTGTCCCCTCTGTCCCCGAGCTGTGACAGCACCACTTGGTCCTGCAGGTGGTTGCTCTCGGCTGCGGGCTCCCAGAAACCATCGATCTCCAGGAGGCTGTTGGGGAAATGAAGGCCATGAGGGACGGTGTCCTCGCTGTCCCCAGCTCCATGGCCACCACTCCGTCCTTGGGGCAGCCGCCCTGTGCCACGTACTCGGAGAGGTCGGGGAGCTCCCTGAGGAAGGCAGCCAAGTCGGGGCTGTCGGGGCCATCAGGGATGGCGTCCCCCACATCCATGGCGTCAAGCCAGGCAGACACGTCATCGGCCGTGGTGTCCTGTGCCGGCTCAGGAACGGCCTCAATGCAGGTGGCTGGACCCTGCAGGGGCAGATCCCCCGGGCTCCCCAGGGCTGCCGGGGTGGTCACCGCTCCTGCCAAAGCCAACAAAGCCCCCAGGGCGGGCGATGGCAGCTGTGCTCAGCTCGGCCACCCGCCCGCGGGCTCTGCCAGCCCAGCGCTCACCTGTGGGCTCCCCGGTGGTTGTGTCGGCTGGTGCAGCCGGGGCGGGCTGGTGGGGGCTGGCAGCGGGGACGCCCAGCTCCACGGCCACCCCGTCGCTGCCGGAGGCCTCCGCGGGCCCCTGGGCGCTGCCGGGCAGGGTGTGGGGCACAGGGGGGCCCTGCGCCCGATGAGCCGTGGGGCCATGGTGTTTCGGGGGCACAGGCAACTGGAAAGAGCCTGTGGGGGACAGGGGCTGCCCCTGGAACCCAGCCCACGGCCCCAGCCCCATGGGCTGCTGTGGCACCAGTGAGGTCCCTGTCAGCACCTGCTGTCCCCAGGGGTAGGATGGGGGACAGGCAGCAGGGGCAGGGGGCAGCTGGACCCCCTGGGGGAGCTGGACCAGCTGGACCCCTTGGGGGAGCTGGACCTGCTGCACCCCTGGGACCAGCTGGAGCCCTTGGGGGAGCTGCAGGAGCTGCACCCCTGGTTGCAGCTGCAGCCCTTGGGGGAGCGGGACCTGCTGCACCCCCGGGACCAGCTGGAATTCTTGGGGGAGCTGGACCAGCTGGACTCCTTGGGGGAGCGGGACCTGCTGCACCTCTTGGACCAGCTGCAGCCCTTGGGGGAGCTGGAGGGGGTGCACAGGCTGGGGGAGCTGGAGCCCATGCAGCAGCTGCTCCCCTTGGGGGAGCTGGGCTGGCTGCACCCCCTGGCACAGCTGCACCCCTTGCGGGAGCTGCACCAGCTGCCCCAGGGCCCCTGGCACCCCCTGCCAGACGCTGCCCTGTCCCAGCTGGTGGGTGACAGGCTGGAACTGGGCAGGCTGGGGGGACACCAGCAGCCCTGGGACAGAGGGCAGCACGTGGGCAGGGACCGGTGGTGCCACGGCCGGGGTGGTGGAGCTCCTGGTCCGTCCCTTCGACGCCATGGGCAGCTGCCGAGGGATCCTCTCTGTTGGGGAAGCACAGAGGGGTGACAGGTTGAGTTTCACAGCACAACTTCCCATCCCAGGGATTTCCTCTCCTGCTGCTGATTGCCTGGCCTGGTTTGCCCTGAATGATGGTTTCCCATCCCAACAATGGTTTTGAAATAATGTTTTCTCAGCCCCACGATGGTTTCACATCCTGACGGTCTCCTGTCCCCATGATTTCCCATCACAAGTGTGATTTTTGGGAATGTGGATTTACCCACCCCAATTTGTTGGAGTGAAGAGGGCCAGAAAGCAAAGATTTTGCGTTTTCAACACCTGCAGTTTTTCTCTCCTGTTTTTTCTGTCAGGAGGAGTCTCTAGGGGCTAACGGGCTCGTGTTTGCCTCAGACCCACATGGTCCTTTGCCCCATGCACCCCACGTGCTGCTTTTCCTGCAGCGGGGCATACAGGAGGAGGATTTGCCAGCACGGAGGGGCTGGCTCCTCGTAAAGAGCAGCCGGACAGAATTTCCCCTGGTGCCCAAAGCGCTTCCAGCTGGTGATGAATCTCCCATCACAGCAATGGAGCCCGTCATTGGTGCTGAACTGGGGCAGAGAGGCTCTGAAACCTCTCCCAGGACAAGTCCTGGTCCCTCACCTGTCTCAGCCGCGGTGGCAAAATGGGGTGAGGATGAGGGTGGAGGAGGAATGACAAGGGTGAGGGATGACGAGGATCTGGGATGATGACGATGGACAAGGATGTTGTTGGACAAGGATGAGGTTAGATGATGACAGACGAGGATGAGATTGGGTGAGGATGGATGATGATGAGGTTCGGTGAGGATAAGGTTGGTTGAGGATGAGGATCAGGATGAGGATCAATGAGTTGAGATTGGCCTCGTCTGCTCTTCTCGCAGTGACAGGCACTGGAGAGCGCTGGGCAATCCGACCAGACAGTTGGGCTGTCAGCGGCCAGATGGCCTTGGGGACAGCGTGGGGTTGTCATGGCAACTCACGGTGACATCACAGAGGCCTTGGAAGCGTGGGTGGTGTCACCTGTGCTGCGGTGTCACCGCTGGTTGGGAGCTGTGAGGATATTGACCCGGAGGAGAGGAGGATGCACAGAGGAGATCACACCTCTGACCCACAGAACTTTCCGGAAGGTTTTCTGGAGCTGTGTGGATGTGATGGGATCAGAGCCTTGCTTCCCCCGTTCATCCACACCCGCATGGAACAGATCTGGTTTTCTTTGGTTTTCCCCTTTTTTGTCCTTTCCATAGAACTAACACACTCGCATCATCCAGAACTTGGAAACTCATCCGCTTTTCTTTTTCAGTTGTTTGTGACCCTGACACCAGGAGAGATGAGCAGGAAGCCAGTGACTGTGAAATAAAAAGAGATCTGTAAACTCTGCATTCCTGAGCGTCCTCTTCTAGTCCTTCCTCCACGTGTTACACCCGTGTTTGCTCCACTCACGTAAAGGCACTTTCCTCTCCAACTCCTGTTGTTCCATTTCGCAGCAGCAGGATTCGTGTCCGTGTCTCCTTGGGGAATTTTCTAGTTTTGCTTTCTTTCCAGCCCCATATCAATGGCTTTTAATGAGTATATTTGCTGTGAAGGTGTTTGATATTTTGTTAATAAAACAGCCTGCAAAATCCACATCAGTCTGTCATATGCGTAACATTGTCACAGGTGTCGTGATGCTACCGTGGGGTTTATTTACAGAGAGAAAATAATTTTAATGGGCTATACCATTACAGTGATGTTAACGTGTCAATGAATGTTGTGATAGAGCTGCTATTTTCTCAGAATCAGACCTTTCCTTTCTGTAGGCCAGTTTGCTGAGAAATGGGTTAAGTAGAAGCAGAAGACAATCGCCAGAGGCTCTTCTGATGGGAAGGTTCAGCAGCCCAGCTGGTCCTGGGGACTCCAGCAGGGAATGAGCGCCGAGTGTCTCTCGTACCTGCCGTGGGGCTCAGGTGAGGCTGAGGACGGGCCCCTGACCTTAACAACAGGTCGCTGAGGATGTTTTCCATAACAGTTTTCCTAGAAACACATCACAATTTATCCTGATGACTTTAGTGGCATGCAAAGCCTTCCAAGTCTTAGCTCTTTCCATGAGGAAGTTTGTGCTGCCAAAGCTCAACTAGAATTGAAGCTGGCCAATACCTTGAAGGACAATAAAAAAGGCTTTTTAAAATACATTAAATGCAAAAGACAAACTAGAAATAATATTGGCCCATTAATTGATGTTTGTGGCCAACTTACTAACAGGGACAAAGACAAAGCAGAGACGTTTAATGCTTTCTTTGCCTCAGTCTTCAACACTGAAGATGGAGTTGGGGGCCCCCATAGCCCTGGGTTAGAGAACCATGGGTGAGAGACCAATGAATTCACAATCAATCCAGAATTGTACGGGCTCTGCTACTGCAGCTAGAACCCTACAAGTCAATGGGGCCCGATGGGATTCATCCAGGGGTGCTTGAAGAGCTGGCTGACGCCATAGCGAGAACTCTCTCTGTGACTTTTCAGTGCTTCTGGGAATCTGGAGAGGGCTGGTTTGACTGGAAGGTGGAAAACCTTGTCCCAACCTACAAGAAGAGCAACAGGGATGACCCCGGCAACTGCAGCCCTGTCAGCCTCACTTCTGTGCCTGGAGAAACCATGGAGAAGATTGTTCTGGGAGTTATTGAAAGTCATCAGAACGACAACACAGTCGTTGGTCCCAGCCAGGACGGTTCATGAGGGGAAAGTCCTGCTTGACAAACTTAATTTCGTTCTGCAACAAGGTTACCCACCTAGTCAGCCAAGGGAAGCCTGTCGGTGTGATCTTTCTGGATTTCAGAAAGGCCTCTGATAGTGTCTCTCACAGTATCCTCTGGACAAGATGTCCAGCACACAGCTGGATAAACACACAATACAGCGGGTGAGCAACTGGCTGACGGGCCGGGCTCAAAGGGTTCTAGTAAATGGGGTCATGTTGGGCTGGGGACCAGTCACCAGTGGGTTCCACAGGGATCCATCTTAGGGCCAGCGCTCTTCAATGTCTTCGTAAATGACTTAGACTCAAGACTTGAGGGGTTGCTTGGCAAATTTGCTGATGACACAAAGCTGGGAAGAGCTGTTAGGACTCTGGAGGGCAGAGAGGCCTGGCAGAGGGGTCTGAGCAAACTGGAGAACTGGGCAATCACCAGCTGCATGAAGTTTAACAAGGGCAAGTGCCAGATTTTGCACCTGGGACCCAGCAAGCCTGACTATACAGAACAAGTTGAACAAGTTGGGCAAGTTGAACAGGAGCCAAGAGTGTCCCTGGGGCCAAGAGGGACCCGTGTCCTGGTGCATCCAGCACAGCGCGGCCAGCCGGACAGGGAGGGGATTGTCCCGCTCTGCTCAGCCTCATCTGGAGCATTCACTGTGTGCAGGGCTGGGGACACAGGACAAAAGGAGATAACGCTGCTGGAGAGTGTCCAGAAGAGGCTACGAAGTTGGTGAAGGTTTGGAGGTGAAGCCTTATGAGCAGCGGCTGAAGTCCCTGGGTTTGTTCAGCTGGAGCAGAGCAGACTGAGGGCAGAGCTCATGGGCTGCAGGTTCCTCAGCAGGAGCAGGAGGGCAGGGTGAGCTCTGCTCTGTGACAGTGACAGAGCCCAGGGAACGGCAGGAGATGTGCCAGGGAGGGTCAGTGGGACATGAGGAAAAGGTTCTTCCCCCAGAGGTGCTGGACACTGAACAGGCTCCCCAGGGAGGTGTCACGGCCCCAACCTGACAGTGTTCAAGGAGAGACTGGACACCGTCCTCAGACACACAGGGTGACCTGTGGGGTGTCCTGTGCGGGGACAGGAGTTGGACTCCATGATCCTGTGGGTCCTTCCAGGTCAGGACATTCTGTGATTCTGTTATATTATACATTATTGGCTTCTCCCAGAACAGCGGTGCCCAAGTATCATAACAGATATTGTGCTTTACCACCTTCTTGACTAAAACATGTCTCCGAGGCAAGAAAATCTCTGAAGGGAGCTGATTTGCCACAGGGAACGTGAAGTCTAAAGATGGGAGAGGAGGGAACATTGATGAGTTCCAGCTCTGTCGTGACAGACACTGGATGGCACAGCCAAGACCTCATCAGGTTATTGTGGAAACCCTGCACTCCCGAGGGGCTGGAGAAGGTCTGGCAGCTGTTACTTTCACAGTCACTTTGAAACTCCTCCGAAAAATGATTGCTCGCTCAAGGTGTATTGTTAGACACTCTCTGTTTCCCTAATGTCTTCACGAATTCATTGTCTAACATTTAATTCTCCTGGGGCTGGATTCTGCCAGTGCATTTGGAACGGTGATGTCCCCCGGCACAGCTGGACTGATGATGTTGCTAAAAGTGGTGGAATCTCATCTGCACCAAGATCTTCATGCTAATTCCACACTGAGCTGCAGGGTTAGGAGTATCAGGGTTAAATGTGTGAAGACCCATCTACAGTCCAGACTTTCAAAGGTCTGTCTTCCAGAATCACTAAGGTTGCTTCAGATTACATGGTTTAGTGGATTAAACTTTTGGCCTTCCTTCTGATAACAACAGAATTTACACAGGGCTTAATTAGCCAGAACGTAGAACTGGGTGGATCTCTTCACTTTTCAGCAGTCGGGGAAAAAACAGAATTCTTTTTCAGTCTGAAAATTAAATGGAAATATATTGAGGGAAAGATAGTGAGCGGTTTACTGATTCTATGATTCCATGATCATCTGCATTCCCAACCAATTAGCTCGCTGACCCGTGCTGGGTCACATCCAGCAATATGACCCTGTAACTTCCAATAAGTTTCTGGAACTGATTATCTCATAGTTGGTTTTTTTTGTTTGTTTTTGCTGGTCCTGAAGAAGCAAGAAGACAGTCTGAAGATTTCTTCAGGCTCAATGGAAACCAAAGTGACAGCTCCGCTATTGCTTGGACCATCTGTACAACGCGGGGATGATGGAAAGTGGCTGCTGGCTGCAGGGAAATGTGTGATCATTCACCTCATCTTTCTCCTGTTAACATCCTGATGATTCCCGTGCTGCTGGCACAAATTGGATCTACTCTCTTTATCTCAACCCCACACTAAATCAAAGCAGCTGTCAAGGAGAAACCTGAGCCAGATCCAAATGCAACCTCCTGCCCTTTCTGTCTGCACCGCGACCCAGAGAAACGCTTAGAAGCTTTGTCTATTCTGGACAAGTATAGGTCTGGCTACAAATGCTTCCCTTATAAGCAGAGCTCTTCCATTTTAATGCACTTACAAAATGAAGAGAACAAGTAATAGCTAGCTACGAGGTGTCTAATATTTTTGAAACAATTTTAAACTGCAATTGTGTACTTTGGCCGGTATAAATGACAATTAAACCTGTCACTGCTGAGTATTCTTTGTGGTACATAATTTCCAGCTGCATATCAATTTGTTAGTTTATAGTTGCTTACATTAAAAACTTGGAATTTACAGTGTTCTGATAACAATATAATTGAATTAATGAATTGGTATAACAAACTATATAATGCATCAACTGATATAATAATAACGAGCATTCCTATTAATACATTTCAATAATATAAACACATTAGCAAGTAAATATTCTCATACAATCTTGACCTCAACAAAAGAAAATAAAGAAAACATATATTTAAAGCCTTGAATAATTTTAAAGCAACTTCAAAAATAATTCTAGAAATTTCTCTGCACTGCTCAGTGGTGGTTTTGAGAAGATATACAGCTGCTTTTTCCAGCATAGTCAACTTGTTACAGGTCTCTTTCAGTGATAAAATAATTTGTTCTTCTTGCTGTTGTTACTAATTTCATAGAAAAAAACAACAGAGATTTTAATTCACTGACAATTCCAGAGCATGAGAAGATCAAGGATTAATGAAAGGTAAGATATATTGCTTCAGATATTCAGATGTTTGTTCTCAGACCAGGATGTTAAAGATAATGGTTCTCTCAAGAAAATCTTAGTGGGTGGGTGATGTGAAAGCAGCAATTTTTACAGGAGATATGAAAAATTGTATTTTAAGTAAAACAACAACAACAACAATCAAGAAATACCAAATGCAAAATATTCTTCTGTGCAGTGTAAACCTCTTCAAATCATTCCAATTTTTTTATCAAATTTTGGCTCTGAATTATGATGAAATTAAAATAAAGCTTTATGCTGTTCAAACATCAATAAATATTGGCATGTGCATCACCTGCTTAGACAATGAAACATTTATATGTACACAGCTACTGTTTTTGTACAACAGTAAGGGTTTTTAAGCCATTGGAAGACACATTTGTTTCTCTTGTTACTGTATTTTTGGTTCTTGTCTTTAACTGGTTCCTGTCAGGAGGTTTTTCTGCCCAGAATCCCATGGATGAACAAGAACTATGGGAGCATAGGCACCAGTTCCTAACCAATGTCATTATGGTTCTTCCTTACAAAAATATTTTCCTTACACATTTTCCTATCTGTAATGTAGACAACAATTACCTGTTTCCAAACTACACAGCTATTTCAAAGGCAAATCAAGCCACAATAAAGGAGAGCTGAATGCTAATGTAAAACCAGATTGAAATACTGTCAACAAAATTATGAAAATCACATTAGCTCCATTGGTGTTTGTGTCAGTCAAGAGTTGTTTATGTTTCAAATAATATTCTGAAAGAAATTAAAATTAAAAAGTAAAAAAAAAAACCAAACCAAAACACCCTCCTTTTTAGTTGCTTTTCAAATTCTTTTGATTTGACAGGAAATATTGGAATCTTGTTTAATTGTTTTTTCAGCTTTCTCCATGACATGATGAAGAGAACAGTGAGCTCCTGATGGCTCAACAAATGCAGAAATAAAGGAAGAACATTTTCAGGGGCTCGACAACAGAAGCTCATTAGAAGTCTAAATACAGCCTATCAACAGCACGGTTATTTCTTGGTGTCCTTGTGGATTTCAAAACTAAATTGCTGTTATTGAAAAGCAAAATAGAAAATCTCGGAGATGGGATTGATAATTAAATCTGAACTGTAGGTCAGCTTTTCAATAAAGGCTAATTTGTTTGCCTATAAATTGTCTATTGCACTTGTTCAAGTCAAGAGGCTTTGAAAGCTCAGCACGGAATGGTGTGTATACATTGTGGTCACAGGTATGCCGACAGGTTTTTATGTAAAGTTTATGCACCATTCTGCAGTTCACTAAGTGCAGTAATTAGATTGGTGCAAAAGGAATCGCGGTTTTCACATTGTTGAAATTTGCTGTTTGATACTGGAACACATCCTTAAATGTGCATGTTATACATCATTTTAATGTGCTTTTCTTGTTCTATGGTTTTCTTTGCTACTGATTTATTTTAGACTATGGAAATAATGTTAGACAGATAGCAAATTTGAGCAATTTTCTTATTCAAGATGGGTCATAAAGCAGCGGAGACAACTTGCACACGGTGTTTGGCCCAGGAGCTGCCTGAGCTCAGTGGTTCAGGAAGTTTTGCAAAGGAGATGAGGCCTTGAGGATGAGGAGCAGAGCGGCCGCCATGGGAAGGTGACAACGACCAACTGAGAGCGATCATGGGAGCTGGGCCTCTTACAGCTACACCAGAAGCTGCCGAAGACTCAACGTCAACCATTCTACGGTCGTTCGGCATTTGAAGCAAAGTGGAAAGGTGGAAAAGGTTGATAAGTGGGTGCCTGGTGAGTTGACCAAAAACCAAAGAAATTATTGTTTGAAAGTGTCATCTTCTACACAACAACAATGAACCATTACCCAATCGGATTGTGATGTGTGACAAAATGTGGATTGTACACAACAACCAGCTCAGTGCGCGGACCGAGAAGAACCTCCAAAGCACTTCCCAAAGCCAAACATGCACCAAAAAAAGGTCACGGTCACTATTTGGTGCTGCCGCTCTGATCTGCTCCAGCTTCTTGAATCCCAGCGGAACCGCCACACCTGAGCCGTCTGCTCAGCAAACCGGTGAGATGCACCAAAACTGCAGAGCCGGCAGCGGCATCGCTCACCAGAGAGGGACGATTCTTCTCTGCAACAGAGCCAGAGCACACGTCACACAAACAATGCTGTAAAAGCTGAACCAATTGGGGTACTAAGTTTTGCCTCATGTGCCGTATTCCCCTGAGCTCCCACAACCAACTGCACCTCTTCAAGCATCTCGACAGCTTTTTGTAGGGAGAGCGCTCCCACAGCCAGCAGGATGCAGAAAACACTTTCCAAGAGTTCGTCGAATCCAAAAGCATGGATTTTTATGCTACAGGAATAAACAAACTTATTTCTCCATGGCAAAAATGTGTTGATTGTAATGGCTCGTATTTTGATCAATAAAGATGTGCTTGAGCCTGGTTTTAACGGTTTAAAATTCACAGTCCAAAAGCACATTCACTTTTGCACCACCTAATACTAACACCTGTGATGGCAGGAGGGACTCTGGTCTGCAAAGTCTGCACTGGGTCTGTGCCAAAAACCCTCCTGTACCCCTAAATGTGCTGCTGCCACCGGAACAGAAACACGCTTTGACATGTACAGGGATTTATACCTTTATTCAGAGATAATGTGCGATAGGCATCTGTGTAACAGCCTCTTAATCTAAACTATAATCCTTCTAGCACCAGCTTTACAACCTGTTGGCTTTGCTTGGGTTGTGTCTGATTTACGTTGCAGTTAAGGACAATCAGAGCAAAATCCTTCTAAGTCCTGGGGCGGTAAAATACCATAACAAGCTAAACGCAAGCCTGTGGAAAATCTTGCACTGGAGGCTTTTAGCTGAATGCAAGACAAAGAGCAGCTATTAGATTGAGAATAGCGAAACAATGCCGTGGCAGAGAGAGAACCAGCTCATCTTGGGACCCTTTGCTGCTCCTCCATTTCTATTCTCTTGTGAGACATTGGGGTGAGTCAGGGACCTGCTTTAATGCAGATGTTAGTGACTCTATATTTAAATTTTTGCTCATTAGAAACTTCAATTGATTTATTTTTGGCCTCTTTGTCTCTCAAGATTGCTCACAATGATCATATTATCCCATTCCATCAAGGGATCTCTTTCCCTTTCAGAGAAACAGTTGTATTTTAGGTGTCTGTCCTTCCTTTGGCAGAACCACCATCTACCTATATTTTTGCTTAGGCCAGTAACCCAATGTTTTAAAACTCTCAGTGTTGCTATATTAACTCAGATTGTTCTGATGAACACACTATCACTGAGTTTGTGATGATTTTTATTTGCATTTTCTCTTATTTCTGCTTATTTCAAATGCTGCTTCGATAACATTCATCACTTTTGAAATGAATTAGTGCATAAAAGGGTGTTCACAGCTTTACCATAGTTGCTGAAATTCAGCAACAGATAAGGCTTCTTTCATTCCTTAATACTATATGTGTCTTTTGAAGGAGGAAAGAAGAGCTGGAAATAAAAATTTCAGTTTCTATCAGTCTTCCTCATTCTAGACACAGTTCACCGGACTTTGCAGCCCATCTGTTCACTCGCAGAAGGCTGCGGATAAAATGCATCTTTCAGTAAATGACATCCACAGTCCAAAAAAAATCCCAAACCAAACTCAACTGCAGATATTAGATGTGGGGCTTTGAATCTTAATTTGAGAACTTTCCACTTTTGTGATTCTTCTGCATGAGTTACAACCCCCAAAATATTACTTACTGCTGAAGAAACATCTAGGAAAATACCTTAAGATGTAAACTCCATATCCTATTCACTGCTTTTTTTCTCATTACATGTTCCAAAGTTCTGTATCCAATAAAATTTCCACTTCTTAGTGCATACTATTAAAATCCCAATATTTTGATTCATTTCTGTGTCACAGTCAAATTTACTGTTTTAATTTGGCAAAATGCAGAGTGTGTTGATCATGATTAAGGAGCCACACGGTGAGGCAAAAGCTGCGCTAAGTGAGATAATTCAAGTGTGGTGTAACCGCAGTTACTATTAATGTAACATTTAAGAAATTAAATCTTTAAATTATGTAGATTCACTAGAATTCTATTGGATGAATGTCAATATTAGAAAGCCACCTTTCTTATTGCTCTACATTGGAACACCTTCCTGAGATAAATACACTAACGACCTTAAATACAGATAATATAGATACAGAAAGTCACAAATTCATTGGGTAAAGGAGGACGGGATTAAATGAGCTGCACATTTCCTTTTATTGCTTCACCCGTGCTACTTCCATTCTCTGGATATCTTGTAATAAATTATTGCCAGTGCTATCAAAAGAGCAGGAGAAAAAAAGTGTGTACATTTCCTGGAAATATCTTTTAATGGGTGGACAGGAGAAATATACATTTCTTCCTTGAATTAACGTGATTTTTCACCAGTGAATAAAACATGATTTTAAATATGGTCATATTTGTTTGTTGGGAAAAAAAAAATCACGATATTTCATTTTACTTCGTAATCTAAGTATCACTGCAGCAACTACGCTTGTACGTACTGAAATATTTCTCACATTGTCTTTGAAAAGGTGTTATTTTCACATGCAAGCAATAAAGGTAAAATATAATGACATATTTATTAATGCCAGGGATTTATTTTGAAGTTTTCTTGTATTTCTGATCCCTTTGTCACACTCTAAACCACATTATTACTGTTTCTAATCACACTGGACTATACAAATATAGAATGTTCTTAAGTGGATTTTTCAACAAAAGGCCCAGGGGCTAAATAACCCTAATTTTCTGATAATGCAAACCTGACATTCTAATTAGAAAATGTGTCTTTTCTATGAAGTACCACTGCAATATCTGACTTTCTTTTCCTCCTTGAATCAACCTGCATTTTAAGATAAATCAAAAGAGTCAAAACTTCGCAAGAACCAGCCACATATATTTCAAGCAGTTTTATTTGTCTGAGATAATAATGACAAAGAGAAAAGCATTCACGAAACAAAATGAAGCCCCATGACCTTGTTGCTAAGTTAATTTGTTTATGTACAGCTAATTTTTAGTTTCATTTACTGAAACTTCAAAATCCTGGACTTAAACTTTGACTGTTTTTTGGGATATCAGAGACTTTGTTCTTTCCTGAAACTCCAAAATTCCAAGGAATGTAGACAAGGAACTGTTTTCTCCTCCATTTTTAGAGGAATGTGTCATCCATATGATAAAGTGTGATTTGCAATTGGATGTACAGTTTCTGTGTGAGTAAAGCAAAGATGTATCATTTAAAATTTAAAATAAAATTTTAAAGTAGCTAAACTTCCTTAATACTTTTAATTTTTAATCCCCTTGTTCCTTCCCTGGCAAATAATTAATTTCCTGTACTTAACTCCTCTGAAGCTACTAAACATATAATCTGTGTTTGCTGAATATCTAACATATAATTGCCACAAATATTTTTAAACAGGTTAAGATATCAAATCACTAAGAATTCTAGAAAATATTTGGGCACATTTGAAGTAATGCACAAATAATGACAAATAATTCACTTGTGGATTTCCTAGACACTTGCAGGGGGTTTTTTTGCTATCCATTTGAAGAATTTCTTGATGCTATTTATCCATCAGCTGCTCCTGTGCAAGGTTGTTGTTACTTACAATGTTTTTTTCGGAATTTTATTATATAGTCACTTATAATAAAAATGGGATTATCACTAGCTGAAAATAGGCCTTTGAGTGTAAAGACAAGGCCAAGAAAATGGCACAGAAAGGCAGAATTCCAGCAACAAATCTGAGAAATAGATAGGAAAATCAGTTACGAAGCAGAGCCAGAAAATGGGAAAGTTTACTTAGATGACAGAAAACATCAAGAAATCAACATGATGTAAATATATGGGGTGAATTTAAAATTTTGTGGCACACCTTGGATTCCACACAGTCAAGGGAGGACAAATGGAGTCACCCAAAGCAATGTTTATAATGACTTGAGTGGAAGAGAACGCAGTTTCAAAAAAGGAATTTTGGGTAGATATTCTTTCATAAATGTGTTTTCATAAAAATAATGTATTTTCACAAAAATAATAAAGGAGTTTCCAGGTAGTGGCAGTGAAAGCAATACTGGGGCAAAACCAGACACCGGTTCTGTGCCTCCACATTTTGTGATTTCTATAGTAAACCTGTTTTGAAAGAGAACCTGTGTTTTCAGAAACATTGCAGCACAACATGAAGAAGTTGACATGGTCATGATCAAAATGTTGTTGTGCAGATTTGCAGCTAGTGAGAAAACGAAATGAGAACTGAGAACTTTGGTTGTGCTTGTAAGAAAATCTCAACAATATTCAAATGCAGTTGTGTGCTCCATACATTCCTGCTTAGCAAGTGGAAAAGCCTTGGTGAAGGAATTTTTGGTTGTAAAGTTGTGCGACAGAGTGCGAAAAAATATTTTTAAAAGCTCTAATAATGTTTTAATTTGTGAGCAAATGTATCAAATATAAAAAATATAAAACTATTGAGCAGCAAAATCAGGGTCAACTAAGTACCAAGACATTGTTTTTTGAGGTCTCTTTTATCCTTTTGTTCTTGTTGGTTGGTTGGTTGGTTGTTTTTTTTCCCCAGTCAAGTGGTTGCTCTTCCAGCTTTTTCTAGTTTAGTGTTTCCAGATCTTCTGTGCCAACTTGATTCTTTTCTGCTTGTTCGAGAACACTGAGGAGCCTGAACTGGGCAACGGTGGCATAATAAATCCTGGACTTCTCTCTGAAATTTCCTAATGGGTTTACAACATTTTTTTGCCAGTGCTTTTCACTGCCTCTCCTGCTCCTTTGAGCTCATCAGGACTCTGCAAAGGGCTCTGTCATTACATCAGAGAGTTTAGTCTCTTGAGTTCTCAGATGAAGAGCTATAAACATTAACTTAGTGAGTTATCATCTTCTTAAAAAATAGATATTGCACATCAGAAGAGCCTGATACTCTTTCTGTGACTGAGTTAGTTCAGTCTCTCATGCCTCAGTTCCCCAATATTCTTGTCACAAAGAAGCTGTGAGTTTTCCTTTCGATGAAATGAGTGAGATTTGGATTCTTAAAAATATATCACCAAGATAATTCTTTATACACTGCATAGTGGAACAAACCTTCTCTTCAGCTGTGTGGGGACCACTGCCTGTCGTTTTGATGTGTGCTTTCCAGAGACAGTTTGTTACACGCACTGAAAACACACAAAATCCCATTTCTTATTTTGACTTTTTCTACAAGAAAATTCCCTTAGTTGTCAACAACAGTTTCAAATCTTACTGCATGTGTCCTCTTGACAAGCATTAAAACAATATCTTTTGTGATTTCTTATGAGGCTACAGGAAATGCTGACATCGCCTTTTCTTTGAAGGGCCGTAATTTCAGAGTTTAGCCTGAATAGGGTTCATGATTAACTCTTCTTGTTTAATGGATTAGTTTTGCTAAAAGCGTCACTTGCAGAAGCTCAGCAAATGTTAGCTTTTCTGGAGAGGCCCCACAGTAAACAGTGAAATTGTTGAAGTAGTGTGCATATCCACCTGATACTTTTTTTCAGTTAAAAACACTATTATGAAAAAAGATACTATGTGCAGCACAAAGTGAGGTCCAAGAATAATTGTCATTCACCCTGTGAAACAGGGAAGAATTGAAAAGCACATCAGTCAGCCCAAGGGCTTTGCATCAAGGAGTGCAAAGCTAAAAAAGCAGCGGAAAAGAGTGTTTCCTTCTGCTTGTGAGGAAAGAAAAGCCCTGGGGGAACCCGACTTTGAGCTCTGTCCTGGGAGTAGTGACTTGGAAAAGCTGAACTGGGCAGCAGGCTGATTTTGGTCGTTAGATGGAAAAAGAAAACAAAATGGCCTGCCAATAATGCTTTGAAGCATTATGGGCCTCCTGAGTGAACTTGTAAATGTGTTGCGTTTCTGCAGTATTTCTCAATTGGGTATTTATCCGTGCAACTCCAAAACAGGAGCTCTGTGTCCTGCAGAGCATCCTCTGGTGTTTGATGTCCCCAGAGTTGGACACACAGACCTGTCTGTCCCTGTGCTCCTCTGGGCTACTGCAGATGGATGGGCCTTTGGTGGGCTGGTGGCCACTGGGATGGGCTCAGGAGTAGCCCAGTAGGTGATGATTTGGGCCTTCCCTCTGAGTCCCTCTGAGCTTCTGAGCAGTGTGCCAAGGTGGCCAAGAGGCCACCAGCGTCCTGGCTGGTCCCAGCACTGGTGTGGCCAGCAGGCCCAGGGCAGTGACCGTCCCTGTGCTGGGGCCTGGGGAGGACAAACCGCCAATCCTGGGGTCAGTTCTGGGCCCCTCACGCTAAGAAAGGCCTTGAGGTGCTGGAGCGAGTGGAGAGAAGGGACCGGAGCTGGTGAGGGGCTGGAGCACAAGTGTGATGGAGCGGCTGAGGGACCTGGGGGGTTCAGCTGGAGAACAGGAGCTGAGGGGAGACCTTCTGATCTCTGAACTGCCTGAAAGGAGCTTGGAGCCAGGGGGGTCGGGCTCTGCTCCCCAGGAACAAGCGCCAGGAGCAGAGGAAACGGCCGCAAGTTGCACCAGGGGAGGTTGAGGTTGGATGTGGGAACAATTTCTTCCCCAAAGGGCTGTGGGGCATTGGAACAGGCTGCCCAGGGCAGTGCTGGAGTCACCATCCATGGAGGGTTGGACAGACGGACATGAGGTTCTCAGGACATGGGGCAGTGCCAGGGGTGGGTTATGGGTGGACTCCATGATCCTGATGGGCTCTTCCAACCAAAATGATTCTGTGATCCTTGATGGGTGCACAGATGAGCTTTATCACCTCTAAACATATTATCACATAACATTACCCCTAACATATGGAGTGTTTGACAGTGGAAAATAGCCATTTTTCATGGGGCTTCATTGACAGGGACTCTAAAAGCAGTTATTTATTTATACAGAACACTACCTTTGCAAAGACTTTTTTCCTACTCTTTCTCCCCTAAAGTGTGTAGTTTATGGAGTGAGATAAGATTAGCTGCAACATTCACAACCCCAGTTGTAAATATACCGTTCAGTCTTGCTGGCAGCTTTGCATTTAGCAAAGATCCAGAGAGTTCATTTGGGGACTCTCCACTGTGGGTAAATATGTGTCCAATAGGAGACCAGAGACTTCTATTGATCTTCAGCTATGACACATCTTTTGTAAATATTACCAGAGAGTATGCTTAGATATAGATGCACTTGTAACATGGCTTGTAAAATAAAACCTCTTTCCGTCTTTTCTAGCAACCCTAATCATTCTGTGCAGATCAGAAGGTGTTTTGTCACTGCTTAAATTACAAATGGAGAAAGAACGGGAGAAGAAATAACAAACCAGGAGACATTCCTTACTTGATACTCTGTCAACTTCTGGCTTTTCAGTAGGATTTTATCAAGCTGAACGCATCTGTTTTAGTGTTATTCTTATGCTTATTGTTTTGAACAACAAATGTACACTCAAATAGTAATACATAGAAAAATATCATACAGATTTGGATATAGGTTAAATGCATGCGGGAGTAGTTGAAGGCTAGATACGAAGTCAGTTAGTCCGGTATCATATCTACAAGAATCACAATTAACATCTCTCTTTTATCAGTTGCCACACTTCAATTATTTTTTTTTTCTGATTCTATTACATATTAGGATACCAAACTGGGTTTCAGACAGAACCTGATCTAAACCTGTTGTTTAATATCCTGGAGATGGTCTCTGTGCAGAAATCCCCTAACAGGGACTATCACAGAAAGAATCTGTGATAGAAACCATGCTAAAACTGTGGGATTTTTAAAGTTATAGATACACTTGGAAATCTGAAACGCCTTTAAAGTCAATAAATTGAGTATTCCTGTAGTCTATGCTGCCATATTCATATTTTGAGTAAATACACTTTTACTGTTTTATCTTTTCACTCCAAACTTATCTGAAGTCATACTCATCAATAGACCCAGATGGCTCTTTCTCGTAATGCAAAATTGTTTTCCACTAATATCTAGTTAGGTTGCACCAAGAATGCTGTTAATGGCACAAAACCATTTCAATGTGTAAAAACAAAAGAAAAAAGAGTTTAAAAAAAAAAAAAAAAAGAAAAAGCCAGAGGGACTGGAAGTGTTTTGTAGGATAGAATGCAAAAGACACGATATAGTCAAAATTTTTCCTAAAAGCAAGTCTAAGGCAGTAGAAGAACATGATATAATCAGAATAATTCCCAATCACTCAGCAGCAGTGTTGATATGAAAGACGCTACCAAAGATGCAAATAATTAATCTTCTATTTCTTTTATGATCAATAAATTTTAACAAATTTACATGTTTTTTGCGAGAAATGCAATACAGGATACTGCTCCTTGATTTTGCCTTTCATGCTGGTTCCGTTCCCAGCGTCTTCTACAGTATATGTGAATTATTGAAAGAAATGTTTTGCCTTATCTGCTGTCAAGCACTTTGTGAAAGCGCAGCTGTGTTACTACTGCAGTTATTAAAGACATGAATTACGTCTCCTTGAATTAGCCGCATACATTGTTTTAGATGGCGTCTCCTTGAATTAGCCGCATACATTATTTTAGATGCATGTGTGAACAAGACACTGGATTCTCGTCAGTTTTACAGGGATCTACAACCTGTAGGGAACGCAAAACCTCGTGACAACCTCCTGAATTGAGGGAGCACTTGCAGATGATGACTTGAAACCAGCTGCACTCTGCCAAAGGCCTTCATTCATTTTATTGTTTGGTGGTGGTGGTTTATTTTTTTATTAAGCATTTTCTTTCCCCTCTAAAGCCACCACACTCTGGGAGTCTCTGTCTATTTATACTTGAGAGACATCTCACCAGCTGAGGCACCCGAGCATGTCGGCCCAGCGCCAGGTGAGTCTGCTCCAGGTGGCCAAGCAAAATGTCACTAAGTGTGCCCTCAAGGGATTTAAGCACAGCATGACAGGCAGCTCTACCAAACAGGAACGGGAAAAAGCCAGTAGAGAGCACAGCTGAGGACTCAGGCTTGTGGAGTGAGGAGGCATTTGCGGGGGGAGACAAAGAAATCACAGAATCACAGAACGTGAGCTGGGAGGGACACATGTGGATCATGGAGTGCAACTCCTGTCCCTGCACAACACACCCCACAGTTCACAAATGTTTATTACAGAACAAAACAAAGAATGCTCTAAGATGGCTTTGGAAATGGCCATGACAGCTCCTTTCCAACACTGTTGTACCACAGTCCCAAAAGTAGAAATTGAGTTGAAAACCTGTTTTTGTGACGCTTTCTTTAGGGAAGGTAGGACATTTCTGTAAAGATGGTACTGGGTTTTGCTCAAAGCATCCTTGTGTTACCTCCCTGAGCCCCCGAGGCTGAGACAGCTGGGGCTCTTGAACTTGACAGAGACTGAGGGACAACCTGATTAATGTTTACAGATATCTAAAGGGTGAATGTCAGGAGGATGGAGCCAGGCTCTTCTCAGTGACAGCCAATGGCAGGACAAGGGGCAATGAGTGCAAACTGGAACACAGGAGATTCCACTTAAATACAAGAAGGAACTTCTTCCCGGTGAGGGTGTCAGAGCCTGGCCCAGGCTGCCCAGGGGGTTGTGGAGTCTCCTTCTGTGCAGACATTCCAACCCGCCTGGACACCTTCCTGTGTAACCTCATCTGGGTGTTCCTGCTCCATGGGGGGATTGCACTGGATGAGCTTTCCAGGGCCCTTCCAACCCCTGACATTCTGGGATTCTGTGATTTTAGCTCTCAGCAGGTCACAGGGAAGGCGACGTGTGCCGGCTCTACCGGGTTCTGAAGTGCCTCTCAGCGCTCTCCTTTCAGACACATCTCCCTGGAACAAGAGAAGATCCTTCAGCTGTGCCCAGCCTCTGCAAAGCTGCTTTATTTACTGGAATCGCTGCACTCTTGACAGTATTTTCTCCTCTGCTTGAGATCTAAAGTTTTTCAATGCTGCGATGTTTGAGCAAAGCTTCTCTACTGACTTATTCCTGGTATATTTTGGACAAGAGGTAGAAACTCTAATGTCTCTCATCTTGCTGATAAAGAAACTGTGCTACAGCTGTTTTTAAGTTTGGAAGAGACTGTATGAGTCATGAAATTCGTAAGCCTATCCCCAGTTAGAACTCTGTTGTTTTAACCATTTGCTGGCTGAAATAATTGGAAAATCAGACTTGACTTTAAAAAAAAAAAGAAGACCAAGGACTGAACTGAAAGAAGATTCTTTATTCTCTTCATAGAGCAACAGTAAAACATCCAGACAGTTTTATTGATAGTACTTCTGGGGTTATGGAATCTTTTAAAGGAAATATTTTATTTCTGTAGGAAAATAATTCTTCTCTATTCCGTATCCGACTGCTTTTCTCTTATTAGTCTCTTGCCCCAAACTTGGCATTATTTGACTGCATTCAAGGTAAAGTACAATTTAAGTGAATGGATTGGAGGTAAGTTTGTGGAAATATGAATGATGGTATATCATCAAATAAAGGTATATCATATATAGGACAGCACAGGAGAGTCAAGGGAAAGAGGGACCACAGCAGAGCTTTAGATATGGTCCTATTTTTATCAAAGTCTCATTGAGGCTTTTCATAAAATGCACAAGAGGATTGTCTGGTTTGGGAGATAAATTTTCTCCTCTGAGAGAATGAAAACCAACATGCCCACCCCGAGTGCATAAACTCATCGTCATTACGGTTTTCGGGAGAGGCATCTTGATGTCTGTGTAGTGAAAGATTAATGTGATCCAGGAGAGAATACTGGGAATATAACTCGGCCCAGAGGCAAGAGCGTTTGTGATGCTGCTCTGGTCTTCACTCTGGAGACTGTTCCTGTAGCTTCCATTAAAGTTTCATTAGTTGGCCATGCATTATAAAGACCACACCGAGCTGCTCGGCTTTCTTGAGGGCACTGTTTTTAAACCTCTACAGGAGCAGAGATCTGGGCTCACTGGGGTGCTAAAAAACAAACGAGGAAACAGCCATGAAGAGAGTTATTGTCTAACCCCAGGGTTAGTTAAGAGAGGGTTTGTAGGACTCTGTTTGAGGCCTCATCAAATTGGAATTTATGAAGTAAGGGCAGGTGCCACAGGGCAATGCGAGTGATGGTTTCAGAACGGCAGCAGTAGCAGGGCTGGGGAAAAAAGAAAAAAGGCTTCAAAACTCACATTTCTGCCTGACGTTGCATGGAAAATTACAGCTAAGACTGTTCAAATCCTCCATCAATACTTGTACCAAATATTAAAAGAAATGCAGATGAAACACCATGTAAGCTAATGAAACACAGCTCCCACACTAAGACTAGGATTTTTTAGTTCATATGAAGTTTACATGGGGTCCTTTTGGTTTAATCTAATGATCGTGGTCAGTCCTTTCAAGGTGACAGGAACACTTCCAGTTCTCCAATTCTTTCTCTCACTCAGCACCCCAAAGCTGCCCCCAGCACAGCGTCTCAATGTTTCCTCCTTTTCATGCTCAATCTGCTCGATGTCACCTCTGTCCATATCCTACCATGGGCTGCTTATTTATAGAGCTACAAGTTAAAACTTCATGTACAAGATTTACTACATATTTTGTGTATGCTCTATCATATTTGTGATATATTTTTATAGCCCTTGGGCCTATGTTACCATGCTACGCTTGGACTTTTCAAGTCGTCTGCTTCATATTGTGCTTTTGGGAGCCTTTGTTACAATCCCATTAGGTTAGTTTGGCTGCGGCATCTTTTAAGGTGTTTTTTTGGTCACTGGCAACCTTCTACCTGAGATTTCCTGGTAGCCTAAATAACGCTGTATTCACACAGTCTAATCACACAGATGTCATTCTTCTAGGATCACTGAGAGTTCATTCTGTAAAAATAATGATCTATTAGAAGGCAGACAAAGACACACAGAGGTACAGATCTAATGCTTCGGGAAGGACTTGCAACCCAAGTGACACCCACAGTACATGGACACAATCATTTTTCGTCAATAACTCCCCATATACACCATCTCACTTTCAATTTGCTTAGAATTTCTGTTCAGTAATACAAAAACATCCAATACAAATATGCCCCAAGTTTTGACAAAACTACGATTCGGCATTAAACACTTCCGATGGGAAAAAATACCCTAAGCCTGACATTAAATACAATTAATACTAATGTCTATAGTTTAGCCATTTACTTTACAAATATTGATCAATAATACGAGGTCAGGTCAGAGTTATTTAAACCTTTTTTTCCAAATTATTGAACATGGCAAAACCCATGATACATCACAGACAAAATGTTAAAGCGTACTTCAGATCCTCTGACTATATGTGTTTTTTTATGAAGCATGTTAAGTTGATCAGTATTAAATAAGAGAAAGATTAACCTATCATAATATGAAATACAGAGATGTGCTTAACTTAATGGACAAATATCTGCTCATTTCTACACATACAAATTTTTAGGAGCAAACTCTGCATATGAACTACTGGAAGACTGGAAATAAAGGGCCACTGTTTAAAGGATGGGCAGATCCTCGGTATTTTGAGTAAAACATGTATTTGCATTCTGAAGTTGAGCAGAAATTCCTCTTGAAAAGTCAAGAAGTATTAATGGGAGCAGACCAGAGGTTGTGTCATTACCTTGGAGGCCAGAAAGGGAGAATTTTGAACAGCAGCGCAGATGCTGATTAATGTAATAGGTTAATAAAGGGCAGGATAAAAAGAGTTCTCTCATAATAAGGACATTAAATTTAAGGAATTAAAAGCCTTAATAAGGAAATTATTCATAATTGTTAACAGTAACTGATCCTGGTGAATAAGCAGTTATCTTTTAAAATGTCTGTAAAAGCAAGGAAGTTGTTATTTGAAAAAAAATTAATTAGACAGTTACTCCATAGAAATGAAGGATGAGGATGCACGGTCAGCTACTTGTTAGTAGGTGCTTTATTTCATAAAAATCTGTTTATGTTAGAGCTTTGCTATGTTGTTATTATTATTAGCCCTAATTTGTCACCTTCCTCAGCTAGGTCTTCTCATTTCTGAAATTAATTGAACTCCACATGTTAAAGAAAGCCATCAGAAGGATGTTGACAAGATTCAAAAGATTTTCACAAGGAAACAAATTCTTAAAATCACCCGTAACTATCAGATTTAAATTGATGAAATCCATTCAAGCCTCAGAGGTCTTTTAAATTTCTCATTGGTCTTTGGATGTAATAGGTGCTATGTCAAAGGATGAAGGGGATAGAACTGTTAACCACATAATTTGCTCTACCTGGTGTGTGTGTCGCTGCTTCGGAGACCCATGAACACACCTGTGCATGGATGGTCACCTCAGGAAACCTGATTTTTCAGAAGGGAAGGAAAGAACGGGCACATGCCTCTGAATGAGAAAAATTACATCCAATAGTCTTGTACCTCAAAAATTCTTAAAGTTTATGAAATTAGTCAAATGTAAAAATTTCCATGAAAGAATGGTATTATCTGCAGACTGAGAAGAACTGATGGTTTCCTGTATTATCTTTTTTGGACACAACTGAAAATTCAAGTTATAATTCAGAAGTCCAGCCTTGACTGTTTTATTCATGTGCTCAATTGGTCAATCTGGAGACATTTGGAATAAAAACGGAGTCTGTTTTTCACTTTTAGTATTCATGTAAATAACTTCCAATTAAAACATCTGTAAGATATCAACGTTAATTTATGATTAAAAGTGAATGCAGTTTCATTAGATTCATTGTAAAAACATTTTCAGTTCACTGAGGCCTATAAAAAGCATCAATGTTAATTGACATCTAATTTGCTTGGAGGTGACAGAAAAGAAAGCAAATTTTAAGAGATGTGGAAGTTTTTTCTCCAGGAAAAAGTGCACTTGATTCTGCATCAGAATTTGCCAAGAAACTTGCCTATAATCAAAGATGTTGGTTAGAACTAGGAAAGAAGGTGAAATATATCACACTACTGTGCAGTCTTTCGAATTGGAGGCATTACTTTCAAATAGACCTCTAGATATTATTTTATTTTTTTTTATATCCCGTGCTGTGATTTATTTCTTGAAAAGTTTGACATGTGTCACTGCATCATCATGTGTTGTTCCCGCATTTTGAATTTGAATATACGAAATTAACTGATTCTTGGAGTAGAGAAATAGTGGCAGATGAAATAACTTTGCTCACTGAACCCAATCACACGTGTAATTTGAAGGAGGAAAAATCACTTTCCAACCTGTGCTCATTGAAGTCCGTCATCAGGTACAGCTGTAATCAACTAAAGCAACTTCTCACTGATTTCAGTGTAACCAGCTTGTATTTAATTAGTTTTTATTTATTTCAGGATAATAAAACATAACGTATGCGATACATTTTAAAGAGTTCTTCTCCTTTTAGAGCATTGAAGAGGAAATGGAGTTGCTTTGCATAGATGCATTAGTAAACAGATTAATTTACATTTTAATTTACATTAGTTGTGTAATTGGGATCCTAAAGTGTAACAGACAGGAAGGAATGAAAGCGGGAACCAAGTCCCACAGCTGCTAAGGGATGGAGGTGCCAGACTCCAATTAAGACATTCTCTTGTCAAGCCTTATCTCCGAGGTTTGTGAGATTAACTTAAAACAAAATGGCTGGCTTTTATCTCCCCTGCTTTTGGCTTTAATTCCACAACTTTAAAGGATTCCTTTTGAGATTAATGTTTGAAAGGGAATTTCTTCCACTGTGTCTTACCAATAACACTGGCCATCTTTGGGGATAAATTGCATAGCTAAGAGGAATGGTAATTCTGTCGCAGTGCCCATTGCTCTTCCCGCAAACAAATTTCCTTTAAATAGCACTGCGTCTGAATGCAGCTTGCTTACTCCAGGGTTTATACAGAGTCATAGAATCATTTCAGTTGGAGGAGACCCTCAGGATCATGGAGTCCAACCACAACCCACCCCTGGCACTGCCCCATGTCCTGAGAACCTCATCTCCATCTGTCCAACCCTCCATGGATGGTGACTCCAGCACTGCCCTGGGCAGCCTGTTCCAATGCCCCACAGCCCTTTGGGGAAGAAATTGTTCCCACATCCAACCTCAGCCTCCCCTGGCGCAACTTGAGGCCGTTTCCTCCGCTCCTGGCGCTTGTTCCTGGGGAGCAGAGCCCGACCTCCCTGGCTCCAAGCTCCTTTCAGGCAGTTCAGAGATCAGAAGGTCTCCCCTCAGCTCCTGTTCTCCAGCTGAACCCCCCAGGTCCCTCAGCCGCTCCCATCACACTTGTGCTCCAGCCCCTCACCAGCTCCAGTCCCTTCTCTCCACTCGCTCCAGCACCTCAAGGCCTTTCATGAGGTGATCCCGCCACCCCTCTGGCTGCCATTTTGAGCCCTGAGGTGATTTTGGTGCTGCCATTTTGAGCCCATTTGAGCTGAGGGGCCCAAAACTGCCCCCAGTGCGTAATACACTTGTTCCTTGGTTGGAGAGCAGTACACACAGTACTTAACACTTGAGAGACGCATGAAGGAGCCTCCTAAGTTCATTGATAGCCTTAAATCAAAAGCAAAAGTAGTGAAGTCAATTAGCTTCTAGGAGAGCGGAAACAGAAACGAAGAAAAATCCAGCTCAATAGTCTGTTAAACCTAAGGTGTGAACTCACACCTCTGGTTTCAAACATGCACAAATGAATTTGACATGTGCCCAGAAGTCACAGAACAAGTTTCTCAGTAACAAGGCTGAACCTGAACAAAGTGTTAGCCTGAAGATCCAGAACTACACATTGTACCTATAGCACTACAGACTTTGAAGTAATTACAGATTTTTTTTTTTCTGCAGTAACAGGAACTTCATGGTCATCTGTGCAAATTAATCCTTATGGGCATAAGTCAGTTATCACACTTGAAATTCTGAGAAGCCAAGGAGTCTAACTAAAACAGTTGTGCCTCAGACGTCATATTTAAAGTTATTTTTACTCCAGAGATTTTAGTAAATTTACTCCAGATGGATGTACATGCTGTGTAAAATCCATTTTCAGGAAGCGTGTCAAGTGCTCGCATTAAATCAATGCCTTACCAAGCTATTATAAGATTTTCCAAATAACTCAGTCTTGATTTCTTCTAATTACTAACAGCCTTATATCTCTTTTCACAATAAGGCTTGCACCAAACATCCTGATCAAACTGCTTTTTCCTACAACTATCTCCACTCCTTGTTCCTATAACGTGTTCCCTTGATTCTGAACAAGAGAGCTTTGAATTGTTTTGCATCTTTTCAGTGAAGTAAATATATCCACTTGTCCTACACAGAAAATCTCAGGGATAAGTAGGCCACTGCTAGACTTTGTGAAGCATAAACATTGCAAAGCATCTGGGATTGCTGTGCAGAAGTAGTTGCTCTGATCGTGATTATGTGTCACAGAAATCTTGGGCAGCCCTTAGGGAACTGCGCAGAGCCCATATCATGGGATGGGGAAAGCTGCAGAAGTTCAGAGTTTGGTGGTCAGATCTAGCCGGAAAATAACTGATAAAGAAACTTAATACAGATGGCTATAGTGCTGCAAACCTGCATCTGAGTTGTGCAGTGCCCCATCATTGACTGAGAACAATCACAAATGATGAATAATACGTGTAAAAATCCTAGTATAAGAAGGCACATGGAAATCAAACTGTCATTCTAAGTCTCATGGCTGACCTCTAACAACTAGGTGGGTTTAAACAAAAAAACATAATGTTAATTATAGTATCAAAACTATGGTTGCAAATTTGGGGGAATTTTTTTTTTTTTTTTGCTATTTTGCTGTCCAGTCTTTTGAATTTCATAATCTATTGGCTTCATTAACAGTACATGGCAGTCTCACAATTATATTGTATTGAACATTTTGATCAGTGCTGAGCTTCCCTCTTTCAAGTTCACTGACTGCTACTTTAGTATTGCTACAAAACCTGGTAAATCCATATTTCCCGTCTAATTTCTTAATAGTGTTCTTACCATCCTACCTCATTTCTTTTTCAGCATTTTGTATTTTCCAAAATTTTCAAATACTCTATCATTTGTATTTATCTGATGAGCAGTAATTGCTTTCATTACTCCTTTCTGCAACCTCCACATTCCAAAATATCTTCTTGGGAAAAGGGAGAGGGGAGGATGAGTACTGTAAATAAGACGTTATGTATATAATGATGGTTTCTGCAGTGGTTATTGTTCACATTTTTTCCATTCCTTCCAATGCTGTGGGGCATTGGAACAGGCTCCCCAGGGCACTGGTGGAGTCACCATCTCTGGAGGGGTTGGACAGATGGAGATGAGGTTCTCAGGGACATGGGTTACCGGTGGCCTTGGCAGTGCCAGGTTACTGGTTTGACTTATTGATCTTAAAAGTCTTTTCCAACCTGAACGATTCTATGATTCTACAATTATGGATGGCAACATGGGGTTTGTTGTTGTTGTTCTTGTTTATGGGTTTTGTTTGGGTTGTTTGGTTGGTTGGTTTGTTTTCCTAACCATAAACATCTATTAATATCATAGGAAATGCAATTTGGAGACTAAATAGACTCTTCCAATGATTGGTATAATAAATGAGCATCCAACCTAAGTTTGTTGACACATGAACAAGCACCCATGAAAATAAATGCCCTGTGCACTAAACTAAAATCCTAACTAGGCTAAAACAAAAGCCTGGGGTAGAATAATCCTTAGAATTTCTGAATGGAGTGCTCAGCGATCAGTGTCTCCTAAGGCCCTTCCAATATTCACTGTGTTCTTTTCTACAGTGACCTCAAATACTTATTTTCTTCTTAGGCCAGAAAATTGAATTCTAATTCATAAATCTCACTTTGACAGAAACTTTTCTCTTGGATACTAGCACTTTGTTTCCGAAGAGAAGTATTTAAGTATTCTAACTTATTTAACTTGCAACTCATGTGGGAGGAATGAGCTTTGTGATATTTATGTTGGGGTCCTGCGCCATGGGCAGCGGTTCTGGGAGCAGATCAGGCCCTTGAGGCCCACCAGGCCCTGGAGGTGGAAAAGGAAATTTAGCTCTGTTCAATGTGCACATACATGAGTAATCTTTTTTTTTTTTTTTTTTAATTTGGTGGTGTAACGAAGCATGTATGTGTATTTTATAAAACATTTAGTCCTACATCTGGTGTTTTTCTTGCTATGAACCTGTCATTCTCTTCTGACTTTTCCGTGGCCTGAGAATATTCTGCATGTGAGCCATTTGGCTTCATCTGAATTTTATCAAGGTGCACAGCCAACAGCAGGAACAATATAGTGCTCATCCGTTAAACTTATGCTAAATAATTCCTAAAAAATCTTTGTAAAGGGCTTTTTAGTATAATTCAGAAAATTCAATGTGGCATAAAGTAATTGGATTGGCTGCAGCTTATCACATGTGACTTAATAAGCCAGTTAATGTTGGGGTTATGAAATCTTCATGATCGCATTTGCATTGGCAGTAATTAATGAACTAAAAATGAGCCACTGAGCATGATAAAGACAGGAGGTGTTGCTACAGTAACCCCATGTCACATTACTGAGAGAAGCTCTAAGTTCAGTTTGTTTAGGGTACATGTTTCTTCCCCATACGTTCAGGCTGAAGATTGATCTGAGGCCTGGTCTTCACTGAGTGGTGCTTTATAGAGTGTCATGTTTAGCTATAAATGTTTTAAGTGCAGGAAAAGAGTCTCAGTTCCTCAGGCCTCTGCACCAATTAGTACCTGTACAAATACTCCAAATAGATTTAAAAATAAAACAAGTGACTGGACAAATGACCATATGGAACACTATTGACTTACAGAGATTGTTTGCGGTTTCCCCATCCCATTACTATAATATCACCTCCTCTCTACTTTCACCTATGCTCTGCTGTAAAAATCTGCTGATGAACACTGATTGAAGCCTTTGACAATGAGAAGCAAATAACTCATAGTTTACTTGAAATGAGCTTACATTTTCCATCTTGATTAGCCTTTGAATTAAGTGTTGCATTTACCTGTACTTAAAATGTGATATATATATATATATGAACATCAAAGACTCACTATATTCTTGACTTCTGAAGAAAGACTTAAGGTTCAAACACGAGATATTTCTTCTAAATTCTCATTCCAGGCAATCTATTTTACTAGTATTAAAACTAGTCCTTATGATTACTCTTAAGTACAAAAAATCCTTAAATCCTTAAATGTACCCAGTGTCAGCACATATAGATAATAGTTGTAGAAAGATGCCTGATCTGAGAGCCCAGAAAACTTGGGCTTTTTCAGTCGCTAACACACAATATTTTCTCTGCTGACATAAGATTCATGTTCGTAATGAGAATTCAGTTAAAGAAGATAGTATGACATGGTATTTGAAAGTTTATGAAGATTAAAAGTATGGCTAGAAGAATAGGACTAAGAATCACAAAATCCTGAAAGCAATGCCTAAACTGAATACAGAAGCGTTATTCAGCAGATGCTGTAGCACTAGAAAAAAAGGTTTCCACTGAAATTAGTAGGAGATCAGTTTAAAACAGATAAAAATAATTTCATATTCCACAGTTGGTGAACTTCTGGAATTTTCTGCCACTGGAGGCAGAAGCATCTCATCCCTTTTTCAAGCTGCTGATTCTGTTAATGGACAGGTCTTCAAACAGATACAAGGGAGAGCGGACAGAGAGGTGCGCTCCAGCATCCCTCTTAAAAAGGCTGTGAATGCTGTGAAAGTATGAGGGAAACAGACAAAACCTTGCTGGTTTTTTTAATTACTTCTCTTTCTTTTTCACTCCTTTCCCCCCTGCCCAATTTTAGTATCTAACTACACTGTCATCATATTCCAAAACTCACTGACCAGGTTCTTTTAGATATCCTGCAAGTGGAGGGTTTAATTTAATATCAAATTTATTTATTTATTTGAAGATATTTGATGTTATGTGGGCTCTTTGGTCTAGCAGGCTGTTACAAAATATACTGAAAACACAATGCAAAATTGCTGTATTTTGTTTAAGTGTTCCTACACTTGTATTGTGTTTTCAGTGTATTTTGTGTTCAGTTTTTATACATATTAGCTCCCCCATGATTGTTCTGTCTGACTTAGGGAGTCACATCGCCCTCACCCATCTCCTCTGAGCTTTATTCCATTATTGTTTCCTTTTTGTATTTTTCTTTTGGTTAGTCACAGCTATCAAGAATGACATTTTGTTCTCAAAAACAGAAACATTGCATACAGCTTTGGAAAAGGTTTGGTATGAATATGCGCTATACCTGAATGCGGGAGTTGCTGTTTACTCTTCACTGTTATCATGTTATACCACTAAAAGTCACACTTGAATTTTAGAGATAAACAAGAAGTCTTTTGTATTTTAATTAAAAATGTATTTGCTGTTGTAAAATCCATTGTCTCCTCAAACCCATCCCAGGTGGCAGCCTTCCAATGCTCCCTCAAGCATCGAAGAAGCTTTAGAAACCAAAGATTATTTTACAAGGTGGTATCACTTCTACTGTAAAAAGGCCACTTCTTTTATTCCTGAATATAACTAGCTCAAAGATTGGGCAAGGACTGTAGTAACCTAGAATTAACAACTTTCTTATAAACTGATCTTTAAATGTTAGTTTTTGTACTCTGTTCATATGATTTTCTTGATAAGAATGTAGACTACTGTCTTAATCTGAGACTGATAAACAGATAGCATCTCCTGGAGAAGCTGCAATTCATGGCCTGGATGGTGTATCTGCGATGGGTAAAGAACTGGCTGGAGGGCCAGACCCAAAGAGTTGTGGTGAATGGAGTTGTTCGCCAGGAACAAGCACCAGGACCAGAGGAAACAGCCTCAAGTTGCACCAGCGGAGGTTGAGGTTGGATCTGGGGAACAATTTCTTCCCCAAAAGGGCTGTGGGGCATTGGAACAGGCTGCCCAGGGCAGTGCTGGAGTCACCATCCCTAGAGGGTTGGACAGAGGGACATGAGGTTCTCAGGACATGAGGCAGTGCCAGGCATGGGATATGGGTGGACTCCACGATCCTGAGGGTCTCTTCCAACCAAAATTATTCTGTGATACCATATCACTGAAAACGTACATGTTTTCAGTGCCTTCACCAGATGATTGCGTGAGTCAGCTCCCTGGTGAAACCCTGAGGACAATTCACAGTCAGTTCTGATCATAAAACTTCTCTAACCAGTATCAGGTACAGATGAGAAATCAAGGGTTAAAGTAAGTGACTTACATTTTGTTTGTTTGTTTGCTTGGGTTTTTTTCTTTCCTTTTTTTTTTTTTTTCTGTTTTATCACAGGGTGTTCTAGTCAGAAACAATAGGAAAGATGGGCAAAATTACACTTTTCCTGTAATTTATCAATTTTGTACATGAAGGCCTTTTACCAGAAATTAATACATTGAACTGAATTAACACAATAAAAGGATAAAACAATCAATTCTGTTCAACATACTCAAGTACTGACAGTTCTTCACTAGGTGACAACTGTGAAAATCACGTAGCTTTGTAAGGGTATGTGGAATGAGAGTGTCTGCTCTTTTAAGGGTGTCTGGTCAAGGGCCTATTCAGCGCAAAAAATGATAAATCTTTTGAAGGAAGAGATAACCAAGAACATTCAGGGAAAATACCTGTTCATTAACAGTGAGCAGAACAAACCTGGTTGCTCACACTAATTGGCAAGGATATGTGCAGTGTGAGTTTATTTTTCAGTAAGGTGACCTAAGGACCTCGTCAAACTGGAATTATAAGGAAAAGGAGCAAGACACACACCCAGGCACAGCAACCTGATCTGGGTGCGTCATTTTCATGGACTTTTAAAAGTCACGACCTGCATCTTTAGAGATTCAGTAACAATCTGGTCCTGTCACTGCCCAGTCTCAGGATGAGATTTGAGTTTAGTGTTAATGAACCTTCGTGAGAGGCTGAACATGACTGTCCATTGTAGCTGGTGCGAGACACGTCAGAGACAAAGGATCAAAAACCTCATGTAATGAAGAAAAGCAAGATTTTGTACCACAATTTAGTCTTCAATAGGATTATACGACTTTGTGAAGTTGAAGACAGAACTAAATACTCTTTGTGATTTCCTATGAGCCATTATTTGTGCATATATAAAAATACAATCAAAGCAATAAAGCCCTAATTACCAGAACATGATATATTTTATTCTTTTAAACATGGGAAGTCATTGTTACCTGCTCTGGAGCCAGCATACTGACCTACAAACATACCTGGAGGTATTTTACAATATCAATACTACATCAGAAGAGTTAGTTACTACCTGATTTTAAATCAAACAAGGTTTTGGTTCTCATTTCTACTTCGTAACCACCTGTGGAGAGGGATAATTCACATCTGAACTCTAACTATGTTTTGTTACCTATTTTTAGCTTGTTTCTGCAACCAGACACCTGAATGACCTCTCCCTTAGTTCTTCAATTTATAATTTCTTTAGCAGAAATGTATTTCCTGATCCTTTATGACCAACAGCTAAGAAAATCAAATACCATGTCCTAGGAAGAATCAGAGGAACAGTGACAAGCAGAACAATCCTGGTGACCTAATCAGGGAAAACCTAATACATAAAAATTCAGGCATACCAAACTGACCAGTAAAATGGTAAAATCCTCCAAAATGAGTCAACAGAAGAAATCTTGGGGGTTGTATAAAACCCATTATATCGAGGAGGGGCTGTGTAAGACACAATGGGAGGTTTGTGGTTTAGCTGTCCAGAAGAGAACACACTCACTTGAAACAGAAGTTATTTTTCACACTGAGTCCCAAAGGTGAAAATATAACCTTGCATAATTCAAGAAGAAGCTCAATAGTGCATCCTCTGTTCTGCCTTGCAGGATTTTTCTTGCTCGCATTTCCAGATAGGTCTTTTTGCAGCTGCCAGACCTGTCAGCTCAAAGCCTTTCCTTTTTCAACCCAATTCTTTTAAGCTTCTATCAGCATTCACTATGACATTTTCTAACCCTTGAAGGGCTGGGAACCTTGGAACTTAATTTATGGTGTCCAGAATATTACTTGGGGGAAATGCTTTAAAATATATGTGGAGAAATCAGCTTCACCTTAAAATATGAGGTCAAAGAATAAACAATGCTATGTGGCTAAATAATGAAGGCAGAGCTTGACTTCTATCATGGAGCTGGAGAAACCAGCTACTGGATGTTGTAAGTAACCTGCAAATAAATGCAATCCAAGAAGTATTTTAAAAATCTTTAATGTGATCTGATAAACACTGAGGACTCTATTTCTAATCCTTCTTCAGAGTGGTAGAAGGAGCAAGTGAACCAAGTTTTAAAACATTTTTCAAAAGTTTTTTTAAAGTCTTTTTTCCCTCAGAAGAAAAGTCGAAGAGGACTGATTATGTTCACTGATTAAAACAAATGGCACAAATTCGGATTGAGATAAAAGAAGAAAATATATGAATATTTAGATATATACCTGTTTAGATATTCTCCCAGTCTGTTAATCTGTTTGTGCATGTCCTGGTTTTGTTAAAAAAAAGTTTCTCTTTCAGTGAATTTTGCCTGTCAGCTAAAGCCTTGATATTAACTGCATTTTCCTGGAGAACCAGACACATGTTTTGGTAAACCTAGCAATGGAATGCAAACTTATTGATAAGCACGGATGGACATCTCGCAAGAGGGGCGACGAGAAACAAGTGACCAAGAAACTGACCAACTGTGTATAACACTCCATTCACGTGAATACTTCATATAAAAGTGGGAGATTACGAGGATCTTGTCCCTTTTCCCTTCTGCTTATGGACGACATCAGGAGAGGACCTTGCTAGTTGTCCCTGTGAACTGAGGCCTAGAGAGTGACTGAATCCAGCTCCGGTTGGCTGCAGAGTCCAGTCCAGGACTTTGGGTGCCGGCTCTGCAGTTGCTGAGACTTTCAAGGTTGGTTTTGTATATTTTGTATTATTTTCTCTATTCTCATTAGTAGCATTAGTAAAACACCTTTAATTTTTCCAATTCTCTTCTCTCTGTCCTTCTTTTCCTCCCAATCGCCTGTGCTGAGTGGGAAGGGGCGAGAGGGAGGGGCAAAAGGGGGAACTGGGGGGAAGAGGGGGTTAACAATACATCTGCCAGGGTTTTATTGTCACCCCGCAATCTTAACCCTCGACAGCGCATTTGCTCAACAAACAGCATCTTCTTTTGGGATGAACAACCACTAGAATGTTTCAATACATTATATACTTGAAAATTTTACTTTTTGGTAAAAGCACATATGGATTAAATTTATTTATATTCTTGGTTTTCAAGTTTGCACATGTTGAAGATAAGCCACGGATTTCTTTCTTGATGTTACATTCTGTTTCAGGTCTATCTTTCAGTACATTTGAACAGAATGGAAAATTAACTACAGTGAGTGGCCCCTTGGACGATTGGGAAGACTGGGAAATGACATTGGGCATTTTCAATTTGCTGCTCCATTAAATCAAATATCCACCCTGTGGACTGGCAAAATGGTATCAGGACAGTGCTCCCCGGGTGTTTTCTGGGTGTGTTGAGCTGCTGTGAAAGATTCTTAGGACTGTTTGACACATCGCTTCATGAGGGGAACGGAGCATTGGAAGAATTCGTTCCTTCTGGTTCCTTCTGTCAACTGAGTCCTCGGTCTACCCTGAACTGAACATAACCCAATACTAAGAAAGTAAGTAGAGCTGGTAATTAAGTACTTAGAACCTAATGAATCCATACAAAAAGGTGAATGGAAATGTGATGCATTCCTTCCCAGGTTATCTGTACCGGTCAGAAACAGAGTTGAAATTTTTCTGTGGGAGTTAAGGATCCTGGAGGACTCTTCCAACTGAAATGATTCTGTGATTCTATGATTTTGTTTGTATAGTAAAACTAGTAAAACTAGTTATTCGTGTTTTTCTTTAAAGAAGAATCTGAAATTCCAAATGCCTCAAAGGAGCTTTTGTCGAATACATCAGATATGTGTCCAACACAAATTTTTCCTAAAAATGAATGGGTGATTTCAATGTGAGCAAAGCAGGAAGTGATCCCTTTTCTGTCATATATGACTGTAGATTGTACAGAAAAATATATAGACATTGGAGGGAATGCTTGAGCAGGAAAATCAACTTTAATTTTGAGAAAAAAACCCTATTTTGAGTGTTAGTATAATTCCTAGATGAGACACTAATAAATCAGTTGAAGAAATTTCTGTTTTGTCGTTTGTTGTTTTGTTTTGGTTTTCCAAGAATAATTTGCTGCTGCATATCTCTATACAAAATATTTCTTTTTCTAACATGAAATATTTATTTCCTCCTGACAAAAGTTAAACTTCAGCAAGTTTGTCATTTTTTTTTTCTCTTCAATGAAACAAACTGAGATACTTTCTATGGATGTTGGTGAGAACATTCATAAAAATATTCAGTCATGAGCAGACTCTAGAATATACACAGATGTATAGACTTTCTGTTAATAAATACAAATGGAAAATTCTTAAAAATGGCTTTTAAAACTTGAAGGCCTTCTTAACCCAGTGTTGATGTGAGGTATTGAGTCAGTGCAAGACTCCAAGAGTTTATTTCTTTATTGCTGTTATTCTGGCCTAGTAGCTTACCAAAGATAGGATACCAGACTTGGGTCAGTGAAGGGTTCTATTAATATGGGTCATGCCTGTTTCCATTTATTCCTTATTTCAGACACTTTTTCATTTGACAAAATCAGTTGGGAACAGGGGAAATAAAATTTATTGTACAAATAAAACCAAATTCAGGTCATTGTCTCCTTCATTGCTAGTACATGTCTAGAATGGGATGAGAAGCCATAATTCAGTTTGGTGCAGATTATTTTTGCTGTTCTTCTGAACTGGAGCTCCCTGAAATTTTCATTAGAATGATACATTTCACCTCGTGTCTTTCCCCATGTTCTTTACCCTCGCGCAGTTGGGTGCTTTTAAAATCTCTCTCTCTCACTGATTTCAGAAACCTCGTCCTAGGGACATTGTTTTATAAAATCCCTCACAAGGTGAAAGAGAAAACATGGTATCCAGTGGAGGTGTACTGGATGGTAATTGCTAATGGGGTCACTTTAGAAATCTAGATTGATCAAAATACTTCATACTCTTCATTAATCTTTTGGTTTAAAGATCAAAATTTCATCTCTTCTTTAGCAGTATAATAAAAGAGCTGTATTTTTAGAATGAAAGTCTTTAGCTGTATGTGTCAGATATTCTCATTCAACTTGTAAAATACTAAAACACACAGACAAAATCCAAAGATGATTTGAAAAGATTTCTTCCCTTCCCCTTCCACTCAGCCAGATAATCAATCCAAAATCTAAACGACCATTCATCAGAATTTGAAAAAAAAAAAAAAATATTATGTATACAAAAATGTATACTGTTTTTTTCAAATTAAGTATTGTCTAAATAATTTTCTACTTTAGCCTGTGTATATACACTTGTATATATGAATGTGTATAAGCATAGGTACGGATGTTCAAGCATTAATGTGAGTGAATATGCATGAACGGATTAAATTCCTTGAGTTGAAAAGGCCAGAAGAAATATAATTCCTGGTACAAAAGAAATATCATTCTTGAAAAATGAAAACCTGGCATTAAATTGTCATTTCTATTGATAGTACTAAAATTCAAACAAAAGAAAACAACACCAAATTGTGCCCATATTGATGACTTTGCACCTTGAATTCAACAGGCAGCCACACTAATCCTGAAGAGGAAACCAAACAATAAGTTTAGACATGTTGGGAAGAACAGTTTCTAGATTTGGATAAACTTTTCATTTAAACAGTGATAGGAATAAAATTGTGTGCTGTTCTATGCTTAGTTAGCTACTAATTAAGACATTTCCAGAACTCTGAGATACAATAGTTTTCTGTGATGGTTTGCTTTTTTTCTTATTTCAAGCAGCTTTAATGACCATCTTGTCGTGTGCATTAATGCAGTTGGAACTTGGCTTTGATGATGTCCTGCTTTTGTTAAAAAACAAGTTTCTCTTTCAGTGAATTTGCCTGTCAGCTAAAGCTTCATATTAGCTGCATTTTCCTGGAGAACCAGATACATGCTTTGGTAAACATAGCAATGGAATGAGAGGTTACTGATAAGGACAGATTCACATCTCACGAGAGGGGCAAAGAGAAACAGGTGACCAAGAAACCGACCAACAGAGTATAACATTCCATTCACATGAACACTTCATATAAAAGTGGGAGATCACGAGGATCTCACCCCTTTTCCTTATGGCCAACATTAGGAGAGGACCTTGCTAGTTGTCCCTGCGAACTGAGGCCAGTGAGAGACTGAATTGAGCTCCGGCTGGCTGCAGAGTCCAGTCCAGGACTTCGGGTGCCGGCTCTGCAGTGCTGAGACTTTTAAGATTGGTTTTGTATATTTTGTATTATTTTCTCTATTTTATCAGTAGCATTAGTAAAACATTTTAAATTTTTCCAACTCTCTTCCCTCTGTCCTTTCCCTCCCGATCACCTGTCCTGAGTGGGAAGAGGGGAGAGGGAGGGGCTGAAGGGGAAAGCGGGGGGAGAGGGGGTTAACAATACATCTGCCAGGGTTTTATTGTCACCCCGCAATCTTAACCCTCTACAGATAATTTTCTTTCCTGAGGGAGTGTGCTGAGAAAATTCCAGCTCTCAATGTGTATTTGGAAGTTTTCTCCTCGCAGTTACTGCCAGGTCAGTGTGAGCCCCTTCAGAGGTGGCTTCATAATAAACAGCGTTTGTAAAAACCTCACGTCAGAATAATCTCTTGTGCTGTACTTTTGAGGAGCTCACTGTGCTGTCAGACAACAGGCTGGTGGTGACAGTGAAGACAAGAAAGAAAATAGGCAAGGCTTCTCTTTTCAGCATTTGATTGCAAGTTTCTTTAGGTTACTCTTAGCACCTGACATCTCCGGGATGTCCCACATGGTTTTATAATCTTTTTTTGAAATGGGTGGGATGTCACTCCAATTGAAAGAGAAAAATACATTAAATTATGTGAGCTGCTGAAAATAGTTTCCAACCTTTATCTTTCAGTTCGAGATTCTTGCCTGTTTTCCATGACGGATACCTGTCAGAAGGTCTTGATAATGCATATTCCAAACCACAACCTTTCCTGTGTGATTTTTATTACAGTGAAATCGGCACAAGAGAGAATGTTTGATTCATCGTTCTTTGTAAGGATACACAGGCGAGCACCGTTGTCTTTCCTGTAGCACAACTCATGGTGTTAAGTTAGCAGAAAGGAAACCTAAGGTGTGTATATTGCACGACCTCTTCTAAACTTGATAAAACTCTTGTATCTCTTTAATGTGCTAAATTTAAGATCTAAGTTGCAGGACTCAGTGTAAAGTGGGGGACTGGGTGTAGGAAGGTCTCTTAGGCTCACAGGAAGAAGGGCAAGTCACCCATTCCCTTTTAATGCTGTTTTCATAGCACTTACAAACATTTTATTACAGTTAGAAGAGGGTGTCTCTGTGGCTATTATTTCCCCACTACCCTTTTGTGCATCTGTTAACTGAATGTCTTTAAATGGCTTTTTAACTTCCTGGCATTATCTGTCAATACCGTTGCCAATACCATTAATGGTATTGTCTGTTTCTCCCACCTCCTCTGGCTAAAAATTCTGAATTTTCACTACTTTAGGAAAGGATGTGTGAACATCTGGAATGTGGGGATGTGGAGCTGAGGATATCTGCTTAGTGCAAGAATATGTGAAACATAAAGTGCTCTTCTGTGTTCAGAGATCCTACAGTCAGTAATTCCAGATCCAGTAGGTGACAACACTAAACCAATTTTCTGGATTTCTTCCGTATTTTTTTCTGTTTAATAAAACTTCTGTGTTTAGCACAAGTGGCAAAGGCTCAGTCATTGACCATCTTTGGAGGAGCTGATGCAGATGAGCTGGGCAGTCGCAGTTCTTCCCCCCGTCGATCGTAGCTCCTCCCCTCATCGGTGGTAACTTGGGTTATTATCTGTGTATTTGACAGAAAATAGAAAAGAAAGAAAAGAAAAAAGAAAAGAAGGAAAGGAAAGGAAAGGAAAGGAAAGGAAAGGAAAGGAAAGGAAAGGAAAGGAAAGGAAAGGAAAGGAAAGGAAAGGAAAGGAAAGGAAAGGAAAGGAAAGGAAAGGAAAGGAAAGGAAAGGCAAGGAAAGGCAAGGAAAGGCAAGGAAAGGCAAGGAAAGGCAAGGAAAGGCAAGGCAAGGCAAGGAAGGGAAGGGAAGGGAAGGGAAGGGAAGGGAAGGGAAGGGAAGGGAAGGGAAGGGAAGGGAAGGAAAGGAAAGGAAAGGAAAGGAAAGGAAAGGAAAGGAAAGGAAAGGAAAGGAAAGGAAAGGAAAGGAAAGGAAGAAAGAGAGGGAAGGAGAGGAAAGAAGAGGAAAGGAGAGGAAGAAAGAGAGGGAAGGAGAGGAAGAAAGAGAGGGAAGGAGGAAGGAAGGAAGGAAGGAAGGAAGGAAGGAAGGAAGGAAGGCAGGCAGGCCCTTTGTGTCAAAGCTATATAGGTTTTGAATGGTATTCTGTCCAACTCATGCATATATTTTTATTCTGTCTTGATTATTTTTGTTGTCAAGGTAATTGCTGAGAAAGATGGTCGGTAAAGCATCAGAGATGTGGTGCATTCAAACTGCCAATCACAGAATAATATATATAGGCCCTCCCTCTCTAAACAATTTTAGCTCATATTCTACCAGTTCCCATCATATGAATCTCAAAACAGTCTTTTAGAACTTATTTTCGTGTCCTGTCCTCAGGGTAATGAGTCTAGACCTGGGACAAGGAACACGGAAGCCCGAATGTACAATTTCCTTTATACTCAGAGTCATTCTCCGGTTATTATTTCTGAATTGTCCATGTTAATTTTCTTAAAATTCTGCAAAACAAAATGAAGATGAAGGCTTTGTTGTAGGTGCTTTTAAGGAAAAAAGGTCAGTTTAAAAGTTTATTTAAGAAACTTAGAGGAAGTCAAAGCAGAACTTTATATAAGTAAACTATAATGTAATATTACTGTGATAGCAAAGTTTCCACTTAAGCCTGATGAGCAAAGGAGATAATTTACTTAAAAAAAAACCACAGAACAAAAGAGCAAATGAGACTAAATGAGCTAGGAGAAACACAGAAAGATGGAATAATATACCACAAGTGCAAAGATAGGGATAAGAAAATGAAAATGGAAAAAAAAAAAAAAAAAAAAAAGAGAAGAAAGACCGCTATATAGTTAGAATCTATGTTGGAAAAAAGGGAGTAAAGCAGTTTAAAAGAGAAAAAAATAGTGATAGATGATGCTGTAGCAAGGGAAATACACATGAGAACCTTCAGAGTATAGGTAAGCTTGTGACTTGACTTCTCTGAAACGCAAACACAAATAAAAGAATGTTTAATATAATCAAGGTGATGAAAAGGAAATATAAATGATCAGTGTACCTATTTTATCACCTGGGCCTCTATCTCTTCCTGTTCTCTGATGCTGGCACAGGAGAGACCAGTGTGTTAAATTTATTCCTTATTTGAAAATTCTACATTCTTAATTTCCAAGGCATTTTGAATTATTTCTTTACCTCGTCCGTCTATACATCTTTTGTTGTAGCTGTTGTTATTTTACAGGCTATTACAGTAAGAAACCCTCTACCTCATTGTTTCATTAAGTATTTCAGGTCTGGCAGCTCCAGATTAGCCTTACTTGTCACTACTCCTGTCTTCCAGACATTAATTGTTGTAGAAAGTTGACTGATACTATTGATTTTACTTTGCCCTGTGTGCAAGATCTAACTGCTTATTTCCTGCAAAAGTTGACATAATTAATCAGTAATGATTTTCTTTTTTTCTTTGAGGAAGAGTACTCTGATTTGATGTTAGACATAAGCCAAAAGGACAAGGCCTATAAAAAGAATGAGTCCACTGCATTTTGAAGTTGAAGCTGTTTTTCAGTTGGGTCTGACAACCAGCAGCCACCCAATCCATCCAGCCATCTCCCATCTGTAATTTGCTCCTCACACTGTCATCACGTTAAGTAATTTGTCATGTCACATCCAGGGCTGAGCCAGCAGCTGGGTCAAGGCTCACAGCTCTAGCACCCATCCAGGGTCCTTCTTGCTGGTGTACAAGGTGCTACAACAGCACTGGAGAGTTTTTTCCACCTCAAAAAATGACACCAAATTGGGAGGAAGGGCTAACGCACCAGGGGCTGTACTGCCATCCAGACAGACCTGGACGGACTAGGCAAAGAACCTGATGAAGTTCAACCAGGGCAAGTGGAGGGTCCTGCACCTGGGGAGGAACAACCCCAGGCACCAGCACAGGTTGGGGTGACCTGCTGGAAAGCAGCTCTGCAGAGAAGGACCTGGGAGTTCTGGGGGACAACAGGGTGACCATGAGTCACCAATGTGCCCTTGTGGCCAAGAGGCCAACGGTACCTGGGGTGCATGAGGAACAGTGTGAGCAGCAGGTCAGGGAGGTTGTTCCTCCCCCTCTGCTCTGCCCTGGGGAGGCCCCATCTGCAGTTCTGGGTCCAGTTCTGGGCTCCCCAGCTGAAGAAGGACAAGGAATCACTGGAGAGAGTCCAGGGAGGGACACAAAGATGCTGAGGGGTCTGGAGCATCTTTGTGCTGAGGAGACACTGAGAGAGCTGGGGCTGTTGAGCTGGAGAAGAGAAGCTGAGAGGGATCTAATCAATGGATCAATAGCTCAGGGTGGGTGTGAGAGGATGGACCAGACTCTGTTCAGTGGTGCCCAGCGCCAGGGTGAGGGGGCAACAGGTACAGACTGAAACACAGGAGGCTGCATCTGAACATGAGCAGAAACTTGTTTGCTGGGAGGTGCCAGAGCCTGGCCCAGGCTGCCCAGAGCGAGTGTGGAGTCTCCTGTTCTGAGACATTCAAACCCCCTGGACCCACCTGTGTGATCTGCTCTGTGACCCTGCGTGAGCAGGGGGGTGCACTGGGAATCTACAGAGGTCCTGAAACTCAACCAGCCTGGGGTTCTGTGTGTGATTCCCAGTGAAAAAAGAAAAGCTCTAAACTTGCCAAGGACATTGCAAATTAAGCACTCCCATGTCTGCCAGCAAATGCGGCCTTAATAGGTTGCATGGTCACCAGTACCTGAGTTATGTGTTGTTTCAGGCAATGCCAATGGGGTGGAAGGTGGAGATGGATGTTAACAGACTTTGGGGCCTTCTGAGAAATCTCCTCCTCGATAACCCTCCCAGAGCTTAAATCATTCCAGCCTCAAGGATCTGTTGTAGCATTTATTTTACTTTTTCTGGAGAGGTATATGGATGTAAACACTAAATGAAATTTAGTCCAACTAGCAACTTCCCTTTAAATGTTTACACAAGTAAACTGGTTTTGTCTTATGGGGTTTTTTGGGAGATTTTGCTTTTTTACGCTAATTAGGTCTGAAATATAGATTAAAGACGGACCCTTCTTTTCTCTCCTCAAATGCTGATCAGATGGCATACAAGTAGAGAGAAAAGGCCAAAGTTTGTTCTTCCGTTATTAAAGAATAAGACTTGTCCCAGTATGTGAAAAGAACAGGATGAGCAAAATGCATCTAAAAATCAGATGAACAGTACTAGGCAGTCTCAAATAAGTTTGTTACCACTGAAAAAATATTTGTGAAATTTCAGCTTGATGTCATTTGAGCTTTTATACAAATAAACACATGCATGACCCCTTTTTGAGAATTGTTTTTCTGTCTGTGTAAACGAATTGTTGGCCTCGATCATCTTGAGGATCTCTTCCAATGAAAAGGTTCTATGATTCTAAATGAGCTAAAATATGTTTATCCTTAGGATAAAGATTATGCTTGAATATTGTACTGAATATCAGCATTGTGATTTTAGTTTAGTGTTGCAGCCTTTTAGTAGAAATAATAAATGGAAGGTATTTTTTTTCCTCATAGTAAACAGGTTTGATTTTCTGAAGAGGTACTTAGATTTCTTTACTCTAAGTATCTCCTTATCCATCTCACAGCCTGATGTCAATGTTACTTAATTCTCTCTTAAGGTATTGGCTTGTGAATCGAATACTTGGCAACTTAATTTTAGAATCACTATTAACTCTTACCTTCAATAATTCCTTTTCGCGGTCACTGCAAATCAGGTGCTCGATTTCTCTTCTTCCTCTTGACAGACTCTTTGAATTTGTGGGTGTGAACAGAAGAACAATCAAAATTACAGGAGAGCATTCAGGACAAGTGCAATAGTGGTTTACAAATAGCGTATGTTAAAGCTACACCTACTTCTGTCCTCTTCAATTCTGTGTCCTGTACAAACTAAAATGTGTATGGGCCAATTGCAGGAAGAGACAGCTGTTAGTCTCCTACAAATCTATTAAAACACATTTGAAAAGAACATGGAATTACCAGAATAGCTTTATTAATATATAGGTCATGCAACTTCAAGATCATATGCAACTTCACTAAAGACTCATTAAGTGCCTTTTGAAAGGACTTTAGTAGAAGAAACATCTTTGAACCCCAAAGGCTCTTCTTGCTCGTACATTAGACTCAGGTGTGACACCTTTTCCTAAGAAAAAACTCCTTTTATACCATAATCAATGGGATTTGTAGCCGTTAGTACTCCATCAGTAATAAAACAACTGGAAACTGATTGCTGACTTCACAGGGCTCATGTCTCTCATTTGCTTCCAATGTAACTGCCAAGCCAGAACTGAGGAGTTTTATCTACTTTTCTAGACTGTCAGAGAATCCTGGCAAAGAGGTGCCTTTTTTTTTTTTTTTACTCTTTTTTTGATCTTACAGGCTATGAATGAAATAACTTTCTTTAAAGTGGTGGCATTCTGAGGAAACAATGTAGGTTTGTTCAGTTTTGGTTTTAATTATTTAAACTTCATAATTTTGATTCAAGAACAATCATTATATTCTAATAATAGTAACCTATTTTTATTTAAATGAACAGAAAACTGCAGGGGCAACACTTAGCCTGAAAAAGGGAATCAATTCATGTTAGAAATCCAACTGAAAATATTGAGATTTAGCTGTCGCCACACTCCCCTCTACAGAATTTACTCCTACATGTTCAGTACAGAATCCTGCCCTGTGTTGGTAATTCGCATCCCTCCAATTTTCAGAAGCTCCGGCGGAAGACGAGAGTCTAAAACCCACTGAAAACCAATATATATGAGGTGCCTAATTCCTTTACTTTAGTATAGTGTGAACGTACAGTTACGAGACAAGCAAAGGATCCTACTTAAATAACTTCTTGACTTTTCTGTGATAAAAAGTTTGACTTATATCTTGACTCGTTGTCTATCAGATGTGTAACTAAGACTTCTATTTCCGTTATTAGGGAGAAATAAACATGTTCCAATGCTTAGATATCTTCCCTTTTTTAATTATTCTTTTTTCATCCCTTTCCATAGACCTGACTAGAACAGATGCTACAAAAATTTGTATACTTGCGCTTTGGGTATTGACAAGATAAGAGGCTAGATCAACTGAAATAATTTGGTTTCTGAATAAAGGTTTAATCCTTTTCTTTCTCTGGGAAGTGTGAAAGTAGAAGAGCACATGAGGATATTGCTCAATGTAGGAAGATTCCATAACGCACCTTATTAGTGCCATATTTTTGGCCATAGCTATATATGCGCAATGCAAACATTTTAAAATTGGAAACAATTCTTGTACTGGATTACAACGCTGTTAACAATCAGGCTAAATTTTTTGCTCCTGACTCTCTTGTAAATTATCAGAGTTTTGGCATACTTTAATTTTTAATTTTCCAGAATCTTTGAAAGATCTTCGTTTCATAAGCCTTTGAATTGAGCTTCAATACCACCAGGAATAACTGCATTTCAGAGTTTATAGGGTTGTTCTTAAGAGTCTGGGAGTAAGGGTCTAAAATAATTCCATTTTGTGTCTACACGGGCATGAGTCCCAATAGATCAATTACCACAAACCCATGACCAGAGCGATCAAGGAAGTTAGACCCTGCTATAAACCATTTATATAAGCAAACCAAGAATTAATAGATATTAAGTTTTCTGCATCTGCAACACATTCTGTAGTGCAGTACAATACAACCTGCATATTCTGTGAATAAGAATATATACGATTCTGGGTTGCGTTGGCTCTGTCCTGCAGATGGCTCAGACTATATCATCACTAAATAATGCAATAAATGCAAGATCCACACTAACTCCAATGAGCCCGGATTTAATTCTAAATATATGCTTTATGTTTCTTTTATTAGGAAGCCTTGAGGAACCACATCCACTGAATTTTCTCAGCGTCCCATCGTGTTTCATTTGAGCCCATCTGAAAACAACGTAGGTACGAGTAACCTAAAAGAATGGGATTTTATAACGTGCCATCACCAGCTTCCATTTTTATGTTGAAAGATATAAAGTTTATACTTTTGCATAGTTTTAATAGGAAAATTTGGACTGTGTCCAGAAGATGAAGACAGTGTTTCTTGTCCAGTTACACCAGTTTCCTGTCTACAAGAAAACCGGTTGTGGGTATGTGGTGTCAGTCACCCCAAATAGCACGCACTGATTTCTCGTCAGGAGAATCCTAAATCTGCACTGTCTTTAAATATGTTTTATATGACTTGAAACATGCTTTCAGACTTCTCTTCAAATTGCTTCTAAATCAAGGCAAAGTTTCAGCAGTGTCCTGCAGCAGGGAGATCCACAATGTCCTTATGTTGTTAATGGCAAACTCTTTATTTATTTTTGAATTTTTGTATACTCATTTCAGCTGCTATTTTCAGTGTCCAAAAATTACCACAACTTTTCACCCGTCTTTTCCTTCTCTTCTGAGTAGAGTCAGTTAATCCTCATATAGAACACCTTTCATAACGATGATTTTCCTTGTTTTTCCTTTATCTTCTCTGTTTCTTAAAACAAAGCTAATAAAAACCATATTCAAAGTGATTAGCATTTTCAACTTATTAGAAAAACTTCTGCCCATTTGCACAAAAAACCACCCACCATCTGTGGAAATATTTTAATTTTGATATTTGTGTCATTTTAAGAACGTGTATTGCAAGTGTAACCTAAACAAAAGTGTTAGTCCATGTTTGTACTAGACTTTTAAGTGCTCTTATTATGAATTTGCACTGAATGTCTAATGAACGTGGTGAATATTGCAAAAATTCAGTCAGACTAATTAAATTTTAAAATAGAAACCAGCAAAAGAGCAATTGGGGGAGGGGGAGGAACAACACTCCATCCATACTGTGAACATTGCTTATAGCGTTTGGCAGTTCTGAGGTCTTCAGCAGTTTTTCAACCTTCTGTCCCTGTTAACTTGTCTTTAAAAAAAAAAAAATAACATGAAAGATAGTAAATGGGCCTGATCTCACAGTTATTACTGTAATGGGAGCACACTGTTCACAGCCATTTATTTTGATTTTATCATTTTCAGAAAGTACATCTAAAATGGACCCTATGGGTTTGGCATCTCAAAATTACTTCTATCTTGCAATGGTTTTACACCTGAAAGGCCAAGCAGCGGTATTCAATCTTCGCTGCAATTTTTATCTTAATTTATTCTTTCTGCCAAACATTTGTTATTATTTTGCAGTCTCGACATTAACGCAAAAACACACCACCCACAGTCTGTGATGGGAATTCTGAGCGGCCCGTGTGTCATCTGAAAAACACAGTTATTTGAATCTTCTTATGAGATGTGCAATTATGAAATGGAATATTATCAAAATACTTTTGCTTTCTACGGGTAATTCTTGAAATAATACAAAGACAACCAAACCATATAATCCTTTTCAATGTTAAGTACATAGAAATATATGTGTATGTAACATTATATTTACAACACATATGAAATATGTGTATACACAGAGATATATATTCAATTCATGAGGTAAATTTGTTATTCCTTTTATATGCCTACACATTTTGTTATGCAGCACACTACTTTTGTTCCTTTAAAAGTTTGTTTTCTGCAGATTTACAGTTATATTTTCTTCCAAACCCATGTAACAGACTGTGGATATGAAAGGTAGCGATAAGTGGATTAGGAAAGAACAGGACTGAAAACCAGTGATTTGAAGGGAGGGAGAACTGAGATTAGCTGGCAAATAAATATTTCACAATGACATTTGTGAAGGATCCTCCAAAGGAACTTAAATTAGGCAACCTGAGTAGACAGGCTGTGAATGTGAAATCTTCGGAGCTCAGATAAAAGAAAGAGGCTGCGCAAAACCTGGAGAGTGGAAACTGGATTAATTTAGATGAGAACGATGTTTGAGTTGAATGAGGAGGTCAGGGCAAGAAGGACGAGGAGTAAAGAAAATGTGGAGGTGGAGGGAAGGGACAGTGGCGTCTTTACTCACCACAACACCAGCTCTTTACAGAGTGAAGTGGAACTTCAATACTAAAGTCATTTGTCTTCAGCTATAGCGGACATCAATATTTATCACTTAAATCTCCGTCTCCTGGCATCAATTTGCTTTCACTTCACGTCAATGAAAACCCCAGGTCTGAAAGAATGCGAGAGAAGGTGAAAGAAACACAATCCATTAAAATCTGTGGAGATGCCCACATTTTTTTTCACTAGGATGCAAAAAAGATGCCATTTTGGCACTGCCAAAGACCAGTTCAAATATCCCAAAGCATCTCAACTGTATCTCAACACAGTTCTGCTTTTCATCATCCAAGGGTGATTGCAGTAATATCTTCTGGATTTTTTTGAAGACTTCCAAACGTTTTCACATAATTTTGTCGTGTCTCCTACCCTGTCAAGAGAGCTACAGAAAGTGACTTTTGCTTCTGTGTTTCACGCTGCAGTCAGGCTCGAGAAAAAATGGAGTTTCGGTTGATGTGATTTTGGTAAACCATGTACTAGTGAAGAGGTGAGAGAATCTCCAGCCCTATTTCCTTTATATATATATATATATATATATACACATATATATGTATGTATATAAACCTAGGCATTTTCAATCTGATTTCCTCTTTACTGTTCAAGAAAATTTTACACTGAATAAAACACATACTTGGAGAAATTAAACTGCATTTAGTTTTTAGACTTGTGGAAGCTGAGCAAGTGTCAACTCATCTGCAGTTTAGATTGTTTTCTCGGTTCAGGAGCCACTTTTGTGTTTCTTGGAAAAATTATTGCCCATAAGTGCATATACTTTTCTTAACACTTTGAAGTGGACAGAAGCCAATACTAAGAACTGTGCATGATTTCCGAGAATAAATGACTTTTGTAAGTATCTGAGACTAAAAATATCTCTCTTCAATAAACACGGAGAACTTCTGCAGTGAATTAATCCTTTCTCTCAGTGTTGTACCTTCACACTTAGGAAGCATACCTGCATCAGGAAGAAACTTTAAATCTTTTTGCAGGTGGCTTTATTGTTTCCAAAAAATATTGGATTTCCTTAGATCAACAGCTTTGGAAAACCGAGACTTACTCTGTCCTTAGAGCCGATAACAAAAAAGGTCATAGTCATGACAGCACCAGCACCTGCTGGAACAAGGAAATAATTTATTTTTCCATGACTAAAATAGAATTAAAAATTAACCATTTAAGTTATAACTTGGATTTTCAGTGTCTGACTGGATAGGTGGAAAACAACTGTTCACAGGCAACTAAGGCCATTTGCACAGTCCAAAAAAGCTGTCAAACCTCTCCAAAGTATTTAAAGATTTTAGGCCACCGTCATCCTACTGGAGATACAAAACAATATCTTATTCAATATTTACTATTCCCTTAAATACCGTTTGGGTAAATTTAGGAGGCAGCTTCTGGCACATGCAGAAATCTCTTAATTAAAATGTTCATGCAGGGAATGCACTTTAAACTTGGGTGATAACAGCTGTAAAAGAGTTGAAAGTAAACATCTGCAGTTCCTGAATTTCAGGTTCTTTGTAATTATTCCCTTTGGAATGTATTAGTCTTGTGTAGGCAAAATAAACCCTCTAGTTTAGAGGAGGTAATAGGCGGCGTTCCCCTGATACGCATAAAGACTCCGCGGTTCCTGTCGAAGCACTTTAGGAAAAGCTGGGGTTTAATTCCCCAAATCCCAGAACAACACGCTGGTTTTGTTCCAGTTTCCAGGCTTTTCAGTATCTTTTCCAGCTTTCACAATATAATCGTTCTGCAGCTAGTCTTGCAAATTCAGTCCCAGACGCCAAATAATTTCAAATTTCTGAATGTAAATGAGCAGATATACATTGGAAAAATTTACGTTCTGTTTAATCTGTCCACTCCAGTTCCTCATGTAGTTCATCCAAAAGGTTTTTACTGTATTAGATGATCCTTCATAAAATACTAAAATAAGTTCTGATGCAATTATTTTTAAAAATCAACAAACAAGCCCCCTCTACTTTTCTAATACTACCAGCCAGGAAAAAATAGCTTAATCTGAAGATTTTTGCTTTTTTTTTAAAGTCATTTTCACAATTTTGGTTAGCATTGTCGTAAGATCCAAGATAAAAAAAAAAACATTAAATCTAACTAGCAAATATAAGTTATCATGAGTCATATGTGTGTCATGAAATTATTGAATGATTTAGGTTGGAAAAAGGCTCTGAAGGTCACATAGTGCAGCCACCTTTGGAAAAGAGGTCAAACTGGATCAGATTGAGCTGACACCTGACCAGTCACATTTTGAAAATCTTTGGGCATGGACATTTCTGGACAACTTGTTCCAATATTTGATCGTCTTTGAAACTGAAAAAGAAGGGGAAAAAAAAATAAATTAAAAAAAAATCATTATACTTAGTTATATTGTTTAAATAATTAAGTTACATTTAATTGTATTCCTACTAATCTCTTTTGCCTCTCATCCTATGACTGCATCGCTGGGAAGTGTCTGGCTTCATCTTCTCTCTATCCTCCTTTGATACTTACTTTTTAAAAAAAACTTGATTTGGCCTGTTTAATAATTAATTCCGTTTTCACAAGCATATGAATACAGGCCAGATTAATCACTTGAAGACAATTAAAATAAATAAATAACCATAATATCTTTCAAAGTTTAAGACACTGGATGATGTGTTCCAAAAGCCAAGATAATGAATAAGTACCAACAACTTTTTTGAATTCTGATAGTTTTTTGAATATCTGCAGAGACACAGCACATTCGTGCATTCTTCTGCCCTGTTCTGGAGTGAACAAATAGTACTATTCAGGGTGAGTCTTGGATATTACTCAGGCTGTAGGCCTCAAATCAAGGCTTTGGCTGATGTGATTCTTTTAATTTATATTTATCTTTGTCTGCAAGGCTTACAAGGGGAAGCTGTTTATGTAAATGTAATTTGGGTTTGATTGGAAACTAGTGAGTCTACACCACCAGTTTTCCTACTGTATCTTGAGTTGTTGAATGTTGACTTGTACCCAGGAGTTTCACTTCAATTAATCAAAACAGTAATCAAGTAACATACGGAGAATAGTGATTAAATTTGAGCTACAACTATCTCATATGAAATAGTGTGTTGCTCTACTGCAACCAGAAGTCAATGAATTGAACTTGGAAGCAATTATCCCCTTTCTGGTAGACAGAGAGGTGGTTCCCAAAGCTTGGTTTACATATCTTGGCCCACTAATAACTGTCTGAAAACTATTGGGCCCTGTGTGGGACAGGTCATCTTGCTCTCTTCATTAAACTCCACAAAATGGGTTACACGGCTATTTTGGATTTCATCTTATAATTTAAGTCATATGGACACTAATGTTAATTTTGTCCCCAAATGATTCCAGACACAGCATTGTTGTCAATATTGTTTTTGGCAAGTAAATATAAAAACAGACACTTCAACCATCAAGAGATGATTAGTTAAATGTAATGCAGAATTCCCATGCAAAGGAAGGAAATTCCTGAGTTTCTGTGGAATTATGTTATGATGATATCATGTACCTTCCATTTTCTTTGTACTGGCAAGATATTCCATTATTAGAAACTCAAGTTTGGCGTTCTTCCTTCTGCTGACCTGTAGTAGTTCTTCAAACAAAACAGATGAGTTTACCTGAAGATACATTTTAAGTGGATTGAATGCAACAACACTAATACAAAGTTTAATCTCAAGAGGAAGAAATAAAATGACATTTTATATATTAACCTGATTTGCAGCCTGTTAATAAGGACAGAAATCTTTCACACGTCCACCCCAAAATTTGTTTTGCATAGGAGTCAGAAAAAAAAACATTTGTGTCAAAGACTTGAATCTATATATTTGTTTAGCTTTGTGCCACCCTCCTTTATTTGGCCAGGTATCTAAATGTACACTGGAAAACCCTTATCTGATTACTGTGTCCTGATGACAAAATGTTGAGGACCATTCTTATTATTAATGATAATGAGAAATAAATATATCAGATGAAAGTGTTCATAAATCCTTGCGAGAGAAGGCCCAGACTAAATGTTTATGTTGTTGTCATGATTATCAGAGCTAATACATCCTCACATGTCTAATAGCAATATTAGGCCAAATTCTCAGTGGGTATAAATCATTCTAAGTCTTTTACTACAAAGGGCTTTTGCTTGGTGGGCTGGTTGGTTTTGCTTTGTCCTGGTAATTTGGGTTAAAGAATGTTCTATACAAAGAATTAAAGTCTGTTTCCTCCTAGAGTACCTCTCCCCCTCAATGAGACATTTGACTAGTGTCATTGAATTTATATTTTGCTCCAAAACCAAATCATTTCATAATATCACATTTTACAAATATTATCAAATAAGAACTCATTTTAAAGTTTCAGGGTTTTTCTGTATTATTTAGTTCATCTTTGGCACAGTCAAAAAAAAAAAAAAAAGGTGTGAAAGTCTTATTTTTATAAAATGCAAGCAAAACACAAAGCCTGACCTGAAAATGTTAGCTATTTTACCTGTTGACTTTGCTGTTAAATCAAAGGCCAACAACAGAAAATCCCAAGAGTTTAGTGTGTGGGAGACAGTAATATTTCTTTTGTTAAAGCAGCAGTTCTGTCTTGTTGAGAACAAAGACAAAGGTGTCCTGTAACTTGCCCCTTCAAGCATTGAAGAAAAATGGCTCAATACATTTTAAAAATCTGTGAGCTTTCTCACCTATTATTTTTTAATGTGCCTTTTGACAAAATGTCAAGAAGGAAAGTTAGCAGATGTGGCTGTTATGGTCAGTGGTGCTGAGCAACAAGGAGGCGAGCGATGTGGAGAGGGGATTGCTGTGCAGAGCTGCTGTCAGGCCCAGTATCTGGGCAGGAAGCATGCAGCTTTCTACCTTTATGCATTTATATAACACTTCCAATCCTATTTAGTACCTAACTTGTCAGAACTTAAATATTTGATTACATTTAGGACATGGGTATGAATTTCTTCCTGGAGTGGATTCAGAATAATGGTAATCAGTGTTGATGTGCTGGAGGGTGGGAAGGCCATACAGAGGGGTCTGGCCCAGCTGGATCCATGGGCTGAGGCCAATTGTCTGAGGTTCACCAAGGTCCTGCACTTGGGTCACAACAACCCCATGAACGCTGCAGGCTGGGGAAGAGCGGCTGGAAAGTGCCCCAGGAAAAGGCCCTGGGGGTGTTGGTGCCAGCGGCTGAACATGAGCCAGCGTGTGCCCAGGTGGCCAAGAGGCCACCAGCGTCCTGGCTGGTACCAGCACTGGTGTGGCCAGCAGGCCCAGGGCAGTGACCGTCCCTGTGCTGGGACCTGGGGAGGCCAAACTATCAATCCTGGGGTCAGTTCTGGGCCCCTCACACCAAGAAAGGCCTTGAGGTGCTGAAGTGGGTGGAGAGAAGGGAACGGAGCTGGTGAGGGGCTGGAGCACAAGTGTGATGGAGCGGCTGAGGGACCTGGGGGGTTCAGCTGGAGAACAGGAGCTGAGGGGAGACCTTCTGATCTCTGAACTGCCTGAAAGGAGCTTGGAGCCAGGGGTTTCGGGCTCTGCTCCCCAGGAACAAGCGCCAGGAGCAGAGGAAACGGCCTCAAGTTGTGCCAGGGGAGGTTGAGGTTGGATCTGGGGAACAATTTCTTCCCCAAAGGGCTGTGGGGCATTGGAACAGGCTGCCCAGGGCAGTGATGGAGTCACCAGTCCTGGAGGGCTGGACAGACAGACATGACGTTCTCAGGACATGGGGCAGTGCCAAGGGTGGGGTATGGGTGGACTCCATGATCCTGAGAGTCTCTTCCAACCAAAAAGATTCAATGATTCTGTACAGCCTTTCCCTAAAGCAGACAATCCTTCAAAGGATTTGAAGCTCAGGTTTACGAAACAGAATATTATCCAAGAAACCCATGTAAAACTACCACTAAACCAGTCAGAAATTCCCTGAAAGTACTTGCTGAAGAAGAGGCCATACTGGAGGGGCAGCATGAATGAGTGAAAAGGAATATCTGGGCTAAAAGATCAAGTGTTGAATCACATACTTACCTGGGAGAAACATTAAAGCAAATTCAGCTATATGAATTTTACATTGTGTGCCACATTTTTATTGCATTTTTGCCTTGTTAACAACAGCCTTTTTTGATTTTCTCTTTTGGACTTGACACCACTGAGAGCCTTTGCAATGACTCCAGAACATTAACAAGCAAGCTGTCCGTTTAATCAGTGACAGTTAAAATGCTTTCGTTTAATACCTGTGTACCTATTTAGGCTTATAAATGCTTTTAGGCACTTCCACTGCTATAAAAATGTTAAGATACTATTTATTATTTAAAATAGAATTTTCAAATGTCTATAATGAGTTTTCATATAAGGTTGTGAGGTTCTAGTTTGAAAAATTTTGTCCATGTGGCTAGATTAAAAAAATCGCATGACTTAATATGCTTGTTACAGAAAGTCTCTAACATGGAGAAATAATAGAGGGAGAAAGCATGTCTTCTTCATCCAACAGCATTTTGTATGTACGTATTGCTAGATATACAACAAAAAGAAGTCTGTTCCATTAGAGATTTTCACTCCTCTCCTTCAAGGATGGAAGACTAATGTGATGTCTATGACTTTTAGTTGACCATTTGCAATATTAGTAGAGCACAACTCGCTTGGAAGTCAGCTTGACTTGTGTGAAAATGTGAAAGCGCGGTCCCGAGTGCCTGGTCACGCTCCTCTGCCCCGCGAGATAACAGCAGTCAAAAAGAAGCTGTGCGCATAGAGGCCTCAGGGGTTACTCGTGAAAGGGCAAAGAAATTTATCAAAATTGAGAGAATGTCCTCGGCACATTGAAGAAAAGTGAAATCTTGCATGACAAATTGAGTCTGTTTAGAGCAATGTAATTGAGCGGGGCTGCTGGAGCGGAACTGAGGCTGCTCAAAGGGGAGGACATGCCGGGGAAGGACTGACCGTGCTCTGGGTAAACATGCAGGCCGGTTCTTAACAGCTGGAGTCTGCAGTTCTGCTGTTTTAATGAGGATATGACTAGAGCTAGAAAATGTGGTATTCGGGGTGGAAGGGGGAAAAAAACAAACAAACAAAAAAACCACCACCAAAGACAGGCTTGCATAGGCAGTTTCAGCTGTTTTAAGGACAATTTTGAGGGCTGCATGGGCCTTAAAAGTCATATAGCCATCTGCATCTTTCTTGGTGGTGGTTGCAACCTCCCCAGCCCTCCCTGGGCTGCTTGAGCACCTGGATAAAAAGCACCTGGATAAAAGCACCTGGATAAAAGCACATGGCAAATGGGGCATGTTGGGAAGAAACAATTCTTATCATACAAGTACAGTGAGATAAAGCCCTGAGGTCCTAAAACTCCTGTTGAATGGGAAGAGACCCTCTTCTGACTGGAAGGGGCAGCAGCCATCAGTCACTCCTGACAGCCTGTAGCTCCAATAACTGGATGGCACACAACTATATGATCTATAGCATTCTGGACATAGATAAGGGGTGGAAAGCATCAGAAATTACTTCATCCCAAGTGTGGCCAGAGTGGGAATTTCCTCACTAAAGTCAACGATCTCATGGCCCTACGAGATCGCAATCCCAAAGAGAGACCCTTTGAGGTCTCCCAGGCCCAGCGCCATGAGCAGCATCTCCCCAACCAGACATCTGTCAGGACTGACTTACAAAAACTCAATAATTGTCTACCCAGAGGCCTGACTTGGTGCAGTCTGATGGTGGAGACAGATTTCTTGAGGTTCAACAAGTGCTTGTTGAGAATACCACACTAAAAGAGAGTAATTTGCTAAACTCAAGAAGGAAATTTTAACTAAAGCTGTGTCTCTAAATATATTCCATGCACATACATACAAAGCTATAGGTTAGTGTGTGCGAGTATATTGAAATATCCATGGGCTAATGCACATTAGCGTGTGTGTGATTTAAAACCTTGTATGTATGCGTTTAATCTCCATATTTACATGTACACTTACATGGGTATTATCTATCTGTGTTGTAAGCATAGTGTGACCCGCCACCATCGAATCTTTACTTAAGTCACTGTATTGATTATAACAAATTTTATTGAATTGTATTGAATCACTTTATTAATCACTCGTTAATTAAGAACTATTAGAACTGATATATTAAACTGGTGATCTCCCTCAATCAATCTCAAATTGCTTCTAAACCAAAAGAGTGTTATAAATCCATTCCATGGCATTCTTTTGGAAAATAATGGGTCCTTTCATTTACTTGTAGGTAGTTTCATCAGGCTTTTAGTGATTTTTTTTCTTTTTTTCTAAAATAACACATACTATTTATATTTATAAACAGAAGTTGCACCTTTCCATTCGATAGGTTTTGCAAGGTTTTCCTTCCAGAATGCCAACTGACATAATCTGTCATTTCTCTAGATGCAACTACATAAAGTACGGCAAAAACCGTAAGGATTTTGTTTTCCACAGGAGCAAAAAAATGCTTGTTAACAGGTATATTAGTCAGCTTGTTAACACAGCAGAATTCTGAATTCTCACCAAATTACTGTATTACACTTTCTTTCAATTTTGGCAATGCCAAATGGCTATTTCAGTGGTCTGCTCCTTGTTCCCCAGAGTGAAAGTAATGACCCCAAATTTGTTCCTTTTCCCTCGCTCTTCCCCAGTCATTACTGGTAATTGGTACCTCTCTGGCCTCTCCACACTTGAGTGTGTTGACTTGCTAAAAGAAGCACCAACTCTTGCACCTTCTATAATAATCATCATATTTTCATTCAGTGCAAATTGGGCATGTGTAATTTTCCTCTCCCCCTCCCCACTTTTTTTTTGACTGAATTGGGGGAGAAATGATAAATAAGAGGAAATAATGTGTAGGGCATTATAGTTTCTCATGGATCAACAATAGGTTTGGAAATATTTAAATCCACAGCACAGGTTCAGGACTCTATAGTGTCTACAGATTTTCATGAAATTTGTGGGACATATTTTTTTTGATCCTGGGAGGGATGATTTTCTAAATTCCTTGCTATTCATAGATTACAGAAGAATGGTGGAAGACAGTAATCACAATTGTACTTAACAAGTTTTTTGTTTCAGGAGGAACATTGCACAGTGATTTTTTAAGTCATGTCTTATCTAGTTTGTAATATATAATTAAAGTAGACAAATAGCAAGAATAGTCCAACTTATTCAAAGAAAAAACTGATAAAACAGTCAAATAAAAATGGGCATCTTTATTTAGAGTTAGGAAAATATGCAGGGAAATAAGTTTTATTTAAATATAGCACAGCACAAATGGGAACAGATGCTGTCTCAGAATAGTTAGCAACCACCAAGCAACAGCATGCATTTAAAGAATTGTAAAAAATAACAATAATAATTTGAAAAAAAAACAGTTCAGTGAACTCAAAGCCATAGAATTTTGAGATCCTGTGTGTCAGCGCTTTGGAACTCAAGAGGAAATAGTCAGCCAGTGCTCCTTGGTGTCCTAGAAATCTAATACTCTGTTCTTAGCTAAAATTAAGCAAAGAATTTGGAATTGTGCTTGTGTGTGCTCAGAAGCCTTGGGAAGTTTACTCTCATATTTTTAATGATTAATGAATAATTAGGCCATCTATTGTAAGTTCAGTATCTCGCTGGGATGTACATGTGAACCTGGAAGATCTGAAGGGTTTTTGGTGACCCGAGGAGCATGGATTTACATTTTGCTGTCTCTGTTTTCCATTGTGTTGGCAGTGATACAAACTATAATTGAAAACAAAGAGGTCAGAACAGCACAGAAAAACTAAAGCAGTGCAGAAATTCAGATTTTTTTTTTGTGGGTTTTTTTAGTCAATAGCCACTTAATGAAGTTATCTATCTAGGCAGGAAACCTTTGATATGAGTATTTATTGACTTAGTAGAAAAAAAGTCAGATATAGGAAGTTGTTAGAGAAAAAAAAAAAAAAGGTGATCAAACTGACACCTGAACTAATTTAATTACACCATCTGAAATGAGAACGCATTCATGAAAATAAACTAGATTGTTGTAGAGTTTTGCCTTGATACATTACAATAATAATTTTATAACATAGCAGAACAACAACGTCGCATTTTTTCAAGATTTTATATATTTTATAAAGATTTTCAGCTTCAAATTAACTAACAGAAGGAGGGTCAGAGTGCAGACAAGCCACCTCTCCAGTGCCCTGTCTGCTCTTGAGAGGGAGCTGAAATACATGTTGAATTTGCCGTAACATTGAAATATCAGCTCTGTAGTTTCTAAGGGATCCACTGGGCTTCACTGAATTTAGCTGATGAACAGACTGATGTGTGCTTTGTGTTTGAAGTTGAAGTAGTGGTATAAAACATCAGAAAGTTATAATTCTTATTCTGTATGTATTGCAAAGCTCAGTTTGTTAGTATTTGGTGGTAATGGCAATGGATAGCTACAGATCTGCAGAAGAGTCAAATATGCATTAGTTTCTTTCTTCTTTTCTTAGGGAAAAATTCTTCCCCAAAGGGCGGTGGGGCATTGGAACAGGCTGCCCAGGGCAGTGCTGGAGTCACCATCCCTGGAGGGTTGGGCACATGGACATGAGGTTCTCAGGACACGGGGCAGTGCCAGGGATGGGGTATGGTTGGACTCCATGATCTTGAAAGTCTCTTCTAGCCCAAATGATTCTATGATTCTTGGAAGGCACATTAGGCTGTGAAGTAGCACTCCGTTCCCTACCAGCACTGGTTGGTACTGCAAGCTGGTGGCAAAGCTCTCCCACATCACTACAGACTCACCCCAAAAATTACACAACCTTTAGCCTCACGCATTTAAAGTTTCATAATGGATCAGCTGCCTGCAGTTACTAAATACATAAGTGGAAATATGTGCTTGAACTTTTAATTCAGCAGGTTTGATTTTGCAAGCAGTTAAGTTTACCTCCAATCAGAGATGCAGGAGTGATGAGTGAAGAGAATAATAGAATGTCCTGAGTTGGGAGGACCCACCAGGATCACGCAGTCCAAATCCTGTCCCTGCACAGGACGTCTCACAGGTCACACTGTGTGTCTGCTCCAAATAATACATCTCAAATTCATTTTTCCATGAAGGAGCATCTGGGCCTGGGAAAGAGCATGTGTGTGTTGTTTACATCCCATGGAAATGAGGTTTATATGTGTTCCCTCTAACCCCTCAAACTCATATCAACCATAATTTAACATATCGGACTAATTTAAGCTGGATTCAGGAGAAAGAAAAACTATAATAATAAATTTAACAGTGTTAAATTTGTAGAAGTTACATGAAATAAGAGTCTCAGAAGAGTAAAGGCAAGAACTTCTAGTAATGTCCATGGTAATTAAAAGGGGAAAGCACAGTTCCAATTAGAAACTCCAAAAAAAGAAAAAGAAAAAAAAGGGAATTATTTGGACATGAAATCCAGAGAGGAAAGTTGATACAGGGAGGAAGAAAATGATGGTTCAGTGGTTGAAGTTATTGGCAGGAAATGTCCCATAAGGTGACCTGTTACTTCTATGTGTGCTATAGATTCCATGTATTTTCATAGTATTCTGTGTATTAAATATATTCTATGTAATCTGTTTTATAGAAGATATCTATGATTCCTGAATCTTTCTCCAAGGCATTGCTAAAAGATGAACTAAAACAGAAATGTCAGAGTGAAGTCAGAAAGGACACCTGCATATTTAAACTCAGGTGCTTCAATATTCTGTTATATCTGTGTCTTTTCTGCGGGAAAAAAGTAGTAAGGATTGGTAGGGAACAAAGTTTTTTGGTTTTCTACAGAATAATATATAGCAACACTCTGGGAAAATGACTTTCTGGATCCACATTTTGTGGGTGAGTTGCTGGTTTCTCTGATATTTTTCTTTCAGTTTCCATCTATTATAAAATAAATAGCTATTTTTTAGAAAGTCCTCTAGTTTTGCATAAATGTATTGCTTCGCGAACAGCCAAAAATGGTGTGTTCTAGAGAATAACTGAAAAACTAAAACTCCCTAATATTTTTCAAATGCATATCCGCCCGGTGCCTAAACCGATGTTTTTCTTGCCCTTTAAAGAGTTAGACGCTAGGCAGATGAATATTCCAATTAACATACCAAGATGATGTTTTAAATTTGCCGCAAAGAAAACAATTTTGTTCTACTGCAACAGCAGCCCCTGAAGCAAATGACTTCTGACATCCCAAACATTTCTGTTTAAACTGAGACTGAAGCAGAAGGTGATTATAGAAAGCAAGGAATATTACACTAAGAGCAAAGAAACAAGTGGCAGCAAACAGACAAAACCATTTGAAATTGTTTAGGGTGTTTAATTTTAGCTACTCAAACTGAGACACTGAAAGTTTTGATTTCAAGAAAACTCAGGACTCAGACTGTTAACAGCAGGCTCTGTTGAAACTGTTCATTGTGAGCAAACACAAATTAGGTGCCTAAAATAATTAATTAGGTGCCTAAAATAATTTTCTATTATGTTGTATTTATAGGGGAATCCAAAAAAAAAAAAAAAAAAAGCAGAATTTCCTTAAAGATGATGTAAAAAGTGAACAGATTTATGGTGAGGAAAATTGAGCTGGTTTTCACTCGTCAATGCAGCACACTCAAGAATACAAAGAAAACAGAAAACTAATACTTTTCATTTATCTAATGGCTATTAGCTTTCAATGGGGTTGCTTTTCCTTGCACCATAATCTAAGTATCCCAAGATAATAGACATATATTTTTATAGTTTAATGTAAATCTCTTAAAACAGAAATAATAGTTCTTTCCACCATTACCCCATTTTCTATTCCATAACCCATCGCTCTTATTTGACCTTTCCAAATAAATGTCGAATTGTTTCACTAACAAATGGTGATAACCTTTGACTCTTCTACTGGGGAAAGAAGTGACAACTTGTGAGACTGTCCCTTTTTGCATTACTGGGATGTTTTCAGTCAGTGACTTATATTTATTTCTTATGAATTACAAATTAACTATTCACACTGACGTTTCCATAAAAAAATTGAGATACATAGAAGATAATAATGCATCACTTCTGATTGCTTTGTTTTATTAAATAAACTATTCTTGTTCACATCACCTCACAAAGAAACAATTGTGATCATTATATTTATTATCCAGTAAGTATAATGTGAATTAACTTTAGTCTAGTTACTTGGTGAGTAAAATCCCACAAGAAAATCTTTAAAATTATTATGAGTACATTTCTTTTACTATATACAGCTCTATTCAGTCTTGATTCAGCAAAACAGTGAAGCTTCTTTTTATACCCCTCAGGATACAGTAAAATGAAACAAACCCTTCACAGAGAAAAGAATATCATATCTTTTTTTTCTTTTAAACAGTAATTAGTTTTACAAACAAAATCAAGTGAACATCAGCCCAACTTTCTCTGTAAAATAAAGGGAAAAAAAAAAAGAAACTTCAGCAATCAGAATAGCAAATGGCTAAATGTTAAAGGCAGTTTTTAAATCTATGGATCTCTGGCTGAGATACATAAGTCATCCCACCAAATCTCAGTCAGAAAGAAAAAAAAAAAGTCTAAAAAGATTCTTATTAATTTTCCTGAAGCAAAAAAAAAAAAATATCCAAAATCATTACTAGGAAAAATGTTCCATCTCTGTATTTGTGGCACATGTTTGCTCTACAATCTGAGAGAGGAAATATTGATATTTAAATGAAAATCTGCCTGTGTGTGTAAAGTCTTGGTCCCTCACTCCTTAGACTGTGATCCTGTGGGTTTGGGCACAGTCCAGAACCAGAGGATTTAGAAGGAACATCCTACTACAAACATGCAACTTTTATTCTTTACTTGCTGTCTCAGTGCATCTCAGACCTACGACCCAAAGAAGTAATTTTCTATAATACGATTCTTTGTTGGTTCCTCTAGTGAGCTAATTTTTATTAAAAAAAAAAAAAAAATACAGAGAATATAGTGTTAACTTTGTGATGTTTCTATAATTCGAACAAGAACTGCCCTGACCTACATCTTGCTTTGGTCACCCTGTTTCCTTAATATTCATGCACTTAGATGAACTGAAATCAGAATATACATTTTATTGAATAGAAGCTACTGCAAATAAAGCAGGACGTTATAGTCTAAAGAGAGAAAATAATTACAGCCTCAGAAAGGCTCATAAGAGGAACTGAAGGTGCTCCAGCTGTAATTACTTCCACAGCAACTCTAACATGCAATTTAATAAGAAAAAAATCCTGTTATTGTCAATGGGCTTCTTCAGAGAAACGAGGCACTGCCTGAAGATGGAGGGTTATGGTCCTGGGGTTTACAGTGGTATCACCTGAGGAGGAGAAGAAAAGGTAAATTAAAGACACTAAAGCTATTCAGTAATGAAAGCATTTTGGAACGATAAATTTCAAAGAATTCAAATAAATTATTTGCAGTTAATCGGTAACTTATTTTACTATGTAAATGAAGATTCTTGAGAAGATTTATAGTAGTAAACAGGCAATTTATAACAGTAAACAGAATAAAGTTTACAAGCACATCTTGCTAAAAAAATAAGAAATCTGGGGATACAAAGAACAAATTTAATTGACTGGGAGAAAAAATAAAACCAGTCTTCCTCAGAATACTCTCTGCTTGGCATCACTGTAGCTTTCTCCTCACTTTTCTCATTGACAGCTAAGAAACAGTGGGCTAGGCAAACCTTCCCTGTAGCAAATGATGGCAATTCCTTTGTTTCTAGGTCAATAAAAGTGAACAGTATGATAGATTTTGTGCTCTAGCTTGCAGCTGGACCTTCATTGGGGTCGGAAAGATCCCACATCAACACAGCACTCACCATGTTCCTTTTGCAACGTTGGCTCAAAAAAGAAGTGCTGATTTTTATGCGCACAAAAATGTGTTTTACAGTAAATTGTAATATTTGGCTGGTTGTTACACTGCTGTCTAATGACTATGAAACTGTGCACTATCAATGAACTCACTATTCCACAAGGAAAAGAGTAAATGCAGACCCACCAATTTTCACATTTTGTCATCAAAAATTGACTTTCCGTCAAGAATAGTTGTTTTGTATTTTACTCATTCTGTTATTATTATACAACATTCTTTCCATACCTTGCAAACGGAGATAGTCACAAAAATCTGCATTTGGGAAGGAATTCTACCCTTGAAGTCCCATTAAAATACTCTGACATACACTGAGGGATGTTATATACACTATAACCCATTAAAAACTATAATCCGTGATTAGATACTTCTGCTGCTTCCTCAGTTGTGCATATATAGATCTCTCATATATCCCACATATAATACAGGGTGTTACAAAAAGGTGAAAAGCAAATTTCACAACGGCAACAAGTTACAAGTACACTAAAATTTACAGTTATTGACTTACTTAGTGGTAATAATTTGAAACTCTGTGCCCTGTCCTTTCAAGCAGTAAGAGTTTCTGTCACGAGCAGTTTGTGGTTGCAGAGATACAGTGATTACAAACTGGGTCCAGCTTTTGGAAACACCTTGTACTTTTTTTTGTCAATACTTGAAAGTAGCACTGGGTACTTCTCTGCTATTTTGCTCTTCCTTAGAATATGCTACAGACCTCTGTCATGTTGTAAAATGAGCTAAATCTATTACACTTGGTTTATATTTTTATTTCCAACAAGTAATTGGGATGATTTTTGTAGGATATAGAGGGACAGAAATTCAAGTCCGTCTTTTCAAAAGATCTGGAGTAAAAAACTGTGCTACAAAGTTCTTCTTGAACATATAATACTGCAATGTATCAGGACTGAGTCATTAAAACTTGGAAAAATCTGTGGCTCTGCTGGAATTTCCCTTCTCACATTGAGCATCCACTAGGAATCTGTGTCAGCATCATCAATTTCTCTGCTCGATCATTCAATTTGCAGTTGGTATTGATTTTTTTTTTTTACTCTTTACAATTCTGAATTGCAAAAGCACTAAGTAGTCTCATGGGGAATGGAATCGCCACGTAATCAAAGAACAACCCCACATCGTGTCTTTCCTCTATTTTAACAAGGACAGATATAAGATATAGATGATATATATGACTTTAGCAATGCAGATGTAAGGTGTATTTGCAAGCAGAGACATAAGTGGTATATGGTATAAAAATAAAAGATAGATGAGCTATATATGCACAGGACTGGTGGATAAATCCATAGCTGTGTCAATATACAGATAGAGATTTTACGTTACCTTGAGAACATGAATGTTAAATATGATTTTAGTATTTCCATTTAAAATAATGAAAGTGAACTCCTTTTTGGTAGTGTTTTTTTGTTGTTTTGTTGGGGGTTTTTTTCAGTTGTATACTGAGAAGTGGTATTATTACATTGAATTTTTTACTTATTTTTATCTTGTTTTTATCAAGCAGCATGAACAACGATATAGCCTTTCAATTTCTTATACACCTCTAGAGAAGTGTATATGTCACTACTGGTTTATATTCTTCGTTTTACTGTAATTGTGAATGAATTAAAGTTTAATCCTTTCTTTTCAATACAGCCAAAACCAATAGTAGAGTCCTCAGAGGAAAGCTCTTTGGAAAACAATTTGCAATTAAACAGAAACAGAAAGAGGGAAGGTGATTAAAATGAGAAATAACAATAATAAAGTGTAATGACTCTAAAGAGACAAGTCCGAAGAATACCTGTATAAGAAAAAAACATATTGTAATGATAACATCTAGTTTTGGGGACTTGTTTTTGTTTATGTATTTATTTTTTAATAAAAAAGATGAGACCTTCAGTCACTGTAAAGCTTCATTGACTTCAGAAGCAGCTAATTTATAATAACTGGTCATACATAGGAGCTAGCATTAATCCAATTGAGAAACTCCTCAGATAAACTGCATTTTCAGGCTATGTAGGAGGAATGTTACAAGAAACTGCATCATTCTGACATTCAAGTTCATTTACAGGTAGCATTTCTTTTCAGAGCTTGACAAGTTTCATTCAGGAGGAAATGTTCTCTTGTGGTATAAAAGATCCATTCTGAGATCTGGGGGAGTTTGTTTCCATTTGCAAGGTTGTCCATATTAGAACAGAGCTTGACAGGCCGTGTTTCTCTGGAGTTGGATGGAAAGCCAAGAACTATCTGTCCTCTCAGTTTACGGTTGTGCCAGATTGATGATGATGAGAAATATTGAAAGGAACCAAGAAAGCTCCACACATTTGAAGACAGAAATGTTGAAGTGGGAGTTCTTACTGAGAAGGGGCAATGAATGTGAAAGGAAAAACAAGTTTTTCATGCAGACAGTAGCAAACGTCCATTTCTGTCAAGGTCTTTGTGGTCTTTACCCAACTCTTGCTAATACAACAATAACAACAAATCTGGCAAGACTTATAAAATGCTTGGAGCTGTGAGTTTGATGAGCAAAGCATGCACTGTGTGGTAGAAAGTGGCACTGGGCCTATTTGGTCGGCTTTGTAGCTAATAGAAATTGCGAAAAACAGAAGCTTACTTCACAGTAAATTCAGAAAAAAACAAAGTGAGCATCTTGGAGAGCAATGTGACATTACAGGGACACATTACAGTGTCAACAGAATGTCCTTCTTGCAGGTTTGGAGCCATGGCTGGGGCCTCTGCACAGTTGTGGGCCCAGGTGTACCAGACACAGAGAAACAACACACAGAAATGCCACGTTTTGTTCTGTGCGTGGTGGTCTCTGAGTACTCTTTATCTACAGTAGAAATGCATATTAAGTGGCCACAAAGGCATTGATGAGATGTATCCATCTTATGGAACTGAAGTGATCTAGTATCAGAAGCTTAGCTTCCTTTGGGTTATTACTCTAAATAAGCCCCTGAACATCATACCAGTGTGGTAAAAATACAGAGCTACAATGTTAGCGAGATTTCTCTTTATTACAGAACCCCAGGCTGGTTGGGTTTCAGGACCTCTGCAGATCCCCAGTGCACCCCCTGCTCACGCAGGGTCACAGAGCAGATCACACAGGTGGGTCCAGGCGGTTTGAATGTCTCAGAGAAGGAGACTCCACACCCGCTCTGGGCAGCCTGGGCCAGGCTCTGGCACCTCCCAGCACACAAGTTTCTGCTCATGTTCAGATGCAGCCTCCTGTGTTTCAGTCTGTACCTGTTGCCCCCTCACCCTGGCGTTGGGCACCACTGAACAGAGTCTGGTCCATCCTCTGACACCCGCCCTGAGCTATTGATCCATTGATCAGATCCCTCTCAGCTTCTCTTCTCCAGCTCAACAGCCCCAGCTCTCTCAGTGTCTCCTCAGCACAAAGATGCTCCAGACCCCTCAGCATCTTTGTGTCCCTCCCTGGACTCTCTCCAGTGATTCCTTGTCCTTCTTCAACTGGGGAGCCCAGAACTGGACCCAGAACTGCAGATGGGGCCTCCCCAGGGCAGAGCAGAGGGGGAGGAACAACCTCCCTGACCTGCTGCTCACACTGTTCCTCATGCACCCCAGGTACCGTTGGCCTCTTGGCCACAAGGGCACATTGGTGACTCATGGTCACCCTGTTGTCCCCTAGAACTCCTAGGTCCTTCTCTGCAGAGCTGCTTTCCAGCAGGTCACCCCAACCTGCACTGGTGCCTGGGGTTGTTCCTCCCCATGTGCAGGACCCCACACTTGCCCTGGTTGAACTTCATCAGGTTCTTCTCTGCCCATTCCATCCAGGTCTGGCTGGTTGGCAGCGCGGCCTCTGGTGTCCTGCCAGTTTGGTGTCATCTTTTGAGGTGGAAAAAACTCTCCAGTGCTGTTATAGCACCTTGTACAACAGCAAGAAGGACTCAGTGGTACATAATGCATCTGTTGGGTGAGATAATCGATCAACTGAACATCCTAGCCTGTTAGTAAAGGAAAACTAAATAGGGAACTGTGCCCACTGATATTTGTCCTGGTATAGATATGTCATCAATTTGTTACATGGTATTGTTTTCTCATAGATAAAACAAGAAGAAACACTTTGAAGACAATAAGACAATGCAGCAGATTTAGACATTTGTCTGTAGGAAGTCATACACCTTGAAAATTAGGCAGAATCCGTAAGGTGCTTTGAGCAGGTAGTTGGTAGGAGATGTTTCTGAAAAGTTGTTTTTCTTGAGATGTTGACAAATCCTTTTACTATCAGAAAGTGAGGTGAAAACATGCAAATACATTTGTCCCAAAGATAAGAACAAAAATAGAAGAATTCCAGCTACTGAATATTAAAGTGCTTGATTTGATCCTTCTTTAGTCTCTCTGAGGTCCGCTCACTTCACAATGCAAATATATGTGTGTGACAGCAAAATTTATCCCATGACAATGATCTCGTAGAGGTGCTGTGATAATTGTTCTTTACCTGGAGTTATAGCAAACATCATTTTGGACAGATGGTTTTGTTCTGGTCAGGAAGTAAAAGGGCATTTTCACAGTAAAAAATAAGGTGAAATGTTCCTTGGGCATCTTTCCAGAGAATGCTGAAGAGGAAAAACCTACAGAACAGCTGATTTCAATCTTAATGAGATTTGTAGAACATCTCATTCACTAAGAAAACTTCGATAGGTGGTAACTTTATTATGTGTTAGTGCTTGTAAACTGCTTGAATGTATTCACACATACACATTACAGAGCAACTATGTGCTTATGTGGAACTTTAAAAGAACCAATGTGCCAAAACTTCAAGTTATATTCAGCACAACTCCCTGGGAATGTAGATTTGACATTAGAAGTGTAACAAAATAATGTAACAAAACAAAATTATAAAAGGAGATCTCAATAGATCTCCAAAAGGCAAAGGTCGGAAGCCAAAGCTATCACAATATGAAAAACCCAAGTTTTCTGAAAGAAGGTGTGGAACGTGTCTAAAATACCTTCCCACAGCCAAATGTAAACTGTAGAGGAGAGAGAATGGAAATGCGACAGGGAAGAAATGTCAATAATGGGTTTAGAAGGTAGTTACCTCACTACTTCTGTTGGTTTTGAGTCAAAAAAACCTTATCTTCATCTTTATAAGTCTACCATCTCCTGTAAGAACTTATGAAGTTCTCAGGTTAAGTAATTTTATCTGACATGAATGAAGAATTTATTTCCTTCAAAGTATTATTTTTCTTCAAAGGGTTCTCACCATCTTACATTGTCTGTCCTATCTCCTATCACCTTCTAATGTTGTTTACAATAAATGGAATTTTAATCAATTCTTCACAAAGTACGACTGCCATTCTTTCTGGGATCCATACCGAACATTTGCATCACTGCATTACACTAACTCAGAATATTTTGCTTTTCTCTTGATAAATTTAAATAATTCAGAGAATGACGTGGTTTATGAATCAGAAGATGCAGGAAAATGAAGTCACTCTGCTCACTATGCAAAATATTTATAAATAAGAAAGGTCAGCAGATACAGCACCCTCTATATTTCTAGTCTACTCAGTTCTTCCTAACAACATTTTTCAGTGGATGTCATGCTGGGGTTTTTTGTAAGTGTGAAATACAGCCTTGTGGATGGATAACCTGATGGATGCCATAGCTGAAGTGCTGGAAAGAACAAGAAGAGCTCTGTGGACCAACTGCAGAAAAAGGAATGGGAAGCTCAAGAGGGTGACAACTCAGAAAACCATTTCAGCTGGAGAACAAATTGTCTTCATCGACTAGAAACCGAAAACAATCCACTCCACCAAGTTCACATGGTGTGTTCAGAAGATGTAAAAAGCTCTGATTTCTAAAGGATAGAAAATACTACTATAAACTACTTCCCTGTCCTCATCCATCTACCTTTCTCCAGTGCATCAGCACTCATGTATCTACACACACTATTTCACAGCACACTGTGATTTTCACGAAGTCTTTAATTCTTCAGTTCAGAAATTAAAATATTTAACCTTCTTTTGAAAGTATTTTATTTGCATTCCAGAAACAGTTCTGTGAGGTCTTGCATTCAGATCGTTCTCTTCACTGTGTTTTCTCTGATCTTTATGAACAAAAGAATTGGAAGGTTGTGTTAAAATCTTCACCGCTGAGGTGAGAATAGGCAATATTTTTATAATTGTTGGACTGAAAAACACTTTGTTTTACAAATGTTACCTGTAATGGCTCTTTTTTTCACAACATATATATAGTAATATACACATAATTATAAACATAATGAACATATGTCAGGTTCCTTCTCTTCCAATTTATCAAGGACGTTGGAAAGCAAGAAGAAAGGGAGTGAAATAAACCTCCATAACTCATTCTGCAATGAAAACCCTTGAGTTCACCACTGTTGCTGACCTGTGGCAGCCAGTCCAGGAGATGGTACTTCCCTAGTGATCAAGGAGGAATATAAATTTGTCGGAGTACACATAAACATTTCACAATATCAGCAACGTGTGGGATCTGTTACCGCAGCCTTGGCAGACATGAGTGAGTTCAGCACTTTAGAGGTTTTCGGTAAATTATGCTTGGGTTTCATCTGTTCAGTATAGAATCATGGAGCTATTGTACTAGAAGCCTTCTGAGTACAAATCAAATCTGTTTGGTGCAAGCATTTTTCATAACTTTCCTGAAAGTCGGACAAATAAGCAGAAATTCCAAAATCTCTTGTATTTGCTAACACTCTGCACACCCAAAATACATGAATATACTTTATATAGAGTAGAATAGTTTAAACCAAAAGTACTAGAGAGTCTATTCAGAACATGCAGAATATTCCCTTAGAAGATAAAGATCTTTCTTCGAATTTCTTGAGGCAGATGAAAGATTAAAAACACAGGTCCCTTGCACCCGGGGAAAATATTATTCCTCTTACCCTGTAGGAACTGGCAGTGATGAATTATTTTCTGGGAGCTTTCCTGAGTGCAGTCTCTCCTTCTCCTGTTTATTTTTCACTGTGATTCGGTGAATTTTATGTAAAATAGCAATGTGTGGGAGGGAAGGGGCTGATGGATAGACCGATTTTGCTGAATGAATTCAAGCAACTTCACCTTAAGCAGAAGTTTGTGCTCCATGCTGATTCGAAGTGAAATCTCCTTGGGAGCTAAAAGAGATCTCTGATTTTAATTAATTTTTCTTTTTTTTTCATTTTTTAATGGTAAGTGATTTTCAGCTGTTTTCTTTTGTTTGCCTCATCTCTATCTTCCACATCTACATTTTCAAACTTTTTGGAAGGAAAAACACCTTCATATTATTTTAGCTCTCCTGGTATCAAACAGTATCATGTGTTTTCTAGAATTTTAACCCAATTATAGGTATGTACCTCAGGGTCTAAGAAAAATAGCTTTATTTTTGTACTGTTTACACTGTCTCAAGTAACTTTTAGGTTACGAAATTGCAGACGAGGAAAACACATACCATTAAAAATATTTTTTTTAAAGTCTTGGACTAAAAAATTCCCAAACATTAAATAAAATCATAACATTATGTTTACTTTTTAAACTTCTCTTGGGAAGATGGGGGGGGGAAGGGGGGGGCAAAAAACTTCCATTGTTTCATCTGAATTTGCATTCGATAGCATAACATACCTATGCCTAAACACTTCTATTTGTTATATATATATATATTTAAACCAGACACGTCATCTCAAAAGGGCGATTTGTCTTTGGCGGTTTGCCTGTAGGACATTCAATACCAGTTCAGCTGTGTAAGTCTTTCAAACTGATGGCAAAATTCACTTTATGAGGATGTCAATATGCATTTAAAAATGTTTCATTCATAGTTTCCTCTCTATTCTTATTGTAAGAACTTTAAGGTCAGCAAGAAAATATTTATATTGTTTTCAAGTTGTTCCAGTAAAGTTCCTCCTAGCTTGAAACATTTATAGGTTTATGCTCTTTCTGAAGCTTGAAGATATTCTAGTATTTGCATGCACTTTTTCTTGTTCTGTTGGTTTTATTCACCTAAATAGCAATACAACAGAAACACTGAGCAGAGAACCTAGAGAAAAATAATGGAGACAAAATGGAGAGAAAGAGGTTATACTCGTCGATAGATTGTTGGGGTTTTTTCTTCTGTCTTTAGTAAAATTGCTCGGCCATACTAAATTACTGAGTCCCACATTAATTGGAAATATTGCATAAATATGTCAACCATGTGCTCTGTTTTTCTAATAATAGAAATGAACAGTTGCAAAACTAGAACAAAATACCCTGTTGTCAGTGAAGAATAATATAGCCAAAGCAGATTTTCTTGATACGGAAAAAGCAGTCAGAGCTTTTCCATAAGCATGTTGCACTTAGTATTTTCACTATTGCTTTGACGTTACATGCAGTCATTCCTTGCTGAAGCATCTTTCCACGTTTTAAAGGAAAACTGTATATTTACATGTCTAATAACTCTTTTAATCATTATCCATTAGCTTGAAGAAGAGCTGGACGGCTCCTGCTCAAGAGACGAAGCCTTAGTTTGGCAGATCTGCACACAGAAACATCAGGTTTAGATCAGGCATCCCTCGGCCTTTTGTCCTGTGCCAAAACTTCGAATAGATTTGGGGTTTTTTTGTTTTATTTTAATGAGAAAGAATCTGCATGCAGGCAGGTTTGTTTCAGAAACAAAAGATAATGCAATATTGCTAGTGTTAGAAGAATATACAATTTTTATTCCTGTTATGCCAAAATATCACAGAAAATATTTATTTAATATTTAGGATATTAACCCAGGTATAGTTATTATTCACAAATAATTTAATAATAAGGAAAGTTAGCGTAATTCCGACAGTAACATTTTCCTTTGTGGTCTCATTTTTTCGTTATTATTTGAAGTTTGAAAACTTTGCTTGATTAAATAAGTTCTTTTAATGAATCCTTATTTTCTAAAGCTTTATAAGAAGTGTCAAACTCTGTCATATTGACATGGCAATATCTTCACTTGTAATTTGTTTTGCGTTTCAATACAGGTATTACTACAGAGACATTTTTAGGGAATAATTTAATAATTCTGCATCAGAACTAATAAGTAAAGTATTAACTGCTTCACTAGTGACATTTAAAAAGAGCATATGGTTTTATTTTCCTGAATACAACCAGTGTAAGTCCCTATGTTTTCTGTTCTCTATACTAATGTAGGTATTTTGGCAGGACATGGCAAGTGAAACAGGTACCATCTCTTACACATCCTCAGAATAGAACATGAATCATGAAATTGAATAATTAAACCTAAAGTGAACATGAAGTGGAGCTTAAAGGTCAGCTCAGCTGATGGGCATGTTTTGCAGCATAACAATTTCTGAAATTGTGTTGAACTTCTGCAGGTTCCGCGCTGATGGAAATGCCAAGCATCTGCTGGTTGTTGAGCTTCAGCTTCAGTTTTTGAAGTTACACAGATTAAGATCAGTCGTGCATAGAAGGAACGGTAAAGTATAATTTCGTGGAGGAAGAAATCTGAATTTCTAAGTTGCCCTCGTTGTAGAGGACTTAATCATTCATGCCACTGCTAATAGTAAATTAAGTCTTTAAATGTCAGACCATTGCTCTGCATCTTTCTCCTGTGAGAACCAAGGAAAACCTCTTGCTGCCTGTAATCTGCATTCACCTGCCAGGAAGGGGCTCGATACACACGGTTTTCCTGGCTGCTGATCTGGACAAGGTGCAAAGCAATGCAAAAACATGTGCTGCATCCCACCCTGCGTGATTTCAGAGGCTGCGCTTTCCTCAAAACAAGTGCCCAGTATTGATTGGAACACAAAGACTAAAGCACTGGCATTGGAAAAATAATTCGTCCAGGTTACAAATTAAGCACATTAACTAGACAGTACAGAAATGCTTGAAAATCTGAAAATAAACAGTCTTATATTTTTCTGATGTCAATATAGTACGTTATATCAACTGATGACAAAAAACAGAGAATTAGTTTGACAAGAAGTAGAGAATTAGCATTCTCATGACTGCAACTGTCATTTAAAAATACTTGCACTGTAAAATATTAATGCCTCAAAATTATGAGATTTGAAACAAAACACAAAAATCAGACAGAAGGAAACATTAAAGATGCTCTGTATATAATAGTAGATTAGAATGTTACAGAAAGTCATTTTTCACTGTTGTAAGACACTATTCTCCAAACAGCAAAACCTCCTGAGGAAGCATGATGGTTTTGACAGAATACATTTTGCAAACACAGGTACCAATTTTGATGCGAATACACAGCATTCTAGTTTTATTCTCATCAAATAAAAAGAAGATAAATTTGGATTTCTAAATTCTAGCTTTGTTTATATAATTAATTTCCTGTTAACTAAGCCAAATCAACGCGGAAACTGAATATTTTGATTTTGTCAAAACAAAACACCATTTCTTTAGAATACTTTTTTAGTTGTTGAAAACACATATTTATTTAGAGATTTTTAGGTTATCCTAGTTTTAATTTGGAGCAAAACTATTTATTGATACATTCAGAATTACACTCGAGTCCCAAATTCCAACACGCTCAAATATCATCCTACAGACTCCCAAGGCTGAAGCCAAAGATTTTGTGCTTGAATCACTTAATAATTTTACATTGTCTTTAGTAACTCTACCATTACAAGCACTACTTATATTAAGTAAAAAAACCCCATAACATTGAGAAGCTTAGTTCATCCCTTTTGTTTGACTCACATAATTTTTACACGAACTGTTGAACACTAATCTTTTACTCACTCTTTGGGGCAGCAATCGTTCTGTTAATGAGACAAAGAGCTTGTTTCAGGAGTTCTGAAGCTCAATGCAGTTTAAATAAAAATCTAGTAATCATTTAACGGAATTGTATTCATCAAGTCAGTGAGTTGGTGTTCTAATGAACCTAATCAGATCACTCTTCTTTCCTGCAATCAGTGGAGTCTTCCTCCCACCACAAAGGACTTTATCACAACTAATCAGACTGTTCCAGCTTTTCCTCCCTCCATTTAAACCCATCACCCAACACCATGGCTTAACATTTATTGCCACAAATAGCTGTGTTAATTCAGTTTGTTACTATTGAACTTGAACGAATTTTCATGTTAATACATTTACTAAAGCGTAGGGTCATGGTGATTCAGCTTCCTTAATGCTGTGGGTTGTTAAGGTTTGCAGCTGCATTGTGTGTATTTTGGGAACACTCACGGCATTTGCCTACTAAGAGTTAAACAGGATGTGTTTCTGCTCCACAGGTGACAACACTTCTAAGCATTACTTTCTCATTCATTATAATGTGCTTTGTCAAAGCTTCCATTGCAATAGCAGAGAGGACAAGAGGAAACGGCCTCAAGTTGCACCAGGGGAGGTTGAGGTTGGATGTGGGGAACAATTTCTTCCCCAAAGGGCTGTGGGGCATTGGAACAGGCTGCCCAGGGCAGTGCTGGAGTCACCATCCCTGGAGGGTTGGACAGGCAGACCTGAGGTTCTCAGGACATGGGGTAGTGCCAGGGGTGGGGTATGGGTGGAATCCATGATCCTGAGGGGCTCTTCCAACTGAAATGATTCTGTGATTCTAAGATTCACATTTTTGTATCTGTCATTTGTCAGCAGGACGATTTCAGTTTTCTCACTCACCGAGCACAAAACCAGGTGGAAAGGGACATTCTCACAAGTTGCAACCACAGGGGTCATCATGATGATTGTTTTATTAGAAGCCATTTTCATCATCTTGATTTCTGTACTAGTGTGAAATGATGTCGCATCACACAGACAACAACAGAAATGAGAATAATCTAAGGAACAATCCATAACAGCAACTCAAGCCCTGTGTCTCTCTGAGAATCACAGTGTTTCTCTCAATATTGCCCCAAAGTGTAGATGGACTTTCTGAAGTTACAATCAACAAGAGCTGATATCTCTACAATATCGGTAGATATCATTCAGCTACGGACTAAAAATGTAAGATATAACATGAAAAAGTTATCAACTGAATTTCATAAAACCTTATTGCATTTAGCTTCGTCCTTCTGGGGAGCAGCAAATATCACAAAAATACACACACAGTTACAAGGAGAAAAGGAGAAGTAACTCCCAGTCAAAATGCTTTTTGAAGAGGATGAATTTGTTAAGAGGTGAAGAATTCTTCAGTAATTGTGAATATTAAACTGATTATAAACTGTACGCTAGTACAATCATTACTCTGTCTTCACCAAACTAATTGTCATTAATATTGTAGCACTGTGACCCATCTGACCACATTTGAGTAACAGCAGCCATATTTAATTTGTTTTGCTTGTTAGTTTTGTTAGTTTGGGGTTTTTTACTTACTGTAGAAATGGACTTTAAAAATCTGTTCAGGGTCTACATACCATGCTTAAAAAACGAAATTTGATTTGTAGCTATTGACTCTCACTCCTGGGGATATCACAATTGCTCCCTAGGATGTAAAAATATACATGAATTCATGGTGTAGTTACACAGATGTACTTACGTGTACATTAAAGATTTAGTGACTGTCAAACACTGCCTATATAACAACCCTCCCCTCAAATAAAGATATTATTCTTGCAGTTTTGATGAAAACATAATACATCATAATAACAACAACAGCTCAGGTACATTGCAAAAATAAACTCATTAAAAAGTCTAATATTTTGTAGGAAAAAAAAAAAAAAAAAGAAAATTAATACAAATGTTAACTGGATCATGTTCTGACCTGACTTCTACTTGGCTATTCCAGTACACAGAAAAATTACGAGATTTGTTTCCAAGCTGGCTTTTGCATCATCTTCATTTCGTAAGCAACAATGTACAGTTCCAAAGAAACGTTCTAATTACAAGCACTTAATAATATACCCTCAGAATTTGACATGATTTACAGAAAACCACGCTGTGTGCAATATTCAGCCATGCGTGGTTTTATAGATGGCTTCAGAGCAGGAACTAGAAAAAATAAAGTGAAAGGAAAAGTAAATTGTAATTATGTCTTGCCATATAGCCCTTGTTTAAGGAAGAGGAGTTTCATATTACACTTTTAATTCAAAATTTTACTAATACAGCAACAACAACATCTTGAAGAAGATCCATCCTCCAAAAATTCAAGTGGATCTCTTCTGCCTCGGACACACGTTAATAATTACTTTGATATGACAGTGATGATTAATGGACTTCAGGTGTTCAAGCAGGACAAAGTGAAAACATCTGAGGCATGCCTGAACTTCTCAGAAGGAGAGGAGAAGTTGCTCTGAAATTGAATTATAGAAGATTAGAAGAATATCTCTGTAAAACCATCTCCACACCACACAGAGGCTCCTGGTTCTGCCTGTTAGAGCTTCAGCCTGTTCAGTTTCTTTTTTACCCCAGCACAGAGAGATTTCTTGAAAGCTTCGACGGTAACGTGGCCAGTATCCCGTGCAACTCAGCAGCCAAGCTGGCTGCTTTATAACAGAACAGCAAGAATAGAGTAGGAATTCCATTCTGTGACATGCAGTGCCATTGGTCCTGGGGCAACAGGAGCTAGTTCCCTGTTCAGAAGAGAAAAAAAATAGAGAAGAAATAACACTAAATCACTTTTTTTTTTTTCCCATTTTCTGCATGCAGCCTACCACAACAAAGGGAAACTTTGCTCTGACTCCGTGGACTTTGGGTATAATGGTTTAAACTACAAGATCTCTCACACACGAATCATTTGCGACAGAGCCCTCCTTAATTCAGTCTCCACAGCAAAAGGTGAGTCAGTTTTTGTAATGTGGTTATAGTGGTATAAAACCTTATTGTATATTATTTCCATCATGTATCTGCCTGAGGTCAGCCTAATATTCCCCATCTGAAAATAATGACCTCCCACCGTTTCCGCATTAAGGACAAAGCCACTGTGAATTATTATGCCAATATGACCATCCACCTCTTGACTGCATGAAAAGCACAAAGGAACATATTTTACCCTTCTGCAGGCTGAGAGCTTCTTTGAGTGAGACTTTCACCCTCCTTAAGAGAAGACAGGCTGTAGATTGTCCCACCATGTCCTTGAAAGTCTTGCCCTCGTGCCTTCCCCTTTTCTTGCCTTGCTGCTGACTTGTGTTGCACGCTGACACACAAAACATTTGGCCACCCTTTTTCGCCAAATTTCCCCAAAATCTCAAGGCTTTCTGGAGCCAATCGTTACAGCCACATCCTCCTGCAGCCCAGATCTCCTTTCCTTTCTCAGCTCAGTGCCGGATACCCTGGCAGTGTTAATTCCAGTCTGGTAATTGTGCGTGTTGAGTATCTTGCATGCAGATAGGAAATATTTGTGTCTGTACGAATTCCAAGGAATTGTCTGGAATATAAGAAACACCTTAATCTTGTGACTGCAGTAAAATGAAAGGTAATTATTTCAATTTTCCATTATGGATTTCTGTTAAAATCAGCTTAGCTGAAAAAGAGAAACATTTAAATGAGCAGACTTCTCTGCCTGTGCAATGTGTGTAACAAGTAAATCCTCTAAAAGGCAGACTAAGGTCTAATTTTTTTCTTACATATATAAGATTTATTTCTCTCCCATACCAATATTAATTTCATTTAACTCTCCTGACAAAATACATTATTTCTGCTGCTTCAATTTCTTGGCTCATATTTGTAAGTGGGCCCATGTGAACCTCATGAGGTTCAACAAGGCCGAGTCTACTCAGGGAAGTAGGACTTGGGTCATCTGTAAATGCTTCCCCAGGTGTGGTTAGTTGGAAATACAGGTACTGAAGTGCCGGAGAAACCTTTTGTGATCTAAAAACCTACTTCTGATGTCAGATAGTAAAAACAATGTTGATCATAAAGATTAGGTAAGGAATGCTTCCACTTCTAACCATCAGGGTTAAATCTTTCCTGTAGATACCGAATCTGGGAGAAATCAGAAATACTTTCTTATTATGGTTTACAGAATACTTGAGAAGCTTCGCTACATACCTGAAAACAGAATATGGGAACTACAGTGGAAAGATTGCTGTGAATTTATCTTACGCAAATGGTTGTAAGTAGAAAGTATTTGAATTTGATCCAAACTCGAAATTAGTAGGACTTCTTCTGTATCACTATTCCCTCAGAAGATTTGGTTTTCCTTTGTCAGAAGGAACAAGCCAAAAGCTGTTGAACAATAAAGAGATGAAGTGAAAAATCTGTGTGGTTCCTCAAAAGCCTGGCTAAAACAATGACCTGATCTACTACAAAACTAAATGCGTATCTTCCTGTGAAACACTGAGTTTTGTGCACATCATTGCCAGGAGAGTGACAGTCTCGGTTTCACTTGGACCTACAAAAGCATTTCATAGTTGGCACTATCAGTGTGTACTAATCACATCACTCCCACTCTGTTGTATCATCCTAGGATAACTGAATTCATGTTAATTTTTTTTTTTTCCAAGAACAAAGAAAGTATTGATCAGTAGGAGAGAGAAGTTTATGTAGAGAAACCCCCGGAGAAGGAAGGTTAAGAGGTGAGCAGCTTTCTGGTTTAAGAGAAACTAGATTGAACTTCACATTGAACTTCAGCATCGTACTGCTCGAATTTATTCACCAAAATGACATCCAAACCTATGCTAGTGAGAAGTGATGCAGCAAGACCCTCTTGTCATATTCTGTAACTAAACTTAAGATATTGACATGCATATTTAACATAAGAACACTGAAAAAATCAGTATTTCTATTATGACTTCATTGCCTCCATGTTTGCCCAGAGATATTCTGATGAGCAATAATTTTGATCTACAATGAAATCGATAAAATAACAGCTTATTTTAATTTCTATTACTGAAATGATCAAATGAGCAATCTACATGTAAACATTAGTTTTGAATTCAAGTGTCATCAGTACAAGTACTGAAAGAAACAACCTCTGCATTCGTTTTAAATCCAGACTCATACTAATAACAGCCAACCGAATCCATTGAGCATGTACCAGACTTTTGCTGGTGTGAATCTTCCTTGCAGATTTTTAACTCCCTGATTTTTCAAGACCTTGATGTCTACTGCTGACAAAACATAACCAATGACTGTTTAGTACAAAAAAAAATTTAAAAATAATTTTTATAAGTTAATGTATTATCTGGAGAATGTGGAATAGTTCTGCTGCTTTCCAGTGAGACACTTTTTACTTGAGTCTGCCGCAATGCATCCAAACCAACTCTAATTTTATACCTTAAGGTTTGAAAGTGACTTCCCTACAGGATGAGCAACTTGTCTCCTGGATCTGTTGTATTAACTCCTTTATACCTGTGTTCACTTTCTTCTAGAGCTTTTTTCTAGACCCTGCTTTTTATGATATATAATTGAGGGTTTTTGTTTGCATATATTCACGCTCCATGGTAAGTGATTCCAGTGTATTTCACTTCTGTGATTCACATTTATATCTAGCAGACCTTCTCTTTCTGGTGGAAGAAGCACAGAGAGATATAAGAATTAGATATCCCAAAGCCTCTGCAGGCTTCTTATGTTTAATTCTTCCAATTGGAAATTAAAAATAAGTAAATAAATAAATAAATAAAAAGGTCAATATTCAAATATTCATGTTGTGTTAAAAAGCCTAGATCAAACAAGAAAAATTGATATAAATCCAAATTAAATCCCATTCCAATAGAGGATATTGTAACACATCAAAAGAAACTAGATAACATTCAGAATGTTACATAAAACAAAGCATTTAAAAATCTGCAGATGGCAAAAAGACTTTCATCTGTAGCAATATAAGTAAACAGACTGAACCCAGTTTTAAATCTTTGTTATCTGTCCCAAGGGGTTGGTTTGTGACGTTCACCTTCCCGCTCATTTAACCTTCTCCATGTGAACTTCTGGAGCTATGCAGAAATTCAGCTATGAACATGTATAATGATTTTAAAAACTGCAAAACCTACCCCAATCCACCCCAAAACTGAATAGAAAAACTCTAAGCAAATAAGACCTTCCAAAATTCATGGTGCTCCAAACAGACGTATGATAATTTCATTGTAAACAAGTGTACTGTCCTAATAATCTTGATCACATTATCTATGTCTTAAAAATTAATATGTTAATGGTACTTGGAAGGCTTATGTTAATCACCTTAAAGTAGAGGAATTAGCATCTCTTTATTAATACAAAAATGTTGTTTGCACATCCACCTTTGTGGAAATACACAGAAAGTAATCCCTTGCAAAAAATGATATGCAAAGAATATTCTGCTTCTCTGAATATGAAGTTCGGTTCCCTTAGTAGAAATCCACAATCTAAAAGGAGAAGGCAGATCAAATATTCTTTGCATCCACTAATATCTGATTAAACAGTGGTATTAAAATCCTGGATCAAATTGTTTCCCCTTTAAAAACTTTGAAGAAGCTCCATTCCTGTGTGGAAATCTATGGGAAACATTCTTAAAGAGAAAACGATATTCGTTGTGATGTATGTATATAAATATTCCAGTCCGTTTTCTTCTCTTTAATAAAAGAGTAAAAAATATAGTTGTTCACTTTCGTGGTATTAATCATGTATAAGGTGCACTGACTCATTATGGCTAGTCTTCAAAGCATGAAAGGAGTAGATTGTGCTCAGTTTTGGTTGGACTCGATTTTAAATGTCTTTTCCAACCTAAATGATTTTGTTCTTCTATCATTCTCTGATTCTATTTTGGTGCAGTGAGGAAATGTTAACTTAACAAAAAAGACAAAGAGAAATATTTTGAAAGAGATAAGGAAGATGTGATGATATGTTTTTTGGCTGGGGGAAATGATCTTGGGGTATTTAAGATGAAAGCTGGAAAAAAGAGTAGGCATTTTCTGAGTAGAAATTTAACTTTTAGATGAAGGAGAATAGCTGCACATTAAACTCACTAATCAGAGAACAGTCAGTAGAAATTAGTACGATATCTCTCACGTCAGCATGATGTAGAAAATCAGATTTTAACATTAAATTAATGTTGATTAAAAATTGAGAAGCTGATTGCAATGAAAATAGAAGTCCCTTCTTCATCCGCGGAGCATAAGCATCACAAAAATTAATTATTGAAAAAAGTTCAGCTACTGAACTCTTTAATATGCCATAAACCGTGTGCAGCTTCTCACTCAGAGCAAACGAGTGGCTTGCTGTATTAGTTTATTATTTGCTTTGCATAGATAATCACTAAAAACAATATTGATGGCACTGAGGAATGTGTAACTGGGCTTTTTTCATGATGTTTTGACTCCTTACTCATTACAAAATGGAACACGAAGCTCTAGGATAAATCCAGGCTATCAAATACTCTTTGCTCCCAATAGGGGAAAATGTGGACAGTTTATTTAAATAGTACAGCTACTACACTATATCTAATTTATTAATCATAATTGAGGTGCAATATGCTGCATTATTTAAGGCTTTTTTAGATTTCTCCTTCTGCAGTTATTTCAGTGAGATTCATAACTGCTGGCATGTGGAGCAGTCATTATTCTAATTAGGAAGGAAAATACCGATGGCCTAGTTCATCCTGCAACAAATCAATATTTAATTAACAATATGTCAAGCCCCAAATGTCTGTAATTAAACTTTGTGTGGGTAAGATGACAATACCATTCTTTACTGATATTGCTCTAGATACTAAAATATTAGGACACATAACTGGAAATGTACAACAAGGCTGTCACAATGCATTCCGGCAGCCAGGTCCTCTCTTCATATACCCTCAGTCTCAAACAGGTGTGATATTTTTTAAAGTAGGTTCTAGACTTCTGCCTTAACTCAGATTCTTACCAGTTGTAGTAAAAATAAATAAATAAATCCCCAAAATATTGATGTGTAAAGATCTCTCTCTATGAGACGTCATTCGGCTCCGTCAGTGTCTGCGCTCTGTGAAGTTTGGAGCAGAGTTAATTTTCATTTACATCAGTGTTCCCCTGCTGCGGAGTTTGTGATGCACGCAAATGTAACCTGCAATATTTAGTACAGGAGGACAGCAAAGCTCCTGAAGGCGCTTTGTAAAATCTTCCGCAAATGTCTCATCTCTGTTGAAACTATTCTTCGGAATTTCCACTGGAAACCATTACTGCAGGGTGAAAAATTAAAGTGAGGCAATTTTTGGCTCTGAATATGTTGGAGAAACTAAGTAATTCCAGCAATATTCCTCTAGTTTTCTTCAACCTATTGTGTCTGGTACTCGAGTAGAATGTTTAGGACATATTTGTTTATTATGAACGTTATTCTGCAACAGTATATATGACAGGCAAAAAAGTATGGAAGACAAGAGAGAAGACAGAATTGAGAAAGGCACGTAACTGCAGTTTAAACAATATTCCTGTTTTCACAGAAAATAATTTAACATTTTTATGTTAAAAATGATGAGTACATTATCAAATATTAGAAATACAAATTTTCCAGAAACTCACTTTCCTGAGGAAAAATACAACTGGTACTTTCTTGAGCATAATTGCAGGGAAAATATATTTCATAATTAAAGATAAATTATGAATTTTTAAAGCTAATAACTGCCTTTATATTCACTTTGAGATTGTGGGTTTGTTGTTCATTCATGCTTTCTAATGTTTGTTTACCTTAAAACAACAGAGAATCTTGCTCCTATGGCATATTCCTAGTCTTGACTGAATTGTCACAGCTTGGTTTTGAAATATAGTTTAAAGTTGTATGCCCTGAAAACTTTTAACTTTACAGGTGGCAGCAAGTGAAGTATCTTCTCAATCCGCTGCTTTTCTCTCCTCTATCACCACCGGGCAGGATAGAATCACCATAATTCCTTCAGAGACAGCAAAGAAGATCAAACGCCGCCTTTCTCTGCATTAACTCTGCAAATCCTACTTGTGAATTTTGAAGCTCACTGAGGTCCCGGCTACATGTGCACCAAGGTCGATACCAATGCCACGCTGATCTGCCTCCAGGATGACCCTTGTCAGAAACAGGAACGGGACACTTCATTGCAACAGAGCTTTTCCGCTCTGACCGAAAAGGAAATTAGATTTACTCTTTAGGAGTGTGTTAATATCTGTAGCACAATACAAAGACCTGTTCTGTACAGAAATAAAACTGTTTAGGGCTTAGTATTGCATAAAAGTGTTTTGTCTAGAGCGGGTCAAATTTTGAAGTCTGAATTTTTCAGCAGAGCTCTAAAATCATGTTATAACAACATGTTTGTAGGATCAGCCTATAGGAGCGTATTCCCCAGGTGGATTTATGATGCAAAGATACTGAATTTTTTACCCAGCTTTGCAAATTACTTACTTGGACGTGCATTTAAATGAGCTGAAACAAATTTCTTGTTTCCTTCTGTTAATAACTCTGTACGGTTGTGGTTTCAGGCGCAAACGTTGAGTCCATCACACATTTCTGAGTGTCTTCAGGGCATCTACAGCTTTCAGTGGATTTCAAACTCTTCTTTTGACTCTAAAACATGGAAACGGGGAAAAAAAGTATTGTTTTTTTGTACCAGGTAATGTTTATCTTGGTTTTCAGAATCTGGATGTGGGCTGGTTATTTCTCCGTGCCATGCCCAGGTGAAGCACAACAGATTTTCTGGCTCTTCTTTAGCTTCTGTCATCCAAGAGACTGGAAAAACAGGAATCAAAGAAACAGGACCACGTTTCAATCCGTCATTGTGAACCTGAGAGAAATACCATGTAAGGGAATTCTTTTTTTTTCCTTTTATCAACATTGTGCTACTTGCAAAACAGAGAAGAGACCTTTGATTTTATTTGGGATGTAAACCATGCTCAGAATTGAGTTCCAAACATGTAAACTATTATCTCAAAGACTGGCTGGTGACTCTATCTGTTGATGGTTCCATTTTGCCCTACTAATTAATATACGTATAAGGTACCTGCTTATCTTTTTGTCTTGGAAACATGGGAGTGAAGCAACAACATCAGATGTTTCATCATGTGGAAAAGAACTGGAAACAGAAAAATGGGCTCCTGAACCTCATCATCTTGTCTTTCAAGGGGAAAAAAAAAGTAATCAAAATCAGAAATTGCTCTTTATATTCCTGGCCTGAAAAACCAACGGCATGTGATGGGTTTCCCCTCTGTTGCCAAGATGAAAACCGTTGTCACACCTCACTGGATGAAACACAAACAACAGAGTAAGAAACACTCTGTATTTTAAGAATTTTAAAAATATTGTGTATGACTCAGGTGGAAGAATGCTTTGCATTCGGACTGTTCTCCCACACTCTCCATGCCCCTACCTAAATTACTATTTACATCATTTAGAACTTTCACTAAACAGGATACCTGTAGGTGACAGTGGCACTTTCTCAAATTCTATATCTTTGTTGCCGTTTTTTCTTCATAGTGCTTGGATACACAAAAATAAAGGTCCTTTCTTGATATTTGCCTCCATAAACTCACAGAGAACAATGGAAACATCATCAGCAAATAATTTATTTTCCTTTAGATAATGTATCTTCTTGAAGTCATCAAAAACTTCTGAAACCAAAGAGACCCTTGAGTGGGAATCCAGAAGGGTTCGTGTGGTGTGTGTCCCTGGTGAACATCATGTACAACTTGCCCTGCGATGAGGATGCTGTTTCTTCTGCTTGAAATGCAATTTCTGTGTTACCCCCGGGGCATGACTGGGGGCAAAAGGTCTGACCAGCTCTTGATAGCGATGTATGGCATGGCTTCAACTCTGCCAGGGTACATTTAGGCTGGAGATTAGAAAGCAATTCTGTGCAGAGAGTGGTCAGACATTGGAATGGCTGCCCAGGGAGGTGCTGGACTCACCGGCCCTGGAGGTTTTTAAACTGAGATTGGACATGGCACTTAGTGCCATGATCTAGTCAATGGACTGGAGTTGGACCAAGGGTTGGACTGGATGATCTCTGATGTCTTTTCCAACCCAGTCGATTCTGTGATTCTGTATGGGTAAGAGTAAAAATCAGCTTTTTTTTCATTCCTTCAGGTATCCGTTTTTCTGAGGTAAGCATTACACAGTGAGGTGCATATAAAGATATGAAGAAGGGCAGTGTCTCAACATTGGGTGGGTAAAAACGCAGAAATGCCGACCTAGATGGGGAGATTTTATTGTTAACTCAGTTAGAGGCCAGTGATGAAAATCTAACCTGCTACAGTGAAATACTACAGACAGCTGAAAAAAAAAAAGCGATACAATTTTAAATTCCCTGTTTATTTCTGCATATGCAATACGTGTTGGTGTTGCATCCGCACCACTGCAGATGAATGTGTTGCAAACTCCTTCCAAGCAGCGGATCTGAACTCCCGTGAAATTCTGGTGCCTGAGGCTGGAGATGTTGAACTGTGCAGGATTTTTAGCAGTCAATCTGTGTTATTCACTGCCTGGCTCTTAGGAAAAAAAATAAAAAAATAAAATAAGAGAACTGTATTGTTACCACCTTGAGGAATTTTATTGTGAGTCGAACGATTAATACCTGTGCTTCTGGGAGTGCGAGTCAGGCCTTTATTCTTCCTACACCAATTAGCCTCTGATTTGTCTGACTATTATTCCAGTTGTCTACAGAATAGGACTCCACTCTATGTATTAGATTACAGGGAACGATCATCTTTTGTGAGCTCTTAATTAAAAAGCCAGCTAGGCCTAATCCACAGGTAATTCGGAGCTATAAAACTCTTCTCCAGGTTTCAGCTCTGTCCTTCCTTTTACTGTCTCTCTAAACAGAAACAAAGACATTTATTAGGATTCAGACTCAGGATATTTTATGGAGAAGGGCCAGCTGTGAAATTTAGGTCTGACTTCATACCCTAAAAATCTTAGGATAGCAGATTTGAAGATTGTTTTGGATATAGCACTCCAGATTTTGTTTTTGTCTTAAAAAAAAAAAAAAACAAAACCACAACCAAACCCCCTAAAAACTTCAAAAAACATCAAGCTTTGTAGTTTTTTCTTCACTATGTAGCTTCATATTTTAAATTAAAACTCTATCTATTGATATTTAAGAAGTTTATTTAATTGATCTTCAGAAGTTTATTCTGTCTTATCTAAGATGTAAATAAACCATGCTAAAAGATAACACTGGAAAGAAGGACAGAAATAAAAAATAAATTACTGGAATGCTCCTGAGTTAATGCAAAACAGAAAAATTCTTTAATAAATCATGTGCTCAGTATTTTACACAGTCACATATTCATTATCATTCAGAGTTTCATAAAATAATTTTTTGTATTTGTTGCATTAGAGTATATTTACTATTGGAAAATCTTCATTAAAAAGGAAAAGTAATGATGTCCCAGACCTCCACTACTCGGCTTTTCTTCTTCCCAGAGCCGAGGGCTCTGCTGGATGGATGGATCCCCTCAAAATCCGTCCACCTTCAGGCACGTGTTTTCCCTCAGTTTTGTGCAGAGATCTGATCTCCAGAGAACAGGTAACAGAACTGCTGATTTTAGGTTGAAGCTCACTAAAAACATCACCTAATATACCTGAAATAGTCCTTCAGGTTTGGGTTTCTTTTGCTGTAGTTGGGGGGTTTTGGTTTGGTTTTAGTTTTGTCTGTTTGTGGGGTTTGGTTTGGTTTTGTATTGTTTTTCCATGAACAAGCTTTAATTATTCTATTTTTTTTAGGAAAGGAAGTGATCAAAAAATGTCTGGCCTAAAAAAAGTATAGTCATCACTAAAGAGTATTTGGAAAGCAAATAACTGTTGTGGAGCGTCCTACCCTTAGCAGCTACTCTAAGTAGCTCTGTAACTGTCTCCTGTTGGTGAAATTGCCTTTTCCACTCCGAAAAACTTCTGAAGACTCATTTGCATCATACCTACATGAGCAAGTGTATGTACGTGCACATATACATACATAGACTGTATATCAGTTAAATTAAAGGCGACTGTGATGCGAGAGTTTAGAAGACAGGTAATTCGGGACACCTTCATACTTCAAAACCAACATTCACTCAACTCATTTATTAGTAATGATCTTTCTGCTAATGGTCAGTTCTTAACACATTATTAATCATCAGTGCATCTACAGAATGGTTAATCATTAGCAATCGTATCCTGAATGATCTGTGAGTATAATACCAGTCGTTAGTATAATAATTGGCTATGGTTTAGCTATGAGGGTTGGCCCAGGTGATTCTCTTAACCTCTGATTCTTACACTATGTGCCTGATGTTTGTACCCTATTTTCTCCCTTCCAGGGAAAGGATTTCAGCTGTTCCATGTGCTATTGCCTTTGGTTTTCCTGACTTGCAGTCCCTTCATCTATCCTGTCTCACAAATTCTTGTCTTCCTGGGTGCTTCTCACATACAACTACTACCCTTTAGTGGTCGCAACACTCACAAGCCTACACAAAATACAACATTTTTCTATAATGCTGACACTATGGCTGTGCTATTTTAACGGGTTTATCTGTGGGTTTAAGGCACGATAATATTAACCATGGCAATCCTGGGAGACAAGATGCTAAGGTGTATAGTAAATATCAAATGTATGGGGAAAACAACCATCTCAAGAATGCTGAAGAGCTAGATGCTAATGAACTGAAAATGGGGTTGAAAAAAGTATTAATCAATATTTTTATGAAAAGACTTTCGGGTATTTGGTTCTTCAGCTTTAAAGTTTTTATAACTCTTTTTGCATATAAAAATATTTATTAGGTACCTATCCACACCAGCTTACCAATATATAAATGAATTTCATTAATGTTGCATTTTTTCAGTATCTATTGAGTGCACATAATTTCTTAAATATTTGTATTAAAAACACTGTAAATTGTAAATGTTACTTTTGTTTTAAATCAGACACCCTTCATTTCTACCTCACTGTTCCCTTTAGCTCTGCGGATGTTGCTTGACTACTTTTAATCAGTTCAGATTCATTAGAGTGAATGTTTTGCAGTATTTAATGCACTTGTTATTGCACTGCTCTAGTATCTGTTATTGAAAAGCAGCTTTTTAAATTTTTTTTTCCCCTCATTATTTTGGTATTTGTAGTAACTTCGTAAAACAAATTTTAAGATTTATATGTCTGTTTGATGTCAGAAAATAATTTGAGGCTGTGGCAGGCAGCCTTCCTTCTCTTGAAAAAAACTAAATGGAAACCTCTGCAAGCTTTAGGGAAAAAATAAATTAAAAAATCCCAGTTTATCCATAATTAGATATTTTTTCAGAGGTGCTAAATCAAGTAGTTACAAAACTACTCTGCTTTTCTTACAGGGCTACGTCCGGTACGACTGAAATCTCACGCGCATCACAGGATTACGTGGAGTCAGACAGCTCTTAATCTGGTCAGTTAAATGAGGCTGAAAAGCCTTGAAAGTACAAAAACTACCATGGAGGAAGAAAGACAAAGAGATTTAAGCCGATTTCAGTTAAAGCTGAGATTGCCAACTCTGACATAAAATACGTTGAAAGTATAAATTGTTTAATGGCCATTGAATCTGTACTTGAGGAAGAGATTGAGAATAAAAGAAAATCGCCACCTGATGGGTCTGTGCATGTACACCTGGTGTTTTCAGGAGTAATTTTAAAATTATTTTATTAACTCTATGTTTGTAATTTAATGACTAAGGCTTTTTAAATATGATTTTGAAAGTAAATGGAGCACATTTGAAAGTAAGATTGGTCCGAAAGCATCCGAAAGAACCAATGACGTGACATGGCTCAGGGGCCGTTTACCCCAAACATAAGTTGGTTTCTACTTTTATTTTCTCGTTTTCATGGCTCATTATGATGGGATTAATATGTGTTATATGTATAGTTATTATATATTGTAATATCTGTATGTGTGAAAATAATATGTAATATATGTTTATATATTTATATATAATATATATTTTATATATAATATATGTTTATATATTATACATTATTTATGTAGTATTTAATACATAAGATAATTTATAGGATATTACATATAAATTAGAATGTGTATTCAATAAATATATAATATTTATAAAATCATATTCTAACGTTTATGTATGTTCTATAATACTTATAGAACATTATATATATATGTTTAATTATTATGCATGCATGTTATAAACTATAGAGTGCTGGAAGGACATTTTTGGGGTTATTCCACTTCTGCCCCATCTTATGTGTCTAATTCAGGTTGAAACAAAAAAAATAGAATGCAGGGATATGAAACCTTCAGTTCCATATCTTTCACCGTTGACAAACCATCTAAGCATTTTGCCATATAAGTTAGCGGCAAGATGTGAATTTAAAAAAATACACAATTTAATTGTTTGCAAATAGTAACACAGCAGATTTCACATATGAAGAAAATATTTCTTAATTGCATTTCTTGTCAATTTTTTTTTTCTTTCTTTTCCTGGGAACACATTAGAATAAATTTGCCTGACAATTAACAACAATCTGGGTCTGGTTTGTATGTTAATAACTGTATGGAGCAATAGGAACTCCCTGGTTTTTAGATATATAAATTCTAACAGGTATAAAAACTTCACCTTGGCAGCCAATTGAGAAGTATTTCTCCTTGTTCAAAATAAAATATTTTTTGCTAGTTTGTTTGGTTTTATTTTACTTGTCTAGAAAAGTCAGTTTGGTGGGTTGTTTTTGGTTTTTTAGTAGAAGAAAAGGTTTTCCCGAGATTTCCTTTATTTCTACTTATTTTTGTCTAGCAAAGTCATCCTCAAGATTTTTTTTCTTTCCAAGGAGAGATTCTCCAAGACTTTTCTCCCTTTATATTAGAGAAACTTCTTGATGGTGTAATATTTTTGTCTTGGCTGAGGCACATTTTATGCACATACTCAATATTTCAGCGCACAAGCTGTAAATTGAGGAGTGCATAATTTACCCCAAACCAAAGAGGCCGCGAGCATTTTTATGGGTAATACATTGCGTGCGACATCTGCCAGGAGCCTTCCCATCACACCACAGCTCTCCACAACACTTTATGAGAAGAAATAAAGACATTTTAGGGGGCAGAAAAGTAATTATCTCGCTGAGGATTTAGCTAGGACAGCAGGCTAAAACACCTTTATAAAGGTGACGCATTATCTTTAACAATTATATATGGCCAGATCTGAAACTCTGGGTTATTTTTGAAAAACTAACTATTTGCTGGACAGATGGAACCAAGTGAATGGCTACGACAACATCATGGGGCTCTCTGCGATTCTTCAATACAGAGCTCAATAAAAGCAACACTCAGGTCTCAGATATTGCCCGCAGGTTATATACTTATATTGCTGTGCGATGAAAATACTTGGATGTGGAAGAAGTAGATGGAGACAATGTCAGATGGGAACGTTTCTCCATCATCAGTCCTCACCATGAGATAGCAGGGACAGGTTGGAATTTTCAGGCTTGGACCCACTCGGTGCGCCCATGCTTAGCAGATCTTTGGGCCTGCGCTAATTAAAACCAAACGAAGCAATGGAAGGAAGTCCAGTACTGTTTCATGTCCATGGCTGCGCTGCCTTGGCACAGAGCCAGAATTATCCTGTTGTTATTCAACATCCATCCCCCTATTGCTGCGAGATGTGAACTGCCAGGGTTAAAAAAGCCGAAGCCGTGTATCAACGTTGGGTAGTCAAAGCCTGTCCTTTGTGCCCCAAATCAATATTTATGATCATCAATTAGACGTAATGTGATAACCAGGCATTTGAAAGATCAGAAACAATATTTTTTGCTCCGTACTGTGCTGTGGGGGGGTTCTCAGTTATGACTCCAGAAGGGCACAGGATTTTGGGAACTGCAACCATCTGGATACTTTTGGGCATCTGTTTTGTTTCACTTATTGTTCCATGCAGGTCTCTGCAAACAAAGAAAAACCCTCTAGCAATATTTTGGCTACTTAATTGATGGAGATTTTAAGGTACTAATGTATGAGAACCGTTGATTTTTCATTTATTCCATTGCACAAAGAGAGCAGGCAGAACAAAGCAGTGATTAAAAAGATTGGTACATGGCATTTTTGCCATGCGTTTTCAAAGTTCAGAGTTACCATGAAGTGGTAACTATCCAGAGTACTAATGGCTGGAATTTTTAGGTAAAAACGGAAGTATTTATTTTTTAAATGTATAATAGTGTCTATTTTTGATATTTTATTATCATAAATCTATAGCATGAAGGAAATTGCAGTTTGATGCAGATAGGTTGAAACAAGATATAGCAATCCAGTTGCTCTATGTTTGCTACCTAATGGCTTATTAACAGCTATTATTTACAAATTAATTCATGTATTTTTTGCATCTGCAGTAGTTTTTCCTTGTGTTATTTGCCTTTATAACTTGATATAGCAACTGTCCCTTAATTTACAAATTTCATTGCATGTACCATATACATTGCTGTTTCGTACAGAAGTTCCTGGTTCTAAATGTAACGTAAGAGCAAATTTTTACTAACACTGATACGGAGTTTTTTTATAAAAAAGGTGATGTACTTTCCCTTCCCTCTTCGGGTTGATATAACCTAAGAGTGACTCAAGAGTATATGTGAAATACACAGCCTCTTGCTATTATAGAAATGATGGTAAGCTGACTGCGTACTTTCCTGTGAATTTTAAGAGGGTTATTGCATAAATTTTGCTAGCACCTATGCAACTGCATCAATAAACTGTTTTTAATATCCCGTCTTAAATATCCTGTGGAGGGCATCAAATGCTGTGGGACCACAAGAGAGATCTCTGCTTCATTGTGAAGAGTTGATTTTTACGTGTGCTCAGAGGCAGCGAGAATGTATAGAGACATATAACAGCATTTTATGCCCAGAATTGCCACAGAGCTAAGAAAAGCAGGCGTGGGAGCCTATAATGGCTTTTGTCCCGTGTTGACGGGATGTTGCCTTTATTTGACCCTAGAATCCAGTACTTCTCTTGTAAGGCATATAGACATTTGCACAAGACAAATTGCTATAAAATCCTGCCAAACTTTATGTTTCTGTGCACCTGCATGATAATACAACTGAGAAGTATGTTACTATTTTCAACATAGTACCCCATCTCAGCAAGGTCTAATTCCCTTACCTACATACGTATATACACATATACAGACCATGCCAACAGTCTGGCTTGGAAATAGAAAACAGAAGTTAAAGATTCAATGCCATAAAAATAAAGATGAACACATTAATAAAAAATGTAATTAAATGCATTGTACTTAAATGGATTTATAATTGCTTTTTGATAATACATTTTTTCTCTTTTTTTTTTTTTAGTTGCAAATATTCTTTGCTATTCGTAACAACATTTTGGCCTGAGTGTAGTCAAATAGAATTAATATTTTTTTTCATACCATCCTTAGATCAAATTAAATGATGCAAAAAGGAAAAAATACCAGCTGCTGATGGTTTATTTACTTTGCATTTGTCATTATTTTACACTTTCCCTGTTAAGGTCTGAAAAGTATAATTTCAAAAGATTAAAAGCAGAAAACAGGGAGAGATAGAAACTGTATCGTACAATTTCTATCAAATTCTCAGATTAAAGGAAAAAATTGTAGTCCTGCAGAACCTTTTTATGAGTCCCAAGTTGTTGGGGATTTTTTAGATTTTATTTTAGTTAAAAGTTAACTCTATCCCATTAATCTTAACTGTCCAAGGAAAGTAAACAGTATGATGTAAAACTATTAAACATTCACATGCATTTAGCACAACCAAATCTAAGTTGGAGGGTCTTTTCTAAGAGAAGGGGAATTGAAAATGAGGGAGAAGACCAAATCAATGTGCACTGTGTAAAACCACAGCATATGCAGTACTTTTTGCAGTTATTGGGGTGTTTTCTGTCGGGTTCACAGACAGGGATAAAAATAAAGTGACTAATTCAGTCTCCTGGGTTCCTGGTTTCCGTGGTTCATGGTTCTTCAACAGCAAGATCAGCAGATGCAGCACTGATTCACCACCTGTTTCTACTTTTCCCTGTGTTTAGCTGCAATTAATCCAGAATGTCGGTCTTACGGCTGTCAACAAAACGGAGCTTGTGATTGTTGTAATTAAAACTTCATTTGGATATCAGCATGGTGAAAATTCACCATCATGGATGAGGTTTTAGCAAGAGTACATTGCAGCATCACTACCCCAAGTGCCATTGACTTTCCCCTTTAAATGGTGGAGCAACAGCATATAGAATCATTTTGGTTGGAAGAGACCCTCAGGATCATGGAGTCCACCCATAACCCCCCTCTGGCACTGCCCCATGTCCTGAGAACCTCATGTCCATCTGTCCAGCCCTCCAGGGATGGTGACTCCAGCACTGCCCTGGGCAGCCTGTTCCAATGCCCCACAGCCCTTTGGGGAAGAAACTGTTCCCCAGATCCAACCTCAACCTCCACCGGCACAACTTGAGGCCGTTTCCTCTGCTCCTGGCGCTTGTTCCTGGGGAGCAGAGCCCGACTCCCCTGGCTCCAAGCTCCTTTCAGGCAGTTCAGAGATCAGAAGGTCTCCCCTCAGCTCCTGTTCTCCAGCTGAACCCCCCAGGTCCCTCAGCCGCTCCATCACACTTGTGCTCCAGCCCCTCACCAGCTTCGTTCCCTTCTCTCCACTCGCTCCAGCACCTCAAGGCCTTTCTTGGTGTGAGGGGCCCAGAACTGCCCCAGGGTTGGCGGTTTGTCCTCCCCAGGTCCCAGCACAGGGACGGTCACTGCCCTGGGCCTGCTGGCCACACCAGTGCTGGGACCAGCCAGGACACTGGTGGCCTCTTGGCCACCTGGGCACACGCTGGCTCATGTTCAGCCGCTGGCACCAACACCCCCAGGGCCTTTTCTTGGGGCACTTTCCAGTCGCTCTTCCCCAGCTGCAGCGTCCATGGGGTTGTTGTGACCCAAGTGCAGGACCTTGGTGACCCTCAGACAATTGGCCTCAGCCCATGGATCCAGCCGGGCCAGACCCCTCTGTATGGCCTTCCCACCCTGCAGCACATTTCCCTTGACGCCTTGTCACTTGGCTCATCCCAGTATCCCATGTGGATTCACTCACAGAGAAAAGTCTCTGGTCTCTAATACATTATGGGCATGGACAAATTACCCCTTGCATCCCTTCCTGTGAAAAATACCCCAGAAGTGTGAACCTATCCACTGATGAACAAAGTACCGTGAAAATAATTACAATGGTGGTTTGTGGATTTCAGAGACAGACAACTCAAAATCATTTATACAATGAGGTAAAATTACTTATAGCAAGGAAAGTGATATTGTGGAACAAAAAAGAAATCACATTTTAAAATTAATTTTTTTCATTAACTTAGAATTATATTAAGTAATTTACATATACGCCTTTCTCACTCTAGCTGTTTCCAGTCTTCAATTAGCTTAATTTAACCAGAGATCTCTAGATAGGTCACAGCTCTCAAGTTTAATAAAAAATGAGCAAGTCAGGCTTAATAGAATTCATAAGTTACTCATGTTCTTTGGAGTAACACATACATTATTTAGATCTGAGTGATGCTCTACACTTTTAACCATATTTAGGCAACTATTTGCACTAGATATAGTGTCCCTGTGTGAGTATCTTTCAAGATATAAGACAGCTACTCACTTAACTCACTGGATTGCCCACCAACGCAAAAACCAGGTCCTGGATATTAATTACCCATATTAACATTTTTAATGACAGAAGAACACTGCATAGAATAAACTAGAAAATCCCTGATTACTTTTAATGTTCCCTGAACTGCTCTAAAGGAAGGTAAAGAGGCAAAAAGACAATTTCTATAAAGTATGTTCTGAAGTGTTTTGAAATAGCTGATTTATTTGTTCAGTCACTGAGGAGATTCTGTCTTAGAACACTTGCTGCCAGTAATTTCAGTAGAAGTTAAAGGTAAAATAAGATCCTTCCTCTTTTAACTCTTTTTCTGCCTTGATTTACACTGAGAAGGCTCCAACAACAAACAGTACACAAACTAGAGAACTAAGTTACTAAAAATATCTGGGTTTAAATGTTAAAGCTGAAAATAGAGCTACAACTTGCAGCTTCACCCATGCAGAGCTCTCCTCTTTATTTAAACCAAGATATTTTATCTCAAAGATTAGGGTGTTTCTATTAGTATCGAGGCTGATACAGTGTAGACTGAAATCAGAAGGATTCGTGCATCTGAATCTTGAAAATCCTGAGCACAGTAGCAGCTGAAGTGATTTGGCACATGTAATGAATCATTCAGTCAACACCAGAAAGGATTACACTGTCATTACCAACTTCTGACAGATTTCTTTGTGAAGTCCATATACTACACTGGATCATCCCTTGGTATTTATATCATTACAGAGACTGGGAAAAATGATGCCTTGTTATGATAATGTCATTTCAGTCCTGGCAAAGAAGAAATCCAGATAGGCTGATGAAGTAATACTTGATTTCTCTTGTACTTATGAGTGTAATGCTTATTTTTCCGTAAGCCTTCTGCCATAAATAAAGCTAATATTGCAAGTGTCAGTACAGATCTGTGGTACTGGAATTTTTGGGAGGGCTGCCTGGATGTGCATAGTAATACTGTCGAGTGGCATAGCAAGGAAATAACAGAATTTCTTCCAGAAATTACAATGGTTTCTTTTTTTCTACTCAGAATGAGGCATGTCTTGGTTACACAATTTTCAGAATGTGACACAAAAAAACCGCGTAGTCCAAGAAATCTAAATCAGAATGAAATTGTTTTAAAATGATTTTTTTCTATATAATTACTTCATTATTTTGTTAAAAGCCTATAGAGTAATTGAATGTTTACAAAAAGGGTGGGCTAACCCCTTTGATCATGTGTCTACAGGAGACATATATCGATTTATGAATTAGGTTGCATGTCAAAGCTAATTTAAACATTCCACTTCCATGTGCTATAAACTGAGTCTCTATCCTAGGAAATTCTTTATGTGGTTAGAAGTGTATTACAGAGTAATGAAAAGTCAAAGCCTGTATTTGTAAAGCAATATGCAAAGAAAGATGGCAAAGCTAGAAAATGACCAGGTATTGATGGTCTCATTGAGAAAAGATGTTCCATACGTCAAACCCAATATCCTTATTAGGATCTATCTATATCCTATATATAATCTATATCCTATAAAGGCATCTGCAGGGAAATCAGTGTTCACAGGAGGCACCTATGGATCAGTGAGAAATGCACTGGTACTTCATATAGCACTGGAGAGCTATAGGAACCATAAAATACCATCTGGTCATATCACTCTATCCTTTCATAGACCGGCTAAGTTTGGTGTTCAAACATGTCCCTTTGTTCCTCCACTTGTGTTAAATTCTCACGTAGTTTTCTAACTGTCCTTATTATTACAAACCTTCTGAGGTTTAACATAAATCCATAAAAATTCATGGCTAATTTAAACTTCTGGCCCTTGTGCCGTTCTTATCATTTCATAGGAGATCGCTCTTCTTCTCCAGTGACCATCTGCTATTCATTACATATATGGAGAGCAACTCCATCTCCTCTCAGACTTTGGTTTGCTTGGATGTAAAGAAAAAAAACCACCAAGAAGTGCTCTATTTACAAAGATTCCTGTGACCTCTCCTCAGCATTTGTTCCATCTGTAATTACTCCTTCATGAAACATGGTACTGCACCTGTATGCAATGCTCTATACAAGGTCTAAACAGTGCCTGGCATAAGACTAATCATTCCCAGTAACTAAGGAAAACACTCTCCCCAATACATCTTACCTTCTGCTTTTTCCACAGCTTCCTCAAAGTAGTAAATCGTTGCATAAACATCAACACAGGAGACAGGCAAAGTCCTAAACCACAAAAGTCAATGCATCTTTTTTAGCTTTTATTGGTGCCAGGAATATATTATTAAGGGTTATAACACAAATATAAAAACTGTTGTTCCGACAGGTAGACCAGATGTACAAAATCATTATGTTTATTCTTGTTGCAATACGGTATGGAAATTAAAAAAAGTTCCATAAAATGATGCTGATAACGCTTTGTTTTCTGTTAGCAATAGCATATGTATATGAGTCAGGGAAGAAAGAAACATGGGGCAAATGATTTGACCACTAAGTTAAAGCATCTAATAAATGAAATTGCAACTATGACTCAAAGCTACTTTTTCAGACCCAGCATCTACTATATAAGTCATTTCAGCTCAGCTCTTCAAGTGTACAAATCCATTACATTCCACACAGGTTTTTATTATTAAGTAAATAATACATGATTTATTAATTTAATGGCAAGAGTTGTTTTAATATAAAGGATAATACTACTCTAGGTCATTTAGCACATGTCAAAGGGACTTGAAATTGTCCATAAACAAGACTGAGCAAATCTTTTGAATCAGTATTGTTGGCAGTCAGCAGCAAGACCAAAAAGTGAGGAAAACGTGAGAGAATCTGAACTGGAAGAATAATATTCAGTCAGAAATAAATGATACAATGTGCTCGTGGATAAAATATATTTCCTTTTGTCATTTGGTGGGCAAAAAAATAATCCATTCTGCTGGTATGTTTTGGTACTTAAAAGGAGCTAAGCTTAGATATTCCTTTATCTACATCTGGGATATTTTTCAGCCAAAGTCATGATGCCATTTTTGTGACTAAACTAACAAACAAACAAAAAACAAGCACAGACACACAAAAAAAACCAAAATAAAACAACAACCAAAAAAACATTGTTAAGCAATCAAGCTTGCCAAGGAAAAACATCTGGACTTAAAATTCAAACCTTCAGGGAGGAAAAACTTAATCCATAAGTACCGAATATACTATGTACGGGCAGTACTAATGGATTTGAATGCAACATAAACCTGTCAGTTGGAAAGACTGTGTTTTCACATTGTGCTTTGCTGGATTATGTGCAGACACTTCAGCAACCTATAAAATATAACATGTAATTAAAAAATTCAGCTTAACAGTATTAGAAAAGTTTAATACTTCATACAGAAGAAGTTCATAGATCCACTACATATTTAAATATATATAATGATATTGCCAGTAGCGGTGAAAGTAAACTTGAAAAATATTCAAAGTTACTCAGGTATATTTTTTTTTATAGTTATGTGTTAGGAGAATAAACCAAGTAGAATACTCTTCTTGTTCAAAATTTGCCTATGCCAGAAACAAATACATTTTTTGGAGGTTATGTTAGAGGACAAACTTCACTTAATACTGATCTACACAAGCTATTTATATTTTTTAGATTTTCTGAAAAGGCAGCAAGCTTTTTAGCAGAGCACAGTACCAAGGAAAAATACCAAATCATTTGTATTTGTAACAATAAGAATGATCACTGAAGCACTTACAATCCCCTTTACTGTCTAGTGTTTTGTCAAATGATTTAAAAATGACTCATGTAATTTAAATTCCCTATAAAAAAAAAAAGAAAAAAAAAGAAAAAAGAGAGACTTGTGGTGTTCTCTAAAGCTTCTAACAGCAAGATATGATTGCAACATGATTTGTTACATGGAGCAAAACAATTGATCAAACCTGCAGAGTCCCCCAGAGCCATCAGTCACACAAACACCTGAGCAGGAAAAAGCACAGACTCATGAGTGCTAAGTTATTCCTGCACCTCAGTGTGGGATGAACAAGCTGCTGATAAAAACAGTTGCAAACAGAATTTTATATTAAAAAAAAAATATATATATATATATATATAAAGGTAAACCTTTTTGTTTTTCTCAATAACAGTATCTCAAGGGTGCAGAGAAGGCAATTAACAAAAAAGGACACAGCTGAAGTCAGGCATATCTGTACAAATTATGTGGAATCATCACTTCTCAATTTACCTTCAAATTAAATGAAAGTTTCTGGCAAGCAGTAGAAAACACACCATAGTAATTCAGGGTTCTGATGACATCTGCAGTCCTAAGCGGTCAGTCGTACACTGTTTCCTAAACTCTTGTTAAGTGCTGTAGTTGCTCCATCATTTCCCTCCATCATTTGATATTTGGGAAGATAATTCCCTTCCAAGCCCTATATGTTCTAATAGATCTAAATGTTTCTTCCTCTTAGGTACCAGAGAGGTCACAGGAATAATTGTAAATAGAGCACTTCTTGGTGTTTGTTTTTTTCTTTACATCCAAGCAAACCAAAGCCTGACAGGAGATGAGGTTGCTGTCCATATATGTAATAAATAGCAGATGGTCACTGGAGAAGAAGAGTGATCTCCTATGAAATGATAAGAACAGCACAAGGGCCAGAAGTTTTAAATTAGCCAAGAATTTTTATGGATTTATGTTAAACCTCGGAAGGTTTGTAATAATAAGGACAGTTAGAAAGACTTGTTATGGAGACTTGTTAGGAAATGTCTGGAGCACGGAAGGGTTGAGGTTGGAAGGGATCTCTGGAGGCCCTTTGGTTCAACTTCCCACTGCTAAAGGAATTGTAGAATGTCTTGAGCCAGAAGGACCCACAGGATCCTGGAGTCCAACTCCTGTCCCTGCACAGGACACCCCACAGGTCACCCCGTGTGTCTGAAGACGGTGTCCAGTCTCTTCTTGAACACTGTCAGGTTGGGGCTGTGACACTTCCCTGGGGAGCCTGTTCAGTGTCCAGCACCTCTGGGGGAAGAACCTTTTCCTCATGTCCCACTGACCCTCCCTGGCACATCTCCTGCCGTTCCCTGGGCTCTGTCACTGTCACAGAGCAGAGCTCACCCTGCCCCTCCTGCTCCTGCTGAGGAACCTGCAGCCCATGAGCTCTGCCCTCAGTCTGCTCTGCTCCAGCTGAACAAACCCAGGGACTTCAGCCGCTGCTCATACAGCTTTTTGATACATACCATGTCATTACTTTAAAAAGAGCCCTGAAGTATCTAAGCAGGTTGAGCAGTCACAAGGTGACAGTAACACATCCAATTGAACAGTAGAGAAAGGAGTGAGCCAAGATTAATCCAAGAAATACCCCTGATAATTCAGGATCAACCAGGAACAGGTGCCCAGACTGAGCTTAAATGGAACTCCAGGGCCCATGGGCAGAGGGTGTGGGCTGGGATCCCAGGTGATGATGATCAGGGCCATTAAGGCCCATTAGTGCCTATTTTTAAAGAGCACTGCATAAAAATAAGGATACTTGCCCCCTCAAAAATGCTGAGTGCAGCCTGTGGTACCATTAGCCTTATTTACAGCAAAGACACATGTTCAGCTTGGATTTAAATCAGGGACCTCAGGTCATTTTTCAGCCAAGATCTTTCCATCTGAGTGGCCTCCAGCACCTCCTGGTGTCTGTTGTTGTTCCTCCTCAGGTACTAGACTTTGCACCTCCCCTTGTTGAACTGAAGGAGGTTCAGAGCAGCAGAAATGACATTAAAACCAATGCCCATAGTTGCTATTCCTCAAAGAAAAGAGGTGTCTTCAGAAGAGCTCACTCTTACCTGTTTCTCCCAGCAGAAGTACCTGACCTGCAAACTACAGTTTACATAAAGTGGAGCATGAAATGATTGTTTCTTTATTAGTTAATCAGAAGCCAGTCAGTAATATTAATGTCAAGGCAACATGTCAAATATTTGTGGAAAATACGCTCAGACATTTCTACTGGTGTTGACAGAACAATACACATATATGGATGTAGATGATGTAGAGAAAAACACTACCAGACGTATTTGATGGATTTGTACTTTCCCATTTCCTGGCAAAGGTGCTGGATTCTGTCCACTGATGTCACCAGGAGGTAGAACACTGCAAGATTAAGGTCTAAATTTATATCTATTTAAAACACATTTCATATAGCTTCAGAATTCATTCCAGCCTTGACTTTGTGTGCAAGTGCCCTCAGACCCTGGCAACCAGCAAGGTCTCCTTAATTTAGCAGATTTGCAACCTTGTCAAAGGCCTCTTTCAGTTTCCAAGTGCCCTATCTTTCATTTTCATAATTGGTAGTGCAGAGAAAACTAAATGCAAAGTCAGGAAATTAATTTAGATATGATGCCTTGGTCTGCATTTCTTTAATTCAGGCTGAGGTACTCAATTATGGGTCACTTTCAGTGATATTGGACCAGAACTGTGTAACTAAGGAGGCCAAAAGCTAAAGCTCAGGAAGAAATAGTTTGACCTGTCAAAACAGCAGAAACCATCCTGAAGGATTTATATTCAGCCATTATGTTAAGTCACAGAAAGAATTAGTATATATATAAATCCCAATTTACAGAAAGAAAGTGAGGTACATAACTAATTTTAAACACGTAATTCTAAGCCTGTATAACAAGTGCTTAGTGTTAAATGGAAGATAAAGAGCTCTCCTGAACTAGAGCACTAACTGGGATGAAAAAATCACTTTTTCCTTTTATCTTTAACACCTCATGACCTGGGAAAATAAAAAGATTCCGTATCCTGTCCTGAAGGATGCTCAGGCATAGAGAGGTTTCAGAACACAATGCGTCTTCCAGAAGATATGTTTCCATTGTACATTGTAAATACAATTATATACCTGGTCGACTGTAAGCACAGTGAATGAACATGAAATGTTTGCTGATAAGAAATAGTTTCCTGCAGCACCATTATTCTGGAATTCCTCCTTTATAAGAAAAACAAACCAAAAGCAAAACAAACCAAACCAAAGCTGCTAAAAAACCTTTCAGGGTGAAGAATGGGGTTCCTAAATCCTATTTAGAATGTGTACATCACAGTTTCTTTTAAGGAACATGTTTTCTAGACAATTTACTCATATTGTTATAGACGTTCCCAGCAGCATTTCTGCAGTTTCACTTTTATTTCAGCTTCGGTAGATGAAGAAGACTTTTCCATCATTCTTGGCCCTTCAGCATGTGCACCTCTCCCTTGGACCCCTCGCATATCCATTCACGCCAAAGCCAAGCAACAACTCTTCACGCAAGATGCGTCCTCCAAGATCTGTTTCATCTTGTCTATGACCCGACGCTTCCAGAGAATCGGGATGAACAGAAAGCTCTGCAATGAGTGCTAAAGATCAACGTTTCACATTATTGCAGATGAAGTCTTTAAAGGTAAGAAAGAATTTCAAAGGTGAAGTACAAGCAAGACGTTGCTTTTAAAATCCAGCTAAACCAAGTCTCCTGCTTCTCATGTGTTTGAAGTGGGTATATATGCAGAAGATAAAAATAGCTTATAAAATAAACCCTGCCGCTCCTGATGTCCTGGGCATGTACAGCAGAAGTGTTGAATGGACACCACCATGGCTCTCTATTTTAAGGATATAATCACATATTTGTGCATTATAATTATGAAATGTGCTTGGGCTCTGTGCCCTTTTTAAACCTATTCGGTATAAAAAAAAAATAATCAAGTCAACTTCTTAATATCCTCTTATTCTGATGACCTTGTAGTGGCCTTTGAAAAGGCTCATTATTTGGTACCTGGGAGGTAGAAATATTTAGATCTATCAGAATATGAAGGGTTTGGGAGGGAATCATCTTCCCAAATATCAAAATACCATACTGCTCAGCAAAATCTCAACCCTGAGTTTGGAGTTTAACAAAATCTAGAGAGAGGAAAAAAAAAGGGGGGCAGGGGAGAGGAAAAAGAAAATAAGAACTGTGTTAGTTCTGAAGTTAATGTAGGTATATTAATAGGATGAAATTCAGCCCTTACTCTATCCAAGCCCTGGTGCTCATTTTCAGTGTCTGAACTCTGTGACAGATAAGCGCTAATTTCTGAGGAGTGCTCGTATGGCAACTGTTAAAATGGCAGATCCCTTACTCTTGTGTTTATGGTAATAACATTTAGTGAGGTTAGCAATCACCGTGATTTCCCATATGGAATGAGAAGAGTGTAATGTTACGTTCCTAGTTAAAGTTTATTGAGCAGGAAGGATATTAGAAGTCAGAACTGATTAATTCAAGGTATAAACAGTCAACACTGTTGTTGGGTTTTTTTCTTTCATTTTTTTTTCCACACAGTCTTGTCTCGCAAACACTTTGCCACATAACCCTATTAGTGCACTCATTTCTGATCACAGTTGTTTCTTTTACTTCCCTTCGTGAGTTCGCACCTTTACATTAACAAATACATTAAGTACTCACGGCTTATTCGCAATACGTCAGCAGAGTCAGATTGAGCTCAACGGTTCAATGTCAGGCCTTTAAAGGGACCGTCAGTCAGGCTGGAGCATATAGACCTTTTAAAATGGTTTTCAGTTCACCAATAGTGAAAGATTTCAAATTATGATGTAATTTAAAAAATGATGAATGTTCTATAGACTCAAGTGTTTTGTTTCATTTTTACGCTAGAGATAAAGGGGCATTTATTCTCTTTTTCTTTGTATCTATCTTAAGGGCAAGATCAGCAAGGGAGTAGTCTATAATTTAGGTAAGCCCATTCCAGATTCCTTGGGGAAAAATTGGTAACTAAGTGGAAAGTACATTTTTAACTATCCCAATCTAAGTAAAAGTATCTTCTAATGTCCTCCTTGCTCAATAAAATTTTACTAGAAATGTAACAATCTATTCTTATTATTACTTATGGGACATCAAGGCAATTACTAGCCCCGCGATATGCTGTTGCCATAGCCAGAGGAATAAGGGATCTGCCATCATAGCAGTTGCCATATGAGCACTCATTAGAGTTACTAATTTGTCACAGAATTGGAGTGGGAATGAACACCTGGAGTGTGACTTGATAGTGATAGAGCTCTATTCCAATAATGAGCCTGCTGCCTTAATTTAAGTCTTTTCCGTAACTTCAGGTAGCTTAAGAAGACATGACTTTCTGTCAGTGTTGAAAACATAACTATATGTATTCATGATTTAAGTTTTTAGATATATGCATGTTATATATCTAAAATAAGATATCTTACTGCTTGAAGATGACAGAGAAACAACAGAAAGAGCACAAGTAGGCAATGTGGGTTTGCTACCCTGTACATAAGGGCAAATCTGTCCCATGGAAATTATTTTTATCACATTCATAAGAGAATAATAAAAGTAAAGACACAATCAAGCTAAAGATTAATTAATAAAAAGACATACCAGGAGGACCCAACATCTTGACAGTCTCCAGAGAAAGGCTGGGATGCAATAGAACACAAAGTTCTGGTCCTCTCACAGACCACAAGATCTCCTTCTGCACACACTGTGTCTCATTTAAACAGCCCAGGGCAGTGGAGTAAACACACTGACACCTAAATAAATTAGGCTTCTCAATTTCTGCTTCCCTTCAACTGCTCCTGAAATATCTTCCTTCCTTAGAGCAACTGATGGATTGTTTAACTCCAGCTGACAGCTGCACTTGAAATCCCATCGGATTTTACTGTAATCTCATACTTAAAATGCTTCTCTGTCCACCTATATGAACAACATTTTTCATTAAGGCTGTCTAGATCCTTCTTTCTCCACATTCTACCTTACAGCAAGATGTCTCTTGATGTCTTTACATTTTATGTTCTGGTCTCACTGGCAGAATCCATTTGCCGTCACCAAATATTACTGCAATCCCATCCCTATTCTCTTTTTCTGGGATTTCTCCCATTCACCTCAGACAACTGAATTCCTCCATGGCAATCAGTGCCTGGGTAAGAGGATTATATCCCGCTACTTCTCCAAGAAGAATGGGGTTTATTCTCCTCTGACTTGAAAGATCAAGGAATGCACATTCTTTTTCTATGGACGCAGTTATAATCTCTGTTGAATAAATAGGAAAGGTGACGTGTCAAATGAATGAAGGTTATAATGGCAGATGAAAATAAATAAGATTAAAACAACAACAAGGTTGAAGCATTGAATTATTTAGATTTTGCAGTTAAATCTCTGTATGTTTGTGACATTTTCTGTTATCTTCAGATGCTTCCAGTTATAGCTTGTGACTCCTTGTGTTCAACGTACAGGTCTGCTCAACTCCACAAAGCCTTCATTCGGTTGTGCCCAGAGATTATCTTTAAAGCCATCTACCCCCACAAGGCATCCCAGAACGGTAGGATTATTTTTAATTCCTATTTACTCTACCCAGGTTGAATCTTGCACATGTTACAAAGGAGATCATACCTATATGATGATATATGAGTTCTCTTCAGTCTTGAGTGCAGGTTTTCCAAACAGTTGAACATTTATGACATCAGTGAAGGAACCAGTGGTATTTATTTAAAAGGAAAAACCCATCCATGATTTATTATGCCAATGGGGTCACCAGGCTAGAGAGCCCAGTATACCATCTGTACTGGGTTCTTCATGTACATAGCATTTATCCATCCCAAACTTGCCACCTCCTTTTCAAACAATCATGCACGTCTAGCATATGTTTTTTTCCACCTAACAGTAGTCATACATTTACATTACTGCATTTCCATGGAGAGCTGACCCAAGTTCCCTATCACTTTTACATCAGATACGGCCGTAAAACTGTCGAATTAATTCTGATATGTGTGAATTTAGTATTTTTTTACCATGGAATGATATGCTACACCAAAAGGGCTGAAGTTCCCACAGGATTGCAAAGTTCTCTAAGGTCGTGCACTCAGCTGTATACAGCCATATTCTAACATACGATAAGGTGAGAGAAGGGTCACGCTATATTTATTTTAGAAGCAAAAATAAAATAAAAATGGTTTGGTTTTTTTTAATCAAACAAAAGCAGCCAAACAACAATAACAAAAAACAATGTGTATTTAATTCAGAGTAACGAAGACTACTATATTTCTAAAATTTGTGCATCATTCAAAAAGTCTGGGGAAATCTATGAAACAGTATGGGTTTTTAATTAATCTCTGGTTTCAGACTTACTCTTCAAGAGAAAAAAAAAGGAGTAGGGGGAGACAGTTCCATATCTTGAGGGAAATCCTGTGGGAATAAGGTGCATAATTTGGAGGACCAAAATAAAACTACCTCTTCTTATGAACCAAGAGAATTCCCAGGAGAAAAGTTCAATTTTTAGTTCATTTCTAACCCAGAATTACAGGCAGTCTAAAGGTGTTATGCATCTAAGATTGCTGTGAAGCCAAGACCACGCTGTAAAAAATCAGAAGGGGATTAATGAAAGGAGAAGGTTATTAGTACTGCCAGCCATGCTGGTTGGAGGTGATGTTAGAGCATGAACTGTTAAGAAGGATGTTTCTCCCTTGAAAATCTACTCAAGTTGTCAGGAAATACAAAGTACCACAGTCTAAGGACCATCTCTGTGATGAAGCAAAGGAAGACAGATGAACTTGAAGGCTTATTGAGTAGAGAAATATGAGTCAGTGCACGCTCTATAAACATTGCTTGCCGGGGGTTTTTTTGGTTTTGTTTGGTTTTATATTTTAATGTATGAGCTAGAACTACTCACAGGCAAACTAACAGTGTCAATAAAAATGCAATAGCATGTTAAAGCTGTCATGTAACCACTGCTACATGAAGTTAGAAAATAGGTGCACAGAAGGCAATTCTTCAATTTCAGAAGTTCAGCACACAGCGTGTCAGGTGGGGATTTTATTTTTGGGGGGATGGAGGTGCTGTCTCCTCCTCACATCAGAGTTTTCAGCTCTATTCGTGACATTTAACTTTATTAAGTGAATTGAGTCTGTAGGCCTGCTGAGACCAAAGTGTTCTTTGACATAAAATGTGTTGCAACACAGAAATCATTGCGGCCTTTAGGAGAAAGGGAATATGAGGATTCGGGACCTACTATTCTGGGCATACCTACTTCTGATTCCTCAGCTCTTTGCAAGGTCCTTAGTTACCCGGTAAACATTCCTATGTACTTCTGATGTAGCCTTTCCTGAATTCATAGCCCAAAAAAATTCTTCCATCCCTGGAGTAAATCTATAAGATACTTCAAAGGACAGGTGATAACTGGTCCTTCTCTTGTAGAAAAATTGAAACTTGCACATTTAGAGTAAGGAAGAAATTGTAAAAGCATATTTTTCAACACTCCTAATAAATCCAAAGCACTGTAGCAGTTGTCATTATCAATCATACTAATTAGTATTCTGTAATAATAATTATGGGTGAATCAATAAATGCATAAGAGAGGTTAGATTAATACAGTTAATGAGATCTTTACAGTCTTTCTTGTAAGAAGAAGGCTAGAAAATTCAGAAGTTGCATTCTGATATGTTTCTATGTTAAATTTCTATGCATTCATATGGATTCCAACAACAAATACCCAGTTAGAGGCCTTTACAGATTTTCCTCTAAAACTAACCTACATTGATCAGGCTTTTATATCAATTATAACAGGTACATTTAAATCTCTGTGGAGGTCTTCTTCCATCTTTTCCTATCACTTAGAAATAAAACAATAGCTCTTGCTGATGGCAGTGTGATTGGATTGACCTTGTCTGGCCACGGTGCCCAGTAAGCCCCTCTGTCATTCCTCCTCCATCCACAGGACGGTGGGAGAAAACACGATGAAAAGCTCTTGGGTCAAGATAAGGAGAGATCACCTGTGAATTGCTATCATGGACAAAACCAGTCTTGACTTAGGGAAAATAGTTTAATTACTGCCAATTAACTGTAACAGAGTAGGATAGTGAGAAATAACACAAAACTAAAAACATCTTGCCCCCACTCATTCCTTCTTCCTAGGCTCAGCTTCTTCTGACTCTAATACCTCTTTGCCCCGAGTGGCACCAGGGGTGGGAAAAGAGGGTTGGGGTCAGTTCGTAACATGTTGTCTCTGCTGCTCCTTCCTCCTCACCTTCTTTCCCTGCTCCATGGTGGGATGCTTCCCATGAGATACAGTCTTTTATGAGCTTCTCAAGCATGGGTCCTTACCATGGGAAGGGAAGGGTCTTTTTCACAGGGTGCAGTCCTTCAGGAACAAACTGCTTCAGCATGGGTCCTCCATGGGCCATAGGTCCTTCCAGAAAGTCAACTCCTGCACAGGCTTCTCTCCACAGGCCACAGTCCCTGGCAGAGGCCTCCACAGAATCACAGAATCACGGAAGGTCAGGGGTTGAAGGGCCCTGGAAAGCTCATCCAGTGCAATCCCCCCATGGAGCAGGAACACCCAGATGAGGTTACACAGGAAGGTGTCCAGGCGGGTTGGAATGTCTGCACAGAAGGAGACTCCACAACCCCCTGGGCAGCCTGGGCCAGGCTCTGCCACCCTCACCCCAACAAGTTTCTTCTCAAATTTAAGTGGAACCTCTTGTGTTCCAGTTTGTACCCATTACCCCCTGTTCTATCACTGGCTCCATCCTCCTGACACTCCCCCTTTCCATATTGATGCCCATGAATGAGTCCCCCCTCAGTGTCCTCTTGTCCAGCGCCAGAGCCCCAGCTCCCTCAGCCTTTCCTCACACGGGAGATGCTCCACTCCCTGCAGCATCTTGGTGGCTGCGCTGGACTCTCTCCAGCAGTTCCCTGTCCTGCTGGAACTGAGGGGCCACGACTGGACACAAGATTCCAGGTGTGGTCTCCCCAGGGCAGAGTAGAGGGGCAGGAGAACCTCTCTGACCTACTGACCACCCCCTTCTAACCCACCCCAGGCACCATTGGCCTTCCTGGCCACAAGGGCCAAGTGCTGGCTCATGGTCATCCTGCTGTCCCCAGGACCCCCAGGTCCCTTTCCCCTATGCTGCTCTCTAATAGGTCATTCCTCAACTTATATTGGAACCTGGGGAAAGCCTTCTCCTGTATGGGCTCTCTATGGGCTGCAGCTACTTCAGGGCACGTCTACCTGCTGTGGCACGGGGTTTTCCGCAGGTTGCAGGATGGAGATCCGCTCCACCATGATCATCCATGGGACAACCTGCCTCCCCATGGTCTTTTCCATGGGCTGCAGGGGAATCTCTGCTGCAACATCTGGAGAACCTCCTCCCTGTCCTTCTTCATGGACCTTGGTGTCTGCAGGGTTGTTTCTCTCACATTTTCTCCCTCCTCTCTCACAGCTGCTGTGCAGCAGTTTTTACTCTTTCTTAAATATGTTATCACAGCGTGGTTGATGAACTCAGCTTTGGCCAGCACTGGGTCCATCTTGGAGTCATCTGGAACGTCAACACAGGGGTGGCTTCTGGTGTCTTCTCAGAGAAGCCACCCCTGCAGCCCACCTTGTTATCAAAACCTTGCCACACAAACCCTATACAATACAGACAGTAATAGTAACTTGAAATTTTAGTTCCCAGCATCATAATCATGAGTCCTCTGTATTTCCTTAATCATCTCTGAGGCAGCCTAAATGTCAGAGGGACAAGCACTTCCTCGGACAAGCACTTCCTCAGACAACTCCTTCTGCTGGAAATATCTCACATGAAAACTCCTAGGATGACTTCTGCTTTGTTCAGGTTTCTAGGCAGCCTGCAGAGGTTTAGGAGACTTTTTTTCCACTCACCTCTTTCAGCCATTTTTCACTTTTTTACTAATAGCAGCCATTCTGGTTATGCAGCATGACATATTTTTGGTAGTGAATTTCACTTCATCCCAGTTTTTGAGCTTTACCCTATAGTGACAATGACTCCTCTTTTGTCATCCGCATGTTTAATCAGTGCACTCCTACTGTTCACGTGATGGTCCTTGATGAAATTGTAAATCATTGCCTTCCTAAACTATAATCAATAAATACTGTAGCTTGCGTTCTCTTGAGAAATTACTTACATGAGTTGATATGCAACACCACTTTGCCAGCAGTACATCTGTTTTCCATATTGTTTTGTGGCCATATGTATCTTTTCCATAAATATTCAGAAATTACACAAAATTGTTACACAAAACAGTTACACAAAATGACAATACTAGCTAGATCTCACTTTGTCTGTGTTAGCATCTCTAAATTCACAAACAGAATCACACTGGCTGCTCACAACTTCTATCCTTCTGAAGATATAGGAAAGATTTTGGCTAAAGCGTTTCTGTTTCAGTTCAACCCATCAGTATTTAAAGAATTTTAAAATGATGTATTACTTGTACATTTTCTTTCCCTTTAAAGATTTTATCTCGCTTTAATGACCAGTGTGGAAATGCTTCCTTTCCCCAGTCAGGGCAGGATTGTAGCACCCGCGGACAGGCCACAGTAGGAAACCATCCTACATTGCTCCCGTCTCTTCTGCTTTGCCCATGAGGTGGGGAAACCATCTCGTTCTCCCATGCCTTAGTTTCCCTAAATGTAAGCTGAAAATAATGACATTGTCCTTTTTTCAATAACGTTGTGAGATACACGGATGAAAAGTGATACTGAGACACATCTTCCACACTTGGAGGACCACCACATCTCTATATGATTAAAATAGAGGAGGTGGGACAGTAATGAGCTGAAGCTTGTAAGTACCCAGTCTCTAAGAACAAAGTCACATATTTCTAAAGGCATTCTTGATTTGATTTCCAGTAAATGGCTATGGAAATTTTGACTGCGAATCTCAGCAATCCCTAAATACTGTGGCTTTCTGGAATGGGGTAGTGTAACAGCTTCAGAATTCCCATTCAGTTAAGGGAAAGCCATCTCTGAAACGAAGCCTAGTACATAATAGGCAATACTAAAACAGCTCACAATTACTGTAATTTAACATTTAACTCGCATTCAGCTTATAGAAAAAAATAAAGACCTAGCTACTTGTGCTGTATACCTTTGTGCAGCTTCCATTAAAACATGTACAAACAACCTTGTTATGTGAGGCACAAAAACACTTTCCTAAATGTCATATTAAGCTCATTACCAGGAGAATGAGAAAGCTCTCTAATGTGATTGCTCTTTCTTCATAACAAAGGCAAAAATTACCAGTTCCTCAGATTCTCAAATGAGTTGTGATTGGAGTTAGATGAACTGATGCTGATGAATATTAACTTGCGCTGGCTATGTGTGCAAAAAGGCATCTTAAAATGTATAAGTTTCATCTGTACTGATAACTTCTATTCATCTGGTGAAACCCTTTCTTCTGTTACACGCTTCGAGATTCATCTGAAGCCAATGACAAGCACACACAGAGCAAGTTGTAGCAGAGCATTGGTGACATCTTTCATCTTTTGAAAGGAAAAAAACATTGTCAATGATAATGGTATTGGCATTTCCTGGCTCAGTTTGAGTAAATTGAGCTGTGTCTTCAGATTGCTCATTGCACAACTGTAATGTGAGAAGAGCCTTTTAGTTTCCAAAAATATTAGGTCAGAATAACGGGTTTTGTCTCATTTGCGCACGGATATATAAACTGCAGTGCTGAAGAGAATTCACAGAAGTGATGCCAGCAGGAACCACCTCTTTCGATACAGTGGCATTTCCCTAACTGGGGCAATATAGAAATACTGCATTTAGAATCCAGTCTGGATGGCCCTTGCTTGCTGCCCGTATGGCTGTGGCCAATTCACATTCATAGGTCCCAGATACAGCAGATTTGTAGCAAAGTAACAAATAAATCTGGAGAAACTGGAGCACTGCTGACATAAAAAATGTGTTGATGTCACTGAAAACCCTTAGTGACCATAAGCTTACATTGACCCAGAAAGCTAATATGTTGATATGCACTATAGCGGTCCAGAAAAAAATACAGGGATGGTTTTACTCTAAAAGGTTTAAACTAAACTGACAGTTTTGAGAGAATATCTGAGCAGGACCTTAACAAATGGATGGCACTTGCATCTCCAGAAATGGTGCAGTTGACCACAGGCCAACGAAGACTCACCTCCTCCTCACCTCATTGTTTAGAATTGTGCTGCCACAAGCTTTTGTAGTATCTGGTCTAGTTACTTCACCATTCTGGTTAAATTTTTCATCCCTCTTACCTATGCAAGAACGACCTCAAAAGTTTTTCTCTTACCAGGTGCTTGTAGACAGCTCAGTAAAGTCCCTTTGTCTCCAGAGGATTCTCTGCAAGGAAATAATATACAGATTGCTCTTTGAGTGGGTATGATAAAAAAATACATATATACATGCGTATATATATATATGTACTAAGAGACATGGGGAGGGTCCTGGCAGTCAGGAGAAAGTAACAAGAAAAAAGGATAATTTTTTGGAATTCCACAGCTGTGAAGGAGGCAAAAGGCCAAAGATCATGCGAAAGCATAACCTATAAACACTAAAAAGGGTCTTATTTATCCTTTATCATGCCTGTGTTTGCTTTTATCCAATCGTCTTTTTGATGCAACAATGTATTGTTAGTAAAATGAGACCTATTATTCAGAGAAGATATTTAATGACTATTAAACATCTAGGTCAGGACCGTAGTGCTGTGGTTTTTCTTTATTTCCACAATATCCTTCCTTATTTGATGTCTGTCATGGCATAAAGTTATAAAACCACCTTTTTTAAGAAGATAGCAAAAGCTAGAGAATAAAAACTGAAAAACCATCTCTGAATACTGTTCAAGATAGAGCTGTACAAATTGTCAGTGGTTCTGCAGCTTTTTCAGGCAAAATACAAAATCTTTGAAAGTCTTTGGTCGGGGTTTGCATGTTTTTCACTTTATGCTAAGCTGCTCCAAAAATATTTTCACAATATGGGATCTTCTAATTCAAAGCAAAAAAAAATCTGCTATGACAGTCAAAAATTGAGGTGAGTACAAAACCCACTAACGGTGTCTGATTTTAGAATAGTCTATCACCTCAAGCTGTTGTGACTCTTCTTACTTGTGACATAGTTTATAACAAGCTGAAAATAATAAGTATCAAGCAGAGTCAGACGAAAATGCAGGCTGAGACAAAAAAATGTATCCCCATATTCAATATAATTAGGTCTGCTGTGTGCTAACCATAGAAATGGAACTTGTAATAAAATAAGAATGTTCTTTTCCATGACATAATGAGTAACCTGCACATTTTAATAAGCACTAACTTAATGAGTTTAGAAGCAATGAAATCCTTTACTTGTATTAGGAATATAGCAGAATTATGTTTACCTCAGGTGTATTTCTCTTCCAGTGTAACTATGAAAATAAAAGGAAAAATAAGGGAAAATAGTTAGGCTAATATATTTATCCTATAAATAAAAGTCATAGCAAATTTATTCTTGAGAAATTTAGAAAAAAACTTACTGAACAAATATGAAAAATGCTGTACATTAAAATACTATGTTGTTTGTGTTTTGAAAGAAAGAAAGAGATTAATGAGATGTAATTTAACTACACAGGACAAGTGCCCTCTGTAGAATACTAGCCTAGCCAGGGTAAAATACTATTTTTTGCATTAAAAATCAATGCATCTATGCAACCATTTCTGTTAATTGAAGAAGTGCTGAAGTATCGTATTTGAAAACAGAAATAGCCATTCTTTAGTTTGATTCTTCCTTGTTTCTCATAGCTCCATCATGCAAGACAAATAGGTGTGATGGGATGATCTGCCAGAGCCACGGAGATAAGTGTTTTGCACTCCTTATATTATACAAATAGATAATCTTTCTTTTTCTTAACTGTAAAAGAAAAACAACAACAAAACAAAACCAAACCAACACCAAAGAGCATTTCTCAGTCCATGGGAAGAGAAGGAAACCTAAACACGTAAGGACTTTGAGAGAAAAAGACCAATTTTGTTTGCTGCTGGCAGTGTCCTCCCTTGTCCAGTGTCCAAATCCCGAGCTGCTGTATGTCACCATAGTGCTACTTACTAGCTGAAGTTTTGACCCTAAATATTTCAGTTTTCCAATCACATCTTTAATAATGTGTGAGACTTTTCACAATGTTTAACAATGGTGGGGTTTGAATTTTTAAATTGTTTCGGAGCAGGTATGTGTCCACTTGTTGTACAAATGCAACTGGATAATATTTTCCCCTTTAAAAATGCCGGATTGATATCTAATGATTTTCCAGGGAACTTTTTCCCTTTATGTTCAGTTTATTCAGTGTAAGATTTGAACACCTTGATTTCCAGACAAGTTTTGACTTGCTGTTCCTCTCATCCTGTTGATCCTGACGGTTGCACTAAAATGAATTACATTACCACTTTACACTTAAATGATGTATAAAAGCTTTCCTTCATCTCAGTGAGAGAAAATCTGGGTTCTAAAACTGACCCTTGTTCCACAAACATCATACAGAAAGAGAGATATCAGCTATGCTATCTGCAATTCTATTATTTCTTTTCTTTCTTTCCTTCACTTTCTTTCTTTCTTTCTTTCTTTCATTCATTCTTTCTTTCCTTCTCTTTCCTTCTTTCCTTCCTTCTTTTCTTTCTTCTTTCTTTCCTTCTTTCCTTCTTTCTTTCCTTCCTTCTTTCCTTCTTTCTTTCCTTCTTTCCTTCCTCCTTTCTTTCTTTCTTTCTTTCTTTCTTTCTTTCTTTCTTTCTTTCCTTCCTTCCTTCCTTCCTTCCTTCCTTCCTTCCTTCCTTCCTTCTTTCCTTCTTTCCTTCTTTCCTTCTTTCCTTCTTTCCTTCTTTCCTTCTTTCCTTCCTTCTTTCCTTCCTTCTTTCCTTCTTTCCTTCCTTCTTTCCTTCTTTCCTTCCTTCTTTCCTTCTTTCCTTCTTTCCTTCCTTCTTTCCTTCTTTCTCTCTTTCTCTCTCTCTTTCTTTCTCTCTTCCTCTCTTTCTTCCTTTCTTCCTTTTTTCCTTTCTCCATAATTACAAAATATGCAATATGTTAACTTTGAAATCTGGCACATTTTTCTCTCGTAATAGCATGTCTCACAGGAAGTACATAGCTATTTGACCTTATCTTGCTCAGGTGCTCCATTACTCCACATATATGCTATGCCAAGCAGAGTTTTCCATGCTGCTTTGATTTTTGTTACGGGAATCAGTCTCAGGGCTAAAATATTTCTCAAGAGAAGTGTCACGGTACAATCTTGGCAGCTCATTTATTCTCTGCTTACTCCTCTTTCCAAGAGTAGCTACAAAACTGCTTGAAAAGAATGCATAGCAGAGCACCCTGGTTTTGTTCTGAATAATAGGCGGCTAAAATAAGCTTACTCATTTGTTGAGGATTTCCAGCAGTGGCACATGCTGTTCTGCACTGAGACTCTTATCCATGATCTTGTCACTAAATGCATTACATAAAAATAATATTCATTAATTACATTTTAATTTACACCTCTCTCAAATGTAGTTGCACTGGACTAAACTAGCCACCATCATAAATTAAATCATCCATTGCTATGTTGCAAAGAATGAAAACTATTTTGGGGGAAAGAGAGATACTGATGTTTGTAATTTAGTGTTAAGAAAATGCACATACAAGTCTGGTCCTTGATCTTTCTCTACACTGTGTTGCTGAGAGACATTATATTTTCAAGTACTTTTTCTCATTTCTCCTTCTTTCAGAAGTCTGATTATATTAGATTCAGAGAGCTTGCTTATTTAAGGGTCATATACTGTGAGTACAGCTGAATGAATTCTATGTAATAAAAGACAAAGAGTCTCCCTGGACTTCATTTAAAGTTTGCTGCTCAAGAGGCTGGAAACTCACTATGTCTTTGCTCTTTTCTCAAGTATTCCCAAAAGCTCAAATCACAATAGATCACTTGGGAGCTTAAAATGATGTGTCTGTTGCCTACAAACCTTGGAGCAGAGAGGAGGGAAATTGAGGTCTTGACCTATAAGTCCAAGTCTGTATGGAAAAGGCTACTCACCAAATGCCACCTATATTAGAATCTCTCCCACTTATTTCAGTTTGTTGGTAAATTACATGTTAAGTATCTGTTGTCCTTGAAGTCTCTCCAAGACTTACTGAACCTCAGTGTTAACCTTTTGCTAGTCTGAAAATCAACCGTTTATTTGTGCTCTTTGTTTTCTACCTCTTTTAGCTCATTTCTAATCCATGACAGACCTTTACCTTCCACCTCAGAAATACTTAGTTCCTGTAATAACCTTCTGTGAAGGACTTTGCCGAAGTCTTTTTGAAAGTTTGGACAAATTATGCCTACTTTTCCCCCTCATTCACTCCTTTCCAGGCATCCAAGGAAGTGCAGCAGATTGGCAATGCCATGTTCTCAGCACAGGCAAACCATCGCTAATCCTTCATGGGTGGAAAACAGGGAAACGTTACAGGAGAGAGCAGAGCTTGTTGGTGATACGTGAAGGAGAAACCAAATTGCATCTGATTGATGATGCCTTTCCTCCTGGTAAAATAAAAGCTAGTGGTCTGGATCAGATATGTTGAGGTGTCAAACTCATGTTTCCCGGGGGCCACATCGGCCTGGCGGTCGCCTGCAAAGGGCCCAATGTCGTTTTAGGCCTGTATAAATATAGGAGTAGTTACATTGATACAGGCCTACAATGACATTCAGCCTTTTGAAGGCAACTGAGATGCTGATGTTTCCCCTGGTGAAAATGAGTTTGACATCCCTGAAATATGTCATTTTCTCTGAGAAAATAAGAGGTTGAGGTGTTTCTTAGAATCCGTATGTAGCTAAAGGTTTCTTCTGCTTCATTATAGTATCAAGCACAGTGAAGGCACAAGACACTAACAATAAACCTCAGAAGCCCTCTTGGTTTGATAATGGAATGTATTGTTGGACAAGGAATGTGCCAATTAAGTTATGTTAGTTAAAAACATGGGTTTTAAACAGATCTTAAATCTTTCCACTAGAGAATAAAGAAAGAAATTTAAAGATTCTTCACCAAACCAGTGCTGTAGCAGCAGAAAACAAACAAACAAACTAACTAACAAAAAAAATCAGAAAAACATGGATGTCTCATTCTATGTGTCATGAGTCTACCCACAAAACCACAAGGCATCCTGCAATACTTTCCTTTTCCCTGGTCAGTGGCATGCATTCACCTGCTACTTAAAGGACAAGAACAGAATTTGGAGTCCTGAATTCTGGATTCGGCAAAGGAGAGCACACAGTCATGAGCAACAGCCCTGGGGGTACATCTGAAGTGTATGTAGGAATGAGGAATAAAGAAATATTAAGGGCGACAACAGGACTTTATCACCTGTCACACACTCGCCAGTGAGGGTGAAGTGCTTTGTGAAAACTATCTAAATGCATCAGGGAATTTCAGGATTTAGATTAAAAAAATCTGATCTCATTTCTTCTTCCAGACGGAGTTTGCTCAGCTGACTTTTCCTCACGCGTGTTTCTGTTCATCTTCACACGGGCTGTTTGCTGAGGTATTGTTCAGCAATTTTTCATCACTAATGAGGACAGGGTCTGAACAGAGCATCTCCCGTTGCCATGTCAAGAGATGACATATGCCTGATGAGGTGCAGACAAAATGCTGCGTGGAGCTGGACCAGAGCTGACTTTTTCTGGAACATGTGCTATGGTGTGTCTGTCTCCAGCAGCCAGCGTGACAAGGTGCACACACGCTTGAGCAAGAAGCCTTCCATGAGTCCTGCATGAGTGCAATGGGGCAAAATATTCATTTCTGAGAAACATAAGAAAGCTGCAATTTGCTCGAGCTATTTTTACAGCCCTCAGACTCAGAAAGATTTTTCTTGATGCTTTGTCCTCTCGAAGGCATTCAGTCCAATCTCCCTGCCTCCCATTTTATAATTGACATTCCTCTTCTCAGGAAAGCAAGAGAGCGTCACAAAATACATGTACTTTTATAGTCTCTATTCAGTTCTCTTAAAATTAATCATTATGCTGTACCACATTTTCTATACCTGCCAAAATGTAAACCTTTCAAAAAAGCCATGAAAACATTAGGGTTGGCATATTGCTTGCCCTGTAAGGCTGTCGCTCGCAGATTAGCAGTTTGTCAAGCAGCAGCAGGAACAGGCAGATATCACAGAAAAGACTGAGGTTTTCCAGCAGTGATGTTCTTGAAAGCCGTATATGCAATGCACTGGCTTCTGTGGCAGCTTAAGCAAAGTGCACGTTTTTCAGCTTGTTGACAGGGATGTGAGAAGTTTTTTATGCTGTCTAGTATATTCATTGCTCTAGTTAACCCATTCTCATGTATACTCCTTTTCCTGAGTTTCCCAGTCAATCACAGAGAAAGGGTAGGAAGCACAAAGACGTTTCTCTCCTGTCCTGCTTTTTACCAACCAGAAGCAGTGAAATAATTTTCCACTTCTTCCTCCTGGTCTTCCAGAAATGACGGATGGTGTGTTATGAAAAGCTTTTGGGATAAGCTGATGGAAATGGTGCTGACACTGGGCGCCCTTAAAAAGAGCCTGACTCTGTCACCTTTGTACGCTCCGTTCATGTATTTATCCACATTGACAAGGTCCTCCTGAGCATTCTCTTCTCCAGGCTGAGCTGTCCCAGGTCTCTTACGAGGAAAGGCTGAAAAAGATACTTCAGTCCCTGTTGGACTCTCTCCAATATGTCGACTCCTTGCTTGTACTGGGGAGCCTTGAACTGCACCCAGCACTCCAGGTGCTTCTAGTTTTCTTTGGCATCCCTGGACAGATTCAATTCCAGTTGGACTTTAGCTTTCCTAATCTCCTCCTTGCATGCTTGGACAGTGTTTCTGTATTCCTCTTAAGTCACCTGTCCTTGCGTTCACCCCCACATCCTTCCTTTTTGTGTCTGAGTTTGGCTCCTTGCTCATCCATGCAGTCCTCCTGGCATTTTTACCTTCTTATGGACCACTCTTGAGCAGTTCATATTCATTGGATACGAACCACCTTTCTCGTGCCCCTCTTCTTCCAGGGCCTTATTTGACAGGACTCTTCCCAGCAGAGCTTTGAAGAGCCTGAAGTCTACTCTCCTGAAGTTCAGGGTTGCAATCTTCTTGTTCTTTTTTGCCCCTCCCCTCGGGATCCTGAACTCCATCTTGTGGGCCTTCCAGCCACAGCTGTCTTTGACATTCACATCCCAATGAGCATCTTGTTGACAAGATGAAGTCTTGCTGGCCCTACTTATTGGCTCCCCTGTCCCTTGGGTCATGAAATGGTCTTTGGTGCACTCCAGGAACTTCCTGGATAGTTTATGTCGGGCTTTGTCCCTCCAACAGATACCATGAGGACCAGGGCCTGCAAACATAAGTCCACTCCCATCTATCCGCAGAGGGCCTCATTAGTTTGTTCTTCCTAGTCAGGCAACGGATAGGAAACACTGATTACAACGTCAACCTTAGCTATCTGCAACTGCTGCTTCAACACCTGCTTATATGGAGAAGACACCAGACAAGGAAGATGACAGGCAAATAAGTTGGAACCCATCTTAGGCACTGCCTGGGACACGAGCATTTTTACCTGATGGTTAAGCACTCCCTTAAGAAACATAATGAGAGCCAAAGAACTCTCAGGATGACTCCATCAGGTACAACAAAGGTGCAGAGGCCAATTTCCCACCTGTAAGTATGGATGTGTGCATGAAACAAGGAAAAAGAATTAAGAAGCAGCGTAACATATTCAACTTGAGAAAAACCCTCAGCAATTTGTTCATCATAACCAATTAAAAAGGTCATTCCCCCATAGTAGTTTTGGTAGTTAAATTTGGACAGGGATTAGTGAGTAAACATTCCTTTCTCCCTGCTCACTGAACTCCTGCTTTAGCAGCAGGGGGTACTTCAGTGCCTGTGGTATGTTCTATCACAAAGTTCTAACTCATCCTTTCTTCTGGCTGCTGTGAGATTTTTGAGCTTTATTTCGAGGGTGGGTGAAGTGACGCCGCTCTGGTTGGCTGCAGTCACCACAGTGTCCTCGCAGTCGTTCATCTTCAGAGACAGTTTCCTCGCTGCCATCCAAAGCAGTGCGGAGAAAAACATTGCCCTTTCCTACTGATTTTGTTTGTTTGAAAAGCACACAGGAGCAGAAAAATAAGACATATGAGCACCTCTTTGGACTAGTGAAACTGTAGCATTAAATAAAATTACAAAGTGGACATGGAAGCTGCTTATTTTTCAATCAGGAATTCAAAGACATCAACACACTTACCTCACTCTCCCCTGTGGGGAGGGAAAAAGCAATTGTTAGTGCTTTGAAATTCCACATGAATTCATTTCAGTTTTGTTTTTATGGCCCTCTGAAAAATAATTCAAAGTGAGCAGGGAGAGAAGGTTTTACTTTTATGGTTCTTCTATATATCAAAACTGACATGAATGGTAAGTGGCATGGCTATGATTAGAATGAAGAGTATGGGAGACAGGGTCATCATAAAGTATTTATAACGACAAGTTGTATATTTTCTTTGTCAGAGAAGAATGGAGCGGAAAGCAGTAAAGCTGAATTAAGTTAAAAATATGAAATGGTGGTTGGTGTAGAGAATCCTTGATCATGGGTTGCTCTGAATAAACAAAAGGACAAAAGTCTTTGAGAAGAAAACATCAAAGTTCCTTTTTTTTTTCCAGTCACTTTGCTGATATTTATCTGAATATTTGGCCTCCATGTTTCTGGTGTTTCAGTTAATCAGCTTCTGAGGTTTAGCTCACATATGCTAAATACATGTTTCAGACTAGATTTAAGGAAGGAATTGTTGCCCTGAGGGTGGTGAGAGCCTGGCCCAGGTTGGCCAGAGAGGTGGTGGATGAACCATCCCTGGAGACATCCCAGGCCAGGCTGGACGGGGCTCTGAGCACCCTGAGCTGGTGAAGATGTCCCTGCCCATGGCAGGGGGGGCACTGGGGGAGCTGGGAAGGGCCCTTCAACCCAAACTGTTCTGTGATTCTATAATTTTATGATTCTACTGAAACACCAGATGTTGGGAGGGAGAAAAGTCAACAAAAACTTTAAATGCTACATGGAATGTTGTTATGTGTTAAAAAATTAGAGAGAGTAGATGAAAAAATCATGATTAAAATGTTTTAAGCACTAGAGCAAAGAGTTCTACAAGGTCTTCAAATACTTTACTGTTTCAAGTGTAAGCAACTATACAGCAATATGCTGCACTAAGTAATAATTCTGCAGGGCATTTCAGCACACTTTATATCAAAAACATTGGATCTGCAACATCTGCTACACTGTCTTAAAGAACGGGGCCTTAGTTTCCACCTTGACCTTCCTTTTAGAGCTGGTGCTTTAAGCCATGTAGATTTTTCTCTTTTTTAAGATACAGTGCCTACTTTTCTTCAGATTTTTTTTTTGTACAATACAAATATAACCAAAGTTGTGCTGCTGAGGGGAGTGAAATTCCCCTTTCATCCTAGTGACACAGGCCACAAATGTGAAAATACCTGGAGGTGAGTGATTTGCAGAATCCCCAGATGACTGTAATTTGTTCTAAAGATCAAGGTATTCTGAGGACAACAGGAATAGGGATAGTAGGACATATGAACTTGGACATATTGCCTGGCAGACCTGAAAAAGATTGGCTGTACTTTGTCACATCAATAAGTTAAAAACAGAATAAGGCATGGATCCAGAAGAATACAGAGACTTATCAATTTGATTACCTTGAAATAACTTTTCAAACAACTGCATTCTCAACGCTGTTGTTTGCTAAGGATTGACTACATATCAAATGGTCATTCCAGGCTTCCCAGAATAATTTAGGAACTACGAATATAAATAATTATCTCATTGTAAAATAATTCAGTTATACCAGGAGTTTCCCAAATATTTAAAAAGAAAAAAAAAAGTATTTTGATAATCAGGAGAGATACGCTCATTTTGGTCAGTCCTAACACACATGATTTTGCATGTTACTGTGGAATTGCCAGGAAAGCGTTAAGTATGTGTGAATATATTTGCAGGCTTGGAACAGAAGTGATTCACAGTAGTACAGATGTAGCAAAATTTTGGAGGACTGAAGTAGATGAGTTTGTGATTCATATTGAACATTCAGATTTAAAAAAAAAAAAAAAAGCGTAAATCGACAACTACAAAGCAGAATCAGCTATGATATACTATCGCCTGTATCAGAAATACACTGCCAGATATTATTGTATTGGCATCCTAGTTGTCACTTCTAGTAGGCTAAAAATGCCAGTTTTGATTAGAAACTATTATCTAATACAGTTCAGGGGAAACATAGATGCTGAGAATTACTTTCAACCTTTGAGCATTCTGTTTGACAGATTCTGCAATAGCTGATATATTTTTCACCTAAGGGGATTAGTAGGAAATCTGGCATTAGCAATAGCATTACACTGTGAATATATTTTGCTTTTAATTGCTGTTATTGTATTATACTACTAGAGATTAGATAATCTGTTTAGTTGGAAAATGTGTATGCTTTGGACAGACTATTTTTCATTAACAGCAGTAAATCCCTTAATAAGGGCAAAATTACAATGAAATTAATTACAGCCTGAACTTGTCAGGGATGTCTGTTCATATTCCCTGAAATATTTTATACATGTCTTCGGAGTTAATTTTCTAGGAAAAAAATATAGTCATTTGAAAGAGAAAACTCTGTGGTCAAACAGAGAAAATGCTGAAGGAGAACACACAAGGTTCAGGTTTTATTGTTAATGCTGTCACTGAGCAAGTAATTTAATCCTCCTGTGCTTTTTGCCTCTTAGATCCGTTCACTCACTCACTCACTTGTCAATTGAGGCTGCAAATTCTTTGGGACCAGGGGTGTCTCTATGTGCTGTGGAATTCACCCAAGCCTTAGGCCTCACTCCTGAATTTTGCCTTGACTTGACCTCCGAAGCTGAGAAACTGTGTTACGAAGACTGTTCAGAACCCCGTGTCACGAAATTTCCTTTGCCAAAAGACTCTTTTTCATCAAAAAAAGTTTCCTTTACTTTGACTTTCATTTATTTTTCTGCCAGAGTGGTGCTCCTGGAGCTCATTTACTTCCTCGCGTACTCCCAACAGGGTGCCTGCTCTTTCTTTCAGACGCACAAATCCATATTCCTTCAGCAATCAGGGGGCCAGATCTTGCATCTGTCTCTCAGATTTTGTGGAAAAGGCTCAAGTAAGATTCATGCATTGTCAGGCAGACATATATTTTGCGGCGGCTCCTGCTGTTTCAGCTATTGTGTTCTATAAACCACTCTGATTGTTTCTTAGATTTTTTTCTGAACAATGTCACGGGCGGCCAGGGTTTGACTGAGGAGTTTTGCACAAACTCTCATCATATACTTTACTACTGTTTATAAGCATAGCTGATGGTGATCTTGCTGGTGAATGAATATCACTGGAAGACTCATTGTGATGAAACTGGAATTCTGCTGTTAACAGCTAAAGATAAGGGGGTATAAGCATTTAGCAGTCTTACAGGTAGTGGGTTATTTGATTCACCAATCGCAGCAGCAGAACCTGAGCCGGTGCTTAAGAAATTGTGGAAAAAATTTCCATGACTTTCAATGGTATTTCTTTGAGGCCCTAAGAAGGAAACAGTTTTTACATAAACTCAAGAAATTATGGGATTATTTTATTTTTTTTATTAGTTGTGACACTCCAAATGTCAAGTCTCATTACCTGTTTGATTGGTGTTCAGTCACACATTTTATATACACTTCATATTAATAATATTAAAGAAAATAAATTCAGGGTACGTTGAGATTAAACTAGATGAATCAGTGTTAATATGGTTTGAATTTGCATATTTTGTTTGCTTTAGTTATTTAATGCTACAATGAAATCCTAATGGAATTTGCCCTTCAAGAGGTAGAATCCAGACTAGTACTGTTAATGATAGTATAGAATTATGATTCAAAAAATTATCTTTATTTTTTCCTTGTTTATTACTACTTAGTTTTTGTCACAGCTCCTGATTCAGCATCTTGCAAACTGCCCCAATTTG